>NC_080671.1:371420280-372083969 GCF_030247195.1 Topomyia yanbarensis
ATGCTACGTCACCTGTCTCTACGAACATATATACCAACTTGTCTACTGACGAAGGCGACTGTGATGAACCCCAGGAGGGAACATATTCTGCTGTGCCTAGTAGCAATAGAAAAAGGAGGAACATTTTCTCTCTCAAGCTTCGTCGTAAAGGCCAAAAAGTGTTTCTTCATGCCCCCCCTAAAATAATCACTCAAGGAAGTACTGATGCAAAACTGAAGCAAGTCGCTCCCGGTCTCAGAAACCTGAGCTCAGAAAAGGAGTTCTTAGCAATTCCAGAAACATCAACAACCCCAAGTGTACCAATATCTCAACCAGAGAAAGAAACCAGCGTTGGTTTAATATTTATTTCTCTGACATTGTGGACCGTATCAATACAGCACTAAATATTCTGACCCTCTTAAAAGCATCTTGGTAAGCTTTCTCCCCGCAGTAAAAACAGTTTTGATGCAGTTTACTGCGAAATGGCTCCTCCTTTCAGTGATTGTATCCTTCGATGGCTAATTTATCGAACGAGGTCACGGATTCAATCACTGTTCTACAGTGGAATTGCTGAAGCATTATCCCGAAAATCGATTATTTTAAAATCTCACTAAATAACTTGAAATGCGATGAAATTTGACCTATGCGAGACATGGCTCACTTCAGAAATAAACCTACACTTCCATGATTTTAATATTATTCGCTTCGATCGGAGTAGTATTTTTGGGGATCAAAAAGTGCTATTCTTTCAATCGAATAGACCTCCCCTCGACACCAGGAATTGAAGGCAAATACCTTTGCATTGCATTCACCTACATCCCCCCTTGAGCCACAGTTAGCCACCGACGGCTTTGCGATATTACGGAACTCCTCCCCGCACCGAGGCCAGGATAAGGTGACATCAACTCCCACGGCACGGTATGGGGTTGCCTTCATGACGATAATCGATCTACCTCAATTCATGAGCTTTGCGATTACTTCAATATGACCATTTTGAACAAGGGTGAAATGACACGGATTCCGGCCCCTCCAGCGCGTCCGAGCGCCTTAGACCTGTCCCTCGGATCCCACGACATCGACCATCTGCCAATCGTAGTTAATATTGCTAATGGTTCAGGGCCGCCGAAAACAATGAATGTTTCGTAAGTACGCGATGGCGGAAACCCGCATGAAGAGTTTGATGAAAGCCAAAAAACGTAGCTAATGGCGCCGGTTTGTCGACGGGCTAACGAGAGAAACATCGATCTTTGGGGCACTACCCGGCGCTTACGAAACCGTAATAGTACAAACGAGAGCGTGAAATATTCAAACCGTTGGATATTCGATTTTGCCAAGACAAACCTGGTCCGGATTTCGCCTTGGCACAGAAGATCTACCGCGAAACACCGTTTTCGATGGTGGAGTTCTCACTTGTCTTGTAACAATAAAGCCCCAGGGCCAGAAAGAATCAAATTTAACTTGTTAAAAAATCTGCCAGACTCTGCCAAGAGACGCTTGTTGAATTTATTTAATAAGTTACTTGAGGGCAATATTGTCCCTCATGACTGGAGGCAAGTGAAGGTCATCACCATCCAAAACCAGGAAAACCAGCTTCCGACCAGAACTCGTATCGATCGATAGCAGTGCTGTTCTGCATCCGAAAGTTGTTCGAGTAAATGATCTTGTTTCACCCCGACAGTTGGGTCGAAGCAAATAGCTTACTGTCAGATACACAATTTGGCTTTCGCAAAGGCAAAGGGACGAACGATTGTCTTGCATTGCTCTCAACAGAAATTCTTGCCTATGCTAGCAAAGAGCAGATGGCATCAGTTTTCTTGGATATTAATAAGGCTTTTGATTCAGTTTCTATCAACATTCTTTCTGAGAAGCTGCACCAGCATGGTCTTTCACCGATTATAAACTACTTTTTGTTAAACTAGGTGTCTGAAAAACACAAGCATTTTCCGCATGGTGATCTATCGACATCACGAATTGGTTACATGAGTCTTTCCCAAGGCTCATGTCTGAGCCCGCTTCTCTACAACTTTTAAGTGAATGTCATTAACGAATGTCTTGTCAATTCCTGCACACTAAGGCACCTTGCAGATGACGGTGTGGTCTCTATTACATATCAAAGCAATCGATTAGCAAGGACCATTGCAAGATACCTTGAACAATTTGTCTGCTTGGGCCTTCCAGCTGGGTATCGAGTTCTCTACGGAGAAAACTGAGCTAGTCGTATTTTCTAGGAAGCGTGAACTAGCGCAACTATAGCTTCAATAAATGGGTCAAACTATTGCTCATGGTTTCAACTTTCAAATATATCGAGGTCTGGTTCGACTCTAAAGGTACCTGGAGATGTCACTTTAGGTATCTGAAACAGAAGTGCCAACAATGGATTAACTTTCACCGTACAATAACCGGAACATGGTAGGATGTACACCCAGGAGACCTAATCAGGCTGTACCAAACAACGATATTGTCGGTGAAGGAGTACGGGTGTTTTTGTTTTCGCACCACTGCTAACATACACTTAATCAAGCTGGAGCGAATTCAGTATTGTCCTTCCGCTGAAAAATCGATTTTGGGACTTCTCACATCGATTGCTCATCCGATGCGATATCTTGAACCCGTTAGTAAGCTTGAGCTTGTGCGACCACCCCTGGCTGCTACTCCGTTATCGATCTGGACTAGCTGAAGTTGCACAGAGAATAAGTAGATAATTATGCTTGGGAATAGCGAAACATCTTTCAATGTGCAACTCCTGGTAATCCTAAAGTATTGATCAATACCGGCGCCGACCAGGCCCGAACGTAGATCGCGGTAGGAAAGGGAAGGAATGGTTAGTCCGATACTTGCTTTTGCTAGAGGCCGTATATACTACTGCGCACTCCACAAGTATCACAGGAGGAGGATATTTTTGTTAGTAAGAGTATAGAAGTTGGATCACTTCTTCTTTACCGACGCCAGAGAGGTGATTTCACTCTCTGGACTAGATTTCGATCCACCAAACTCATAGAACGGGGACCAACGGTCTTTACTTCCCTTTCGAAGGAAGACGTGACCACAGATTTTTTCACCTCAGAAAAATCTCAACGACCTCGGCTGGAATTGAACCCAGGCAAAATGAAATGAGTGGCGGTCACGCTTACCACCCAACCACCGGCGCCGTCGCGATATATTGAACCCGTTAGTAAATGCAACAAACACGAGAGCTACTGAAGGTGACGATAGCCCACAGATTATTCGTTGTGTTTCCAACTAAAAGAAAACAGGTCGACCGGGGTACCCGCAAATTCAAAAGTTTGTAGCTATGTCAATTTTCAATCGATTTAGGACACTTTTGGATGTTTTGAATTCAGGAAATCATCCACTTTTAGAATCAGTGAAATTGAACACGACGAATATATCTGGTTAATCCCGCTAATCCGGATTTCCGGAAGGATATTCCAGTACTGAGAAACAATTTGTAACATTGGAATTATTTCGGAGGGTTTTTTATCGTTGTGGGATCATATGACAATTTGACCTAGGAACGGTCACACACGCCCTTGCGGGTACCTGATCCGGAAAGAGCGTTGCGGGGTCAATTATATTATTATACATTTTATATCCGAGTTTTGGAACTTACCTCCAGAAATCCGAATAACCGTGAACCAGATGTATTTTTACAGATTCTAAAAGTGGTTGAGCTCTGGAATTCAAAACATCCAAATGTCTATATTGGAGAAAAAATGCCATAGCTACGAGTATTTCGGTTTTAGGGGTACTCGGGTACCCTGCCGGGCTGTTACGGGTTGAATAAATCGAAAAGCCCTTCCTCAAACCCCCGAACACTGTATCCTTAGCTTTTTCCCACAAAAGAAATGCTTGGTATTATTCTAAGATGTCACTAAGTTTCAATTTCTAGTTTGGGAAAGAGTACTGGATTTTAAAAATTTTGAATTAAAATCTGCAAAGGAGTTCGCTGTCGGACACATAACGGTTAAGTGCGACCTTGTGAACTGAGTTGTAACCTCACTTTGCTCACCGTGATTAATACGCAAAGCTACTTGGTCAAGTTTCAATACGTTTTATTCTGTTGATTCCAGAGCTAAAAATATTCAAATTCATTGAATGAAAATTGATCATATTCAGCCGCATTCATTTTCAATATTCAGTGACGCAGCTGAAAACGTCAAACGAATAAACCGCCCATTCATCAATGCAGATTTTCATTCATTTCCGATTATTACACAAAGCGACCGTGCAACAAGGAATCAAACGCATCGAAGCAGGCCATGGCACAATGTAAGCGATGATGATTGTTGTTTCATATGCTTTATCGGTATATGAAAACATTTTCCTAGATAATTAGTGAAATGAATTTTCAGTCGCCAAAAAAGAGCTTCGATTATTTTTAACTCTGGTTGATTCCAAGTGGATAAAAAGTGTATTCATTTCATTATTGAAAGTTTAATAAAAAATAAATCGTTTTTAGGTGCAAAATATGCACCACCGCTGAAAACCTAATTGATAAGCTAGTTTGATTAGTCAGAAATATGTAAGGGGCGGCAAATTTAACTTTTAACTTGCTCCGAGCGGTAAAAAGCCTAGCGCCACCACTGGAAATCAGCAAGTAAAGCGAAATAACCGGTTTAGTTCCGATGCGAATAAATAGTTCTAGACCAACATGAGAAAAAGGCGGAAGTCAAAATGAGAGTCTCTCTTTGTTTACTCTCTCTTCCGTCGGCCGCTTCTACGTTTGCTCCTTAACTCTTAGCACAATATGCTAGACGACATCAGAGTCTTTCAATATTTATTTAAACAATGTTGGAAAATTTTATGTTGACGCCATAATAATCGAAAGAGAAAGTAAACACAGAGAGACCCTCATTTGGACTTCCGCCCTTTTCACATGTTGGTCAAGAGTTGATTTCTTTCGAACTGTATTCTACTTCATGATTCAAATGAATATAACGGATTTCAACTTGATATTCTCAATAAACTGTGGCAAGAACAGTGATTTTTAGTTACGGATTAAATTGACAATATGATAGCAAATCGTAAAAAATATTATCGTTAACCGTTGTGTCCAATAAAAAAACACCTGTATAATTAATCTAACCTCAAAGAGCCACCCCAGGTTATAGGAAAACAGTCGCATGGAAAACAATCATTCCGTCAGCTCGCCTCCTTAGATCGGCCGATCGTTCGCGAGCGAATAATAGGAGGTAAAGTTGGTGCTCTACTGCTCCCCGCCGCTCCGTCGTGGAAGGAACAGTTTGTCAAAGCTCGACCGCATGTATGTACCACTCGATCGTGCTACATAGGCGTTCTTCGTGACTGAGAAGCAACGAAAGCATTAGATTTCAATCGACCTTAGCTGTTGCGAAGAAGTTATGTCGTAGTTGAACAAGTATCGTGAGATCCTTTTCTAGTTCTGTGAATTAACACGCAGCAAAGAGAGCGTAGACGAACAAAAGATGCGGAAAAAATCGATCATGCAATTTACTCACACACACATATGCTACGATCGATGGTTGTCAAAGTCGGTTCCATCGCCACAGGCAGTATACCGAACGATTTTGTCGATTGCGGCTCTAAGTTCCGTTTCTTGGGAGAAAATCGTTACTTTTTCAGGGAGAGGTGGGCGTGCACTTAATTGCACGATAAAAAAAATATGTTGGAACTATTAGGCTCGACTCTTGTGACATTCGCTATTGTTCTGCACGTGTCAGAGGCACGTGGGCTTATTACTTAGCATGTAATTCAAAGGCTCATTAGATAAAAATGGGATTTCTAGCAAGATACTTATCCCATTCACTGTTGATTATGAGACAGCTAGGGAGCAAAGTTTGATAAAGTAATTTTTTTACTTCGATGAGACGTATTCTGCTGCCAGTTTATTTATTATCGAAATGTGCTTGTGGTTGCTGCATTGACTTAGTACCGAGCTTAGTAAACAAAGTTCCCTTTGAGTCGGACATCAGACCTCCACGATCTTAATAGCTTGATGGATGGAAGAAAAGTCTTAATCGTGAAATTGTGACTCATTTGAGTTATTTCTTGTTAGGAATAACAATTGTGAGCACGATGAACCGGAAATGATAATAACATTCACTTTCATCAGAAGATTTTTATGTCCGCATCTAAATATATGACCTGATAACTTCTGAAAATGATTCCTTCTTTATTAATATTCGAGGATATTTAGCTGCATTTATCAACTGCTTGAAACGCTGTCAACTGTTACCATCGATCAAAGCTGTAGGCTACATTTCTCGCTATCTAGTAATTAACTCGAGACACAAGGCTATGAAATGGGGCACCTAGCAGCGACTCTCACTGAATGCGAAGGCACTGCTCTGAATTCATCTGTCAACCGAGGCAGTCAGAGGTTAAATCACACAAATCTTAACTGTCGCATATATCGCGTTTCCTAGTAAATCGACAGTTGTATATCTTGTTCTAGAGAGTTATATTACGAGAAGCTTGATAAATAAGCAGAACAACTAGTATTTTGTTCAGTTGTCACTTGTTAGGCCAAGAAAGCTCTTAATTACAATGCAGAAACAAGTATGGCTTCCATTAAGAGGGTCGTCTACTTTCAAGGCCTGAAATTAAGCTGCAAAGTATCTGCTGAATAGATTTTGGGTTCGTATTTTTTTAATTGGAAGCTACATATTTTGACTTTGATGTCGAAACTGATGCCGTGTATGACTTTTCATGAAAGTATTGTTCTAATTTCAATATTTTTGCAAAATTATTTAGTAACCACACCGCTATGTTTTCTCATGACAGTTTTTTTTTTATTTTGTGAATTGTAAAATTTATGCAACGATTTGTCATTTTCAATCAAAATAAAATTTTGCAAATAGTACATGGAAAAACTTATCGGTATGTTTACTGAATCGTTTACTTTGTGATTTTCAAAATTAAAATTCAAAAGTCAAAACATGGAGCTTTAAACTAAAAATCAATTCAGTAGATACTTTGCAATTCATGCCCCAAAAAACAGTTCAATTTCGGGCCTCGAGGGTAGTGGACCCCCTTAAGTAATCAATCATTGCAATATCGGAAATTCAAACGTGTCAATATTACCCATGATTCAAACTTGCGCTGATTGTCATGGTAAAAACTTTTCCCGCACAAATCACAGCCTAAGTTTCTATGTTATCGATATACCCACGGCAAACTGCTCCGATTGACCCTGGTCAGTTGCTCACAGACGGCTAGGATTGGCGCCCATATTATTGTTTTAGCGCAGCTGCACATTGTTTATTTTCGTTGCAACAGAACGTGCTTGGCTGGATTCCATCGGTATAGGAATTCTGTTGGCTGTGAAGGATTTCTGGGGCCGTGATATCGATAATTAAATTAGGTTAGTCAGTTAAACTTACAGTCAATTATAAAACGATGCGATCCCATTGCATGCGTGCATAATGTATGTTATGTTCATTGACTGCTGAAACACAATGTTGAAGAATCTACCGCACTCTGAAGATATTTTTTTTGAGAGTAAGTTTTTTTTCTCATTATTGAAACTAAGTGAGAATTTGACCATCACCCCAGTAAAAAAAACCTCTTATCACAACTCGTATCAGTCGATGGAATTACTGTCCTGTTTTAGAACATCGTTCAAGGAAATGATCTTATTCGGCCTTGACAAGTGTATCGAAGTGAATGGTTTACTTTCAGACTCACGGTTTGACTTCCACAAGGATGAATGATTACGGTAGGGGAATAAACAGTTGATCGCTTTGAGCTGTCTTTGACAAATTTTCAACTATCGAACGCTTTATTTCTCCTTGGTGGAGAAAAAGTTAGCTAAAAACTATTTTATATTCACGAAGGAGAATTTTTTTAACCCTTTATAAGGCAGTGGCAACTATATTGCCACCTTTTCGTTTCGTTCATAACGCAGAAATATGAAAAGGGAAGTATTCCAATCTTATGAAATCTACTTGTTAGGCGTCTGGCAACTCTTCTTATTACTTTCTATTGCAATACAGTGAAAAGTGTTGGTGAAGTTTTTTTGAAAAACAAAAAACCACGGCGATTTCCTTTTGGATAATAAAATTAGATCGATTTTGAAAATAATATTCTAGACCCTATAAGTTGGTGATGCAAATTTGTAAAAACAACTATTTTTAATCCGAAAATTTGGTTCATGAGTGGTAAAATTGCAAAGAAAAAAATAAAGGGTTGTGTACAAGACACGACCGCAGTTACATTGAAAATGCAGCATTATTAACCCTTAAAGGCGCAAATGCATTTTTTCCATTATATATTCGTCCAAATAAGGACAGTTTGCTAATAACTATGTTTTTGGGATACGGGACGAGAATCCTATGAACAATGCCAAGCCGGCGATTCGTTTCTGCTACATACACACAGACGAACATTCCTCTTTCGCAGCTCATGTCAAATGAGGACTATGTAATAAAGAGATCGCCCTTTTATTAACTTTTTAGTACAGACGGATCCTTTTGTGCGACAAATAAACATATTTTCATCATTCTTTTTGGTGTGGCTTTCGATAAGTCGCAGGGTAGCCACATTCACTGATTTCCTTAAATGTTTAGAAAAACTATCGGGTTGGTAGATTATTTTGAAGAATATTGGCATATATTGTGATTCACTGGTAAAGGTACAAAATTACCAGGCACAAACTTACAAGTTAACAAAAGGAATTTTCTAATTGAATTCTTTTTCCATTATGTATTTGCCCTTATAAGGACAGTTTGCTAATAACTATGTTTTGGGATATGTTACGAGAATCCTATGGAACCTGCACGGATGATACGCACGGCATAAACCAGCAATTCGCCATCTCGCTTCTGTTCCGCCATCGTCGTTTAAAGCTGCGAACAAAATTCTTCCAGCGCACACAGACAAACGTTTCCCTTCCGTAGCTCGTGATCTAATGAAAGATATAAAAGCTATCCCACAAGCAACAATAGCGATAATCCAACTGGTTCTGCCAGCTGAGCAGAAATGAAGAAATTCGGTCAAAAACATTCCTTTCATATCAAACGATGAATTGTGTAGGACGCTTTTGAATGTCGAGATGAGGTCCGTGTTAGGGAAAGTCTTGCGCAAATTTGTGAAAATTGCATATATGTTTTCCATATTTATTGCTTATTTAGGGATTTTTCAATAGTGTGCTCATAAAATAAACAGATAAATTTGATAACAATTTTTTACTGGCAATATTCTGAATCGATTGGTGTTCGAATCATGAAAATCCTTCTATAATTAACAAAACGTAAGCGAAAACATTGTCTGTTTTCTTACATTTTCTCAATGTTTTTACAATAATACGAATTGTTCAATAGTGTACAGTTGAAATACCAATTTATAGTTGCAACCAATTTTTAAGTTGGACTTCTCTGAATCTATTAGTATTTAAATGACGCAAATCCATCCACAATTGACAGCGATACAGTTGTTTAAAATTATGCCACATTTTCGTGACGCAGTTCGAAATCAGATTTTAGTTTTACACCTAGCCCCATATAGTAGAGTAAAGCATTTTCAATGCTAAAAATTAAATGAATAAATGAACGTCTTTAATCTGTGGTCTCATTTTTCAACTTATCCTCAGAATCCAGGTGTTATTTACTCTTAATCAGGTAATAACCAGTAATTCACCTTAATTTCTTTCTGAATTTCCGAACCAGTTCGATTTGTCTTTATATTTCCACCAATCTCGTTGGAAATACATCAAACATTACGAAGACTGACGTTTTCTAACGGCGGTATGGGCGGTACCAAGTATATTTTTAAAACATTATTTTATTACGAAATAAATGTAAATATATTCCACACTAAGTGAAAAAACCGTGTTTCTATTAATATAACATCCATTAATAGCCCCAAACTCTGGGCCTTATAAAGGGCTTAAAACTATTTAGTTATGGAGATGTGTTTCAAATTCCTCTCATCAGAAGCCGAGGCTAACTTAGTGACAGGACCAAGCTAGCGCCGGATTGATGCTAGCTTCGAAAAAAAAAACGAAAACGAATTGTATTTCTGATTGGGCTGATGAGAATTAGGTAAAGGAACCGAAACTTGTTCGGCCCTAGCCGACGCTAACGTAGTCCTGTCATTAAGTTGGTGTCACATTCTAATGAGAGCAACTCGAAACGCTTCTCCATAACTAGTTTACTATCGAACGCTTGCAGGAAGCAAATCACCTTTGTCTTCCCGATCATGAATCGGGCTATTTATCGATGTACATAATTGTACTCTTTCTGTACCAAACACTATTTCTAGCTATTAAAATCAAATTCCAAAATATAATGTTATTCCTGAAATATTCATATATTTACACAAAGTTGATCCTCGTTAATTCTAGACGATCCAGAGTAGTAGCAAGACTGTACCTTATCGAAAACTCGCAGCTCGACGTCCTTAGCCTCGCTGATATCATCATACTCGTCCGATTCCACATTAGACTATGAACTATGCATCACATTCCAGTTTCAACCACTGGCGCATCCAGTTTGATACGAGCTGCTACTTCTTGTTCTCACTGTGCTCCTCGAATTTGACATCCCTGCTGATTGTAATGCTGCAACATACTGGATTCAGGAGACGCTAGGCGGTTAATAGTTAACTGAATTTATATTTTTAAGCAGAAAATCGTTCATTTGATGCGGAGTTTAAAGTGGCTTATGAGATCAAGGTTATCACCAAAGTCCGACGAAATCATGCAATTCTGTTCAGGAATCAGGAATCTGAATGTATTGGCCTAAATGGCACGTTCCCCGTATGTAGTCGGAGATTTGTGCCATGCTGTGTCTTCTCATGATTTCCTAAGCGGAGGGAAAGGAGAAGGAGATGTAGGGAAGTAGAATTGGACGGGTGGGGAAAATAACAGCACAAAAACAAAAACAAACAGCAGGTAAGTTAAGGTTGAACAGAGAATGGGCAAAAATCGAAAACGAAAAAAGCAGTTTTTTTCCGCACCGTGTGTTAGATTTTCATAAAAATCAATCAGCTTATGTAGAATATTCGGTATGGAAAAACTGCTTTTTTCGTTTTCGATTTTTGCACATTCTCTGTTCAACCTTAATCTGACAAGTAGTTCAACTCGTAAGCTCTTTACCACATTGGATAAGAAACTTTAGTATGTGTCTGAGTTTCAGTTGTCCAAACATGGTGTCGACTATGTGAGCACGGCCGAAAACTCGAAATCGCAATTGCGCTACCGCTGGACAGTTGCATATCAGATAATATGAGGTTCCGTAGTCGGATTCACAAAGATCACATGAAAAAGACTCAGCCCGCTGAATAGTTGCCATGTGATAATTGAGTTTGCAGTGGCCGTTCAAAGCCCTGGTCAGCATGCCGTAGTGGAGCTTCGAAAAAAGTAGGAGATTTTTCGATATCACTTGGCTCTAGGAACGCCTTCGTTTGGCGCCACGTTTGTAGATTTCTCCAATAATTACGGAGCTCGAACGAAGCCCAGAACCATATTTTTCCCCTTATCTAATTTGTCGAAATTGGCAGGGCGGGTTCAGGACCAACGAAGTCAATCGCTGAACCTGCCCTGGCCAATTCGTCAGTCCATTCATTTCCAGTAATACCGGAATGTCCGGGCATCCAGATAAATTAGATAGTGTTGACAATGCTTAGTTTTTCGATTTGGGTTCGTCACACGATCACTAGCTGGGATCGTGATTTGTCTGAGCTAAGGGCCTTGCTGTCTGACTATCGGAGCAGAAGTTAATAACTATGCCAGACAAGCTCTGTTGAAGGGCCGATTGTACCCCGCACATATTCGCGAAGATTTCTGCTTGGAAAACAGTACAATATGTACCTAGTGAGTGAGATTGTTCTAATCTCATTTCACGACAGTAGACACCAGCACCAGCACGTCCCTCCATCAGAGAACCGTCAGTGTAACAGACCACTTGCGTTTGTTGTTGTCTTTCCATATAGCCAGACAACCACTCCTCTCGAGAGGGAATCTTCACATGGAATGTCCTGTAAGAAAAACTACATGTAAGTGAAATATCGCTGGGAGCAAGAATATCTTGCTACCCCATGTAACCATTTGTGACCACAATTGACTGGTAGCAAGATCAACATGGTTACTGTTCCAAAGCCCAGTAACCTGCAGTCTGTATGCACATGATAGTGCTTCTTGTAATGGTTTGATATTCAGCTTTGTCTGGACTGTCATCACCTCTCCCCTCTACCACCACACAAGACATCCGTATGACGGTATTGTACGTACAATTGTCATGTAAATCCATTAGATGTATTTTGGTTTGAGACCCCAGGTCTTTCCAAAAGTTCGTCTGCGCTGCCCGACTCTAAACTCAATGTGAGCAGACCAATTCAGTTTGGAATTCAATATGACTCCAACGAATTTGACTTGATTTGCACACAGTAGCTCAGAATCAAAGAACTGCAAGGGACGAACCCCGGTTGTTATTCGCTTCTTCGTGAGAAGAACCATTGAAGTTTTGCTTGGGTTAACTGATAGTTTAACTTGTCGACACCACTGTTCGACAGCTCTTAATGCCTGTTGCATTAAGTCAAAGATTGTTCCGATGCAAAGTCCAGTAATTAGTATTTGGTAATCGTCAGCAAACCAGTAGGTTGGAAATCCAAAGTCATTGATAACTGATTCTTCAACAAACCATCGGCAACCAAGTTCCGTACTTTAGCCCTTCGCGGTGACGAGCAAATAATGCGGTTACTAAGCATTGCGTTTATCCAACCCGAGATACATGCAGGTATCCCATGACCGCGCGTCGCTTCCAGAATAGACTGGAAGGACACATTGTCAAAAGCACCCTCAATATCTAGGAATACACCCAAGCTAGATTGCTTGAGCGAGAAGGCTTTCTCAATGTTGTAAACAACATCGTGAAGCAGAGTGATCGTGGATTTTCCACACTGATATGCATGTTGCATTTTGTGCAGTGGATATTCGACTAAACTAACGTTCCTGATGTGATGATCGATTATCTGTTCCAAAGCTATCAGAAGAAAAGAACTTAAGCTTATAGGCCTAAAACTATTGGCTTCTTCATAGCTTGAGCGCCCCCCTTTGGGAATAAATCTAACAGTTATTTCTCGCCATGCTTTCAGGATATACCCGGGAGCAAGAATGGAAAGCATAATCTTTTTCAAGACATGTTTGACAATATCAAATCCCTTTTGCAGTAGCACGGGAAATATTCCATCTTTTCCGGGTGATTGTTATGGAGAAAAGCTGTCAACCCACGTAACAATTGAAATTTTATAGCACGCTTCAAGTGTAGTCTAAGTTGGATGCGTTGCTTTACAACTACCATAAAACCTGAACTGTTACTAGGGAACAGCCCACTTGACCGATTCAGTGGTAACCAATGCGCGTGCTAACGCCCACGAGTCCGAATCACCAGAATTAGATCTGTGAACATTGTTCAGCTCCGGATCGATACAACCTGGAAAGTGTGCGTCGAAGAGACAATTAAGAACATCTTTTTCGTCCGTCACATAAACACCATCTCTGGTTTTTAAGAAGTTCATCTTAAAATTTTTCGAGAGAATTTTATTGAACCTGCTAGCCTCGTTCAGACTAGAGACATTAGCTCTTCTCATATCCTTCATTACTTCTAGCTCAGCTAACCACGGGGTTCCCCTAGTCGTTTTAACATTACGAAGTGGAAAAACTTCTTCGTAGGATGCTAATATGAATGAGTTTGTCGTATCCACGACATAATCTAAGTCGTCTAGTTGACTAATTGTTGGAAAATATCCATGAAATTTAGTCGCCAAGTTTTCTAGGTCTCAGTTTGTAGATTTAGGATTACGATATGTTATCACATTGAAGGTGACATCAAAATGATCGAATAATATATATTTATGATCGGATAGAGACAGTTTGATTTGAAACCTGTCAATTTCCCAGCTCATGCAAAATTCTATCTGAGCAAAGCGTTATGTCTAACACCTCCTCCCTCTCAGACCTCGCAAAAGTTGGTCGGTTTCCCACATTCAGAATATGGAAATTTGTTCTACTTAAATACTCCATCAGTTCAGACCCTCTCAGATTGATGTCTGAGCTGCTCCTAATGATGTGATGAGCATTCGCATCACTGCCGATAATGAGCGGAAGCCCATTAGGTTCTGGACGAAAGAGAACACAAATTTGTATATGTTGTGTTTTTCATCAATGGAAAGAGTTTACAATCAATGTCTGGAATTCGAGAATAAAAGCACTACCAATAACACTAGATGGTCAGCAATCGATCAAGAAGTCCAGATCCCGAGTTTCACAGTTGATTGCCGCACAGTTGATCGGAATAATGGAGTTCTCGGCTGCAAGATTAGGAAAACTTCATAGATGGATGTCGATGCCGACGGTCGTATCAAAGACAACGCCGTTTAACACTGAATATTCAAAACGAGCTTCGATACTTTGAGCAGATAGTTTGGTGAAACCAAACTTGTTTATCTTTTTGATTATTTGTATATGTTGAAAAAGGGCTAGAGTTCTAGAAGGGTTGCGTCTGTAAGTATTAGTATTTAATAATTAGTAATATTGATTTATATAAATGCCAATTATTACATTGTTTATATCTTTCGCCTTTTGTTATCTCTGTCATCTATGGTAACTGTTTCGGTTCCGAGCGTTTTCTTTAGGTAGATGATGGGACTATTATGAAATTAAAAAAATACGTCAATGCGGATTATGGCGAAAATTGATACGACAATGGATATACTCATTCTTGCAACTCCATTTACTTCATTTGTGCCGGTGTTCGTTCTATGCTATGCTATGCTATTGATTTCTGCTGCAAAACCTGACTTGCTGGTTTTTCAATCAAATACTCCTACGTGCGACTTAGAGATGATCGAGTTTCATTTTTTTCGAACCCGAACCCGACCCGAACCCGAGCGCATGAAAATTTAAAAACCCGAACCCGACCCGAGCCCGAACATTTTAAAACTTAAAAACCCGAACCCGACCCGTACCCGAGAATGAAAATTTTGTAAAAACCCGAACCCGACCCGACCCGAGAATTTTAAAATTTGAAAACCCGACCCGGACCCGAAAATTTAAAATTTGAGAAGCCCGATCCGAATCCAACTTGCTAATACGGAGAATCAACCAAAGATCTCGAAGATTTTTAATTCTAGGCACCCGAGCTGGACCCTTGACTCCTCTAAGAATAGTAGAATCACTCGCATCTGAAGTAGCACCATGCGCATTGAGTTATATCTGCATATGGCAAAACAATTCACTGCCGAGTAGAATCCGCATTTTTATTTACTATTTATTGAACGTCGAATTTGTAATGTTCTGAGAAACTTATAACCTTACTTAAACAAAATTTCTAATTTTTATCAAAAACCATTCCTGCAAGGCAGTTTCATATAATTTGTTACATGTATTAAATTAAGCTATTGCAATTGGCAATTCGTATTCGACAGTTTACATGACGTCACCCACATTACTAGTTGGAACGATCAAACCTGTATCGAAGGGTATCAATCAAGATTTTCTGACGTGTTCTTGATGTCCCATCATTAGCGTTAGGACGATCTATGATTGGGTATCTAAGTAATTTTATGCTTCAGATTATACGGTAAGCGCGCCAATAGAGATGCTTCGACATCTCTAATGGAGCTCTCCGTTAGGGCATTGCAAAAAAAATTTTTTTTTGAATTCTCAAAGGCCCCCCCTCTTATATTGTGACAAATGTCAAAGTAAGCTCAGATGCCAAATTTCACATCATTTGGACAATTCTAGACCCCCGCCCACTTCGCTTGAATTTTTTTGAAATTGGTAGTATGGTAAAATATGGTGGAAAAATACATTAAATGCTATAACTTTTGAAGTAGCAATCAGAAAATTACAATTTATACCTCTTTTGAAAGGAAATAATCTTAGCATTTGAATGGAGATATTTTTGTTTCTTGAAAAATACGGGAAAGTGGGGTACTGGGTCATTTTGGCCCCAAAATCCCAGATTTTTAATGATTTTTCTGCTCCGTGACGCAAATCATACATATTTTGTAGTTTTTCTAATGTGAAAAAATCTCAGAGATCAAACGGAACCCTTTTGACCTTAGTCCGAATACGAGAAGTTTGGGTTAAATGGCTTTTTGTCATTCATATTAAATTTTATCATTTTCTCATACATATATCTCTATTACTCTTCAATCAATTTTCATAAAATATAACTTGTTGAACGTGTAAAATTCTGAGGAATAAAATAAAAATAAAAACGTTAGAGTTAAAATTCAGAAACAGCCTTTGAGAATTCAAAAAAAAAATTTTTTTGCAATGCCCTACTCTCTGTTAATGGCTTCAAGCCCAGCCCGGGAACAATCTGACTGAAAGTGCTTGTTTCATATATGTACCACTGATTTGATAGTGGTGCTATTATACCATCACCACATGAGTGTCATGAACAACGAAACCTGGCAGAAGTGAAGCTAGGTTTAGGTCTAATGGAACAAAGACAGTCTCTAGAAAATAAATTTGGCCTAAACTATTTGCTTTTAAAAAAAATAATGCGCCCTTTTTAAATTTGAGCCGCCATAATGACACCAAAGTACCACCAAATTTGTGAGTTCAAATCCTTATTTTTCCGTTACAGTTTATTTCAATTGCAAGCAATCTTTATCATAAACCAATTTGATTATTAAACTTCCGTTAAATCAGGTACAACCTATTTGTTTCATTTGACCAACTTAACAGTGGTCGCTTAAAGTTTGTTTGGGGTACAAATGTACCCCACAAAACCGTTTGCGTTAGTGTTTTGTCATGTGTGCTTAATTCAAAAAAATTATTATATCTTTTTTTTAAAGCAAAACATCGATACATAGTAAGCGAGAAACTTGTGTAAAATTGTATAAGTTCCAACTCTGCCGAATAATAGTATCTGTTATTTGACATAACAAAGCACTAACAAAGTAACTAGAACATGCGTTTGGATCGGTATCGTAATTTTTGCTTTTGCGGATCAAAACACATTCGTGAATATGATTTGTATATAGTATGCAAGACGCATCATTCGATTCGTTATCTTCTGCAGCCCAGGCTCTGGAACATACTTACTTTAAATATACGTACAATGCACCGGCTCTACCTGTTCCTTCGACGCCTTGCTGTTTCATCTCCGTTACTGCATATTGCTGTATTTTTGACGTTTGTATTGGCGTTTGGTTTTCAAAAAAGCATCGGAATAAATATACTTTTTGACCGGTTTTTGAAAAAAATTGTTCAAAAGGAAATTTGATAAGCTTTACAACGACATATAAATGGTCAAACTCGATTTGAAACTACCGGAGTTATAGCAATATGAAGAAAAAGGGAATTTTGACGTATTTTAAAGACTTGTTCTATACAAAATGAAATATTACATAATTAATTAGTCAAAACACGAAAAATTTTAAACAGGGTACTTTACGAATGATTTTAGAACAAAACTATCCAATTTAATTATAAATTTGACATATTTGAGCGATTTTAGTTCTGGGGTACGAATGTACCCCACAAAACCGTTTACGTAGAGAAAAAGTCACCACGACCTAAGTAACGGTTTTAAAGTACCTGTCGAAATTTATATTCCATTATAGAAAGTTGAACCGATATTTTCCGATAATTTCCTGTTGACTTGGTTTATTACTAATTATCATGAAAAATAAATCGCAAAGAGATTTTAGATGTGAAACACGTATTGTTGCATGCTCTCTCATGAATGTTCATTTAAAAAATTAAATAATTCAGGCAGCTTGCGAATCTGAAGAGACGAAATTTTATGCAAGAATGAAAAAATACAATATTTGAGCACCAGAAAATGCGACGAATTCTAGCGATTCAGAGGTGCTAACATTTGGTTCGGTTATATGTGTCATCCATTCGTATCACGAAGTATAATTCACTACTACGATAATTTGTAACTTGAAAAACCCGAACCTGACCCAAGCACGAAAGTTCAAAATTTCAAAAACCCTTACCCGACCCGAACCCAAAAATATCAAATTTGAAAACCCGGAACCCGACCCGAACCCGAGAAGCTTAAATTTACAGAACCCGAAACCCGTCGGGTTCGGGTCGGGTGCGGGTTTCGGGTACAAAAACCCGAACCCGACCATCTCTAACGTGCGAGGGTCAGTTAATTAATAATACCTTAATTTACCCAATCCGATCTTCCCGAATCAATCGAATCGAATGCACCGATTGAACATCAGTAAAAAGTGCCCAACGAATCCTAGGAAGGATTATCCACTATTCTATCCTTTACGCTATTTCTCCGGCCATTCCCTGACTTAGCTGTCACAAGTACTCAGACGAACACGTACACAGATAGACACACTAGCACATAACAATTGTACACTAGTACCTAAAAACTACAGTTATTACAACACAACACATTACAACACAAATAGTGAAAATTATTGCAAACTTTTTCCGCTCGTTTTCTCAGTTTCATAGAAACAAGGGGAGCGGTTTTTAATGCTGTAGCAAAGATCGTAGAGGTTGCTAGATTAACCCTTAAATGCGCAATGTTGTTTTAAAACAACATTGTGAAAATCATCTCAAAATGAACACAATAAATTGAAGCTATGAGACAATTTTCACAAAATTTAAAAAAAATGATTTGTGTCTTTGAGGGTTAATTATCATAGAGAAGATAACCCCATACCGTACCATAAAAACGTCCATGCCAGGAGGAGTTCCGCAATATCACAAAGATGCCGGTTTCTAACCTAAGTCCAACCAATCCTGCACTAAGTTGAATCTCTGGTTGAAATTTCACATGAGATTTTTGGTGTGTCTGGAAGCGTTAGAAACTCCTTGTTTATTCTCAAATGTCTAAGACCGGGTGCTGTTTGCTTCTGATTTCTGACAGAGCTCTCTCTCTCTCTCTCTCTCTCTTGCTGGTACATTTGGCGACCTCTCAAGAGAGAAATAAGGGTGTCACAAAGACCCATTTTCTCGCTCCACGCATGCCAAGTTCGAATCGATAACTACACCATCGATCTCAACTTTGTGAGCGGGCATGTAAACGCGTTAGTTTTTCTTGAAAGTCTTATCGCCAGTATCATCATTTGTTTGCTTTAGACAAAATATCACAATTCTGAGCTTATCTAGGCGAACTTTCAAGATATATGGTACAGCTGAATATTTTTAATATTTACTGCGGAATATTAGAATACTTAGCGGACTACCTTTGATCCGAAAGAAGGTAAGATATGGTCTAACCCTGTTCAATGTGTTTGATTTTAAAAGGAAACTCGGAGTCTTTGATGACGAATCTTGTTCGACATCCATTGTAGAATCATTTCATGAGAGATTATTTATACACGGGCCTAGAGCCAGACGCAATTTTCACTGAAGAATATGAAGGAAGAGACAGAAATCGTGGGGGTATAATTTGAAAGAAAAGTCCGAATCTGATAGTAAAGGAATAATGTGGTCATCTATCTTCACACGATATAGGGCTGGATGTAACCTATTTTATTAGAAACTAGAACAAATGTCATGGCGGCTCTTGGACTGGTAATTCAAATAGAATGATATGCACTATAATCAACGATCCACCATTCAGTCCAAAGTTCTCAAAATTGTTTCCCAGTATACTTGATATGCAAAAATTATTTTTTAAAGGTCGAATTGAAAAGAAAAATCCAAAGTAAACACCAAAGGGGCGCAAAATTGAGACTCTTTCAAGGGGGCCAGAAGACCACGCTACGGCTCTGCATAAGCCATCTCGGTCTCCTAGATGCACCACTACCGATGCGTAATGCAATAACCATCTTATAGCAGTTGTCTGTCAGAGGTTCTTTGAAACTGATGCACAAATATGCTTGATGGTGTTTGCAATTCCGTAAAACGCATCAACCTAGTGAGAGAACAAAATTATTATGTTATTGCAATAATAATAATAATTAAAGAAATTTGTGAAAAGCTCTCGTATAGCCAATTATGTGAAGAACTGTGCAAAATTTCAGAACGACTGGCCCAGGAAAACTTAAGTTATGGTGTGCATCGCATTTTGTCGAGAAGCTATAGATTCACGATCACTTACCCAATTTTCAATATTTTTCAATCCTTTTAACCCTCACGTTAATGGTTGATTCTTTTAACCCTGGTCTCAGAGGCCCGGCTAGTTACAGTTCTATACTTTCAATAAACTTGTAATTTGAAATACAAATGATCAAGTATTTTCGTGCTTTCTTTTTACTCGCTGATAAAACGACTTTTGATTTTATTGAGTCTTAGGAGCGACGCTTCTTGAAGTCACAATTTTAGCTTGGTTTTTTGAGGGTTAATAGAATTGCCGGTCCTATAGTAATTTATTGCTTGATTTTATTTCCCTATCAAAAATTGTTTAGCCTTAAAAATTTTCCAGTACGATGGGTTGACATCAGTTTTCCTTCTGTCCCACATTACACAAATGCGAGAATTTCTTTTGTGATTCGAGCACTGTTCCTCATGTTGCATACGTGTAGGCTAAATCTACTTTACATTTCCACAATAATACACCGAAACAACTGTTGTGATTTGGCATTACTGGTTCGGTGTGTTGTATCAGAATACTGTTAGATTGTACAAGGATAAAAATTCAACAATATCTTCATAAAAAAATATCTTTTGGGCGGATCAACAAGATCAGTAAGTGTTCAATCAGTGTAGACCGGTATCGCGGTCGCGGTATCGCGGTCGGAAGTAATGTTGAGTTTCGTTGCAACACCACAGATTTGAACATGTGCATGGAATTCTCAGAGAACAAAGGAATTTCGGAATAATGTACGGGCACATACTCATCTGATATAGCACATTTATTAAAGTTATTCTAGTTGCTATAGTGGCGCTCACCACCATTTTGTTGATCCTCTGGTATTACAATCAATAACATACGGGTTATGTACACAGCTGTGGCAATCTCATCTGAATCGATGATGTTAACACAGTTGTCATTCAAATACTCTAACATATACACAATTTGCTTTCTATTTTCATGGCTCTGTTGTTAAGTACTTATTCATTTAAATATACTTAAAATAATATACTTCATAATTGTCTCAAACAAGTTAGGCGCATACATCGGCTCAATAAATGCTCTCAATCAAACACAACAACAACAACTCTCAGCACTTCTACGAGTGGCAAACGGTTTAATTCCCTAATCTCTATTCTAACTACACTAAAATCGAATCCAGCTCAGACATACAATGATAGTTATAACTTCTTACGCACATTTAAAATTACAACATTGTTTTTTTTTTGTATGTAGTTCGTTGATAGAAAAATATTGTTGAAGCGACCGTTTTCCTAAATCAAGCGGTTTTTTTCATTATTTTGATATTTATTTTATGTTTTTGACACCTTATTCTCCTAGTAGCTTTAAGTACATTCAAATTGGTTTGTTGGCATGAGCTCCGTTCCATGAAATATGTTATTTTTAGTTACTACAAAACATCGAAAGCGTTTCTACGGGATATTGTTTCACCAAACTGTGTTGACATATCACAATGCGCCATAAAATTGATAGATTGTAATATTAATTTTTTGTTCCTCATTGGTACCATCGTGCGAAGATTTTTTAGGGTAATTTTTTTTCGGTGCTACCATTCTACTGCGGCGGACGGGGGCAACGCAACAGTTCTAAATGCAACATTTTCATGTAGCAGAGGTGATATAGTGGACTCAGTCGGTATTATGTAGACGTGCTTGTCACTTGGGATATATTCATCATCCTCTGTATCTTTTGCCTAGTATAAAATAATTATAGCCAAAGTTACTATACATTCTAAACATTTTTTGCTCTTCATGTATCTAACATTAATATATTAACTTCGGTGAAGTTTTTCGAACAACGTTAAATTTGTAAACCTAGGAGATAGACTTTGTCCAAGAGCTTTTCAAATAATCGAGAATATTGAGTAAATGACGCAAGGTCCTATGACATGCTGCACGATCTGGATAAAACTGATTAACTACAAAGGATTCTAAAATGTTCCCGCATCAATATATAAATAGATTACGTGTAATATAGTTACTGCAGTGTGGTTGTATGTCGATCAACGTATACAGCTTCTACTGTAATGGTGAGTGTGTAAATAATCGTCCTGTGAACAGTTGTCAAATAGTTTATATAAAAACAGCTCCCTGGTCCAGCCAGAGGAGCAGCCTAAAATTCGTCTGCTAGTTCAATCCTAGTTTGGTTATTCTGTATTTGAATTGCATCTTGCACCAAATTTTATTTGTGAAAAATTGCTAATGACTACTATATTTTGTTTCATTATGGCATCGAAGAACAGCGATTACTCTCCCTAGACTATGCTCCTCGGTATGCAATAAATGCGTTTATAGATATAAGTTTCACAAAACATATACTTTTCTCGCCTTATATTCGGTACGAAGAGAGAACAGCGATTAAACATTCATCACGTGAACTTTAAATACTTGTGCAAAAATTGACAGTTTCCAATGGTTTTCCGGCCATTTTTCCTATTAATCTAAAGGATGTCCATCATCTGAAAAACACGCTTTCGCGTTTTTTTCTTACTCTGTCTCACTGCTAAAATCGGTGATGTCAATCCATGAATACATAAAACAACTCCTAGATATGGCAGTAGTAGTGTTCCAGCTCGTTTCTCAAGGTAGGCGACATCACGCTACCTGTGGGTTGAGTCCGAGATGTTCATTTAGGTCATCATTTGAGTGTCGGCTTCCCTGTGCGAAAGATGGAATAGTGTTCCATTTAACTAAATTCAATAATAATTATCGGAAGGGTAAACAGACTGCTTACTAAGTCGTCTTTGTGTCTTTTTAATTCTACTATGATATCAGTGTAAATAAAACTTGTGCACTTCCTACTACGAGAACCCTTGATATGAATTAAACTAAATGTTTCAATAAATTCTACTCTTTACAAGAATTAAACAAAACTTACTTATCATCATTTCGTTCCTCGTGGTCGTGATGTTGCATAGTTTCCGGTAGGAACACAACGACAATAGCACCGAAGATACACCAAGCTATCAGTAGAGTCATCAAAAGGTGGTCTTCGATTTTTGGCTGCTCAGTACGATAGGAGTAATAAGCAAATGAGCAATAAATCGAAAAAATACGCATCTTACCAACATAGAAAGATACGGCGTGAGAACTAGTGCAAATCCTGCAGCAACATTGCAGGCACCCACTCCAACGTTACGGATGGCAGTTGGATAAAGCTCCGCGGTATAAACCGGCATGATGGTATTTCCAGCGCTTATGGTGAATTTTCCTGGAAAGAAGAAACAGTACGTGAGTCAAATATCTGATTATGTTAAAAATTATGGTTTAATTGTTTTGTTTAAAAAGAATACTAGACGTATTCTGTTTCAGGATTTTCGTTCTAAATTAAGTCAAACATGAAATAAATTATTTCGAAAGTTGATATCTAGGTATGCCTGTAATTTCAATTTATGACAAACAAATTCAAGACTATTCTCGAACAAAAAGCGAGTAAAATATAAGCAATCATGCTGGTATGTGTAATTATCTATAATTAAGTTTACAATAGATTTTATTGTTATTTATTTATTAAAGCTATAAAATATAAAAAGAAATTAACAGATTTCTGCCGACTATTCTGGGCTACTTGTGTTGATTTTCTTTCTTGCTTGCGAGCAAAGGCCAAGTTTGTCTTCTGCCTCTTGCTGATCATTCCTTCTGCCTTCTCCCTCGCTTGTGTTTGTTCCTATATCGTCGTCGCTAGCGCTTTGATTTTCGCTGTTACATGTTTGATGCCTCTTGTGCTTTCGGGAGAGTGGTATACCAGTTTTCTTTCTTGTATTTCTTCCCTAGGTATGTGAACTATTGGCTCGGGCATACCGTGGAATATTATTTGTAAGGCATTTATTGTTTTGGCTGGTTGTCTCTGGTGTATCAGCAGATGTCGAAGGCTGTTAGATGGCGTTGGTTGTAGTAGATGAATTTTCTTTAGTTATTTTGGCGTATGACTTACCGTAGTGTGCAGTCAAATTACAGAACTGGTAGGTGTGCGTCTGCCTAGGGTATGTGCATAGGGTGCTATGTATGTAGCTAATATCTTCAGATGATCTGCTCTCGAAAGTCAAGTAAGTCAGATATACGTTCGTTCAGCAGCATTTGCATCACCTGAACACCGTTTAGAATGCAGAGAAAAAAATCTTCACCTGTCGTTGAAGATAGATTCCACGTCCCTGTAGTTCCACATGAAACTTTTAATGTACCGTAAATTAATCTTTGATTAACGGGGTAAGTTTGATCAAATGAGACTTTTTCAGTAACGTACGAAAAGATGATTTCCTCTAACAAAATCATCGAAACAAAATACAAACCATATTCTAATCATGTTCAACATCTATCAGCAACGATTATTTCGTCATTTAATGTACCTTTTATGCACTCAAATTCAAATTGAAAATGATACAACTCTCATGCGTCGTTTCAATCTGTTCAAACATTCCCTCGTTTATTAATAAAATCAATCTACTTCAACTGAACTGATCACTTTTAAAAAAAAAAAACGTAAATATTTTTGTCCAATAATTCGATTTAAAAATCCGAGATTTTTGTTGTTTATTTATTATTTATTTATTAAAATAATTCATCATCAAAAATAGTCTTAATAAATAGCAGGAGTCAAGTTATAAAAATTGTAGACCGCGAAACTTTCTGTGTGACCTTGTGCGATGGTTCACCAAAATCGAACAGATCCTCGACCGTGGAGAGAGTTCGAATTCATGTGGTTATCGGTTCGTTGAATCCAAACGTCGTACGGTGGAATCTAGGTTGTAGTAAGCCAGATGAGCGTAGAGAAAATCACGGCACGAAAATCAAAAAGGGACAGGATCTTCGGGGAGTCAATTTCAGCGTTAAGAAGCTTTGCTACAAATACTATTTGCTGAAGCTTTCTGCGTTGTTCCAGCATGTCGAGACCGATCAAGCGGCATCGAGTAGGATACGGTAGAAGGTCTAGAGGATTCCGCCATGGAAGGTCTTGTAGTGCGAGTCGGACAAATCTCTTTTACACCCGTTCAATCCGAAAGTTCCAAGTAAGCTGATGAGGGCTCCAAATCAAAGAAGCATATTCTAGAAGTGGGCGAACTAGCGAACAATATAACGCCTTCACACAATGCGAAATCCCGGCCGTTTTTTTGAAAATGAAGGTTGCTTTAAAGATTAAAGCCGAATTTACACCTATCCGATCCGTTTCAGTGCCGGTTCAGTTCCGTGCACGGACACCAATATTCTTTCATACACTTCAAATGCAAGCATTCACACTTGTCCGGGACGGTGCCGTGCCGGACAAGTGTGAACGCTTGCATTTAATTTGTATGAAAGAATATTGGTGTCCGTGCACGTAACTGAACCGGCACTGAAACGGATCGGTTAGGTGTAAATTCGGCTTAAATCTGAGCGATGCTGATTGAATGTTAGCTTTGTATCTTACAACACGCCGAGGTCGCTGACGCAATCAACTCAAGTGATCCTTTGCCCATCAATTGGGTAGTCGTAACTTATCGGACTGAACAAGCGGTGAAAAGTTATGACTTGGCATTTTGCAATGATAATAATTATTCAGTTTCTACGACACCAGTTAACGAAGACAAATGCAGTCGTCGATAGATCGGACACAATTTTAAATCATCGACGTAAACCAGTTTGCACCCCAAACCAAGCAGCGAAGCAGCATCGTTGAAAAATAATACAAACAGTAGGAATCCCATGTTGCTGCCTTGAGGGACTCCAGATTTGTTCGTAAAGTGAAAGAAAACACCAGAGCAAAGCTGTACACGTGGGACTCTATCATTCAGGTAAGAATTCAGCCATTTAACAAAATTCCGTGATGCCCCACATTTTTGTTAATAATATTCGGTGGTCGGTTCGGTCGAATGCAGCTTTTAAGGCTAGTCTTTTTTTTTTTTTTTTTACAATGGAGAAGACCTTTATGTCCTAGCCCAGTACACGTGCTAACGGTAGGGTCCAATCTACCACACGGGGTGCACTGGGGGCGTGTCGGACTCGAATGGTGACCAGCCATTAATACCGATTAAACTCCATTGGGCTCCGCCATCATTCCTCCCAGGAACTACCTCTCGGTATTACTTCTGGGGGGATGGCTGTACTAAATGTACTCATTCACTCTCACTCACGCGATCATACATCCTGTATGAGGCTTACTTGGGTGCTCTCTCAATCACACTTTGATTCTCTCTCAAACACTCCCACATGAGGCTGACTTTTGTGCTCACCTTTTACGTTCCATGCGAGGCTGACTTGTGTGCTCACCTTACTCATTCCTTGCTAGGCTTACTTTTGTGCTCGCCCTACCCATCCATGTGAGGCTGACTTGGGTGCTCACCCTATCACCTGATTCACTCTCAATCGTGCCACTCTATTGTACCTTTGTCACTCCCTCTGGCATCCCATGTGGGACATTTTTCTTAGGCCCCACTTCTGACATACCATGCGAGGCTGACTTTTGTGCTCACCTTTTTCATTCCTTGCTTGCTACCAACCTGTGAGGCTGACTTTTATGCTCACCCTTAACATGCAGTGTGAGACTGACTTGGATGCTCACCCTTTCACTCCTCTGCCACGCCATGAGGCATCGATAGCTTAGTTCCAACATACTACGCTACGACCCTCCCGTCTTGGCATGAGGCAGTCCACTTATACGCCTATACACTCACTCTTCTGTCTTGCTTCGGGGTGGCTGGGTTTACCCCTTACGCGGTTGCCATTCGCTGCGCCAACCTACCTCGGCATGAACAGACCATTCACTCTCTTATTTTGCGCTTGGCCTTTTTCGCTCCAACTAACCAATCACTAGTTAGCCGTGCCCGCCGTCTGTTGCTCGGTTCGCCAGATTACCTGTAGCCTACTGGCAATCTGGATGGTAGCAGCCGAGACTGCGTTCCACTTCTCCACCGTTTGACACATCCGCTGAATAAGGGTATCCGGGGTTGTGTCCCAGCCACAGACGTCAAGCATTGCTCTTCTTTCGACGTCGAACCGATGACATACGAACAGTATGTGTTCGGCAGTTTCGTCTACACCTGGGCAGTCCGGGCAGACTGGGACCTCCGCGTGTCCGAACCTGTGGAGGTACTGACGGAAACAGCCATGGCCTGACAGGAATTGTGTCAGGTGGAAGTGAACTTCCCCATGGGGTCTTCCCACCCAGCTCGATATGCTAGGTATCAGCCGGTGGGTCCACCTACCTTTCGAGGAGTTGTCCCACTCACGCTGCCATCTGGCGACCGAGGTCACCCTGGTGCGCTCGCGGGCTCCCCTATTTCCACGTAGCTCAAAGCACTCCTCATCTTCCCGAATGACCAGCCCGACTGGCATCATGCTCGCTATCACGCAGGATGCATCGTGTGATACCGTGCGGTAGGCAGATATCACTCTGAGGCACATCACGCGGTAGGTGCTCTCCAGTTTCTGTAGGTAACTGGTTACCCTCAGTGCTCTTGACCATGACGGGCCGCCGTACCTGAGGATAGATACGGCGACGCCTGCCAGTAACCTACGTCTACTGGCGCACACCTTTGAGCTGTTGGACATCATTCTCGATAGTGCCGCAACAGCAGTCGACGCTCTCTTGCACGTATAGTCGACATGGCTGCCGAAGGTCAGCTTGTCGTCTATAATGACTCCGAGAGACTTCAGACTTCGCTGTGAAGTGATCGCGACTTCTCCCACATGGATAACTGCATGTTGTGCCGACTTGCGGTTGTTGACGATAACTACCTCCGTCTTATGATGAGCGAGCTCCAGGCCTCTCGCGCTCATCCATTCCTCCACCGTGCTAATCGCGTGTTCTGCGGTTAGTTCTACCTCAGGAATTGACTCCCCGTAGACCTCCAAGGTTACGTCGTCGGCAAAGCCGACGATCTTGACCCCAGGAGGGAACTTCAGTCTCAGAACCCCGTCATACATGAGGTTCCATAGCACCGGGCCTAGGATCGAGCCCTGCGGGACTCCGGCGGTAATCGGAACCCTTTTCTGACCGGCATCGGTCTCGTATAGCAGTACGCGGTTTTGGAAGTAGCTTTCCAGGATCCGGTACAGACCCACCGGTAGGCTAAGCCGGTGTAACGAGAGCGCGATGGCATCCCAGCTTGCGCTGTTGAATGCGTTCTTCACGTCAAGTGTCACTAACGCACAGTATCGAATACCTCGCCTTTTTCGTTGGATCGCTATCTCGGCAGTATTTATCACTGAGTTGAGAGCGTCCACTGTGGACTTACCCTTCCGAAAGCCAAACTGGTTGCTTGACAGACCGTCCGTACCTTCCGCGTACGGGGTGAGCCTGCTGAGGATGATCCTCTCAAGCAGTTTGCCAGTCGTGTCTATCAGACAGATTGGTCTGTACGCCGATGGGTCGCCTGGCGGCTTCCCGGGCTTCGGCAACAGCACCAGTTTCTGCCTTTTCCATCTATCGGGGAAACGGCACTCGTCAAGGCATCTCTGCATAGCTAGCCTGAACATGTTCGGGTTCGCTATGATCGCTGCCTTGAGAGCGTTGTTCGGAACTCCATCCGGCCCTGGAGCTTTGTTCATTGCTAGGGATTTAGCCACTGCGAGTAGTTCTTCGTTCGTCACTGGAGCCACCATTTCGACCGTGCCCGCACTGTCTCGTAGTGCAGGTGGCCAGGGGCTTGTGGCTCGAGACGGGAAGAGTACTTCGATAATCGTTGCCAACCGGTCCGGAGACCGTTCTGGGGGTGAGGAGCCCCCTTTGGTCTTGGCCATCACAATCCGGTAGGCGTCACCCCACGGATTCGCGTTGGCACTCTCACACAGGTTGTCGAAACACGCTCTCTTGCTGCTTTTAATAGCCTTGTTAAGGGCTAATTTCGCAGCTCGAAACACTTCACGGCGGTTCTCTCTTGCATCCTCGGTGCGAGCTCTTTGCATCCTACGTCTAGCTCTGAGACAGGCTGACCGTAGAGCTGCAATCTCGGCACTCCACCAGTATACCGGGCATCTACCGTTTCTTGGCAGTGTTTTTCTCGGCATAGTGGCGTCGCACGCGCGTGATAGAACAGCTACCAGCGCATCCCCGCTTAGACTGTCGGTGTTGGCCTCCAGTCCCAGGGCCGCGGTGAAAGCTTCGCTGTCGAAGTGATTGGACTTCCACCCGCGTACCTGACAGGGATCTCCCGCCCTCGGATGCTGCACACCATAGTTGATCTTAAAGCGGATTGCTAAATGATCACTATGGGTGTAGCCTTCGTCTACCCTCCATTCCATGCCTGGAGCCAGACTCGGGCTGGCAAAGGTCAAATCAATCCACGCCTCCACTCCGTTTCTACGGAATGTACTAGCGGAGCCATCATTAGCTAGCACAGTATCGAGTTTCGCAAACGCTTCCATTAGCGCTTGACCCCTGCTATTTGTACAGCGGCTGCCCCACTCCACTGCCCAAGCGTTGAAGTCTCCCGCTATTACTACCGGTTTCCGGCCCACGAGGTCCGACGAGAGCCTGTCGATCATCTGGTAGAACTGTTCTATTGGCCACCTTGGTGGGGCGTAGCAGCTGCAATAGAACACACCATTGATCTTGGCAATCGCCACACCCTCGGCGGAGGGGTGTATTACCTCTTGAACCGGGAACCTTCCCGTTGTACAGATTGCCACCATTCCAGACCCGTCCGACACCCAATTGCCGTTGCCGGCAGGGATGCTGTACGGGTCTGATAAGAGGGCGACATCTGTCCTCGACTCCGAGACCGACTGCCACAGCAGCTGTTGGGCTGCTGCACAATGGTTAAGATTTAGCTGTGTGACTCTCACGGCTTCTTCTTATTTAACTCGCCGAAGGGACACGAAGGTCCGCCCATAGCATGTTTATGGGCTTGCTTCTTAGAGGTGCAGATAAGGCACTTATATGCCTTAGTGCACCCCCGCTCTTTATGCCCCTCCTCGCCGCATCGACGACATAGCTTACTCCTGTCTAAGCCTTTGCATTCATAAGCTTTATGGCCGGATTCTAGGCACCGATAGCACCTGTCCACTGAAGGCGGCTGGGGTATACTAATAGGGCATACCGACCAGCCGATCTTCAGCTTCCCTTTCTCGGTTACCTTTTTGGCATCCGCATTCAGTAGCCTGAGGTAGGCTACTTGGGTGCCAGAGGGTCCGTCCCTCAATCGCACAGAGGCCCGCTCGATTGTGACGCCGCATTGCTCCTTGACGGCTGCGACGACGTCTTCTGCGGTCGTGAACTCGTCCAAGTGCTTGCACTGGAGAGTTGATTCCGCACCTAGCGACCTGATTTGGGCGCCCTCGCCAAGGACCTCTTGAGCCAAGGCCTTATATATTGCACTTGATTGTGCGCCTCGCTTCAGCACCAGGAGCAACTCTCCCGTGTTGGTGCGTCTTACGCAACGCACATCCTGCCCAAGGGCCGAGAGGCTTTCGGCCGCCTTCATCGATTTAAGGACATCGGCGTATTTGTCCTTGTCGGTTTTTAACCACAAGGCTTCGCCTCTGTCCTTGGCCTTCCTCGCAGGCCGCGGTACCTCCGGTTTCGGTGCCGGCTTCTTCTTGGTAACCAGCGTCCAGGGGTTTGAGCCCCCCTGCCCCGGTCGTGTCGGGTTGCTGGTACCATCGCTCTCCACAGCGAGGTCACTCTCGCCCTCGCTTACCTCACCCAGGCGGCGTTTGACCTTGACGGTTGCACGCCGAGTGGTGTCGGTTTTGGCACCCTCTCCTGGCGACTTCCTAGGGCGCTTCGCATTCGATGCCGTCTTGCGATTGCCCTTTCCCTTTCCCTTCGAGGGGAACTCGGTCGCCGCTCCGATCGACGTGGCTGCTCCATAGAAGGTAAAGGCCACTGTCTGTGAACCTCTATTAACCTTCTCTCTTTCCTCCCTATTGGAGGCCACTGTCTGGGTTTCTCTGTCGGGCCTCTCCCGACATTCCACCCTCTCAACATATGCCTGCTGTTCCTGTCTTGCGACACGAACAGCTTTCCGGAGCTCCAGAAGGCTCAACTTCAACTCCTTGGCTATGTTCTGCTTTGCGCTAGCGAAGTCGATTATAGCATCGAGTTGCTTCGCTACTTTGCGCATCGCAGCTATTGGCCCCTCCGATGCATTGGTAGGGGTATTGCCTACCGCTGCTGGGGGGTCACTGGTGCTTTCGAGTACAGCACTCATCGTTCCACTACTCTCCCCACGGGGGGGAGACCTCGCCAAACCACCTCTTGCGAAGGGGTTTGGCACCTCCGTCTGTTTATTTTTATTATTTTTATTTTGCTCCATGAAAATTCCCACGAGTAGCGCGAGAAATATATGTCCGCCACGCCAGAGCTCCGCATTAGCGTGGTAAGGGACGCTTACTGTGGGGGTTGCCCAGGTACCCCACAGGCTCCGTTAACGATCGAGCATCTTTTTCACCCCCTCGATCACTCATCCCTCGGCACGGGTCGCTTCACGCCTTGGAATTGGGGTTATGCCCTACCTTGCTTTACGTGGTGATCTCGGCCCGGATCATCACAACCATCCTCCTTTACCAGGGCTTTGGACCTGTAGCTCTGGATCTCAATAGTTCCATGTACGTATGTTATTACAGACATGCTACTATTGGGATCCGTCATTCGCTAGCGGCTAGTCTAGTCTAGTCTAATCTACACATGCACAGCCAATACATGTAGGGATCCTGGAAAACTGCAGACGTTCGCCTACAATTTTTCTTGTCAATATTAATGTTTGTGGCACATATGATATGTGAAACAATCATCAAGTGTCCAGGCCAACTGTGCAGCGTACAAAGTGAAGATGATTCAAAATTATTAATTTATTCATTTAATGAAGAATTTAATCAACGAACTATTTCAAACTTTGAATAATGAAGAAACGTGGACAACCGTACCGTCAGTCGAATGCAGCTTTTAAGTCCATGTAAACTGCATCAATTTGTGCCTTATCTTCCATCTGCGTGATGCAAGTTGATGTGAAATTTTGAAGATTTGTAGTTACGGATCGTACGGGCATAAACCCACGTTTATCGAGTATGAAAGTGCTTACCACAATTTCAAATATTTTGGAGGCAGCTGATAGGCTAGTTGTTAACTATTTAATTTCGACTACTTTCCTAAAAATGTTCGGTAAAATTTCGACTACTTTCCTGAAAATGTTCCGTAATAGTTAGCTGTATCCTTCTAGGCAGTTTTGTTCTCTCGACACGTCACATGACCGAGCCATCGCCAACGGATATACAATTTACACAAAATTTTAAGCGTTATCTCTCATTTCGTTACACATATTTTGCTGTTTAAAGTTACGCCGAGAACAACGAATGGAAATTTAAAACAAAGTAATTTAATTTTTTTAGTAAGGCGAGATATAATACCCAACAATTTGAACATTTGCATTCTATGGGTATCAGTACTTGTTTTAAAAATGCAAACAGTTAAGGCCCAAACGAAATGGCGACGGAAGCGGAACGGCAACGGAAAGCGGCTGTCAATTATAATTTTGAATACATGCAAGTCAATGCGGTTGTCCGCAATGATGGCAGAACGGTAAACGCGGCGTTGTACTAAAAGAACAAAACCGCGTTTTTTTTTGAAAAAATTCAAAAAGAGCGGCAGTCGAAAACGAGGTAAACAGACTGTTTTAATTCAAATTCACCGGATTCCATATTCAGTGGAATCTAACGTATTGTATTGCGGATATTTAGGTTGGGCAGATAGTGAACTTAATAGCAGCTTTTTTGTTTCGTTCGATTTTAGAGGTTTTAACTTGAGGGTCGTTCGTCTTTTGTGGGGTAGAAAAAGCTTTTTTCTAAAAATCTCCAATCATATGTGCAGGTTTGGGAATCGAACCCAAGTAAGCAATTTTCGTGTGCCGTACTAATGGACCCGATGAAATTCAAAGATGGCGGCATGAAAAACATGAACGAAATTCACTGTTGAAACTGTACGCATTAGAAAAGAGCTCTGTTAGTTTTTGTTCTTTTAACGAACAGTTTTGTGAATTAGTGCATACAAAAGATAATAAAAAGCTGGGAAAGATAAGAAACGATTGTTTAACAAGAATAAAAAATAGTTTGTTCGTTCTAGCATATCTGGTACAACGTCAATACACTTTGGATTTATCGTACTGTTGATTTATCGTCGTCTACCACACGAACCATTATACAGATGCCACAAGTATAACGTATTTTAATTTAAACAATTAGGACAACTGGCGCATTATTTGTTCTCTTTGGCACGTCGGTGGGTACACTACGGACCCGTGGTTATTTTATCTACTAGACAGCTACGTTTCTTGTTACTCTAGTTTTGTTCACAGTTTACGTTCTGACGAACGCGAAAAATCATTTGGATGCACAGACCAACTTCCTAAGCCACTTTGCAAGCAAGTGCACAAAGCAAGCGTTAGCCAGGATAAACCAATTGACATTGATTGAAAAGGAGAAACCCGCTACCGGATACGATACGTAAACCATTTATCAGCAGTATATCAAAGATACCGGTTCATGGTTGGGTCATTGGTAGAAAGTTTTGAATATAATAAAACCTGCGATTCTAATGTTCTCAATGTTACAGGTTTGGTCAAAAGATCTGAAGTCGGTGCGTTGGATGCTTTCGAATCGATGGCGTTCTTCATGGTTCGTTTGTTTATTGGCGTTCTTCATTATTTTAATCAGTTTAGGTTCGGATTCCCCAAACGCAGCAAAGAAGTTGTATGACCAGCTATTTTGAAAAATGTGATGTGAATGTCTATGTCCTTCGATAGCACCCACTTGGTAGAATTGACAACCGTTTTTCTTTAAAAAACATAGATGTCATGCATTAATTTGCATAATTTATATTTTTATCCAAATCTACATTGCGACCCCGCAGCAGATGAAGCGATTGCAATCAATCACCAAATATCTAATCTATTCCCCCTTCAGTGAAAGCATCAAGGACAGTCTAACAAAAATATTTCACATGATTGAACCAGGTTTATATTATTCGAGCATGCAATGATTAAACCAATTTTTGTATTAGAATCCGTGAACAAGGTTGTCGCATTGTAGTTCTTGGTAGTGTTGTGCCATTATTTACTACATCTTTGCTGTATTATTCAAGGAAACGAGTGGACCGACCACGATTGGTAAAGCAGACATTCACTGCAATGAGCTTTGTAAAAGGAAAGTCGCTTTGGTTTGGCCCAAATTTGTCAACAAAGAAATGTCAAGCGCTAACCGCGCTCTAACCGCTGATGTTCATTGCGTTTTGAATATGCGGCAATGGTCGCAGATTTTATTTAGTACAAACCGCGACAATTCCGCGTACCGTTGCCGTTCCGCTTCCGTCGCCATTGCGTTTGGGCCTTTACATCTACTTGAATTGAAGTTAGTTATTGAAAATACTTTTGAAAAAGTGATCAATGTTCCCCCATTTTACGGTAAACTAAACTACAGCCGTGTTTCGCTGGTTGGGCCAAACCCTCTGTACAACTAACGAATTTGATACGCTAGTTGGACCGAAAATGCATCTGTCCACATCTCTTATTAATGTGAGTTTGATTGTCAAAGTGAATTTGACACGAGATTTTGACATTCAGAAGCCTTTTAGTTCCAACTAGCGGAGGTCCAACTAAAAAGCGGTCCAGTTCAAAAGTGACCAACCATCGAATTACGACTGTATCTGCATTTGATTCCTTGTCATCATTTTGATGTTTAAATTACGAGACCAATCCAACGGCGACCCATTAAACGCCTCTCTTTTTGTGGGTGTACCCCATTAGGCATAAATACGTTAGGCATACGGACGTTTGGCATACGTACGTTAGGCACAGTGGACGTAAAGCCTAAAGACGTTTGGCATAATGGACGATAGGCATAATATACGTTATGCGTAATGGACGGCAGGCATCATGAACGTTACGCCTAAATTATCATATTGAAGTATCACTTAATGGAGCTTATTTTTTAGCGGTGATGGCCTCGAGTGGCAAGAAAATGAATGCTTAAACTTTTTTTGATGTTGCAAAATTACTGTGGAGGCTGATCAAATTCGATCAACATTTTATGCTGCTGCATATACTTGACGAAATTTTTGCTCAAATAAAAGAAGCAGAGTGAATGCTTGTCATTCGGAAGCACAGCTTGCTGTAATTTCTCGACGTACAACTGATAAGTTTGATATAACTAAAATAGTTTCAAAACTCTGGTTTGATCTGTTGGTAAAACGATGGGGAGCTTTTATGCCTGTTGGAGAGAGGGTTTAAATTAAACCTAGCTCCAGGGGCTTTTCCCTGTTCCAAATCAATCAACTGAAAAAAAAACAAAAAAATAAAATCAAACTCATCATTGAGGTATGAATATCGCACATTAATTAAGATTAGTTCTTTCATACATGCATGGTGCAATTGTCCAAAAAGAAAATGCATGTCTTGAAGAACAGCTCATGAAAGAAAGAATGACGCAACTACGTAAACTGTCTGATACGACGGACAATATGTATTTTCGTGTACTGTGACGAGTTACCGAAATAAAAATGTATCGGCAAAAACGTAACATCCCTAGTAACAATTGTGGTTTTATGATAGTTTTATAGCCACTGATAAAACTTAGATTGCACTTGTAGTGTGCTATAAAACTTCAATTGTTACTTGGGATCCGTACCCTAATGCTGATGCTGTCTTAACACTGCAAGTTTCCATTGGTTCCAAAACTTGGTGTTTGTTCAATACTAGGCATTATTTTTCAATATTTGGATGGAGTTATATTGGTAATATATACAATAGGCTTGAAATGTGCTTGAATCAAGACTGTTCACTTAAATTGAGAAGGTATTCAACTCATCCACGGTAAAAATAGAAAACCAATTCTACACTCGTGAGGAGTAAACATCTCACTTGGTGTTTTTCATTTTGCAGTCTCTCGTTAAAGGTATACGAAGGTATGCAATTGTGCACAACAAACAGTAGTTTTTCTATCCTGAAAAATGAGCAAAAGATAGAAATCTACAATTAAAAACCTTGCGATTACTTTTATATTTTTATGAATTGTGCCTATCGTCCACTATACCTAACGTACATTATGCCAATCGTCCATCATGCGTAACGTACCTATGCCTAATATATGTATGCATAACGTATGTATTCATAACGTATTTATGTCTAACGTTGCGCACCCCCTATTTGTCTACTGTGCACTGATCGGCAATCAATGCCAATGCTGTCGATGTTGAGCCAAGATACATGTGATATCTCGAGATACTGGTTCTCTCGCTTTGCCCAGCAGATCTTCGTATCGCACCTTCGAGCGCCCTGTTGAACAGAGTGTGCATCAACCGGTTTCAATCCATATAACCTCACAACCAGTCTCTCCGGTCATTTTGATGCCTTATGTTGATCTATCTAGTGTCGTACAAATTATCTGAATCAGTTTTGCCGGACATTCATGTTTCATCTAAGCATTATCTATCATAGTTTATTTTTACCATTTTTTTTGTTAACCATTTTTGTTAACGACCTATTGAGTCAATTTGTCAACAGTTGTTACGGCATTTAATTAGCAAGGGACTGGAAGGTGAAGTATATTTTTCAATATTTAGAGCCATAGTACTCAAGGGAGAGCAAGGAGTTGAAGGGAGAAAGTTTATAAAAGCGTGGAAGGATCATATTTTCTAAACTTTCTCCCTTCAACTCCTTGCTCTCCCTTGAGTACTATGGCTCTAAATATTGAAAAATATACTTCACCTTCCAGTCCCTTGCTAATTAAATGCCGTAACAACTACCACAGTTTGTTTCGATTCATTGAACCGTACTCTAACTTGAAATCCGCAATCATTTTGTGAAGCGTTTGCCGTCAACAATAAAATTGTACTGAACTAGGCATCAACAGATATTGCAGAGAGTTACTTTGATGAACTGGAGAACTTGAGTGATTCGTATATAGCGTGTTTTATAGAGCATCATAACTACTTTGTATGTCGTCGTACAAGGTACCCGGATGCCTTCTTGTAAAACTGAAATGATCATAACTATGGCATTTTTATCCGCTTTGGACACGTTTGGATGTTTTGGATTCATGAACGGATCCAAATTTAGACTCTGTGAATAGGCACCAGATTAAGTCAACTGTTTCTCGGGAAGTTGGATTTCTTGTGGCATGTTCCAGTACAGAGATATTATTTTCGAGTTTCAGCGGAATACTGGCAATATTGGTATAAAAATTCTTGGAATTGCCTCAGAAGATAAAGGGCGAACACGAAATTATTGCGACACATTCAACAGGGCATAACTTTTTTACCATTGGGTAAAAATCAACCAAATTTTGCACACTTTCTCATTGATGTGTATTGTTTATATGCTGTCAAACTCGAAGTCGTGTTTCTCGATTCAACGAAAATGGAGGTGAACAAACGCGAGTCGAGAGAACAAATTCTTTCCAAACACCTGGAATTTCCTGACCAGTCGCACCGGCAGTTAGGAAAAATGTTGAACATTCACCATTCAACCGTCTCCAGAGTGTTGAAGTGGTTCCAGGAGCGGTTGACGTTGGACCACGGCAAAGGAGCTGGAAGAACACCGGGACCGGAGAACAAAAAGACGGAGGGAAAGGTGAAGCGGATGATTAAAGCAAATCCCAACGTCTCAAACCGTGATTTGGCTAAAAAGATCGGCATGTCGCAGAGCTACGTCCAGAATGCAAAGAAGAGAGCTGGACTACATACATACAAGATACAGAACTTCCCAAACCGCGATGAGCGGCAACAATCGACGGCTAAAACTCGGGTACAGAAGCTCTACGAGAAGATGCTGACAAAATATGGTTGCTGTGTGATGGACGACGAAACGTATATAAAAGCCGATTTTAAGCAAATTCCGGGGTTGGAGTTTTTCACCGGCAAGAGCAAGTTCTATGTGGACGACAAATTTAAGAAGAAGAAAATGCCGAAGTTCACCTCCAAATATCTCATTTGGCAGGCCATCTGCTCTTGCGGATTGAGGAGTGAGCCTTTCGTGACAAAGGGCACAGTAAATGGCGAGATCTACAAATCTGAGTGCCTCGAGAAGCGCCTTTTGCCGTTCTTGCAGCAGCACGACGAAGCTCCGCTATTTTGGCCAGATTTGGCATCATGCCACTATTCTAAAAGTGTCCTGGAGTGGTATGAGGCCAATTCTGTCCATTTTGTTCCACTGGGCAATGATGAAGCGGGAACTGCGGAAGAGCAAGAAGACCTTTCAAAGACGAGAAGGACATGTTTAGAAAATGGAAAAAACTGAGAAACTGGTACCGGATGACACTGTAAAGACTTTGATGGAGGGCTTCAAGCGAAAATGCGTTCAATTTTACACTCAAGGCTGCATCGATTAACTTTTATTTTGATTTTTGAAGTAAATATATGTATAAAACTACCCTAAAATTTTGGTTTGATTTTAAACATTATAAGAAAATTTACATGACATTTTCGGTGTCGCAATAATTTCGTGTTCGCCCTTTAGTATCTTTTTATTTTAGGACCATTTGATTATTTGGCCCACGTCATTTTGGAGTAGGTTCCATAAGCGATCGTTCCTAGGTTAAATCGTGATATGGTTCCGTGATGATAATAAACAGACTTCTGAGACGAGACAAAACATCTCACAGTATCTCAATGGCTAAAAAAACTGCAATAGTAATGCGCTTTTAGATGTGCCGGTACTCGGATGCACTATCGAAAAAAAGTGTTTTTGATGGACACACAACGATTAAATAAAGCACTCAAATGCTAAATTTGTATCCACGAACTTTATACTTATTTGGGCATGCCGCAGACTCAGGTGATTCACTTTCGATACAAACATCCTGACTCTTGCAGTAGAAGACAAAGGGATGTCGACGGGAGTAAACTAAAATCAAAAATCATTCTAATTTCTTAAAATAATGAAATTCTGTACGACTTATACCTAATTGGAATGAATTTTAACTATTAATAGATTGCATAATAATGATTTGAATTATAAGTAACACTAGTTTTAGATGTAGTTAGCACAACATTTTATTACCTTTAAGAAATTATAATGATTTTTGATTTCAGTTTACAAGAGACTGCAGGATTTCGTCTTCTTTTGTTCTCAGAGGTAGTTGAAAATCTCCTTTTTGAAGCTACCATTTTGAATTTCAATCAGATACTGATTTTTAGGAAGTCTTGAATAGTAAGCGTATTTAACATTCAAAGCCAAGAGTTCTTTCGCCATTTAATTATTCCCCAAAAAATAATAAACTATGCCTTATTTTCGTTAAAAAAATAAAGAACCTCCCGTTAACATAATATGAACAGGACGATGATGACCGTCATTATGGCATGTAAATAACTGAATACTCGAAATAAAAAAGAATCGTATAACCAAAATCATTATTATCGATTATCCGATAAATTTCTACTAATTAAACTTATTCTTTTAAAAACATTTTCCGGTTTCTACTCACCTATCATCACAAACGTTATTTTAAGCGAAAGATACTGCAGGTTTCCCTCGACAACCGCAGCGCATAGACAGGCAATTGAGCAGGCAAAGAATGTTGCACAAAACAGCCATTTTTTCCCGGTTCTGTTGATGATGTACATAGCTAGCGCTATTGCAGGAATCTCCACTAGCCCTGCCAGAGCCTGTTTGTGAAAGAAAAGGAAAATAAATTTCAAAACTTCTCCAATGATGCATACGGCCCGTGCGACAAACATTGCATCGTCGCTATACGCGTGGTATACCTATAGGCTATTCTACGAAACATGATGTAGCAACACACCGAGCGATGATGTGAACGTTTGTCGAAACACTCACCGAATTGAGATAAATATTTCCACCGAAGCTGTTCATGTTGAGTACCAGTCCGTAGTAGACGAGATTCATGGTGAACCAGATGCAGAGGAAGCAAAACGTTACCCGTCTGAGGTAACGGGTGCGGAACAAATCGCAAGCGCCAGCCATGGAATCGTCCACATCCGTCGGTGGTTTCAGCAGTTTGTCCAAATTATCCGGCAGTGGTCGATTGTTGTAGGCAGCTGCCTTCCGCACAATTTCCTTGACCTCGGCGACGCGCCCTTTGCACAGCAACCACCGAGGAGATTCCGGAAGTACGAACCTAGGAGGTATGACAAGATGCAGAGTTATTAATAGATTGCGTACTATGGCCAGTAGTGCGTAAATATTTTTTCAATACGCCCCTTCCCAACCTATCCCATCAGGGGAGGGAGTCGTAAATATTTGGGTTCGCGTGGGTGGTATGGAACGAAACGGTTGGTGTACTATTTCAGTTTTTCCGTGCGGTTTAGCTTCTAATTGGTTTGCTGACAGCCGATCGTTCGTAATTGGTTGACAGGCGTTGCGGGGGCATTGGAAATGGTTTCGGTCTGAACCGAACACTTCAGAAGCGTCGTTAAGTGATAAACAGATTCAACGTGTGTTTCGGATTATTTGCGTTGATGACGAACCGGGAACGGTAGCTCAATTGAACTTTGGAAGCATGCATTCTAAGATGGTTAACGTGCCGCTGCTCACGCGGAGTTTGCCTTTCCAGGCTGTGCCGTCACATGTGGAATGCGTCTTCTGGGTGATACAGGGGGCGATGTGTGTTTAGAGAAACGTTGTTTTATATTCGAGTATATTAGTTAACACATCTTATTACCATAATTTATTAAAACCTAATTGTTTGGCGGCTGGTTGAACAACTAACAATTCGACAGACAAGGTTTTAAAAGATATGGCTCAGTTTCAGAATGACTTCTCTTCAGTGGTTTTTGGCCGGTTTTTATTTTTTTTTGTTTTGGGTCTTTTATGTAATAGCTAAATTGACAACATTAAATTAAATAGAATAAAAGTTTTTTATTATTATTATTTAGATTATAGAGGTTTTAACCTTAGAATCATTCGGCTCGTTTATCGGGTTAGAAAAATCATTTTGAAAAATCTCTAACGCTGCTTAGCAGGTAATCAATTTACAAACTACGCTATGCCCGCTCTTCGGAAGTTGTATAAGTTCGTTAAAATAATTACGTAGAAATAAATGGACCGACATAAATAATAACTTCCCCAGGTAAATTGGGACAAGAATAACACAATTTAATTAATGGGGACGTCTGGTGTAAAGTGCTCAAATCGCATATTTTTTTGCTTTGCGATTTTGAAGACAAGGCAACAATGGATCTTTTGTGTAATGTTAAGATCTATTTATACATTCATTGTGTACTAAAAAAATATTTTCAGTCACGCAGAGCTACACATACGAGCGTTCTAAGAGAAGACGTCCAACCATTTCCACGTGGAGGAGCACCGCAGCGAACACGATAACTCTTGATAAAATTGTCACACACCGGAAATTCAATAAGATTTTTATAAAGATTAGACTTGTAGTTACTCGATGAACGAAAAAAAAAATAGAAAAAAATTCGAAAAATGGCTTCATGAAAACTGAAAAATCTCATATTTTACTGTAAAATTCAGTCTCTTTTGTTCAAAATAATAGGGAGAAAAAGATGTTATTTGATTTTCTGTGGTTTATCGACAGGCTAGTAGCCTGAGGCTACACGTATTGCGCATTCTCATAAAAAATCAAGTCAATTTGTTGATAAATTTTTGAGTTATCGTTTTCGCCAATTTGAATAACGCGGTTTCGAGAAAAACGATCTTAAAGGGTGTTCCATATCAACTTGCATCACGGAAAAACGCTGTAGAAAATAATTCATTGGGTATTTTATCTTGAAAACTTGGATACAAGTAGTTTAGAGTGTATTGTTTACACTGTATTTTCGAAAATTGTACGCGCGAGGAATGCTTGACTGTTTTAAAAAAAAGAAGTTCAGCGTGGCCACCGAGATTGCGGGAGACTATTCTAGAGGTTCAATTCCAACAATTAGGCAGATAAAAAATAAGTTGATTTTTTGCCTGTACATCAGACGCCCGCTTAAGTAAGTTGAATTAATATTTGATAAACTGCATGTATTATCGTGGTTCCTGACAACGAAATATATAGCCTACACTCTTCCATGTTTACCGATAACCATACTTGCGTTTTTGTAAGTTTTTGTACTACGGGAAATGTGGGAAATGGTAGTGGGAGAAGGAGACGGAAAAAAGTATATCTACTGTAATGTAACTAGTTTCGTATCAGAGTGGGGGTCCAAATTGGCCAGCGGTCCAAATCGACTCATGTTCTCCTACAGCGAACTGAGCTATGTATTTTTTCTTTTAAATTTTTAAAATTATGCGTTTTTCATACACAATTATTTGACATTTCCACAAATCGTCAGAAGACATAATCAACGATTTCTTTGTTAGATGAAGTTTGTTGAAACCTAAGATTAAAAATCTAATCTCGGATGTATAAATATACGCGGTACAACTTATTTGAAAACCAATCATATATTATAAGCGGAGTAGAAAACACATCAAGTGTACTGTACCGTGGCCCATATTTTTTACCTTGGCGTTTGTCGTTTGACAGTAAATGTATCAATTGTTTTGATTTAGCAATAGAAGAATATTCTGACTGTGTTCGAAATATTCTAATTGTCGATTCTCCATAATTCAAGACTGCTAATACAAAATGAAAGGATAATTAAATATTCTGAGGATTCATCTTTGGGAAAATATGTGTGTACGATTCGGAACGTTTATAACTTTTGTTGTGCTGCATTGCTGAGGATTCAGAAAAGTGCTCACTAATTTATAAATTAAATTCTGAAGTATGTATGTAATCTATTATTAAAGAAAAAAAACTGATTTTCATAAAATCTATCGAAACCGCACCGAAAAAGTTAACAATTCCAGTCTATCTCGGACAGAGCCATCAACAAAAGCAAAAGCAATCTTCTTGACGTTTAACGTAGGTCCGATAAATATTTGCCACCATTCGAATCTAGTTGTGTGAATGCAGACAACATTTTTAAAGTGAAAAAAATTTATTTTATTCTGTTGCGGATCAATTGTTTTCTCAACAACAAAGGCTCTTTCTAGAGCTAGAGTGAGAGTTGAAAAAATGAATTTGAATATTTTTCTTATTACCTACAATAATAAAAATTTTCTATGAGTGAAAATTTATGTGAATAGCGAGAAACTGATTCACCAAAAACATAATAAAAGCTCTGGTGCAGCAATAACTGGTATCATGAAATGTACAGATACTTATTATGGTAGCGTTTAGGGCGCTACCATTTCGATCCTTTCAGAAGTGCTAAGAAAAATCGTGAATGCCTTTTTAGCAATGAATTACCTACGGATGTGGCTGATGTAACAATAAATACGGCGCTCTAAACCGTCAGTCAGTGGTCATTTTGGAGAAAATATTATTGGTCTGTATCCTGTTTGCCTACCGGACTGGATTGTTCGTTGTAATGGAAAATTCAATTGAATTTCCCGTTCTATGCTAAACCCTTCTCTGACATCAAATTCCTTTTGCACGGCTAAAAAATGATAATGAAAAGAATATGTTGGAACAGTTTTCGTTGTTGCAAACTATCTTGAAATCCAATGATTATAAACTATCCAAAAACTGAAAAAAATCACCAATGCTATCTGCTAGAAGCATATAAAAAATCTGTATTAACAGCTTACCATGTATTCCACTCCACTTCGCTCTGTTTGTAGATCGGGCACTATATGTATTACTATTTTTTTCCTGCCAAAATGAATTCGAACGTCCGCTTTCGCCGTTTCCTTAGTATTGCAATTGCTAGTTGCTAGTATGATTTTATATCAATCTCAAAATCTAGAGCCCAACGTGCTCACGCGTAAATAAAATACGATAGTGGTCCTCGGAAATCACAAAGGAAAACTGGTCTACGGAAATCAAGTCCAACATGCAGTCTACAATATCATTACTTGAACTATGAATAGACCGAATTTGGGGTCTCCGTTTATGCCAAAGTGACTTGTTTTTGTTCATAATAAATGTTCCGTCTGCCACTGAGTTTGTATCACCGATGCCAGAAAAGCGACTCCACCATTTGGACCCTAGATAACATCAACGATATTACTCTTCTTCCGAAGGAAGACGAGACCAGAGAGGACACACTGGTGTAAGAAGATTACCGCTCAACGACCGGCGCACAGTTGTCCCACACCTCATAAAACGATAAAAGTATTTACTGGCATTCAATGATGTTTCCGTGCTTAGGTGTCCTCATCAAAGCCTCAGAAAACCAGCTAAGACATCTGAATTAGGTATCACCTTAACAAAAAAACTTAATCCAGCTAGCACTGAGAATTTGAGGAATTCCACGAAGATCCGTCCGAAAATATTTAAAATCGTGACCGACCATCTTAGATCCCTATAAAACTTTACACGCCTCACCGGCATGGAGGACTAAACATTTTCCACAATCAGTAAGATTATTTTAACTCAGGAGTTTTTTTTTAAAGGGCGTATAAGGCATTATTTTCAATTTTTTTTGTTCGATTACTGTATTTTATACAGCAAAACTTTCTGAAACTTTCAAACTAGTTTCAGAAAATAAATATTTCTGCCCGAAAAAATATCCACTGAAAAAAATGTTGTGTCATTTGTTACAAAACAAAAATTTGTGTTAAAAACTTAAATTGCAAAAAAAAATTTCCTAATTTTTTATAATTTGTCAACAACTTTTGACAAATTTTATAATTCATACTTTTTGCAGTCAAAAATACAATTTTCTTTTTGAATATGACTCTAAACGCTTATTTAAACAAAAAGTTTCTGAAATTTAGTAGTCCTCGAGATATTTTAAATTTTGTTTTAACAACACATTTCTTTTGTTTTATTAAGACCTTTTTAGAAGTTATTCGCGTTTCTCCTTTAACAATAATAGGTTTTTCAAAAGGTCATTTCCTATAACATGCTCTTTGACATCTAGGCGATATTATAAACCATTTGAACTACCACATTTCAGAAATTTTTTTTTATTAGCATTTTGATTTAAAATGGCGTTTAGAATCATATTCAAAGAGAAAATTGTATTTTTGACCGCAAATAGTATGAATTACAAAAATGTGTCAAAACACTATTTTATTGAAAGCTTCTCCATGATCCAAATACATTGAAAAAGTTTCTTTTACGTCTTTAGAACGATAAATATTTGATTTTTGGCATTTTATGATGGTGTAAAACAAATAACTTTTAAAAAGGGCATAATCACACGAATTAACTGTTTTTGCTGGAACAAAATTCCAAATATCTCGAAAACTGTCGCATTTTGGAAGATTTTTGTTAAAGAAATTTTGATTCAAAATATTACTTAGAATTATATTCTGTAATAAAATTACAGTTTTGTATGTCAATTAGTATGAAATTTAAAAACATGTATAAAGTTATTGTTAGAAATCTTTTGATTAATGAGATAAACAAATCTAATCGGTTCAGCTCCCTTAATAAAAAATAGACCAAAACAACAAACAAAACAAAATTATAAAATTAATGGAGCAAATTGCGTGGAGTCAAATTAAAAAATTTGAATTAAATGAATAAAAAGAATTACTGAATATACTTGTTGAGATTAATAAAAATAACAAAATTAGTGAAATTAATTAAATAACAAAACAAAAAAATTAATAAAATTAATAAAAATTAACAAAATTTAAAAAAAGTAATAAACTTAATAAAATTAATAATGTTAATAAAATTAATAAAGGTCATAAAATTAAAAAGAAAAAGTAATTGATAAAATAATTGGAATCATTAAAATTATTAAAATGAATAAAATTAATGAAATTAATAAACTTAATAAATGAAATGTCAAATGACATTTGGCATCAACATTATAAATTCGATTGTCATTTGACAAAATCACTCATATCTCAAAAAGTAAACAACATTTCGAAAAACAAAAATAGTAATGTCAAATGGTCACGTTAGGCTTTTCATTTAAAATTTAGAATACTTTTTAATCATTGTCGTGGTTATTACAAACTAAGTTAGCATGAAAAAGTTTACATAAATAATACTTAATGTAATAAACAACAATTATAATTTCATACAAAAATCAACACTTTTTGAGCGACTTAGTGGAATGTCACAATTAAACTTGATGAAAAGCGGCCATTTTGTGCTGGCAAGAATGGTTTGAAGTATGTGGTATAATTCTTTCAGTATTCGTAGGTTTCCTATATGTTTCGAAAGGCAAGGACCCTCCCACTCCCTTCACTAGGACATCCAGAAAGGCCAATTTGTTATCTTTCTCTTCCTCGTGTGTAAATTGAATTTTTTTATGGATGTTGTTAATGACTTCCAACATTTGGGGTAAATTTTTTCGTTTGATGATGCAGAAGATATCATGAACGTATCTTCACCAGCGCTCTGGTAACATACCTTTTTCTTTCAGAAATTCCTCAAGATTTGCCATGAATAGTTTACACAGAAAAGGAGAGAGCGGGTTACCCATTGGAGCACCCTTAGTTTGTTTATAGAAGACACCCCGGAATGTGAAATAATTTTCTTCCATGCAAAGGCGTGTAAGTTTCATATAAGCTCTTACTTTGCTTTTCCACAGATTATTACCGTTTTGTTGAAATAACCAATCCTTGAGAAGGTTAACGGAATCTTTTACAGGGACACTTGGGAATAAGGCGGTTACATCACAAGAGACCATTCTTTCGTCCTCTTCGATTTCACCAGAATTTTGAAGTTGAAAAACGAATTCTTGTGTACACTTGACAGATCGTCTGGGGAATTTTTTGGGCATACTTTGAAATTCATCTATGAGCCATTTTCCAAGTTTTTGGGCTGGAGCACCTACCGCTGAAATAATTTACCTGATCTCATTGGAAGTCTCTTTATCCTGGGTAAGAAGAGGTTTGAAATTTTAAGTCGAGTTAGATCTCCTAGAATTGGTTTGCACTCTTTCAGGGATTTGTCTACTCTTTTGATCATTTCTGGAAGAGGATTTATTCTCTGTGCTCTATATGGGCCAGATGTAATTTTATGTCTCATGTCAGCGTCATATTGTTCTCTGTCCATGATTACTACTTTGTTTCCCTTGTCAGCCTTTATATAAAAAACTGGCTTTCCCCTCAATTCTTTAATTGTTTTTATTTCTTGTGTATGTTGTTTCTCAGGTACATTTTCTTTGATAAGTTCCGCTATTATACTGAAAGAATCATATCAAATACTTCAAACCATTCTTACCAGCACAAAAGCGCTTTTCATCATATGGTTCACAGAATGCTTAGCTTACCTTTGAGGGAAGAAGCAAAAATTAAAGAAACAGAATTTATTTTGAAATAGGTAGGCTCAATGGGTATCCAGAGCAAACCATCCAATAATTCACAAAAAAAACAAGATGTTTAACAAACAAGTTCTCACAACCTTAACTCCAACAACTGTAAGTTTTAAAAGGATAGCTGTAGATTTCAACAAATATATGGCATATCCACTCAGAATAAAATTAAAAAAGTTTGGTATGTATCTTGTTTTCAGTAGTAGAAATTACCAACTAAAATCAATACTAGGGTCCACAAAAGATCCAATAGACACTCTAAGCAAATTTGGGATATACAAAATATCATGTTGACATTGTGATAAAGTTTATATTGGGCAAACTAAGAGATCATTAGAAATCCGGTTTAAGGAGCACATCGCAGAAATTACTAAAGCTTCTAGGGAATCGGACAAAGATATACCATTTCACTTCAAATCTTAGGTAGCGGAACACGTCTTTTTCAAAAAGCACGACCTAACTACCGAAGATATAAAAATTCAACGACAAATTTCCAATCCCTGGAAAATAGATGTAGCTGAGAGCTTGGAAATTTTCAAACAGTCTCCTTCGTCCTTACTCAATCGAGATCAAGGTAATGGATTTTCATGGCTTTTCAAACTACTACCCGAACACAAAAAACGGCCAGCTTCACGCATCTAGTTACCTACACCCTACACTACCTATTGTTCTGTATTAAAGGTTGTAGCAATTTTCTTTAGACTGATATTGAACACTTCAGAAGACTATAAGTAATAGTTGAAATACTAGTATCTGATTTACAGTTAAAAGCAACAGTTTTTCATTATTATATCGATAGTGGAATTAAACGGAAGACATCTGTCTCAACAAGTTTAACAATTATAACTTTTTTCGATATATTTACTTACAATAAAACATTGTTTATTCATTGAAACTGTGGGAATCGCAATATTTACAAGTAACTTGTGTGAGTAATTCATGTTGGAATTTTAATGAACAGAAGCTTAAATTTCTTGTTTTTACTTTTATTTTCATGATGCGGTATGGTACGATTTTTTGCCACTCTATTACATGCATTTCGAATCTAGCCCAAACATCTGTTATCTGTGCCGTAGACCTCATCTCGTATATGATGATAACTTAGAAAAATCAGCGTATTGGATAATGCGGGAAGTGTACATCCGGGTCTGTCCAGCCTATTCCGGAATGTTTAATCACTTTATCCTAACTTTTCTTACGTTGTTATCGATTACCTCTTGCGTTCGAAGGTCAAAAACTACTTTCTCTAGGAAAGAAAGACAGCGTTTGATAAAAGAAATCTGATATACACATTTCCTTTGTAAGAATACTTGAAAACGCATACAAGAGATTAACAAGTTGAACTGCGCCATAGTTTAGTTAGTCTGGGAATTACTCTTCGTATCTGATGGGAAGGTTCACGAGTTGCTGTGTGCTTTATCTGAATGATCGTTGCAGGTCAAATACATTTTGCTAGTTTCTTTCAACTCTACTTTCGACGTTCCGCTACAGTTCACAGAGGAGTATTCAGGTCGAAGTGTTGGCCAAATATATTAAAACAACCTCTTCGAATAAAGAGAGGGCAGTGAATGTAATCCAGTGTCATAATATATTCGAAGTACTTTTCTTTTAAAGTTATATTATAACTATGTTTGCATGCATCTTTAAGTGCGGTTGTACCTTTTAGTAAGGGCCTAGCCAGTTTCAAAAGCATCGGTCCGAGAAAATACGCGCTGAATCATTCGGGTTTCGACTTTACAATACTTGGAATACAACGCTCAAATTTTGCACAAATTTCCTTTTAAACTAGATTTATTTAATTGAATAATTAAGAAAAGCTATCGATTATGAAATAGCGTTAATAAATCGTATGAACTTGAATACATCGCTTTGAAAACTGGTTTTTAAACATGATATGGCAGAAACTGGCAAAAATTGCACTCTTGGCGCACTTACTTCACTTTTTAATATCAAATTTTAGGGAGATATTGTATATTCAGTTCGATTACAACTGTTATATGCGTTGAACAAATTAATCAAAAAAAACCTGCCAAATTGTGTAGTAGTCATCCAGAAAGTCAGATTTGTTAAGTTAGACGCGATTGCAGGAATTCTAAAATTTCATTTTTGGCCAGTTTTTTGGCAAAAATATTCTGCTGTGAGTTGCTGTACATTAGAATGGGACATGGTATTATGAAAAATATAAAATTTTGCTCCGAGTAACTTTTTGGGTCCCATTTAGCTCCCAGAACAACTCTGCAAATTTTTAGCTCGATCGGTGAAACTATATTTTTGCACCCACGTTTTAAAGTTTACATGGGATTTCGTATAGGAAAATCGTCTTTTACAAAATTCTTGCAAGAGTCGCCCGTTGCTTCCTAAAAATAAATAGATATCTGATTCTTTTAGGAAATTTGTCAAGGAAACAAAGTCTAGAAGACTGCGACACGATCTGATGCTTGTGGAAAAAGTTATTAAGCAAAAACCGATTGATGCCCTGAAGATTGATGAAAATTTCACTTTTCACTTTTCATAGCATCACTGCTTCTGACGGTCTAATTATATACTAAAATTTAAACTTTCTCTTATTATGTACAAAAGAAGCCTCCATTTATCCCTCAAAACCTTGCGAAGTGGCCAAATAGTATAGATAAACGATTTAGACACATTAAGAGAGGATTAAAACAAAATTGTGTATAATTGGACAACCAACAGCAGTGGTGCTAGAAAAAATGAATATTTAATCAATCGTCAGAGCATCAATCGGTTTCTCATTAATAACTTTTTTCTAAAGCGTCAGATCGTTTCGTGGTTTTCGAGCCTTTATTTCTTTGTTGCATTTCCTATAAAAACCACTCAACAATTTATTTTTTGGAAATAATGGGCGACTCCTGAAGGAATTATTTTGTGAAAGTTAATTTTCCCATGCAAAAGCCCATGTAAACTTTAAACAATGGGCGCAAAAATATAGTTTCAGGGATCGAGCTAAGAATTTGCACAGTTATTCTAGGACACAAATGGTACCTAAAAAGTTGCTCGGAGCTGGAATCTAATTTTTGTTCCACCCTAGTGTACATAGTATCACCGAATAGCGCACGATGTTTTGCACTGAAAGAGAGGCCGAACATTCAGGCGCCACCGACAAAACAAATAAATTGCAAATTTATCGACAAAATGAACCAATTAGGGAGGATGTCGCACTGTTTTATTTATTACTCAGCATACAATGGATTAAATGCGTGTAACTTGATACCAAACTTTTTGCATCCACCCTGAAAGTTGTGCAACAGGGTAATGAGCCTATTTTTCACAAAATTTTTATTATCACCCTACCCATTTTAATTCGTAGCTTAGAGTAGCGACTTTCATCTTTGTTTGCCACTTTGGTTTAAACGATAGGGATAATATTGAGGCAACGGATTTGAGTTTAAGTAGTTCTCAAAAATGAATATTTCACAATTTCTAGGTTAATGTTTTTGCCATTTGCTGTATCTTATGAATGAAGCAAACACAGTGATACCAATGTATAGGCATAACATCGATTCTATGACGAGTAACTGACGAATGCGGTACCTTCCCTAATAAGCCCAAAATAGACTCATTACACCGTAGTACATTCGAAAGAAAAACATGAATTGAGCACCTTACCTAACATGTGAGTCAATTCATTCAACAAATTTGAGAGATGCTGCACAAACCAACGGTTTCAAATGGGGTGGGATAACAGTAATAGGGTAGGAGTAGGCTAAACACCCTATAGATTTCAATACCGTTCCTATTAATTAGCCATTATCGAATACAACTCTTTCTAGTCGCTGAACGCACGTCATCATTCGGTTTGGAAAATCCAATGAATGAATTGCTTTTGGAGCATGACTCTACGTCAGTGACGCATTATTCATTTCTAGCATTAAATCTGTTTACTGCAAATTACATGACGAATGACGATGCCTATACATTCAAATATAAAGCTCGGGAAAAGCCCCTTGTCAAATCATTGAACTAAATGAAATGTATAGACGTTTTGATGTAACGTACTTCAATATCTAGTTACTATAAAAAACTAAACTTACCATAAAAAGCAAAGAAGCACTCCGGGCAGACCGATACACAATTGTAGCTTTCGGTGATCCTGTGTCAGATAGGCTATTCCCGAGATAATTATATACGAAACCGGCAAAGGGAAAAGATTGTACATGCCAGCGATAGTTCTCCACTTTCCATCCACATACTCAATTGCGAGAATTAATCCGGCGTAGGTAACGGAAACTGACACAAGCCCGAGCAGCGCTCGGAGAGCAAAAAGAAACTCCAACGAGTCCACAAAGTACAATGCGAGGCCTGTTCAGCCAACGAAAGGAATTAAAAACATGAGAATTACAATTACTTTTGTTTTCACCGAAGAAGCAGAAGTATCAATAAAACTTACCAAAAATCGACTGCAGAACAGCCGATATGAACAGCATCTTTTTACGACCGAACTTATCCGACAGAACGCCACTGGTGATACCACCGGTGGCCACACCGACTAGAAAAAACATTTCCGCCACGTCCTTGAGATACTCCTTATCGCACACCAGGTTCCAATCTGACACCCACGTGTTTCCGAGATTATCGTTAAGATTAAACTCCCAGGAATTGCACGCCACGTGAGACAGGTTGACGGGCAAGCTTAAGTTGTTCTGAGCGGTGGAAAATGCGTCGACAGAAACAAAAGGAAAAATGTGACCATAATTATAAAATAATTATATGAAACAATTGAACTTACCAGAAGTTGCTCGGATCCGACCGAACTCCAATCGTAGTTCAGTATCCGGCAGTTCTCCTGTGCCTGAGTCACGTTCCGCCATAGTTCCACAGAGGTATAATTTAAATGCGACGGCCGTCGGCACCAGTGACTTTTTTCTGCTGCCTGGGACGAAACCAAGTGTGGGATTGGTGACCGGATGCAGAAGTTGACAGGTTAGGTTACGCGCCAGTCCGGGAAGTAGCAGGTAGCAGTTGATATACCGAGAAAGAGAGATAGAAACGAATGCTACCGTGATTACTGCTGTATAGTCAGCCTATAGTCATCTGTTATAATTGCCAAATTACTAATTACTCCAGCTAATGGTTGATGGATGATAATATTTGACCAAATCACCGAGCTTTTTGCGGTCTGGTTTTCCAATACCAAAGAGCATCATTTCATTTTATATGATGTATTAAATTGCGTAGATTTTCTGCTATTTCACTCGTAATTAAATCGTAATTTGTCATTCAGAGCAGTATATGCATTATATGTACTAATTATATTCGAAATATTCTGTACGAACATTACCTTCATCATGTCTATTAAGCTATAATTTGTGAACACTCTTCTTCCATTAGACGACAGTGCCCCTGTCACCGCGGTAAAATTCACTTCACTCATGGTACGTATGAGTGGAGCGAACAGTTGTTATAACAAAGAGTAAGAATTAGTGGAAATCATCCACAATTAGGACCACCGACTAGAAGTATTGATACTGGTTTTCATACTATTGCTCAATATTGCAATAGTATTGCAAAATATGAAACCTGTGCCCTAATCTACAACATCAAGGTATGAATTATGTTTGAACTTCAGTGACGATTTCCGCTATGTCATTACCGAATCATTTTCCTTAACGCAAACTTGTTCACAGGAACATGCTTCATGAACCAAAGGTTTACACGTGATTTAATTCATTAATTTAGAGACATCGTTTACAGTCCGACTATACGATGTGAACTGATTCATGATTTATTACATCTTGACAATGATCTGATTTTCCTGGTTGTTGTTAATTGGTTCACAAAATCAGAAAAGGTCTGAATCTTAAAAACACAATTTTGTTCAAGATGTTAATATTGTTTCGTAGGAGGACGGGCACAGCGTAGTTGGTAAATCGATTGCCTTGTACGAAGCTCACCTGGGTTCGATTCCCAACCGCCTACATAGGGTTAAAGATTTTTCTAATGAGATTTCTCTAACCCGAAAAAGCGGCGGGTTAAAACCTCTATAATCAAAAATTTAAAAAAAAAATGTTACGTAAATTCAGAATATTATTCATGGTTTCGTGAACTGGTTCGTGATTTCTAATATATTAGTCACGATTCACCACTCATGCTCGTGAAACAGTTTACAAACTCAAAAACTATTATTCATGGATTCGTGAACTGATTCTTGATTCATAGAACATTATTCACGATCTATCTTGCATGCGTTTGATGTTTAGAAGATATTCCTAATAATTTCTACTCTGCACATGGTCTTGAAATTTTCACGTATGCTATTTTACAAAATCTGGAATATTATTTATGGCATACTTAAACTGTTCCATGAGAGATAACATAGTCCAGCTGCCAGTGACCAGTCATAGGTACAAGTAGTAGTAGATAAAAGTAAACTATTAGGACATGGTACATCGTTATCCATTTTGATATGGTTCAGTGTCATGGTCAAAAAGAAAACGAAAACTGCACAGAGCGCCAAAAACATTATAAAGTCTACAACGGTTTCGTGATTTTTTCTATATATAAACGGTTTTGTGGGGTACATTCGTACCCTAGCACTAAAATCGCTCTAATATGCCTATTTTTTGAATTTATTAGTAAATTGGATAGTTTAATTTTAAAACCATTCGTAAAGAAGCCTGTCCAAAAATATTCGTGTTTTGTCGATTTTATCATGTAATGTTACATTTTTTTATAGAACAAGTCTTTAAAATCCGTAAAAGTTCAAAATAATTTTGCTATAACTCCGGTAGTTTCGAATCGATTTTGGCCATCTATACGGTGTTGTGAAGATTGTCAAATTTTCTTTCGAACAGTAAATTATTCAAAAACTGTCCAAAAAGTGCTTTTTTGAACACCAGACGCCAATACAAACAGTAACAATACAATAATATGCAGTAACAGAGATAACACAGGAAGGCGTTGAAAGGATTGATAGAGCCGGTGCATTGTACGTGTATATTAGACTGGTTCGATTTTTGATTTTTAGCTCCACCAGGCTTTATTGATTCCTTTTATGACCCTTAGTAATTGTGCAAATTTTAGTATCGATCGGTTGCGTCTACGGACCCTCCAAAAATTTCAAAGTTTATATGGAAATTAGTATGGAAAATCGGTTAAAATTAGAAAATAAATTCTTAAAAAATCACCTCATCATTCAATTCATGAGAACACTATATACTTCTAAAGGTATTCTTCTACTGAACACATTCGTGGAACATTGTAAGTTTGTGAAAATTCGCAGAGAAAAATTATTAACTAAAGAAGCAGCATGACATCAAAACAAGTGGATTTAATTATTAATCATAGCAACCCTGTTTACACTATATAAAGTACAGTAAGATTCCGTTTTTGGCACGTTCCATTTTTGGCATGCTCCATTTTTGGCAACAAAGAAGTTCCGTTTTTGGCAACAAATGGGTTCCGTTTTTGGCAACATTATTTTTGTTCATAGTAAATCTTTTGAAAAATGCTCAATAATCATTTTGGTGTAATAATGGATATCACTTTTGACTTTATTTTCAAACATAGGAGTCATATTTACTAAATTTTGTAGGGGCGGGCATAGCGAATAAAGTTAAATTTGTAGATTTTTTTCTATTATTTCATTCCATTTCACATATTCTTATATAATTAATGTTCTTGTAACATTCATGATGTCACAAATTGAAAATAAAACCTTTTAAAGCAAGGTTCCATTTTTGGCACGGTTCCAGTTTTAGCAACTGAAAAAAAAATATTGTTGCCAAAGACGGAATCCCACTGTAAATGTGTTCCAGAGCCTGGGCTACAGAAGACGACGAATCGAGTGGTGCATGGTGCATTTTATATGCAAGTCATATTCACGAATGCGTTTTGCCTCATTCATCCGCGAAAGCAAAAATTACGATAACGATCCGAGCGCATTTTCTAGTTACTTTGCTATAATAGCTTTATTATATCAAATAACATTGTTAACAACAATACTATTTTTCAGCAATGTTGAAGCTTATACAAATTTACACAAGTTTCTCGCTTACTACGTATCGATATTTTACTTTTAAAAAATGATATAATAAATTTTCCGAATTATGTACACATGACAAAACACTAACGTAAACGGTTTTGTGGGGGTACATTTGTACCCCAGACAAACTTTAAGTGGGCGCTGTGAAGTTGGCCAAGCGAAACAAATAGGTTCCACCTGCCTAAATGGAAGTTCAATAATCAAATGGATTCATGATAAAGATTGCTTGCAGCCAAAATAAACCGTAACGGACTAACAGGGATTGCAAACAGCGCTGGGGTACAAATGTACCCACAAAACTGTTCTAGGGTTAAATCCATTATTGTATATACAGGTAAGGCTAAGATGGTACTTTGATATTCGTAAGATGAAGCTTACATGAGTGGTGTGAGTGATATCAGAAAAAAACGGCTTGCTTGCAGCATACCGTTTATTCAGCTCCTACTGAATCGTGTTAAGGCTCAAATTACCTTTTCTAAGCATGTGTTAGAATTGAACGCTTGGTAGTGTGCGTAGGCAAATTTGTGTTCAGCTTTGACACCGGATTATCCATTTAAACCTTTTTAAAACTCTAAAAGAAGAATATCAGTCGATTTTTTAGATTACCACGATTCAAATCATGCAAAATACCTGCTGGAACAACGATCGGCTTAGCCGGATGGTGCTTTTGAAAAAGTGGCTGTGATTTTTTGCCACACTAGCACACCGAGCTGGGGTGCGCAACACAACTGCGCAATGAAAAAAAACCACAGCCACTTTTTCAAAAGCACCATCCAGCTAAGCCGATCGTTTTTCCAGCAGGTATTTTGCATGATTTGAATCGTGGTGATCTAAGAAATCGACTGATATTCTTCTTTTAGAGTTTTGAAAAGGTTTAAATGAATAATCTGGTGGCAAAGCTGAACACAAATTTTCCTACGCACACTACCAAGCGTTCAATTCTAACACATGCTTAAAAAAGGTAACTTGAACCTTAACGCTATGACGTCGACCCGTTCCGCTTTTGGATTGTTTACATATTTTTGATTTACAACACTAGCAAATCGTGCGTTCTGCCACACCTATTTATACCACATTGCATTAAATCATGTTCACTATATAGTCCATAAAACAAGCTACCGCAAGTCACAAGCTACTTCAATCACACACAAACAGACGTAACAGTTCGAAGGAAATTCTAATAAAAATCATCGCAAGCTGTATACTAGCGACATCTGTTGAGAACATTGCACAAAATGGGATTCTGGCAACCATGGCCGATAATTTTTTCAGCCGATGTCCTGGGATCAATACTCACACCGCAAGATGATAAATGAAATGTGGGAGCAGTGTTACGAAATTTCAAAATCAGTTACCTATTTCTGCTTGCGTTTACCGAAACCGCCATTCAGATTCAACGCCTCCCTCATTCATTCACTTTCCAGCTGACTGAAATTTCATGCAGAATCGAATGCTTGAGTGCAGAGGAAATATAAATTCATTCACCAACCAAAGCATTTATTTGTTATTATGTGGACAGTTTCAAGGCAGAAGTTAGCATCTTCTACATTTTCGAGCATAAGGGAACTGCGTAATCTATATTTGGTGCACTTTTGATCAATAATCCCTCTCAGAGCTAGAATAGAAATAAAATTCACTTTGCTTCTGAAACCGAACATGTCCGTACCTGAAAGCGCTGCGTCGGCCGAACGAATGACGATTGAAACGAACCAAAAATTTCATTCATCGCTGCGGGCGTGAATTGAATTTTGTTTTCTTTCAAGTTCAGGCAACGATGTCAATTTTTTTAAGCTCTGTGTGGGAGTGTTGTTGCAGTTGGCAAATGCGAAGAATCTAGAGCAACGACTGCACTTTTACAATTCAACACAATCATACAATGATACGGGAAATTAAGCAACTTCAAAATTGTTTTTTTTTGTGTGACGAAATCAATTCTTAACGTTAATTGGTCATATCATTGATTTTTCTCTCTATTTATTCTTCCTCTTCGTCGCTCTTTTAGAATCCCGGAGACCTCCTGCACCCAGAGACAACCTGCGGGATGGACACACGTTGGCGGGATACGTTGAATTTCTCCATCAGTTCCGGGAACCGACAACTTTGAATATATTGCATACGTCCGGTTTGATTCGATACACCGAACCAGTTAAATTGGCAAGAACCTAAAATGTTCGGCGTCGTGCAGGAAACTACGACATGATTTTGAACAATTTCACTTCAACAGGTATACATTTCACGTTTTCGGACCACTTGTTTATTTTGGTTTGCAGAAGATAAAAATGGCTGTAACCTTTTCGGGCAAGACGGCACAAGCAGCCACATTTTTATATGTAAAACTATGGTGTATTTTTCTTGGATAAAGCCGATTACACAAAAGGGTATGAAGAAGAAAAACATATACAAATAACGTTCTGGGCTTTTCTGTGGCCATAATTTTTGTTTCGGTTTGATCATAATTATTTTGCAAAGGTAGTTGCGACACAAAGAAGTGTCCCTAAGAGTTCGAATCGGAAAATCCTAGGCGAAGCTCGGCCTTTTCTCTCTTTTCATCAAGCGAATCAGGATAAGGATGCACGTTCCACTCTTTATAAACATCAATTATATTTTTCGACATTACAACTTTTTTCGATGTATTTTACAAAGTTAAAATACTAGAAATTCGGAGAAAGTGATTTGTGAGTGTGGCTCCGGTTATAATTTCAAAGAAAAGAACAGATTAAAATTTCTTGTTTATGACTATATATTAAATTTTTTTGACCACCATAGTAATACATTTTCACCCAAATTTTACTGTCGTTTTTTTCTCATTTTCCTCAAACTTATGTAGTTTTCCTAGTAGTGACAACATATAATTGTGTTTTGAATATTCTACAACGAATCATCCGTAACTCACCTGAAGACGAACTTAGAAACTAGAGGATTATGGAGAAAATTGAAGAAACCACTTTTTCTCAGGAATTGTGTGTCCATTTTTGGAGTTATCGTCAATCCGGCGCTAGTTTAGTCCGGGCACTAAGTTAGAGTCTGATTCTGATGAGACGAAGTCGAAACACAAATTCCATAACTAATTTAGTTATAGATTTCATACCCTTTTGTGAACATTGTGTCACAGCTTCAATTACTCGTTACTGCTATAATTTTGAAATGATTTTTGCAATGTTGTTTCAAAACAACATTGCGCATTTAACAGTTATCGTGAGTTTTATCCAATTTTCTCCTTAGTGGTTTACATCAAAATTTTTCTCCTAAGGGAGAAATATTGCAAATAATTTCCTAACAGCGTAGAGCAAACTAATTGATCGTTAACGGGATGCTTCGGGGTTTGGTTTTTATTTAAACTCCCACAGCAAATTGCCAGTTGAGTATTGCTGACAATAATTCAATAACTAAACGTGGATTAAAAGGATTGGTAACTGCGTCTTCAGAGTAGAGGTGTGCGCTGCGCCGCCGATTTCAGGTAAAATCGGAAAACACGATTTCGGCCTGGATATTATGGTTCTCATTAACTTGTTAGGGTCATCAGTGTGATAGCGGCTTATATCTCTGAGTGTTATTCCAATATAGACGAATTTCGCGCTAAATCGTATTCAGAGTTGGCAGCACCCTCTCAGATTTTAATGAAACTTTCTATACATGAGAACTTTGTCACAAAAAGCCACTTTGCATACTTTGTTTTTCCAAAAATGATCTAGACTGTCTTTTGAATAGGGTCAAACTTTACCAATTTTTTTTCAAATGGCTATAGTCTAAATATGACAAATCCTACAAAAAATGTTGTAGGAGTGATTTTCACAAAATTAGTCAATTTTTTTAATAAAAATGTTGAAAAAAAATTCTTCATCGTCTCCTACACAATCAATTAGCATCTCGGACTGGAGATTGATTTTAAAAATTTAAATTCGATTTACAAAAAAAAACATCTTTGATTTGGATGAAATTTTGTTCCAAGATAAATAATTATGTTCCCTACCTACCATCAAGTTGGACACTTAGAAGGAAAAAAAGTTATTTGAAAAAAACTTTTCCTCATCCGATCTGAATTTTTTCTGTATATTTTTTCGAAAACTAAACCAATGAAAGTCATAATCATCTCAGAATCCAATTTCCTAACTGCTAGTTGCCTGATACATGCAAAAAGTATAAGTAACGAATTTGTTATATATTCATAAGAAACTTGAATGTGGGCTAAGATAAGCCATTTAACATCATCGATATATGCGAGATTTAGCTAAATACCACTTGGTCGTGTACGAAGAAGTATCTTATCTATGTGCGCCCCGGGAAGTAGAGCTTGATGGTGTAGTCTCCAACATGACCCTTAAGTGGGTTCGCTCCTTCAAGAGCAATTGCGTTCAGGAAAAATAATGGAGTATATGAAAACAACTTATTTTTCATCAGTCTTATTTCGAACCTTTCGCTGAGTCTGCTCTACCAAACTTTGATTTTTTGTACGGGGCTAGTCTACATGTACTTTTTGTGCCGTTGTTGCAAACAATTGGGCCTACATCGACTTATTGTAGAAACAAGGCACGCTGTGGAAAATGCGGAGAGAATAATGAAAAGTTTTCCTACCGTGGAGAGACTCCGTCTGATCTCTCCACATATCCCGCATATGCATTATGTGGGAACAAAATGAAACATTATTTAAGGAACGCTCCGATAATACAAACGAGCGCTTCGCCACCGACAACGAATAATTTCTACGTTTCCTTGTACACTAAATAGCGAAAATCTGACCATCCCATTGAGGGAAAATATTCTAATTTGTCTATAAATTTCCGAAAGAGGAAAATCATTTTTCTCTCTAAGGTTCCTAAGGTTCCTCGTAAAGGCCTAAGAGTGTCCCTTGAAGGGTGCTGTTACAAAACCGAAGTAAGTGGTTCCTGGTCTCGGTAATCTTAGAAAAACTAGCAGTAATTTCCACATGGGACATCAAAAACCTCAAGTGTCCCTATATTTCAGTCCCTACATTTCCCCCCAGGTTTTACACAATGCACTTGCATTACGAGTGAAGGTCAGACGAAACGAGTACCCGATGCGAACAACCGTGAACAGTCTCCTACTTCGTGGTGAGCATAGATTGCTTATAATTATACGCGAAAAGGAATTTTGAACGTCGGATCGCCCGCATTTTTCCCAGTATACGCGATGCTACAAATGCAAACAAAAAACTGGATGGAAGCTGAAAAGCGCGATTATTGGCACCGGTCTGTTGATGGATTAACGGACAGATCATCAGAGAAACAATGTTTCGTCTGGTGGCTAGGGCCTACGTTGTGTATTCGATTCATCCTGTGATTGGAATACAAGGAACATTCGTCGTATGATGACAGCTATGCATCGCCGTTACGGTATATGACAGTATTGGTGAGTGTAATCATAAAAGAGGAGTTGCTGCCAACATTCTTTCCACAATCGATGGTTTTATATTTACCTATCAATGACCATGCCCAAATCGTTACAGTCACAGGAGGCTCTCCGTTTGATGGAGCATAGAAAACACTCTTTGCATTTCCTGGGGAAAATATGAGTTTTTGGGTACTTCATCTGAAAAATCATAGCAGATTACCTCAGTTTGAATTCTTCCGCAGTGCTCTATTCAGGATAATAAGACACTTGGATTAGAATGGTAATGAGAAGGTGGACATTTAGGCATTAGAAGGTGATATTTATGAAAGATCGCGTAGCTTCAATGAGTTTTTTTTATTTCGTAAATTTGACACGGCTCATAGCGGTAGCTTAACGGAGCCGTTGATCTTTTATGTGTTTACAATATGTAAAAAATAAAAATAAAAACCATTATTATTGATTGTCCGTTGGATCTCGTGCGCGCAACTTTTTATTGCGAGCGGAGACCTTCTTTCGCGGCTCGTCTACTGCTTCATGGGGACCAATTAATTGTCTCCTGTCCTCCACATCAAGGTCACCATCGTTAAAAGTGCCTTGGTGCTCGCGACCAGATGTTCTTTACTGCTTCTTGCACTTACGGGTGACCAATGTAAATCCGTCGTCATTTTTATTATCTTCATCACCGATGTTCCTTACAGTGGTTTCTGGGGCGCTGGATGCTGTTTTGGCAGTTGTCAATATGGACTGAACAGCTACCACAAATTTGGAAACCGTTTGTGATTCAGGTATTGGTATTAAAAACACTTTTTTAGGTTGGTTTATCGTGGATTCGTTGGCAATCGGTAGAGATGCATTCTCCTCTGTATCTTCCGCGCAAGGTTGTCCGTGGTGTGCTGTTTGATTACAATACTTGCACGTGGGAGTCTGCCCCTCATAGGTGCATAACGTAGTTTGATTAATAGTAGCTTCGTGGGTTTTGAGTTTTATAGTCAAGTGGGAGGGGATAGGTCTTTCGATCCGCATCCTCATCACAAGAACACCGTTAGGTGTACCCGGGAAGAAATTTCTCCACGTATCACGTGTAACTGATTCTACTTCTCCGAATTGCGACATGTATTTTGCGATTAGATCAGGAGGGGTACGTGGTGATAGGTCATGTAACTTTACATCTACATAGTCTTTTTCTATATACACGGGAATCATAATTCTAACTTTATCACTTTGAGCCACGTGCTTCAAGTTGTTCTGCAAAACGAAACGTTCAGCTTGTGCTAACGTGTTGAATGATATGAGTACGACATTACGAAGATGATGATACTGTAGATACATAACCTCCTTGAGCTTAAGCTGCATCTTCACCTTCAGCAGGTATTCCACTTCATGAAAACTCAATCTTATTGAACAGAATTTAAAGTCAACGACCGCTGTGTTGGATCGGAGTAGAGATTTTTCGTCAACATTACTCATGATGGCAAGAATAAATTAAATGTATCCTTTGTTCTCGAGACAACGCACACTAGATCGAGAGGTTGCTAGTTTTTGTTCACTTGGTTCGATTGTACGTCTGACTTGGGCAGAAGTAGAAAGTAGACTGAGAGATTCAATGAGCTTTGATATATTTCTTCGCAGTGGATGCTCGAAAATAGGTAAATTTCATGGAGCGAAGTTCAGGATTCCCAAAGGTATCAACAAACCTTGGTCCAAAAGAATGGATGAGGGTCATGGTCGGGTGATATCTCGAGTCATGTACAATCATTATACTTAGAAGGCCCATCTCCGGCGTATTGAGGATGTGGAGAGCGGTCTCTGCGCTTGTGGTCACAGTTATCGCGATATTAAAAATGTTGTTTGGTCGTGCGCTAAGTGTTCTAGTACCACACTGATAATATAAATTCTTAAATATAATGAAATCGATCATAAAATGCACGAATTAATTCGTCGTTTTCTGCAACGAAGTATTTTCGTGCTTTCTAAATAGTAGGTTTCGTTCATTTCATGAAGAAGAATGGCCGCTTGGCGAACGAAATCTTTCGTAAATTTTACACGTTTAATGTATACTGCACGAATGTTATCGTTGATAACAACATTATTTTTCGTGAATGAAACGAAATGTTTTGTTTATTTTAATAAACGTGTGTGTATATTACGAACAATCTCGTTGGTCGCACGAATTCATTTCGTTCATCTAAGAGAAGTTTTCGTATTTAATAGCATATTCTTTTACATGGCTCCGGCAGAGAAAAACTCAATTATTCATGCAAAACCATCGAGCGATGGCTCAGCTGAATCCGCACTGCTCCGGATTCTGGATCAACTAGAAGCGGAAGAAATTTAAAAAATCCTCCTGAAACCGGCGGACACGGATACGGCTACTAAATAGTCAGACCGAGACCGTCGTGAACATCAACAATTATCTGGCGTATAGCAACAATGGCTCCATATTGAAGCTCTGTTGACGTTGACGGTTCGACGAATGGTGCTCGTAAATATTATAAAGATATTCGTATATAGCAGCGAACAATTCGTTTGCCGAACGAAGCTGTTTCGTAATTAGCCAACGAAAGTCGTTTCGTGGTTTTCACGAGAAACTCGTAATAAAAAATAAATGTGTTTCAATAGAACTACGAACGATTCATAATATGTACGAAAAATCCGTATATTTCATGAAAATTATCTGTACGAAACTAATGCATGGCGATTTACGAATATATTCTATCAGTGCCGACCACCGTTAAACGAATCCCTTCGGCCTCGCTCCAGACCAGTCCGAGATGCTATACCAAATTCGTTAGTAATACCTTTTTAAAGTATCAGGTGACTAACAGTTGGGAAATTGGATTCTGAGATGATTGAGACTTTCATTTTTTCGATAAAAAATGCGCTGAAAAAAAATCAGTTTGGGCAAGGAAAAGTTTTTTCAAATTACTTTTTTTCCTTGAAAGTGCCCAACTTGAATTTTGACGGTAGATAGGGAATTACCTATCTCGGAACAAAATTTCATCAAACATGGGGTTTTTTTATAAATCGACTTAAAATTTTTAAAATCGATTTTCTTAGTGTAGAAGTCGATGAAGAATTTTTGCAAAATTTTTATTCAAAAATTTGACTAATTTTAGGATTTGTCATTTTTAGACTATAGCCATTTGGAAAAAATTGGCAAAAAAGTTTGACCCTTTTCAAAAGACACTCTAGATCATTTTTGGAAAAACAAAGTATGCAAAGTGGGTTTTGTGACTAAGTTCTCATATACAGAAATTTTCATTAAAATCTCGTCTATAATTACTTTTCTAGCTATAGAAAAATAATTCTACAAAGTTTGGCACAAAGGTTTAGTTGTTAGTGCATGTTTAGTGAAATGATAATTTGAGTACAATAAAAATCATCTTTAATGTTAATTTAATAAAATAAAATAAAATAACATGAAATTTAATGGTTGTTTCAACGAATTATTGTTCAATTTTTCAATAATTCAAAAATATAAAAAAATGAAATTATTGAGATAAAAAATCCATTCATTGAAATTTAAAAAGAAGTAGTTTTTCTTTTAATAAACAAATATTTTTGTACTATTTTCAACATTTGAAACAATCAACAACAATCGATTGAATTCTTGTAACAATTAGTTTAATTTCAAATTCGTTGAATTCTGCTTCGTGTAGTTCTTCTTGGATTGGTGTTTCTCATTTGAATGTGAAGGATAATTATGCTTACTTTCAGTTTAGTGTTACCACTTTCTCAATGCGCTTTTCAAACTCCTTACCATCAGAAATGAAAATACGGTGTTCTTCCCGCGCGTCAGTTGTTTGGATGTCTACATAAGATGTGTGGCTTTTTTTGATTTAGTGCTAACTGATGGTCAAGACGATCTGTTACGTTACTGATGATGCGAAATCGAAATACAAAGTCTTATTTTAATTATGTGAAACTAATGCAAACATGTAATTTAATTCATGGTTCCTCTGTTAACTGGCAAAAGGCTTCGGAAATCTTTTTAAAAGTGATTGCTACTCCCTTTTAAAGTAGCAAATTATTAAACTGGTAATATTCTAACTAGATTTTTTTATTATAATTTACATTTATTGCCGTTGGTTGCTCTCTCATGTTACTTGTATTAAATTAAACCATTTATTTACTCGTACACATTTTGGGACAACTGACGAACTGATTCCCTCTAAGCTGGGCGTCGTCGTAACCATACATATATGTAGTAAACCGTTCCCTTTATCAATCAAGGTAAACAAAACGCACCTGAAACGTGGGCGAGTAGATGTGAAACGTGTTCGGAACCTGGAACAGCGACAGGAGGAATGTCATCACAAACTGCCACTTGCCGTAGTCTCCTATCAGGTCTCCGATCACATCGCACTCCTCGTCGGGGTTTTTGTGCTTCCCGGAGGGGCCCGTTTTGCTGTTTTGGTTGTTATTGTTGCTACTACTGTTCGCAGCGTTTGCCATCCGTTTGCTGTTGTTGCTTATCGAGGTCGGAGTTGATGGATTGGTACGGTTGTTGTTACTGCTACTAGTGCCCGACAGGCGCGATGCCGGGGTTGTGTCGAGATTCAAGGATGCTGTGTGCTCGTCCTGCGGCACCGGCGTAGGCGAAGCGTTCGCTGAGGAGTTTTTCGGTTTGGACATCTTCACTGAAAAGAGGGGAGAAACATTGTTCTTAGATTAGCGTTGCAAGCGGTGTAAGCGGAATATTTCAACAAAAGTTTAGAAACTGCTACAGAACATATCAATTTAAAAACGCACTTTCACAGAGGCAGGGTTCTACCCGCACAATCTAAATCAACCCCACTGCATGAATCACATTTTACCGCAACCGACTGCCCATCAGTCAGAGTACGCAGTTTCACCCGTCCGCTCGGATCGGCAGTCGGTTATATATGATGGGGTCGCATGGCTGGGAGTTGCACAAAAATCACTCTTACACTTGTCATCGTGTTTCCAGTTGGACGAAACTAATTGAATCGCGAGAGTAAACACTCCACCGCGCTGCCGATGTCAAACTGGTAGCGGCCCGTCCGCCAGACGCGACGACCGCCCACTGCATACATAAATATGTATCACCCGCTGCCGGTGGCGATGATTGATGCGAAGCATTAGTCAGAGCAAAACGGTGCAGTTAGATTACGGGTTCAGATCTTTAATCTGTTGTGCTGTGCTAGCGAAGGGACACAATGGATGTGACGGTGGGCACCAACTAAGAAAAGTTCGAACGAGACAATGAACTGGTGAAATAATCGGTTAAACTCGATCGGAGCATCCGACCATTGGTGACGGCATGCATGCACTACATAAATGAATTGATCCGGACAATCTTAAATGGGTGCTTGCGGAATGTATACTCAACAGATCACCCGTTGCGATACTACTGCCTAATGTAGAACCGGTTATTGTTTAGTCAGCGAGTAGTTTAATGGGATGGCAGTTATATAGGGATACACTGTCAGCGATGGGTGTGGGCCTCAGTGCCCTAGTTGACGCCCCAGATGAGTAGTGGAATGAATTAATGGATTTGTTTGTACTTACTAAGCCTAGACGCTAAACATGGGTGATCTGGTGTTGCGGGGGCCAAGGATAGTAGAAACAGGTTTATATGAGTTTATAGCAAAAATCTACGAAAACTATCAACCGATGATTTTTTTTTTATTTAAAATGATTTACTTCAATTTATACTTTATTTAGTAACGTAAAAAGAAATGAGATAAATCTATAACAAAGAAGTTCTATGAAAAACTTAAAAGTAACAGGACTATTTTTGGATCCACCTTCAAACTACAAACTTGAGTTAGAACGAATATATATTAGCTATTGAATTTCGACAGCATATAGAGAGAACATCTTTAGTTACATGAAATGCAGTAAAAAGCAATGAAACCACACATGTTAGGGTGATTTTCCCTTCTAAAGCATACCCAATTAGAACCAATTTCATCCACGGACTCGTTCATCGAGCAACCAATGTGTATTTAAACAGACATGATATATTCCATTCAGCAATTTTCCATTCACGTAAACAGTGATACCTACTCTCAGTCCCAAGCATTGAGGTAGAATGCGAAAGCGGTCGATAGAAACCGGCTAGGGGAAACAGCTTGCAAATTACCATAATATAATCAGATTACTTAATAACGCATGTAGATTGAAAATATTTACATCGGAATAAGATTTATTGACATTGTGCAGGACCGTTTGCTCCAAAGGTACTACGAAGACGACGACGACGACAACGACAACTACGACGTCAGTAACAGTGATTATACGGGTACCCACCATGCATAGTTGAACCATTGCTTGATTGCATACCTTCTCTGCTAGGGGAGGAGTGTGCAAGGCGAAGGCATTTAAATATAGTTCTTGTGGAGTTGGGGTTGTTGCATTGCTGGAGGCCATAAAGGCTATTATATTAGACTGGGTTGCTTGGTCCAGAACAGGTTTCAAGCAGGTTCTTGCAATAGGATAGAGCCAAAAAGATACCGAGGCAACAAGTTTTTCCAGTCCGTTTAATTTTACAATGTGTATTGCAAATCAAATGATGTAGAACCTAGATGATGATATAGTATTTACGGTTCATCGATTAGGGATTGTTTTGATGTTTTATTATCACTCTAGGAAAATATTTTTATTGCAGAGCGTCAGCGTTGTAGAAAACATCATAGTAAAAAGTATTTTCACAAATAGAGCTGTTTAGATGTACTATAATAAGCATTCCAAAAACAAAATAAAGCGGTTTGTGTGCTTCTCGTTGAAGTAGTTGACATGCTGCATGTACAATTTCTGCGATTTTGAGTTGTAACCCGCCAGGGCAACAATTTAGCACTGGATGAAAATATACCTCTTTTTGCGTACTCTATCTGTAGAGTGTATTTGTAAATTTTTGTTCATTGTCGCGTTTGTGAATGGTTATATTCGTGTAGATAGGTGTAGTAACATTTGTATATAACGAGTGTTCAATAAAAAAAATGAGAATGACTTCAATACATTTCTGTAATTTAAGAAAAGAGCGTAATTTTTTTTCTCGCCAAGAGAATTGCTCTCTGGACTCCCTAGAAATGGGTAGCATGTTTCTTTTCACTCGGGTGCTGTCAGTTCAATCGAAGATGGCGTCGAAACAGCAAGCACTCAGCGAGCGTGTTGTACGGTTTTACGAAACGCATGGTCATTATGGAGAAAAGTTTACGGTAGACCACTTTCGAGATGAAAACGTGCCCGTGAGTACAGTTAACCGGATCCTGACATCTCTAAGCGTGCAGCGGAAGGCCGGTAGCGGTCGTCCAGCGAAGATAATGAAGAATAAGAAGGAAGTGTTGAAAAATCTGCTTGACAACAAGGACGGAACGAGTTTGCGTGACGCCGGCCGAAAATATCACTGCTCCCATACCTTGATTCACCGAACCCTCAAGATGGAGGACATCATCTGTCGGAAGAAGACTCACTACCCCAAGACACGGTCCAGCAGATAGCGATCGTGAAATCGCAGTGCTGTTGGATGACGAAGAACTATCGCGGGACGTCATTTGTGCTAGACGACGAAAGTTACTTTCCGCTCCCGAAGACCCACATTCCAAGAAATGACAGCTACTATTCCAGCGACAAGTCGGCTACACCTCTATGTTGAAAATTAAGTTTGCGCGATTATCGAATTTTCAGTAATCTTTGATATATTTGTTAACATACAAATATGTTTCATTAATAAATTGCAACATTTATAACTCTCCCAAAAAATTTAGGCCATCCAGATAATTCCATAAGATTTTTTCAAAAAATATTACAGATTTTTTGGAAAAATACCTGGCTTTCCTGGTAGGACTGTTTACTAGCTCCTACCTAAAGCGAGTTCACACATATCTCTTTACCACGCTGGTGGGGCGAAAGTATTAATTCTCACCTAATTCAAGAGGGAGTGTTCCTCATCAGATTCTCAGTTAAAGAAAAAGCAAGTTTGAAAAACCTGTTTTAATCCATCTAGCGGTGCAATTGTGCCTTTCTCAATCATGAACACGAGAATGTTTGCGTTGTTTATATTCATTAAAAGCTTTCAAATGCATATATTACATTTTATTATTATACATGATATGACAAATATACAAGAAAAGAAATCATTATTCGAGTTCTAAAATTTTGTAAAAGAAAAAACAGCCACGGTAATTAAAATTTTGCTGTAAATACTGAAAAAAATCGAAATCGACAAAGTCCCAAAAAGTCGATTTTTATAAAAAAAATTTCGTGGTAGCATAAAATCTCGACGTTTCATGCATTTTAAGGATGTTTGGCATCAAAAATACGAATTCGATTTCTAAAATTTCATTTCCCTTTGAAAAAAAATTTGAATTCCGGCTTATATGGGAATTTCATATGTGACCGGACGGTTCAGTGTATATCTCCGGAACTATATAAGCGATCCGTACGAAATTTTATAGACATCTGTGGGGATAATATAGCTATCATTTGGGAATAAGTTTGTGAAAATCGGCCTAACCATTTCCGAGAAACTGATATGAGTTTGCTAGTTTTGAAAGATGGCCGCTTTTCCCGGGCACTTCCGGAACAATCTATGGTGGTCAATGTAGTCAATGAAAGTTTGTTTGGCCGTCGGTGACCTAGAACTGCAAATTTAAGTTGTTTGAGAGACATTTTTAGCGAAATTTTTACCTTTTTTGCTTTCATCGGAGTATCGGTTTGAATCACAATTTGCTATGTGATCGCACGCCACAACCCGTAACTCCGGAACCGGAAGTCGAATCGGAATAAAATTTAATAGCCATTTACGGAGACGTAACATCTTTCATTTGAGACTAAGTTTGGTTTATTCGGTCTAGCCATCTCCGAGAAACCGTTGTGACTGTTATTCTGAATTTGGATACTTTCGCCGGGGCTTCCGGAACTGATGATGGTGGCCAATGTGAACAAAAAGAATTTGAATGGCTGTTAGTGACCTAATACTACAAATCGAAGCAGTTGTGGTCACATTTTGGAAAAATTTTCACCATTATACATTCATTGCAGAATTTATTAAAATCGACATTTTCTGCGTGTTCGTACTCATCACCCTGTAATTCCGGAACCGGAAGTCGGATCCATTAGAAATTCAATAGCAGCCTATGGGAACGTTGCACCTTTCATTTGGGACTAAGTTTGTCAAAATCGCCATCTCTGAGAAAAGTGAATGAGATTGTGTTCGCGCACACACACAGACGCACATACATACACACATAGACATACACACACAGACATTTGCCGAACTCGACGAGCTGAATAGAATGGTATATGTCACTCGGCCCTCCTGGCTTCCGTTAAAAAGTCTGTTTTCAGAGCAATTGCAATACCTTTCTATTGAGAAATGCAAAAAATGCCAATAAAATAATATGGTTTCAAAATAACAGAATTACGATATTTTATATCAAATCAGTGCTTTATTTAGGCTTTGCAGCCATTTCTATGTACACACCAAGCTAAGCAAAAGTTGTTCAATAATTTCATTTGACGATTTTCACTGTAAAAAGATATTAGGATATTTTTACGAAGTCCAGTAATTTATTTGAAAAATTGCGAAAAAGTTTTCATGTTTTAGCGGTTTTCGGTTTTGCGAATAAATTGTTGAAACCTGGAATATTTTTAACTGAATTCATCATCGCTTTTATTTTTTTTGTGCATTATCCAGTAAATACTGACTTATTGTTCGGCAAAAGTAAAACATCATCGAGCCTTATCAATAACTCACAAAACAAGTACAATAAACCGTCTGTCAAGTTGTCATAAAAAATTAACGCGACGTGTTTTCATATTTCCGTCGTGCGGTGTTTCTTTGCGCATTTTTATCAATTGTTCAATTTTGACGAATTATAACTCCTTTAATAATCGATGGATTTGTATCATATCAGCACAGGTTTATCGTCATCGTATATGTATTATTAATGCCAAATATGAGCAGAATTGGTTTGCACATAAAAAAGTTGTTCATATAGCGTTCAAAAATAAGTTTTGTGGACCCCAGCTATACTTTGCACACTTCTTAAAATAAAAATTAACCAGTTTTATTTACTTTCATTGAAATATCATTAATTTATACTGATATCAGAGGCTTTTTCAACAACAAAGCCTCTCGCATTTATCGCTTTTTCTAAAATAAGGGATTCATTTTAATTTAACATTTACAACGTTACTTGTCAGAAAAACTTGAGTGGGTTGAGATGCATATTGTTTTTCGTATAGAAATAAGGAAAATGATGAAAAATGCCAATATCAGTTTATTACTAGTATGTCAGAATAGCTTTTTAAGAGCATTTAAAGATTTTTTGAATTTATCAATTATAAAAATAGCCACACGAAGGAATTGAAAATTTCGCAAAATAAAAACAAAGTGAAATAAGGGGCTATTCATGACGTATATTTGAGTGCTAAATTGATGGCGTATTTAGTACACAAGGCCATGTTCTCAAGTTATGCACTTTTTATGTCAAGAGTTCTGAAATAGAGGTTCGAAACCAGATTTTGCGCGGCCAAGATCACATTATTTCGCAACCACCAACTTCGGAGGTTCAATGTCTTCAAAGAAATTATACAACATAACACAGAGCATCTCTTGAAAAGAACAATTTTGGTAATTAATTCTCTTGGACATAATTACGGAGAATAAACTCAAAACATTATTTAGAGGCTTGGTATCTTCGGTAAAGTTGTTGATAATGATATTAAAAACAACTTTTTTAAAGACACAAAAATCGTCAAATGCTCATAAAAACCGATCCTTACATACTAGAAACAAAAGAAAAACGCGATTTTCAATCACACAAAAACCTTCAAAATCTCATAAAATCCGATCCTGATGTACTAGAAACAAACGGAAAACGCCATTTTTCATCTTTTTTCTTCTTCTTTCCGAAAAATAGTATGTGGTCTCGGTACACTTAAGATTTTCTGTTTTGTTGAGCAATCTTATTTTACGAGCCTCCAATCACTTTTATCGACCCTTGAAGTGTTTTGTTTGTTTTGGTAAACAGTGTTAAGAAAAATGACCAAAGGCACATGCAACATGTTTAAAAGACATGGCTCTACGAATGTCACAAATATAATATAACTAATTAAAGCGCGTCTGTTAGTAAATATTGAAAAACTAAAGTGTGCAAAGTAGCCCCGCATATCCGAAGTAGTCGCACGATGGCACGAATAATTCTTTGCCTTTCGTAAAAGCATCAATTTTCAACAAACCCCAGTGAAAGCAGTAATAGGGAGATCTTCCTGGTCATCATGAATCATGTCCTTGACTAGGGCAATTTTACACATGAAGATTTTAGATAATTGATTTAACTCGCAAATATAACAATTGGAAGCTGAATGGTGCAATGAAATATAGATTCAACCGGGAAAAAGTATAAAGGAATCAGCTTTTCCAATAGGAAAGCTGAAACTTTTTAAAACATTGACAAACGTGTTTTTTCTACATTGTTGATTTTTGTGAACAAGCGGTTTTTTTAAAAAGAAAAAAGAGAATGTTTTGTGTTTAGAATTCCCGGGATAAATTCGTGATCAAGTTCAGGATGTTTTATAATTATTTTTAATAAAGCACTTGTGTATGGATTCCAAAACGATCAGTTTTTAGCCACTATTGAATATAGAAAAATGGGGTGCGTTATATCATGGAAATCGAATTTTCACATGATTTTTTTTATTTTTAAAATATACAATTGAGAATTATTGAAAAGTGAATTCACTTCGTTAGTCTTGTAATTTTCTGTACAACCTGTACAAGCTGATAGTTACTTTCACTAGCAATTCGTCAAGTTCAATTATTCAACAGGTCAGCAATTTTCAGCTGAAATATACCGCTAACGATATGAAAAAATTGCTGAGTATTTTTGACGTTTGGATAAAAAGTTAATATTGCGGTGAGTTCGTTAACAGAATTGTTTTACTAAATTGATTGTTATAATAATATAATACAAATAGGAAGACATTTGTCTCAATATCCTGGGGCCTGCCTGATTCAAACATCTACTATTCCCAAAAGGGTATAATACGGATTAATACCTATCATGAAAGTCAAGTGAAATATTTGAACGCTGACTCGAAGCGAACTAACTTTGATCCCCTTGGTGGTAAAGAGGGAAATTTCCATTTAATCATTTCATTCTCATCTGCCAACTGATCAATTTATCTCCGTTGCTCCGTTCGGCTATGATCAGGTAACAATGGAGCATCTAGTAAGTCCCAAGCAAGAGGATTCAGCAATGCGAGAATGTGGTTTCTATCTGCTCTCTTAGTTACTGAGCAAGAAATGTGCACCAAAATATAGCTCATGTTATAGGGGGTAAAATATTTTTCCATCTCTTCATTGCAAAGATGAATAAAACGAAGCCTGATGCTGTAAAAAGATTTTACAACAGAAATGGTTTTCTTCAAACCTAGATATCTTCAAGCTCGCAATTCGATCTTCAATCTATCAATTCCATTTGAAAGATCAACGATTGATTAGTTATGATACATTAATAAATTTATTTATTTTTTTGAAGAGATGTATTTCTTAAACAAAATTCTTCATTAATTTTCAGAAAGAAGAGATAACAGCCCCAGGAGCGAAATCAACACTATTATGCAGTGAATTGTTTGAGTTTTTACGTGAGCCGATGAAAGGCTATTCGAATTAAATGATATTTTACACCTCCGTAATGAGTGGCATTGCACTCGTGCGCACAGCGTGCGAAGATTGTGAGAATTCTACTGCATGACGACTCAATTTGATAAAACCATGAATATAATTGAGTTTGCTAATTGAATTTATTTCATCTCGTTCCATTTCACATATGATTAACTATGTATCATTTTTGAAGCCGTAAATTGAAAATCTAAACTTTAAAAATAAGGTTCCATTTTTAGCACGGTTCCGGTTTTGGCACCTGAAAAAATAATATTGTTGTCAAAAACGGAATCCTACTGTACTTATTTTATACCGGTTGAAATGAGCTTCAGTTAGCATAACACGCGCGAAAGATGATGCACTGAAACGTCCATTTATAAGCTTTTTTTGCGTAATTTTCGATTTACGTAACATTTTTACGAACTAAATTGGCATAGCGAGCTGTTTTTACAAACCTAGTTCGTAAAAAAGTTTGAGTTCGTATAGCGCAGTATGAAGAGGCACAATTTAACATATTCTTGCCTACATATTACTAATGAAAGTTGGGTATTTCCGGAATGGGGTTTGTAGGAAATTTGAAGTATTTCAACTTAAATCAAAACGTAAACTAAACTTAAACGATTTTCTTATAATTATAATTATATTTAATCGCAAGTTTAAAAAAAAAACTACACATAAAGCTAAATTCGCCTACCCTACTTATATCTAGTGCCTTACATACTATACCAAATCACGCACTGCATCTGTAACTAGAGAAGTAACCGATAACAGAGATTACAGATTAAATTTTTGTTAGGTAAAATTTAGCACTGTCATCCAGTTAGCACTGGCTCGGCTCGATCAGTTCAAGTTCACCTCCAGAAGGGTAAAGAATAAAATCGTCATCAGCACAGCATACCAGTTTTTTACCCTACGATCACATTTCCCGGCACATGTGAATATATCGTCGCGAGTATTTTTCTATTGTGCCCGTCACTAGCCTTCGGCCAGCCGCTATTGCGGATTAGGAACCCTTCGACCTAGCATACGAGTCCCGTCGGCTCGAACAGGGTTAACGAGTACATGCCGGAAATCAATGTTTGAAGCCATTTTGAAATCCAAGATGGCGACTTCCGGTTTAGATAAATTTATTATAACCCCAGCGATATGGGTATTTGCTGAATGGGATTGACGAGTACATGAAGGAAATCGATGTTTGACGCCATTTAAAAATCCAAACAGACTACTTCCGGTTGAGATCAACTCACTGTAATCTCAACAAAGTAAATGTTTCCAAAATGGAATCGACGAGTAGATGGCGAAATTGATGTCTGAACCCATTTTGAAATCGAAAATTTCCAACTTTTACTTTCGATAAATTTCCATAATCTCAACAGTACCATTATTTGCGAAATTTTCTGCACTTGATTTTTTCTACCTCCGATTTCGTCAGCTTTTTGAACCGATTTTGTCAGACGTAGATAAAAATATGGGCTCTACTAGGCAAACAAAGCCAAAGTCGAGTAAGTCCTCTTGAACATATTTTTTCTTATCTTAAAAACGTAAAATGTGCAAAAATGAAAATATCATTTTTTTTAAATTTGCACTGCAATTTGAACTAAATAATCATAAAGGGGTTATTTGATTGTCAGGGGGACTAAAGAGAAATATTTTAACAATTTCGTTTTATTAAAAAGAAATAAAAACATATGTGTCGAATTTCTCAATATTCCTGTCAGCCTAATATTCACCAAGAGGCTGAAAGAAACGGGGTTTGCCGTATATAGGGATAGATATTGTGATGATATGGTTATAGACAATTTTGCTCAACTGGAAGTCGCCATCTTGGATTTCAGAAAGGTTTCAAACATCCATTTTCATTATCTGCTCATCAAACTCGTTCCAAAAATACCCATGTATAATATATTTTGTGTGATCTGAATCCCAAATAACGAACACTTTTTACGAGCCAATTCAATTTACGAAGATAGAAACCAATGCATGATTCTCATTTCATTTCTTATAATGAGTTAATACACGTTAAATATTACTTGTATTGCAAATTTTTTAATTATATAAACATTAGCGTATCTGTTTCGATAAATGTCTCGAGACAGTAAAGGTAGTCGCTTTTAATTATATTATCGCGTTTCGTCGGAATAAAGAAGCAAGGAATAATAGGCTATCGGCTGTTGCTTATGTTGAGTTGCTTATATTACAAACCGTACATTTCCAACTTAATTCAACAAACGATAAATCTATCATAAATTATCGGCAGCCGACTGCTCAGAGCAATAAACACATGATAAACCTTCTGAGAGTTGCATAGATCGTATCACTTATCAAGGTGAATCCAGACTTGGGTAACTATTTATCCCATCCTACTAACAAAAAATCCTTACCGTGGTAAACGTGGAGATGCAACGGTATACACGGTCTCCATAGTAACGTTTGTTACACTAACATTCCTTCCCTTTCCCGATGACTGTAAGGATGTGGCCGGCGCCGTCGTTGGTATTTCAAAGTATAGAACACTCGGAACGTGCACATTGAGGATGGATTGCTACTCGCAGGTCTCATTCGTTGATTTTCTGTGCGATTTCGCTTGTTCTGGTCAGTCACGGAGTAGCAACTACGGTCATCATGTTCATTCTCATGCAAAATACTTTTATTGCAGGGCATCAGTACCGTAGCAAACATTGCTGTAAAAAGTGTTATCATGAACAGTGCCTCTCAGACGTACTGAGACAATTTTTCAAATCCAATGTAAAGCAGTTCTTTCTCATTTTATTACTGTACTTATCCTTCTAACTACACAAGTTTCGCAATTTAGAGTGTACGCGAAATTCAGGATTACTTCATCGAAAACTCTTAAACTAATTGTCGTATACTACAGGAGATAATAGCGCCTTGTTAAATTATGATAGATTTACTCTTAAGCCGGATATGTTGGTTCAGAAATATAAATCCTAGGCTTTTCTATCACTTGAATGGCTGGGTTCTGACCAACGATACACGGTCAAGTTCAAGCACAATAAATTAAAGGTACTTTCTCACATTGTCTAGAGTTAATAATCGCTCGGCTTTACTTAACTATCAGTAAAGCAAGTGATCTATTCTATCCACCGCTTTATTGCTTATAATTGGTCGGTATTAAGTCAGACTGGACTAAGTGACATCGTGGTAATTTCGACAAAAACGAGTTGAAAGTTTCAATCGCATCCTTTACATTGTAATGTAATTATAACATATTATAATTCTGGCAAAAGTCGAATTTAGCTAAAGAAATTCTTTGTCCAGTGCAATAATTATCTCACTTTTTAAGATTTTGCGACTTAGTCCGGTCTGACTTAACACCGACCAATTGAATCACAGAAGAAGTGGCTTTACGGATAAATACCGTTGGATTTGGCGTCTATCTGGCACAAAGTCCGTACGAGGCAGTGATGTGACGAAGTCAAACGCAAATTCGTCGACATATTTATTTCATAAAATTCAAAGTAAATGTAACTATTGATTAGGGAGACCCATGGATAGTATCAATTTACATAATAGCCTCCTAGTTTCTGCCGTCATTATGAACCTTGATTAGACGCGTTCTGGTCTTATCAGTCGTTAAGAATTTAGCATTCTTGGTAAACTGACTGACCCCGAAGTAATCATGGCGTGAAAAGATCATACATTCAACTTTGTGGCGTCTGCGATAACGATGTGGCCAATTTTAATATGTGGGTATACAAAATTCACTGAAGTCGCGTGATAATTGTATTCGTATTTTTCTATTTTTAGAACGCACTTCTGGGTGGAATTTTAGATTAGGTATTTTAGGTGCGGGCAGGGCCGTAAATGTAAGCATTTCATTTTCATGGAATTTCCATTAAATACTTTTATAGTACGGAACACAGGTTGTTAACAATATTCAAGTTAAATGTTGATGGATCGGGTATGGTTTTACGTGCTTCGGGGCGGGTTCGGGTGTTGTTATCACCAGGTACGGGTACGGCTTATTTCGGGTCGGGTCATTTTTTTATTATTTCACATTTACCCGTATATTGAAAGTGTCAAAGTGGAACATCGTATAGTTTTTCATTGGTTTTTGCGTTTTTAAGGTATTATGTTCAACATATCCTATCCGTACAATCGTATTAATATCCGGAAGAACCCATTTTTTCTACAATGTACAGGACTTTGTATCGAATCTGCGATCATTTAACGTTTTATTACTGTTTTTATCTGTGAAATCCGCAATGATTGGCGAACGCAAAATAAAACAAAGACAGATAAAAACTATGTAGAGAGTGCCATTACGACATCAACGGCTTGGAGCCAACGGCAAAAGCACTCGTGAGTACATTGCTAATCAAAACCGAAACAATAAAAGTAGGATTCCGCTTTTGGCAACAATTTTATTTTATTCAGTTGCCAAAACCGGAACCGTGCCAGAAATGGAACCTTATTTTTAAAGTTTGGATTTTCAATTTACGATTTCAATAATATTTCAAGGATTTTTAATCATATCTGAAATGGAAAGAGATGAAAGAAAAAATAAGCAAATTCAATTTTATTCATGTTTTTATCAAATTCAGACGTACAGTGGGGCAGAATGCTACTTTCGACGCTCAAAACCTTGAGCGCCCTGGGTATATATCCTGGAGGATTAGTGTCTTTAGCAAGGTATCTTAGATGGAAATGATCATTATTTTGACGACTTTGGTTTTTATCTAGATAAGTAGAAAACTGATCTAGATCAGTTCTATCTTTTGACAGAGGTGTTCTATAAAAAACTTTCTTCAGTAAAGTTGTTTGTTTGATATTTTTAACACATACAGTGAAGACATTTATACTTTTCAGCTTATGTAGATGGTGCTACATGACATTAAAAAAATACTCGAGAAAATGTTTTTTAACATTTTTTTATGAATAATATATCTAGAAATAAATGTTTTAATCCCAAATCTTCAAAAATATTCAAAAATAGAAAAAACTCAAAAGAGTGATAAATGTTATCATGACATTTGCTCCTGGGACTGTTATCTTTTCTTACGTGAATATTAATGAACAATTTTGTTTAAAAAGCATTGCTCTTTTAAAAAATAAATAAATTTTGTTCTCCATAACTAACCAATGTGCTCCAATAAAAGTTCCACAAATCTCTAGAATATTGCATTTGCGAGAAATTAACACATCAAATCTATTTTTCAAGAGCCAGTCGATACTTCGAACACCTCGGCCACATGAACCACCCTAACTCAATTCATTTGAAAAAATCGCCAAAAAAACTAACAAATTTGCCAAAGACATCATAAAGCTAAACCAAACTATTAAGGGGCCATCAGTTTTGTATTTCTAAATACGGCTTTGGGACGCACTATGGTTAGCTTTCGATATGTACTGAAAATTTAGTGCCAAGTTTTGTATTGTAATCCAAAGAAAAAGAGGCCCACAATGTAATTAAGGTTCAATTGAAAATTTACTCCAGAACTAGCCTTATTATGCAGTGTAGCGTATTCCTCTATACTTCACTCTTAAAAAGCACAGACTCTGGGTCTTGCAAAAAAAATGATTCCGTCAGACACTGTTATCAGTTATATTATACATAAAACATACATCTCTATACTTATTCTAATCATTAAATACAACACGTATAGTAAAAAATATAGGTAACCCTTAAATGCATGACGATGTTTTAAAGCAACATTGCGAAAAACATCTCAAAATTATCACAGTAACGTATTGAAACTATGGGACAATTTTCACAAAATTAAAAAAAATGATTTGCGCCATTGAGGGTTAATATGACTCCCATGTTTTGAAATAAAGTCAAATGTGATATGAATTGATACAAAAAAAAATTATTGCGCATTTTTGAAAGACTTTTTATGTATAACAAAAATGTTGCCAAAAACGGAACCCATTTGTTGCCAAAATCGGAGCGTGCCAAAAAGGGAGCATGCCAAAAACGGAATCTTACTGTATTTGTATTTGTATTGGTATTTGTCGTATATACACCAACATGCATTTGGAAGCCGAAATTATGTCCTAATTTCAAACTTATTACTAACAGTCAAATCGTTACAAAATTGTCGTTAAAATATTAAAAACAATACAATAAATAATAATAAAGGAATCATCAGAAGTGGATGGCTTCATTGAAGGGTCTGGAAGCGACTGAAGCGATCTAGTTAAAATTCTTTGTAATCCAGTAATAGCTCCTTGCATACCATATCGAACTGATATTCAGAGCATAATCTACGGCACCCTACGAAGCGCAACACATAAAAAACTGGACTTAATTCTCTCAATACTCTTTTTATAGTTTGGACACCAAATTTCACAGCAATATGTACTCCAGGATTGAACGTGACAAAGAGTAGTACAGCGATTAGAAACAATAAATAAACAAACCTCTAAAATTTTTAGCTATCGTGAAGATGCATCCCAGCATTCAAGATACTGTGTTAACTGTATAGGAGACATGCTGTTCAAACGTAAGTTGATCACTCCTAGATCCTTCACGTGACTAACGCGTACAATTTCTGTATCCAGTAAATGGTAGTTAAAATACAGGGTCTTTGTTTCGTGAGAAAAGAATTACCGGTCACTACCAACATGCGGTTTTACATTTCTTACATTTCTTACAATGTATAGGATTAACTCAAACTTTTTCCGCGGCCAGGAAGGCCGAGTCTGATATACCTATCGACTCAGTTCAACAAAATGGGACATTGCATGTGCGTGTTTTTTTAAAGAGCAGAAACGGTCTTTAAAAACATCTGGAGCAGGGCAAATGTGCAAAAACCAATAACTCAGGGAACGGGTATGGGCTGCCACCCGACCCGTCTAAAAAAACTACTCTTGCACGGAACCTGATTCTTCCCAGGCACTACCTTACAGCATTACTTCGGGGAGAGGTCTTTTATGTGTACAACACACACTCCAATCCAACTACTTATTAGTTAGTTCTTTCAATAGAGTTACAGCACACCTCCCCGACACACTACCAGTTTTCAACCATCAAAACAAACCGTGGCTAATTCTGTATCGCAGTCGGAGAGCTATCTGTTGATCGGGAATTAGTACTCTTCCTTCACGAGGACAATCTGGGTGGCAAACCTTAAACTGTCTAATTAACTGAGACCTTCGGCTCCCTTGTACCGTTTAGTACAACTTTCTTTTTGAACTCCAGACTTGTTCGCGAATTACTCGGTCCAGTCCCCGACGATGGACCTAGCTTAATCCAACAGAGAGTTCCCCGGCGGGAGAAGCTCTCCCGAAACCTAACCAACCAGTCAGGTGCCGAGATCAGTTCGGCGATTTCGGTGGAGTAGGGCGTCCGATTCTGTGGTGCCCCGACAACCAGCGACTGGTGGTGTCTCGTCGCTAGACCCCGGTGTTGAATCTAGCTTACGCCGGCGAAAGAAGCTCTTCCGAAACCGATTCTTCTTTGGTTTTCGCTATTCTTCTATCGGACCAACCGGTGGGGTGCCGTGGTCGGTTCGGAGATTCCGGGTGGAGTCTAGCGACCGGTTCCCTTGTATCCCGACAACCCATAGCCGGTGCTCTGTCGCATTCTACTCGACTAGTGAATTTAGACTTCTGCGATGAGTTTCCCGACGATGATTTCTCTCCCGAAACTGTTGCTCGATTTTCGTCAAGCCATTTCCTCTGTAAATCGGTTATGATCTGCGTCACCACTCTATTGACCGCGTTTAACGTGTTTACCTCGCTTGCCATTCTGTAGACGACATTATCCGGGTTGATTTTCGATCCTCCCGTTTAAAGCTTCCCTTCGTGTCGCTTTGAACCTCGGACATTCGAAGACCACATGCTCCGGTATCTCCTCGACGTTCTCATACTCCGGGCACAATGGTGACATTGCGTGCCCGAACCGATATAGATACTTCCTGAAGCAGCCGTGGCCCGACAGGTGGAAGTTCATTTCTTCGCGCTTTCTATTGACCCACATCGACAGGTTTGGGATGAGACGGTAGCTCCACCTTGCCTTCTCCGTATTGTTCCATTCCTGCTGCCACTTCGCCATCGATTCGATTCTCACTATCTTCCTCACGTTTCTGGTATTTCTGCAGGGTGATGCAGATGGGGATCATCCCAGCAATAAATCATGCTGAATCTCCATGATATTCTCTGGTAATTGGAATATTTTGATACAAGAGCAATTTTTCAAAAGGGCGTAAACGTTTCTACGTGTATGAATTTCAATTTTTTTTTGTTCGATTACTGTATTTTATACAGCAAAACTCTCTGTGAACAAGTTACAGGGAATGAATACTTCTGTCTGTCAAAAATATACACTGAAAAAAATGTTGTGTTATTTTTCAAAAAAAAAAATTTATGATAAAAATTTAAATGGCGAAAAAACCCATTTTTTAATTTTGCCTTTCTCATATAGAAAGGTTATGCAATCACTCTGAAAAACGTCAACCTAATCCCGGCCCGGAGGGCCGGGTGTCATATCCCATTCGACTCAGTTCGTCGAGATCGGAAAAAGTCTGTATGTGTGTGTGTATGTATGTATGTGTGTGTATGTGTGTGTGTATGTGTGTGTATGTGTGTGTGTATGTGTGTGTGTGTATGTATGTGCGTATGTGTCAAATAATGTCACTCATTTTTCTCAGAGATGGCTGGACCGATTTGCCCAAACTTAGTCTCAAATGAAAGGTGCAACCTTCCCATCGGCTGCTATTGAATTTTGGATCGATCGGAATTCTGGTTCCGGAATTACGGGTTTCAGAGTACGGCCACACAGAAATTTCTCATATAAACTATAGGAAAAAATAAAAATAGAATTTTTATTTTTGATGCTAAATGTGTTCAAGGTGCATGAAACGTCGAGATTTGATGCAAACTCGAAAAAAAAATTTGACTACGATTCACTTTTTTGGATTTTGGCACATTTTTGCCTTTCTCATATAGAAAGGTTATGCAATCACTCTGAAAAACGTCAACCTAATCCCGGCCCGGAGGGCCGGGTGTCATATCCCATTCGACTCAGTTCGTCGAGATCGGAAAAAGTCTGTATGTGTGTGTGTATGTATGTATGTGTGTGTGTATGTGTGTGTATGTGTGTGTATGTGTGTGTGTATGTGTGTGTATGTGTGTGTGTGTATGTATGTGCGTATGTGTCAAATAATGTCACTCATTTTTCTCAGAGATGGCTGGACCGATTTGCCCAAACTTAGTCTCAAATGAAAGGTGCAACCTTCCCATCGGCTGCTATTGAATTTTGGATCGATCGGAATTCTGGTTCCGGAATTACGGGTTTCAGAGTACGGCCACACAGAAATTTCTCATATAAACTATAGGAAAAAATAAAAATAGAATTTTTATTTTTGATGCTAAATGTGTTCAAGGTGCATGAAACGTCGAGATTTGATGCAAACTCGAAAAAAAAATTTGACTACGATTCACTTTTTTGGATTTTGGCACATTTTTGCCTTTCTCATATAGAAAGGTTATGCAATCACTCTGAAAAACGTCAACCTAATCCCGGCCCGGAGGGCCGGGTGTCATATCCCATTCGACTCAGTTCGTCGAGATCGGAAAAAGTCTGTATGTGTGTGTGTATGTATGTATGTGTGTGTATGTGTGTGTGTATGTGTGTGTGTATGTGTGTGTGTATGTGTGTGTGTGTATGTATGTGCGTATGTGTCAAATAATGTCACTCATTTTTCTCAGAGATGGCTGGACCGATTTGCCCAAACTTAGTCTCAAATGAAAGGTGCAACCTTCCCATCGGCTGCTATTGAATTTTGGATCGATCGGAATTCTGGTTCCGGAATTACGGGTTTCAGAGTACGGCCACACAGAAATTTCTCATATAAACTATAGGAAAAAATAAAAATAGAATTTTTATTTTTGATGCTAAATGTGTTCAAGGTGCATGAAACGTCGAGATTTGATGCAAACTCGAAAAAAAAATTTGACTACGATTCACTTTTTTGGATTTTGGCACATTTTTGCCTTTCTCATATAGAAAGGTTATGCAATCACTCTGAAAAACGTCAACCTAAACCTAATTTTTTTTCGACTCGTTTAGGGTTTCTGGATTTTAACAGAGGCGTAGTTGATGGTTTACGGAGAGGGGTTACACTCCCCCTCTACTGTTCACTCCCCTCCTTTAAAAATCTCCTTAAATCACCCCTCAGACCACCACCTCATACCCCTCCCTTTCTAACCCATCATCTTTAAACCGCAACTATATTACAAAGCATACCAATTTAAGCTGGGGAGTCGTTCGTTCATGGGACTTTCGCCCTCCTCACATACCTATCGCCGCATGACAAAATGAGTTAGCAAGCAGATAACATTGATCTAATGCTGATTAGGCTAATGGAGTATGATATTTTTTGTCGTGACTAACGACTTACCTTTCAATATAGGGGCCCCTTTTCAAAATTTCGGAAGAAAAATGATGTAAGATTTTGAACGCTTATATCTTTTGTTGTACTGAATGGATTTAATCAATTTCTTCGGCATTTTGTCGAAAATATTTGTACCAATGTTGTATTAAATTTTGGAATATGTAGGATATTCATTATCAACGGAAAAATAGTGTTTTGAAAAATCTTTCGAAAACGACTCAGAAAAGTGAAAATTTTCAGCCCATCCCGCACAGAGCCGTCAAAATGGTGCAGCAAATGAACAATAAAATAATGAAAAGTTTATATAAAGGTCCACTACATGTTTGTTCCTATGATTATTCGTATTGGGTTGCTTGACGAGAGCAGTTGGTGGGGGAAAGCCGGGATATTAATTTTGGTTAAGCCATTAGAAGTCGGACGGAAAGGAAAGGCTCATGCACGCCACGAGAACGAGCGAGAAAGCGATAGTAGTGCATATTAGCGAAAGCGTTACGTACATTTTGAACCTTATTAACTTTTCTTCTACAAAACGGATTGCCAATCTTGTTTCATAAATCGGAAGGAAAACGTTCAATGCTTGCTACCGATGCGTTCTTTGCTATATAAAATTTGTTTAAATAGTTCGAAAACTACTTTAAATGAAATCAACATTAATGATAAAACCTATAAATAGGGGTGTCGCAGCTTTTCTCTAAGCCAGACGTGTGTAAGACGCAGTGCATAACAGACGTGCGTGGTCGTGAGAAGCTGCATCGGACGACCAATCAAATCAGCTACCATCGGAGAGAAGAAGAAAAACGTTGGTGGAGGTGGTGGCGGTGAGAAGTCCAAAAAGCCAAAGGCTAAGAAACGCAGTCACTGAAAAGGCGGTAGTAACTGCCACTAAAAATGCCACCAAAACATCGAAGGCTGCAAAGCGTACTCATTCGGTGTGAGCTGCGAAAGGGGAAAGATCGTACGGATGTACGCAGTAAAAACAATCGTCGGCAAGGTTTGAATTGTTTTAAAAGATTCCCGTCTTGTATCAACATAGTTATCCACAAACCGTCCTTATTAGGACGAAGGCAAAATGGAAAAAGAATTTAATTAGAAAGTTTCTTTTGTTAACTAGTATTAAGTTTGCGCTTGGTAATTCTGTACTTTTACCAGTGAATCATAAGAAAATGTTTTTCCAATCTACAAACCCGAAGGTTTTTGCAAATCCTTCCAAGAAAATCAGTGAATGTGGCAACTCTACCACTAAGCGAAAGCTACACCAAAACGAATGATGAAAATATTTTCATTTATCGAACAAAAGGACGTCCTTCCATCTGCATTGTAAAGTCAATAAAAAGGAACACCATGATGAAAACCGTGCTCATTCGGTGTGAGCTGCGAAAGGGGAAAGATCGTACGGATGTACGCAGTAAAAACAATCGTCGGCAAGGTTTGAATTGTTTTAAAAGATTCCCGTCTTGAATCAACATAGTTATCCACAAACCGTCCTTATTAGGACAAAGGCAAAATGGAAAAAGAATTTAATTAGAAAGTTTCTTTTATTAACTAGTATTAAGTTTGCGCTTGGTAATTCTGTACTTTTACCAGTGAATCATAAGAAAATGTTTTTCCAATCTACAAACCCGAAGGTTTTTGCAAATCCTTCCAAGAAAATCAGTGAATGTGGCAACTCTGCCACTAAGCGAAAGCTACACCAAAACGAATGATGAAAATATTTTCATTTATCGAACAAAAGGACGTCCTTCCATCTGCATTGTAAAATCAATAAATAGGAACAGCTTGATGAAAAGTGTGCTCATTCGGCGTGAGCTGCGAAAGGGGAAAGATCGTACGGATGTACGCAGTAAAAACAATCGTCGGCAAGGTTTGAATTGTTTTAAAAGATGCCCGTCTTGTATCAACATAGTTATTAACAAACCGTCCTTATTAGGACGAAGGCAAAATGGAAAAAGAATTTAATTACAAAGTTTCTTTTATTAACTAGTATTAAGTTTGCGCTTGGTAATTCTGTACTTTTACCAGTGAATCAGAAAATGTTTTTCTTATCTACACACCCGAAGGTTTTTGCAAATCCTTCCAAAAAAATCAGTGAATGTGGCAACTCTACCACTAAGCGAAAGCTACACCAAAACGAATCATGAAAATATTTTCATTTATCGAACAAAAGGACGTCCTTCCATCTGCATTGTAAAGTCAATAAATAGGAACACCATGATGAAAACCGTGCTCATTCGGTGTGAGCTGCGAAAGGGGAAAGATCGTACGGATGTACGCAGTAAAAACAATCGTCGGCAAGGTTTGAATTGTTTTAAAAGATTCCCGTCTTGAATCAACATAGTTATCCACAAACCGTCCTTATTAGGACAAAGGCAAAATGGAAAAAGATGGGTTGGCAATGTATATGACATAACAGGGGTGTCGTGACCACACTTCGAAGTTATTTCAAATCTTGCAAAGCATAAATTGACATAATTTCAATGATTGTTCCTTTATGAATGAAATGACAAATTTTCAGGTCAACGCGGCAATAACTTTGCAATTTATAGAACAATTTTATATTTTTAGTTATCATATATTAACTGTCATCTCTTCCAAACAACTTAACCCTCTGCTGCCAACCACGTGGTTTTGCAGGGTTAAGGAGAATCATTGTAAAATGTCCAATACATGATTTTATGTTGTTACCTCCACTAAAACCACTTCAGAACACTCCCACCTGTCATACATGTACATTGTCTGCATGTTGAAATCATTATATGAAATTATTGACCTGTATTCAACGCGGAGAACTCGGTAATAAAATTGTTTTGCTGAATATACTAACGAACGGGATCCCCAGGAAAATTTCGCTGAGCCCGGTGAATCGAACTTAATGCGCAAAGATTCCCGTCTTGAATCAACATAGTTATCCACAAACCGTCCTTATTAGGACAAAGGCAAAATGGAAAAAGATGGGTTGGCAATGTATATGACATAACAGGGGTGTCGTGACCACACTTCGAAGTTATTTCAAATCTTGCAAAGCATAAATTGACATAATTTCAATGATTGTTCCTTTATGAATGAAATGACAAATTTTCAGGTCAACGCGGCAATAACTTTGCAATTTATAGAACAATTTTATATTTTTAGTTATCATATATTAACTGTCATCTCTTCCAAACAACTTAACCCTCTGCTGCCAACCACGTGGTTTTGCAGGGTTAAGGAGAATCATTGTAAAATGTCCAATACATGATTTTATGTTGTTACCTCCACTAAAACCACTTCAGAACACTCCCACCTGTCATACATGTACATTGTCTGCATGTTGAAATCATTATATGAAATTATTGACCTGTATTCAACGCGGAGAACTCGGTAATAAAATTGTTTTGCTGAATATACTAACGAACGGGATCCCCAGGAAAATTTCGCTGAGCCCGGTGAATCGAACTTAATGCGCAAAATTTAGCCATTTGAAGGAGATACAAGCAGAATTTTAAGAATATGAGCATCGCGGTTATGTCCCGGACATTACCCGCCCCTAGTTTTTCGCTAAGCGTGTTCATTTCTGTACGGAAAAGATTCCGATGGTTGTTTCGAGAGATTTTAACATTGATATTTCAAAGCAAGAAAATTGTTCATTTCATGAATGAATGTCTCAACGAGTTTAGAATCCAGCGCATCCCCTATCAACGCAGACGCCAACAACAAAGGTTCTTTTCAGAACCACCATAATTATTATAAAGAATAACTTGAAACATTCCCACATATTTCATTGAGTATCATTCGATTTGAATTACAAGTCAAACGAGTAGTCACGACACTCCGGTTATGTCCTAGACATTACCCACCCATCTTTTTTGTTTCAAGTGTTTCACCGTCGACACGTAGCTCATCAAGTTCGTGGCTGGCATGCCATTGTGTATAAGTGCAAAGTGTACTAAGAATGTAATGGACATTTCCACAATTATGTTGAACATAAAAAGCCTCCGTGCCATAGTTTAGAGAAATGAGAAAGGCACAATTGCACCGCTAGGTGGATTAAAACAGGTTTTTTTTATATTTTGTTACCAAAAACCTAAAGAGAAAAGAAACATTTTGAATGTGATTGCATGATGGAGAAAAAATCGACAAAAAAGTTTTTCAAACAATAACTTCGTACATGTTTTTAAATTTCATACTAATTGACATACAAAATTGTAATTTTATTACAGAATATAATTCTAAGCACCATTTAAAATCAAAATTTATTTAACAAAAATCTTCCAAAATGCGATAGTTTTCGATATATTTGAAATTTTGCTCCTTCAAAACAATTAATTCGTGTAATTATGCTCTTTTAAAAGTTATTCGCGTTACCCCATCATAAAATGTGAAAAATTTAATGTTAATCGTTTTAAAGACGTAAAAGCAACTTTTTTAGTGTATTTGGATCATGGAGAAGCTTTCAATAAAAAAGTTTTCCTAACAACAACTTTTGACATATTTTTATAATTCTTACTATTTGCAGTCAAAAATACAATTTTCTTTTTGAATATGATTCTAAACGCCATTCTAAATCAAAATGCTCTTAACAAAAATTTTCTAAAATGTAGCAGTTCTCGAGATATTTTAACTTTTGTTTTAACAACACAATTATTTTGTTTTATTACGACCTTTTCATAAGTTAGTCGCATTTCTCCGTCAAAAATAATAGGTTTTTCAAAAGGCCCGTAAACTTTCCTGCAACTTTTTTTTGACATGAAGGCGATATTGTAAACCATTTGAAAGTTACATGAAAGCAATAGAAATAGATTTCAACCATAGGGTCTGATGATTAAACTATATAGTTGAATCATATTTTGGTTGTTTTCATGTAACTTTCAAATCTTTCAAAATATCGCATAGATGTCAAAGAGAAAGTTGCAGGAAAGTTTACGGACCTTTTGAAAAACCTATTATTGTTGATAGAGAAACGCGACTAATTTATGAAAAGGTCGTAATAAAACAAAATAATTGTGTTGTTAAAACAAAAGTTAAAATATCTCGAGAGCTGCTACATTTAAAAAAAAAATTGTTAAGAGCATTTTGATTTAGAATGGCGTTTAGAATCATATTTTAAAAGAAAATTGTATTTTTGACTGCAAATAGTAAGAATTATAAAAATATGTATGTCAAAAGTTGTTGTTAGGAAAACTTTTTTATTGAAAGCTTCTCCATGATCCAAATACACTAAAAAAGTTGCTTTTACGTCTTTAAAACGATTAACATTAAATTTTTTACATTTTATGATGGGGTAACGCGAATAACTTTTAAAAAGAGCATAATTACACGAATTAATTGTTTTGAAGGAGCAAAATTTCAAATATATCGAAAACTATCGCATTTTGGAAGATTTTTGTTAAATGCATTTTTATTTTAAATGGTGCTTAGAATTATATTCTGTAATAAAATTACAATTTTGTATGTCAATTAGTATGAAACTTAAAAACATGTACGAAGTTATTGTTTGAAAAACTTTTTTGTCGATTTTTTCTCCATCATGCAATCACATTCAAAATGTTTCTTTTCTCTTTAGGTTTTTGGTAACAAAATATAAAAAATTTAAAAAATGGGTTTTTTCGCAATTTAAATTTTTGTTTTTTTGAAAAATGACACAACATTTTTTTCAGTGTATATTTTTTTCAGATAGAAGTATTCATTCCCTGTAACTCGTTCTTAGATAGTTTTGCTGTATAAAATATAGTAATCGAACAAATTTTTTTTGAAATTCATACATGTAGAAACGCCCTTTTGAAAAGTTGATCTTGAGTCAAAATAATATTATTACATGTGGAAAATATTTAGTCTTCCATGACGGTGAAACGTGCAAAGTTTCATCGGAATCTAAGATGATCGGTCACGATTTTAATGATTTTCGGACGGATCTTGGTGGAATTCCTCTATTGCGTTCGTTGCCTTCGTCAACTTTTCGCAGGCATAGTCGACGTTGTTGGAGCTCAACCGGTCGTTGATTATCACTCCTAATTGCTTCAATGCACGCTTCGATGCAATCACGTGTCCTCTGTCGACGATCCGCTATTCCGATTTGAAGTTGCTGACCAACAACAACTCCGTCTTGTGGTGAGCTATCTGCAGCTTAACCCCTTTCATCCAGTTCTCGATCCCGTCTATTATCTCCATCACACTTCCACTTTTTCAAGTGTCTCACCCACCACCGTTATTTACACGTCGTCCACGAAACCCACGCTGCGGCGATGGCTCCCCATCTGACGCTGTTAAATGCATTCTTCACATCTATCATGACCATAGCGCATTATTCATCTCCTCGTCGCTTCCGTTTAGATTCCTTCTGCGAACTCTCGAGCACAGTCCGAATTGCATCCACTGTCGATGCTCATTTGCGGAATCCGAACTGCATCTTGCACAGTCCGCGCTCGCCCTCCGCGCATTTCGCCAGCCTGCTAAGGATGATGTGTTACCAGAATTTTTCCGAATGTATCCAACAGGGATGCATGAAGCACAGCACGAGAGCCTAACACGAGCTGAGCGGCCGCTTTGAACGAACCAAAAGCAATAAGCACTGACACCGCTCGTGCTAGGTAACCTGCGTGCTCGAGCTGTAGGATTCGAATAGCTAGTACAACGAGTTAGCACGATAAGCTAGCATCATGAGCCAGCTTGGTAAGCTGGCACGAGCAAGCTCGGTGAGCTAGCTCAGTGAGCTAGCACGAGTTAACTCAATGAGCTGGCACGGTAAGCTTGTCCCATGAGCTAGAACGGTGCTGTAGTGTAAGCTATAAAACGAAAGAATTGGACAAAGCAAGAAGCGAGAACTATGCGTTGGTGAATGTGCGACAGGTTGCTGAAAAAATGATGCAGGCATCATTACTCACACTAACGCGTTGTTTTTCAATTCTGCTTTGCTATAGCTGAGCTATAGCTCTGTGCAGCGTGCTAGCTATCACCGTGCTAGCGAGGGCTCTCGCTCATCGGTGCTCGTGCTACTTGCTAACTCTAGCTCATCGGAAACCAGCGCAAGCACTAGCTCAATGAATTTAACGCTAACACATTATGGGTCAGTGCACAGCAATAGGACACGGAGCTGCACCGTTCTTGTGCATGCCTGGTATCCAATATACTAGGCCGGATCGCCCGTTGGCCTCCCTGGCTTTGGCAGCAATACCAGCTTCTGTACCTTCCACAGTTCGGGGAAGTTGCCTTCATCTAGACACTTCTGCAGCACCATCCGCCAGATGTCCGGGTATGCCAGGGTCGCAGCTTTGATTTCAGTCGCTTCTGCAAACTCATCGTTAGTCACTTGCCGATCGTCCATATTTACTCCTTCTCCTTCGCCGTACGGTGTCGGTGGCCAGATAGTTGAATCGTGCATCGGAAAAAGACTCCTGACGATTATCTTCAGGTTATCCGGGCACATTTCAGCTGGCGTCGTCGAGCCCTGCATATTCGCCATCACACGGTACGCGTCGCCCCAGGGACTAGCGTCTACGGCAGAGCTCCTTGTGGCAATCTGACTTGCTAAGTCTGATCTCTCGTTTAAAGCAGCCCTAGCTTTCCGAAACACTATCTTGCGCTCTTCTCTATCTGGCTCCGATATTGTTCTCTGAGCCCGCCTTCTGGTTCTGAGACAAGCAGCGCGTAGCTTACTAAGCATCTTGTTCCACCAGTTAGCTGGACGCTGTCTATTGCGTGGTTCCAGTTTTCGCGGCAGTCCTTATTGTTAGGTCAGCCGCAGTCGTGTTATCGGTCTCGCCGTTGGACCAAAGCGTCTCAACGAAGAGGTCTTTGTTGAAGGTTTTCGTCTTCCACTTTCGCTCACCGGTCATGCTTCTCCGTGCTGCCGCAGTGTTCCATTGATCGCTATGCGTAAACGTTTCGCATACTCTCCAATCCATGGTCGCCGTCAATAAAGGACTACAGAATGTGACGTCGATGATAGACTCCCTCCCGTCTCTCCGAAATATGCTAATGGATTCATTGCACAATCGTACGTCTAACAATCGTTGGTTACTCTAAAGGGCGAACACGAAATTATTGCGACACCGAAAATGTCATGCCAATTTTCTTATAATGTTTAAAATCAAACCAAAATTTTAGGGTAGTTTTATACATATATTTACTTCAAAAATCAAAAGAAAAGTTAATCGATGGAGCCTTGAGTGTAAAATTGAACGCATTTTCGCTTGATGCCCTCCATCAAAGTCTTTGCAGTGTGATCCGGTACCAGTTTCTCAGTTTTTTTCCATTTTCTTAACATGTCCTTCTCGTCTTTGACTGTCTTCTTGCTCTTCCGAAGTTCCCGCTTCATCATTGCCCAGTACTGCTCCACCGGGCGCAGCTCCGGAGAGTTTGGCGGATTCATGTCCTTTGGAACAAAATGGACAGAATTAGCCTCATACCACTCCAGGACACTTTTAGAATAATGGTATGATGCCAAATCTGCCCAAAATAGCGGAGCTTCGTCGTGCTGCTGCAAGAACGGCAAAAGGCGCTTCTCGAGGCACTTAGATTTGTAGATCTCGCCATTTTTTGTTCCCTATGTCACGAAAGGCTCACTCCTCAGTCCGCAAGAGCGGATGGCCTGCCAAATGAGATATTTGGAGGCGAACTTCGACATTTTCTTCTTCTTAAATTTGTCGTCCACATAGAACTTGCTCTTGCCGGTGAAAAACTCCAACCCCGGAATTTGCTTAAAATCGGCTTTTATATACGTTTCGTAGTCCATCACACAGTAGCCATATTTTGTCAGCCTCTTCTCGTAGAGCTTCCGTACCCGAGTTTTAGCCGTCGATTATTGCCTCTCATCGCGGTTTGGGAAGTTCTATACCTTGTATGTATGTAGTCCAGCCCTCTTCTTTGCATTCTGGACGTAGCTCTGCGACATGCCGATCTTTTTAGCCAAATCACGGCTTGAGACGTTGGGATTTGCTTTAATCATCCGCTTCACCTTTCCCTCCGTCTTTTTGTTCTCCGGTCCCGGTTTTCTTCCAGCTCCTTTGCCGACTCTGCAATCAAAGCGACATCACATATAGTTTCTGTCGTAGACTGCCACAATTTAGGTTTATATGGATTATTTTCATTAGCATTAGCCTGCAGTTGTACTCTTGTAGGCAGGGCATTTGCAAGACCCTCCCTGACCTTCTTGAGGACAGCGGCATACTTCGTCGCGTCATTGGCTTTGGCGAGTACGGCTTCTCCCTTTGGCGCTTTCCAGATTACTAACCTATATCTTATCCATCCAATCATGCGAACGATGTTACAGCCTATGCTTCGACGTTCCTTACATTCAATTAACAAAGCCTACAAAAAATGCGAGAAAAAAATCTCACTTTAAGAGTTTAAGTTTTTGTTGAAAAGTTCCTCTGAAGGTAACGAAGCAGTTTGTAATTTTATTAGTAGTATCTTTAGAAAAATTGCTTTTAAATGTCATCAAGAACGGAGAATTACAACTTGAGTTACAACATCTCTCGTTTGAATCGAACAATATTTCTAAAGTTCTAGATAATGCAGAAATTTCCAAGAATTGTCGTATTCCACAACAAACATTCGTGTGAAGGAAACTGAAATCAAAATGAATATTTCGTCGACGTTATGCTATCTTATAACAAACGCCATTTTGGGGTTAACTGAGTTAGATATGCCATATTTCTTGACTAAAAAATCTCTACATAGTAGCGTTTTCAGAATTTTTACATTCTGCTTGGTTACTAAAATATGGCGAGAAACGTGCTGAGAAATTTTTAATATTTTGCGTCAAATGACTGTGTCTGGGGATTGACTCAAGTTATCTTGATGTATAACATGTTTTTATGTGTAAAAATGTCTGAGAAACACAATGGTATAATCTTTTTCAAAACAAAAATACACGATTTGTGAGAAAAATGCAGTTTAAGTTTTAAACCAAAATATAGTATATTTGGCAACACTGTAACCACAAATAACTATTTTTCTAGATTCCCAGACTGATTTCCTTAAAAATGCATCTCACCGATTGTTTCTAGACCAAGTGAAGCCACAGATATGAATAAAAGTTAATAATTGATGCTTTTTTTCTGTGGAAAATTTTCCATGCACGATTATGACACGCCATACATTTATAATAAAAACTCGCAACATAGTCAACAGATCTTCCCAATATTTGATAGATTAATTCAGAATAGATAGAAGCATCAATTGTCTTCTTTGAATAGTTTGTACCATTTATATGTTTGAAGATATTCAATCTGAAACTTTAAAAATCGTTTTTTCTCGAAAAGTGCTAAATGGTGCTTGTCATAAGATAGCACAACAGCGACGATCTGTAAAGTACAATCTCGTTGAGTCGGCAAACAATTTAAGTCAAATTAATTCATATTTGCAACATACTTGCCCTCCAGCGACCACAACATCTACCGCTGAGATCAAAAGCTGCAATACCATCTGCTGACAAATTGCCAGCTGATGGCAAAGCTCGTCCAACTTGAGTAATCTTAATATTCAAACCCCCACTCCCCACTCCATTACCATTTTTTGTTGAAAGTTAAATGTAGCCATGTGTCATTTTCCACATCATAAGCCTTGCTCTCCTCAAAGAACGCTCGGTCCTCCATCAAAATAGTCATCGTCCTGTACTTTTATTACACTCGTGTGTACTTATTTGCATAGCCAAATTGTGGAAAACCACATCAATCCTGGTGGTACCATCTTTAGCATCTGTTATGCGATAAACTCAACCGCCAGCTGCGGGAAACCGCAGAATATGATATCAAGTCAGTCTGCTTTCGTCGTTTTCGTCCTAACCAGGGAGCTGTAAGGAAGAAATCAACCTTCATCACTATATATAATCATCATTTTCTTTCGCAGCATGCAAAACTTCCCAAAAAAAAACACCCGCACCATCGCCAGCATGGGCTGATTCGTTCAGATACGGGTGACACTCAAAGGGCCACGGTAGACCGCCTCAAGCCACCCACCGCATCAGTAACGCGAAAAGTTTACTTATGTACCTATGGCGGTGTCAGAATGCAACGAGTCAAGATTTTTTTTCCTCTAGTGAGCTAAAACTCGTGTAATGTTTTATTTATGCTTTTAAATTTCATTAAAATTACATTTACTTGTAATTCCTCCACCTTCATCACCCGGGCCGTTCGTTATCGTGAAGTACGCTGCGGGTGTTCAAGGTTGATGTAACCATCAAAATCCGTAGAGGGGTATTGAAGGAGACCGTTTGTGCTAACCGGGCTGGGCGCGTGAAAGAGACGAGCCTTCGTCGTCGGCAATGATCAGTGCTGGAATAGTATTTTGAATGTTTTTTTTAGCCAAAATTCCACAAAAGTTTCAAATATTTATAACAAAAATTAAAATATTAACATAATTTCAGTAATTGTTTATTTGACTAGGGGAAACATGACCAGGTTTTCAGTTAAACCTACGTAAATGTCTAAAAACGTTTTCAATCATTCAAAACTCATTTAAACATAATACGCAGCAGTATTTTGCATATTCATGATTTTTGGTTTACTTTTCCAAAGTTATAAAAGTTTTTCAGAGATGAGTTTTTTTGGGGCGATATACTTAAGTACTATAAAAAATTTAAAAGGATTACATTTCATAAATTTCGATTTTTTATGCATTTCCTTTTAAGGATTAACTGTACTGCTTACATTTCATCTTTGCACGTCACGAAATCAGCCATATTACTGATAACTTTGTTTACTAGTACTAGAAGATACAGACTGATGTTTGAGGTGGGATTTTTTGTGACGTGTTTAACATTAACAGTAGGTACCACAGCATAGTAAATATCAGACATTTTGAATCTTTCTTCGGCTTGTTTCCACTTGGTCAAGTCTCCCCAACATTAGTTATTGCGTAAAATGTCATGCAAATGTTAGTACTAACTGTTCCAATGTTCCGATTTATGTAAAATTATTTCACCACTTCATAAGGAATAAGATGATATATGAATGCTTTAAAATGTAATTATTATTCGAGTAGATATGTCCATACAAAGTTTGATAAAAAATTACATCATTTAACAGAAATTTATGAATTACAGAATATTTTCTATAAGGAAAGTATTTTTCATTCCAAACTTTTAAAATTACCTTAAGGGGTCGAAACAAGCATAGCAATATTTTTAAAAAAATTTAAGTTTCTCTGTAGTTGCGTTGCGTTGCGTTGCGTAAGCACGGTATACTTCGTAGATTGCAGACTGATGACTCCAGCCAGACTACTTGAGGAGCATTGTTGGGGAATAACAATTGATCCAGTCCAAGCGAGAGTTTCGCCTGAGAGCCACCATTGCGGGCCACGACCATCTTTACCGTAACTTGGGATGAGAAAGGAAGTGTTGATGTGGGACTTACTTAACGGAAGGCCCCGACTCAGTGACACTCCCATAAGTACCACGGATTGGGTAGTGGGTGGGTTGTTAGTCAGGATTCGCTTCAAGCAAGCGATGCGACTGAGACTATATTTTCGTGCATGTTTGAATAGTTTATTGACTGTAGGATACGTAAATCTTCCAGGCGTTTAAACTCTGGCTAATCGTTTATCGGGATTGTTTCATCGAAAACAACTCGAACTCCGGACAGCCGGCTGTCGGGAGGGTGGTCGACAATGTAAAATGGACCGTAAACAATGAGTTTAAAAGTGGTATTGTGGAACATTCATAAATTATGTCACGCAAAGATTACCCAACACTAACTAACTCTCTGTCATATTACTACGTTATTGGTCTAATACGAATCAAATGATTTTAGTTTTTTCTTCATTTTGTAGAAGCACATTAATGCCGCTACTCGCAAAAGTGTTCATGTTCTATGGAATTTCCTATATACATGGCGCAATCGTGCGTAAAACGACCGATTGCGTCAAAGCACCTGACGTGCTCCTGACGTTTATCTCACAATTAGTCATATCTCTTCCTCCTAATAGCGTGGCAGAATTTATAAATGGTCCTTATTGGTATAATCACAAGCGTTGCGATATTACAATGAAGACGCGAAACAGAAAAATATAAATGTTTGTTTTTTGTATTGAAATGATTGCCGCAAATTGGTAATTGGATTTGAATTGATCTTGCGAATTGTCAATTTTCCACCCTCATACATAATTCAAGTCATTCACTCAGACAAAACCATGCGTATTTCCCACACTCATTAAAGACCCAGTGGATTCGTTTCATAGTTGGTCAAATAAACACTAAACAAACAAACAAATTAGTTTGCTCAGTCTAAAAAAATGTCAGCTCGATTGGCATCAACCGGCGGATACGTGTTTCCTTACAATGCCATCAAATGAAAGTACATTTAAAATTACATACGACAAAATATGTTCAATTCCGAATATAACGAAATGAAGATTGCTTAATTATTTGCATTTAAAAAAAGATCGGAAAAAATTAGTTGCATAACCAAGGTGGTTCATTTTCAAAGATAGCACTGCTGATGAATCACTTTATAAAAATTGGTGATAAGGGACGCGGACGAAAATAGCTGACCACTGCCAGTTAATCATAGTTTCTCTGTAGTGTGCAGAAACAATTTGACAGTGTTATTAGTAATTTACAGTAGACCTAACGAAAACAATCAAGGAACTAAAACCCAGAAAAACCCTAAATAGAGAAACTTTACCGTTTAACACGGCAAGTATACTGAGAAGACAATTTTTAGGAGCTGTGACCTGATTGGTGGATTGTTGATTACGGTGCAAATCATTAGATTCGAATGACCAGTTCAAGGGTCCTAGATATTACCCTCCTATCTTTTTGCACGTCTGCTAATAGTGAAACAAAGATGCTTTTATGATCTACAGGTGATAAAAGTTTTTAAATATTCTTCGTACTAGTTGCTTAGGAAATCGATAGCACCTAGTCACATGAAGTGAAGAATGAAGTATTTGTTATATCTCGCAATTTATATAACTTCTTCAGTATTTTTTTCACTTTTCACTTTGCCCGGGGTCTAGGCATAAACAAACTCTCCTGAAAAGACCTAGCTGACGGTAAAATGGATGTCAAACAAGATTTGCCAGAGAAGACTCCAATTTTCCGTTTAATAACATAAACATTAAACTCGTTCAGATCATAACTGATCTTCTTTCCGATCAAGGATATTCCGCTAATCAATTCGAAAGATCTGACGCAGAAATATTCAGCCATTACAGAAATCTGGAAAGTTCGCCCATATAAGCTATATAACGGGAATATTATACATAAAGCAAGCAAATGACGTTACTGACGACAAGCCATTTGATAAAAGGCCTACCACGTACTCATGCCCACTCACAGTGTCGAAATCGACGGTGTAGTCACCGATTCGAGTTGTTCATGCGTGGATCTACTGAAGCACGGGGTTAGTAAGGTCTCCTTGCTGCAGTGAGCAATACTTTTGAATAGCAATCGCACTCTTCAAACTCGTGTCAGGTGATCTTTGGCAATATTTCATTTACTTACTTACGACTTCTTCGTAAAAAAATATCGTCTGTCTGTTCGGTTGTTGGCACAAATGGACCATAACGCTCGGTATGACAATTGCGCAGAGAATCATGAGGATGACTTTTGCATTGGGAACGCTAAAAAGTGTGCTTATTGTGGGGTAAGTCCACATGATCTACTACCATACCCCGCGTACAAACAGCTCCCGAGAAATATAAAGCATTCCTTTAAACGATACTCTAAGTACTCTGAGATTCCTTGTAATGGCTTAAGTTTTTTCTCTTGAGAGAAAACTCTTGAGATTATACAAGGAGTTTCCAGCACTTCCGATGTTCCAAGTGCTGAAATTCCACCCGACATCGAGAATATTTCTATTTTCACGGTGCGGCATTATCTTCTCGTTAACAATTGATCTAGCTTACTCTATAATCTTTGCTACAGGTTTGCAAAGGTGGCCTGCTTAACTGTCCATGACCACATACATATCAGTCCCATTTGTGTTTCTATGAAACTAAGAAAACGAGAATAAGAGTTAATAATTTTCACTATTTCTTTCCATTTGACATCTTTGCAGTTGAAATTTTCATGCCGTGTGACTAAATCGCATTCGTTGTATATTCATCTATCTGCTTTACCTTTGAGAACAACACCATTTATTATTGATATATCTAAATGAAAAGGACAGGGCCTTATCGTGGTCATCTGACGGATTTAGGTCGGCTTTCGAACAATAAAATACCTAGAAATAACACTCCAATGCTGAATTTTTTTTAAAACAGATCAAGATCTCAGCGCTCTTCTAAGTTTTACGCCATTGGCGGGAGCTGACCAGGTCAACCGCATGCTACAGACCTGGACACATGCTGCAAAACTGTGTGATTATGTGATGAACTTTTTTTCCTTCTTAGGGGAAACTGTGACCAGGTTATCTTTTGTTGCTGCCCCTGTTTGCTCTACATGTTACAAATTACCCGAATAGAATGTAGTTGGAAGCGAGTTGTTTGTTTGTTCACATGCGTCGTCCCAACCGGGTAATACACAGGAAAAAAGTTGTTCCCAAAATTGCGAATAAAATGTCATGATTTTTGGAACAATCACATTTTTACGTTACGAAAACAGAACCATGAACGAAAATCATGTGTTTTATAATTTTAATTTTATGTTTAATTTCCCTTCAGTAACACTCGCATAACGCTTTCATTAGTGGAAACATTTGTTTTTGTATGGTGAACTTTAGTCACCGTTTATGGCACATTACTAAATTGATTTTCTGCAGGTGAACTAGTTCACAACTTTATGAACATTATTCATAAAACCAAAGGTCATCAAAATATTCTGGATATTTTCTCGTGAACTATTTCACGAAACTCTGAGTTTTATTCATGAATCCATTAAATCCTCGTGAGCTAAGTCATGAGCCCTAATATATTACTTACGATCCAATATCCATGTTCTTGAGAGTTCATCAATTTATCAAATATTATTCATGTATTCGTGCACTGGTTCATGATTTCAGGTACAATAGTCATGACCTGAGTGCTCGTGAAATAGTTCTTAAAATCATGAAGTATTATTTATGTATTCGTGAACTGGTTCATGATTTCTAGTATAATAGTAATGGCTAACCACGCGTACCCGTGAAATAAATCACGAAACTTTAAACTATTATTCGTGAATTCGTGAGCTGGTTCATGAATCCTAGTTTAACGGTCACGACTTACCATTCGTGGACGTAGTATAGTTCACAAAATCATCGAATATTATTCATGTAGCCATGAACTGGATCATGATTCTTAATATATTAGTTACGATTTAATATTACCATGTATTCGTGAATTGGTTTTTATACCTAGTATAATAGACACTATTCGTGCTCGTGAAATAGTTCACGAAATCATAAAATATTATTCATGTACAAATTCGTGAACTGGTACATAATTTTCGATCTATTTTGCGTGCTGATGATATTTAGAAGATATCCCTAATCAGTTTCAATTTCATGCAGCATAATATTGAAATTTTCATGTGAACTATTTCACAAAATTTGGAATAAGTATTATTCGTGGAATCATTTTTGTTCCATGCCCATTTTCATGAAATGTCCAGTTGCTAGCGACCAGTAATAGGTACGAGCAGTAGATATAAGACAACTATTAGGACCTCAAACATCGTCATTCATTTGATAAAGTTCAGTGTGATGTCTGGGCAGATTACGAAAACTGCGCTAGGCCTCACAAATCGTGTTCGTGATATTGTTCACAGAACAAGACACTCGAATCAGTCGCACATTTATGCTTCAGTTCATATTGTCCCGTTAATCAGAATAAAAAAATTCACGACAACGTGAACAGAAATTATGAAAATCAAGATAAAGTTCCTGAAATTGAAAACGTAAATCATATTACTCGTAATTAAAATATCAAAAATCCTGACTAAGATCCTGAAATCATGAACACGAATCACTCTATTCGTGAATAAAACACCACGATAACGTGAATAAAAATTACGAAAATCGCGACTAAGATCCTGAAGCCATGAGCATAAATTCCGCCAATCTGACAGAACTCACGGTAACGTAATGAGAAATCACAAAAATCACGAATAAGCTCCTGAAATCATAAACATCGTTTGACTGTCGGCTGTGTATTCCCAAATCGTGAACAAGAATCATAACAAAAACTCCACAAGTCCAAAGAACAACAACAGTAATCCAACCAAAGATTCGAATGTAACGCCATGTATATATTCGGGGCGAACCAGTTTTTTTGGAAACACAAATAATAGTTTTTTTTTGGAAACACAAATAGTTACAAGAATACGAGGTCTATTATTCATACATAATTTCAGGAACTTGGTCACGGTTTTCGTAAATCGTTCAGCTCAAGAAATCGTGATCTTTTTCGTGATTTATGAACAGATTTTTTTTGTGTGAGGATCCGTTTGGGACAGGTATGCTATACTTCGCGACGCGTCATAAGATGAGTACTGTACAATGGCAGAGAATATATTCCGAGCTCTCGGGCTCGTAGTTTCAGAATCGACAACTCTCATCTTGACTTTTGCCAATTTTTTTTCTGATGATACTTGGCAGAATAAACATGTGATTATACGTAAATCTTTTCGTTTTAGATTCATTAGTTTTTTTGCTCTCGTTGTATCTGGATGTATGAATTTCATAGCTTGTCGATAAACATATAAGTACAGCTATCAACATTCGTCATTTCACCGTTTATTATCTTTGCGGTAATATGAGTTTAATACCACAATGCGCAGTTACCCTACCTTACCGTCCTATTTTTTGCGGTATGCGCGATGGATGGTTCTTCCAGCAGGTGATGCAACTAATGGTTCATTCGCCTGCACCACGTTCCGTCTTCCATCTGCACGCCACCATACGTTCGAAAACTCCAAGGGCGCGTTGGTCGACCACGAGCATAGTCCAGGTCTCGTTGACATAGAGGACCATCGGTCTAATCAGCGTCTTGTAGATAATCAACTTCGTGCGGCGGCGAACTTTATTCGACCGGAGCGTCCTCCGGAGTCCAAAGTCGGCACGATTAACCGCCAAGATCCGTCTCTGAATTACTCTGCTGGTATCATTGTCGGCGGTTACCAGTGAGCCCAAATACACGAATTCGTCGACCATCTCGATTTCATCACCGTCAATCCGAACTCGGGATGGGAGGTTCACATTGTCGTCTCTAGAACCTCTTCCTCTCATGTATTTTGTCTTCGAAACGTTGATGGCAAGTCCAATCCTGCTGGCATCAGCTTTCAGTCTGATGTACGTTTCCGACATCGCCTCAAAGTTCCGTGCCACTATGTCAATGTCGTCGACGAAGCCAAGAAGCTGGACGTACTTCCTGAAGATCGTGCCACTCGTGTCTATCCCCACTCTCCTTATTGTACTTCTAACGCAACGTTGGACAGCAGGCACGATAGACCATCACCATGCCGTAACCCTCTTCGAGATTCAAAGGTACTCGAGAGTGTCCCTGATACTCGAACAACGCACATCATCCGTTCCGTCGTCGCTTTGACTAATCGTGTTAGCTTATCCGGAAAACCGTACTCGTGCATTATCTGCCATGGCTGATCTTGATCGATTGTGTCATATGCCAATTTGAAATCGATGGACAAATGATGTGTGGGTACGTTGTATTCGCGGCACTTCTGCAGAACCTGCCGAATCGCGAATATTTGGTCCGTGTTGGCGCGGAAACCCATGAATCCCGCTTGGTAGTGCCCCACGAACTCCCTTGCAAATTGTGACAATCGGCGGCAAAGAATTTGGGAGAGGACTTTGTAGGCGGCGCTAAGTAGCGTGATCGCGCGGTAGTTGCAGCAATCCAACTTGTCACCCTTTTTGTAGATTGGGCAAACGACACCCTCCATCCAATCCTCCGGAAGAATCTCCTCCTCCCAAATTTTTGGAGAGTGCAGCGCTCCAGCCAGTGTTTCACAACCGTATTTTAATAGTTTACCCAGCTACACCGGCAGCTTTGTTGTTTTTTAGCAGACCGATCTCCTCCTTGACTTCTTGGAGATCAGGGGCCGGCAGCCTATAGTCTTCTGCGCGTGCTCCAAGATCCGTTGCCGTGCCGCCTTCGTCCTCTGCTCTGGTCTATTACTAAAAAATCATGCAATCTTACCCAAATCAATAACTTACTCATCGGATTGTGGGTGTACACTAAGAACCAGCCGCGAAGTCTATTGAAACGGAAGTTCAAACTCCGCAATGGAATGTTGTACTAAAGCTTTGCAACGCGGCGAATTTTCGGTACATATTGACCCGTGATCATCGATACTAGTCAAACTAAATTCGTATTAGAATTGATCTCCGAACAACTATTCATTTCGGTCGTGATTTTACGCTGAGATCGATTCGCTTCCTCTCGTTCTGCTACTATCTGTATACAAACTTTTATATCTCCTTTAGTTATTACAATATTAAAAAATCGAAAAAATAAAATTCTCGAGAATATCCCGTACTACATTAAAATAATGAAATACCTATCGAATATTTTTGACCGCAGAACCGAAAAAATGCGCGTATAAAATTTTTGGTGGCTAATTTTGCTTTAATTGCTATTATAGGTAAAGTCTTATCAAACTGCTAGGTGGGATAAATGAGTTTTTATTTATAACTGTTGGAAATTTTCAAAACTCTCACAGTTTAGTTAAACATAACTTATGTATTCGTGTCAATTATTCGAAATGAAAAATAATCGTGTGGGCTGTAGCCGTTTTGAGTAAACTTGGTGTTAATTTTTCCGACAAATGAGTGCTGTCTCCAAGCCTCATGTCTTTTGCTTCTACAATGTAACTCACAGTTCATTTCGATGCTTTAGCGCTGATTTTCCAAGACAATGGACACAAGTCACAAACGGCCGACTACGACATTTGATCCAGATACACTTCAAAATCTGATGGTGGAATTGAACTATTCGCATAGAAGCGTATCTCTTCGGCTGCCATTCCTACCAAAATCCGGTCTAGTTTGCTATTCTATTCCATGCTCATTAGGCTGTCCCAAAAAAAAATCGATGTTCAAAAAGTCATGGTGCTCAACCCTATAACGAAAGATAAGCACATTTTAAGCACTTTTGTAGAACAAATCAAGTTTCTAAAAAATCATCTAGAGGTTCCGCAAATGCGATTTATGAAAAATGGTCATTTTTGAGCAATATTGTCGTATATAAATGGTTTTCGCAACTTTTTCAAAGCCCAATTATTTTTAATATATTTTTTTCATTTTTCTGTGGACCTCAGAGAATAAATCCCATTTAAAAGTTTTTTACAAAAAGTCCTTTTATTAATTATAGAACCTCTTAATCATGGCGAAAAAAATATTTTTTTGGTTAATTTTGAAGAAAATCCACACAAAACGAATATCAATTTTTTTTTCAATAAACCAAAGGCATGTTTTGGAAATTACTGTTCAATGCAAAAATTTTCGTGAACAAATGTGAAAATTCGGTCGAGGGGCTGAGATATAGCATTTTAGTAAATGCTTTCAAACCATGAAACTTTTCTACATTTTTTGAATTGTTCAATATCTCAACCGTAACTTGACCAGTGTAGGTATATTGAGTGTCAAAAAAAAGGATTTTTCTCAATCTTACAAAGCATTTTCATATGTGGAATCTACCATCTTATTCTAAAGTAGTTATTGAGAGATTTATGGGATTGTGCATGATCAACAACTTTTTCGAATAAAAAAGTGATAACACCAATATTGCTATAACCTATGTAACATTCACGATTGATTAGAATTATTTATTAATGTGAATGTATGCTAAGTCTTGTAATAAAACAGTCAAAATGAATCCATTTCATATGTTATCGAAAAAATTTGGCATGATTCAAGTTTTAGAAGTTATTTTGACTCCGCGTATTTTGGGTGATAGTCAGTAATAATTCGTTTCTATCAGTGTCATTTTTAGAGCCATCTCGTATATTTCTCCACATAAAGCTACTGTTCTTTCAGTACGATCATTACTGTCATTTAAGTTTGAACGGGAAAATACAGGAAAACGAAAATAGCAGTTTATTTCCTCGCCATTTTTTGCCAAGAAAATTAGCTTATATAGTATTAGTACTACTGATTGAATTTAGTGAAGATTTAGCAAACGCAGTAGAGAAAATTGAATTATCTCGTTGTAAACTTTTATACCATTTTCAGTTTAACTTCAAGATTTCCGAACAAACTTTGACATGCCTGAAACGATTCATTGTAGTCCATGCTGATTGATCTGTGTTAAAGACAAATCCAGTTATACCGAGATATTGGAATACACTCAGGTTTTTTTACGCGGGGGATACAGGCCGCGTAAATGAAAACCGCGAAAATTTCAAAATCCGCGTAAATGAAAACCGCGTAAATTTCAAAATCCGCGTAAATGAAAACCGCTTGAATTTCAAAATCCGCGTAAATGGAAACCGCGTAAATTTCAAAATCCGCGTAAAAAAAATTGCGTAAAAAATACCGCGCGAAAAAAAAACCGCGTAAAAAAAACTTGAGTGTATATTTTGGGCAACTTAATCTGGTAGCGTACAGAGATTCGAGCTGTTTTACTCTGATCAAGAATTTCCCAGTACTTTTCTTTTTTAAGCTTTTACAATCAATTTTATCATGGATGTCTGATTAAGCTAAATATTTTGAACCCACGATACCAGATTATTTTATCCAAACTTTACTCCAATATTTCGATACAACTTGTCCTTAACACTGATCAATCAGCACGGACTACCAAGAATCGTTTTAGGCATGTTAAAGTTTGCTCGGAAATCTTGAGCATGCTCGGAAAATATTTCAGTAATTATCAAACTGTACGATTATTAGCTTCATGTGGAGAATTCAACAAAGATGGCTCAGAGAATGGTATTGATACAAACGAGTTATTACTATCGCCAAAAACAGAAATAAGCAAAATAAATCTTCTAAAGCTTCAATCAGGCCGTATGTATTTTAAAATATATCAAATAGTTTCAATTTGAGTGTTTTATTACAAGACTTAGCATACATTCACATTAATAAATAAATCTAATCAATCGTGAATGTTACATAGCAATATTGGTGTTATCACTTCTTATTCGAAAAAGTTGTTGATCATGCACAATCCCATAAATCTCTCAATAACTACCTTAGAATAAGATGGTGGATTCCACATATGAAAATGCTTTGTAAGATTGAGAAAAATCCTTTTTATTTGACACCCAATATACCTACACTGGTCAAGTTACGGTTGAGATATTGAACAATTCAAAAAATTTAGCAAAGTTTCAAGGTTTGAAAGCATTTACTAAAAATGCTATATCTCAGCCCCTCGACCGAATTTTCTCAACATTTGTTCACGAAAATTTTTGCAATGAACAGAACTTTCCAAAACATGCTTTTGGTTTATTGAAAAAAAATTATTGACAATCGTTTTGTGTGGATTTTCTTCAAAATTAACCAAAAAAATATTTTTTTTCGCCATGATTAAGAGGTTCTATAATTAATAAAAGGACTTTTTGTAAAAAACTTTTAAATGGGATTTATTCTCTGAGGTCCACAGAAAAATGTAAAAATATATTAAAAATGATTGGGCTTTGAAAAAGTTGCGAAAACCACTTATATACGACAATTTTGATAAAAAATGACCATTTTTCATAAATCGCATTTGCGGAACCTCTAGATGATTTTTTAGAGCCTTGATTTGTTCTACAAAAGTGCTTAAACTGTGCTTATCTTTCATTATAGGGTTGAGCACCATGACTTTTCGAACATCGATTTTTTTTGGGACAGCCTAATGCTCATATCAAATGTGATCTAGAATATCTACATGCATTTTAAGTTCCTATCTTTGTTTTTTAGTCGTCATTAGCCATCATCATCCATTGAAATCGTTTGAGAGTTTGCGGAATTGCAACATGTTTTACATATTTCACTGGTTGCAACTAAGTTGCGCATATGTGCCATAAACACAATGTCAAATCTAACAATGGTAATCTATATAAATAAAAGTCATTGTTTGTATGTATGTTATTTATGGATTCCCAACCGGCTTAACCGATTGCCGTAAAAATTTATATATAGTAGGCATTTGTTATGGAGCGTTTTTGTGTGCTATTGGTTGGGGATTATCTGCCCGCCAGATGACGCTTCGGAATTGTGTTTTACTCCTATTTCGTTGAAAGTCGCAGCAGCGCGCGACGGATTTTTGCTAGTTTATTATAACTAGCACATACAATTCCCAAAATCATATCACCAATCTGACCACACTGGCACATTTCGGGGGCACGGCTTCTGGGGAAAAACACCATTGGTCCCATTCCAAACCGAACACGACAGACGACGAAATGAAAGCTTGCCGGGCCGGAAAATTCTAATGAAGAGTGGGGACCGCGTGGAAGGCAACAGCGGAAGGAGAAGATGTTTGTGATGATTCCGAGATAAACTATCTCTTTTTGATGCGGGGCGGTTCGGTCTACTACACACGGGTTCCGGGAAGGGGGGGAGCAAGAGTGGAACACAGGTCACATCTTTGGGCTGACACGGTCATTTATCCACTGCTGAGTGGCATCCGGTATGGGTCATGGGATTGGGTCGGCCGTACACGATGTCGAACAGGCAATTCGACCTGATCTCTTTCGCGTGGAAGGCCGGTCATGGTTTGCGCTCGTGGAATCGTTTAGGCGGCAGGCAAAACGGTACATGTAACGAAATAAAATGTGATTTGATGGGGCGAAATGATACTGCCACAAGCGTAGTGGAGTGTAGTAAAAACATTGTGGTCGATGTCTTTTGCCATACCACTGTGACCGTGAAGGTTTGCAAGCCGAAGGAAGTGTTTTCTTTCACCAGTACGTGGCAGCTGTTTACTTTTTCATGTGCTACGAGAGAGTCTCCTAGAGCAGGGACTGTTTAATTAATGAGAATAATTTCATTATTTATTTATACTACCTTTGGGTAGGAATGCAATAAACATCGTTAAATAAATAACAAATTGCTTCCAAGGCAATGACTAGATTGTTAATCACTCTCGGAGAATTTAAAGCTAGATGCATGGTAATGAGTACCTCTTACATATTAACCCTCAAAAAAGTAAGGGTTATCATAGGTACGATGGGTTACGATTAACTAGTTGTAAAAAAACTTGTAGTTATGGTAGTTAGAATGATCAAAGGTTTCTGGTTTTTTCATTACACTCCCTGGTCAACGGAGCAAAAATGAGTTTTTATTTCACTGAGCTTCAGAGATGGTGCTTTTCAACGTTACGAATTTAGGTTGACATTCAAAGGGATAAATAATTGCTTACAAGGGAAAAAATACAAATAAGCATAATCATTTTGAAACGGTACGATCTAGAGATGGGAGACTTACTCATGAATCGAGCCAGTGGCATAGCTCAGGTGGTTTTGAGAGTTAAACCAGCAGTTAATCAAAATAATTTAGCATAAAGAAAAAATTATCATTTATTAATTAGTTTATTTGATGTACAACTTTTATGTTCTTTACAATAAGTGAAAATAGAAATTAAAACTAAAATGGCTGTTGTCGGGTTTTGTTGAAGCAGTTTGCTTCTGCGGGTTGAAGGTCAATCTGTCTGCTATCGCGTTATCGTTCACGTCTACAGTGTCATCGATACTACTTTCTTGCTATTCACGGTAAAATGTACTTATTTGGTACTTGTTCTTGCGGGTCACTGTTTAAAACTTGCTTTTATGTGTCTGTGTAACTTGTGTGTCATAAAGTGAGAAATTAAACTATAAATGTCGTGTGAAATAGTTCGCTTTTCGTGCCAGTTCTGTCAATAGACGGTAGATTACGGATAACCCTGTTCAGAAACCTCTGAAAAAAACACATCTTTGGAAATATATTCCAAACAGTCTCCAGTGTCATCACCTGAATCATAAAGACCTTGACCTCGTATTTGTTAGCCTCTTATTGCTTTCATTCGATCTTTTGGGATCGATGTTTGACAACATCCATTTTTTTAATTTAAAAAAAAATTGATGTGGCCAAATCGATTGTATTGTGGTATGAAGAAATGGCCGCTTGATGAACCAAAGTTTTCGTAAATTTTACTTATTTAGTTTACATTGCACGAATGTTATCGTTATGAGGGGACATCTCATCTGCAATCCGAACACTTGATTTTGAACCATCCAACGTCGCACGTCTAATCAGTTTCGCGAGGTAACCATGTTTCACTGAGTCGTACGCCGCCTTAAAATCAATGAACAGATTGTGGGTCTGTAAGTTGTTCTGCCGGAATTTGTCTAGGATCATCCGCAGGCTGTACATCTGGTCCATCGTGCTCATCGATGTTTCTCTCGTTAGTCCGTCAACGAGCCGGCGCCAGTAACTACGTTTCTTGGCTTTCATCAAACTCTTCATTCGCGTTTCTAAAGTCGGGTATTGTCGATAGCTAGCGGGCAACCCGTCGTCCCGGAAGGTCTCTTACCCGGCGGCCTTCTCCGCGTACGAGACTACGATCGGTAGATGGTCGCTGCCATGGAGATCAGGGATTACCTTTCACGTGCAATTTAACCGCAGCGATGTTGAGCGGAGGGACAAGTCTGAGGCGCTCGGGCGCGCTGGAGGAGCAGGAATCCGTGTCATTTCAACCGTGTTTAAAATTGTTAAATTGAAGTTATCGCAAAATTCGGAAGACCGGCTATTATTACAGAGGCAACCCTTATGCTGTACCGTGAGCGTCAAAGTCTCCTAAAACTAGTCGCGGCGCAGGTAGGTATTCTAAGATGCCTTGTAGTCGTCGGTGCCCAACCGCGCTGTTGGGGGGAATATACATTGAAGCTATGCAAAGATCTTTGCCTTTGGTTTCAACTTGACAAGCGACAACTTCAATATCTGTCATCGAGCACTATAGCACTTTTTGATCCCCAAAAGCACTCCTCCATAGGGGGTGTCTCGATCCAGGCGAATAATATTAAAATTGTGGAAGTTGAGGTCTGTATCGGAAGTTAACAGAGTCTCACACAAAGCAAATGCATCGCAACTCCAACTATTTATTAAAATTTTGAAGGATTCAATTTTTGGGATGATGCTAGTGCAATTTCACTGCAGAACTGTGATCAAAGCCGTGACCTCGTTCGATGAGTTAGCCATCGAAGGATACAATCGCTGAGAAGAGGGGCCATTTCGCAGTCAACTGCTTCAAAAATGTTCTCACTGCAGGGAGAAAAGTTAACATAAGACTTTTAATAGGATCAGTAATATTGAAAGTTTTTATTATCCAGTTCACTATGTCCGATAGTTCGATAATTACAGTGCTGTGATTATTCTCGAACTCAAACAAATGAAAACACGGGGGCCCTTTGATGTTCCTGGAAGTGCTGGGAACTCCTTCTCTGATCTTAATCCTCCGAGATCAGGAGCTACTTGCTTCGGTTTGGTTGCAACACTTCCAATAGATGTGACTTTCGGAGCCCCGTCAAGGGGCACCTTCTGGCATTTACAAGAAACTTTAAGAGAGATAATGTTCCTCCTTTTCCTATAACTTCTAGGCAACCTAGTAGATGTTCCCTCTTGTGGGTCATCAGCCTCACCCTCGTTAGGAAACCAGTGAGCATAGCTGTTTGTTGAAGATGGTGGCGTAGCTTTCTTTATCATTTCTGCGAAACAACGTTTGGATCGTCCCGAAAGGGATCGTTTCAGTTTATCCCGCGTAGTTTGTACGCGTGACATGCCGAGATATCATGTAAACTCTCCGTACAGTAAGGACACTTTTCGACTTTCTTACTGCACGAATCATCTAGATGATTCTCCCCGCATTTTCCACAGCGGGCCTTATTTATTTATTTATTACATCTATATATATATATATATATATATATATATATATATATATATATATATATATATATATATATATATATATATATATATATATATATATATATATATATATATATATATATATATATATATATATATATATATATATATATATATATATATATATATATATATATATATATATATATATATATATATATATATATATATATATATATATATATATATATATATATATATATATATATATATATATATATATATATATATATATATATATATATATATATATATATATCGTACAGATTACACTTAATGCTATTGCTAGTGTCAATGTTAAAAATTTCTAATTGCTAAACTTATAATTAGATTTAGTGGTATGGTAAGTCATAAACTAAAACAGTTTCGTTGAATCTGCTACAACATCTGTGTAACAGATTGTTCTGGCCATATGCTGTGCGGTGCCTGGGAATCCACAGAAGCGGACGATTCCTTATATCACTAGAGGGAACAAATAAATGAATCCTTCAGAGAATGTCGGGACAGTCAATATTGTTCGACAACATATCGAAAATGAACATTCTTTGCAAGAACGTGCGGCGAGACTCCAGCGTTGGCAAATCTAGCAACATGCATCTATTATTATACGGCGGAAGACGGATAGGGTCGTTCCAAGGCTATTTTCTGAGAGCAAATCGTACAAAACTTCTTTGAACGCGTTCCAGTCAGCTACTTTGAACGGCGTTGTATGGCGCCCATACTTGTACAGCATACTCCAAAGTGCTCCGGACCAGTGCGCAGTATAACGATTTCAGTGCGTAGAAATCCACAAAATCGACAGCGTTCCGTTTCAGAAAACCCAATGTTGCAAAAGCCTTCGCCGTTGTTGCAGTGATGTGGTCGGCGAAATGAAGTTTTCTGTCGAATAACACTCCCAGGTCACGGATAGAATCCACCCGCTCGATGACACAGGCTTGAAGAGTATATTCGCAACGCCTTATATTTGCCGAGCGTCCGAAACTTATCATCTTACATTTATCAATGTTGATCTGCATACCGTTCAGCAAACACCATTCCTCTATATTGGCTATATCGTCTTGGATCATCAGCATAGAGCAGTTTTTCAGAGTTGATGCGGGTGCAGAGGTCGTTGATGAATAAGAGAAAGATCAGTGGCCCTAGGTGACTTCCTTGAGGCACACCGGTTGGCGTTACGAATGTACTTGAGCATGTAGTGCCAATTCTAACGAAGGCAGATCGTTGTGAGAGGTATGAATGCAGCCAGCTGGTAACCCACTCAGGAAAGCCTAGTCGCTCCAGCTTTAAAACAGCAATGTTGTGGGGCACCTTGTCGAATGCTTTTGCGAAATCAAAATATATAGCGTCCACTTGTTGACGCTTCTCTACAGCTGGAACTAGAAAGCTAGTGTACGTCATCAAGTTCGAAGTGGCGGAGCGTTTTTCCATAAATCCGTGTTGTCGTTCGTCGATTATGTTGGAAGAAGCAGCGTACATCGCATTGTACACAATCTTTTCCAGAACTTTAGCTAGACAGTTCAGCAACGAGATTCCTCTGTAGTTTTCAACATTGTGTCTATGTCCAGCCTTATGAATAGGAACTATAGCAGCTTCTTTCCTTGCCATTGGGAAAATATTTTCTGAGATTGAACGCTGAAAAATAATACTTATTGGTGCAGAAAGTGCTCGGGCACAATGCTTTATAAACACAGGAGGCAAGCAATCCGGACCAGACCCTTTCAAAGGATCAACGCTGGACAGAGCGCTCGCTACATCAGCATGATTTACGTTAGGAAGAGGAAGGTTGATATTATGCGTTGGCAATGTTTCAAGGTACTGTTGCGATGGATAGACAGGAGGGCTGGAAAATACATCTCGGAAGTGATCTGCAAAAAGGTTCGCCGACTCGGCAGCGGACTGTGAATTTTTGTCTCGAAGATAGACATTTTCTGGTACACCCACGGAACGTTTTCTGCTGTTTATAAATGTCCAGAATGTCGAAGGATTATTTCGAAGGCTGCGCTGAATTTGGTTCAGATATTCACCGAATGCACTGTTCCGGGCTGTTTCATATTGCAGTTCAGTTCGATGAAGAATAGTTTTATTGTCGTCGGTCTTATGATGTAAATATCGCTTTCGGTGTTTCCGGATTACGTTACGTAGGCGACCAACCTCAGCGTTCCACTACGGAAATTTATATTCTGCTTTTCTGCTGACACGTTTTTTAGGAACATTACGGCGAAGAATCTCATATATGGCATCATAGAACGCCACAACTGCCTAATCTAAGTCATTTCCAACCAGCATCTCACGCCAGTTGAGTGCACCAATGGCCATTGAGACTTCATCGAAGTTGCATCGAGTAAAGTCAAAGTTGAAGTCGTCGTTAATTGTATCAAAAGCTTCACCGTCATCAGAATGCATATCAAGTCTTAAAACGAAGGGTTTATGGTGAGGGTCAACCTTCAGTATAGATGTGGGAGGCTCAATCAGTTCGAACACGTCCGTGTCATTAACGAAAGCTAAATCGAGGGTCCGTCCATTCACGTTGCTAACAGAGCAGATTTGATACAAGCCACCAGCGACCAAAGTTTCTGTGATGGCCGTCTCTTGTTCCGTGGTTGCATTTTCAGGCAGGTAGCACTTATAATCGTCATCAAAAATCCACCGAAGATTAGGAAGATTATAATCACCTACAACAAGTACATTGTCGCGCCTATTACATTTGTCCAGGATGCTTTGGACCAGTGGCGGATCCAGGGGGAGGGTCCTGGGGGTCCGGACCCCTCCCGAAACTTTTCAACTTGTTGAGAAATTTTATATTAGGTTGCATTTTATATTAGTTTCAAACTCAAAATCGTTTTAAACCAAATTTGAACGCCGATATTGATTTTCATTAAAAGAGGTTTCTGCATTGTACAATGTTTATTTCAAATCGAAATTTCGGACCCCTCCCGAAATTTGATTCTGGATCCGCCCCTGCTTTGGACTGCAGAAGAGTGAACGTTGTACAAGTCAGGATCACTGTTCGGCCTTAGATAAATGCAACAAATATATAACGATCGACCTGGCAGTGAAACGCGTACGACAACTTGCTCCAAACATTCACATCCAGGCGTTTTAGTATAGTACCAGTTAGATGTTTCTTTATCGCTATGAGAACACCACCTCCGCGACGTAGATGACTGGTAGAAGAGTTGCGATCGCATCGGTAGATTACGTAGTTCGTCGTTAGCTCCGTGTTTAATATATCATCACGTAACCAGGTTTCGGTGAGAACGATAATGTCATAGTCGCAGGAAGTGAGCGCAAGCAAGAAAGCCTGCGTTTTTGCTCTCATCCCACGAACGTTCTGGTAGTAGATGGACAGGAAATTTGGGGTTGTACGCAACGGCATGCTATGAACCAAGAGGTTTTCAGAAAGCGAACTGTCATGTAAAGCAAAATACTCGCCTGAGAAGGGAGTTTTGGAAGACCCCCTCACGACCTCCGACCGAGACGACTAAGCGGGTCGCTGGCTGGTAGCGCGACTACGTCGGAGCGCTTGGGGGCTTCCATAGTGCTGTATAACAGGCGTCCCGGCGATGGCAGCGACAAACAAAGTGCACCTTCATTTAGTTGGTTCAAATCGTTATTGCTGCAATGAGTGGCTGTGTGACCCAATAGTTTACACTTAGTGACGATTCATGACCCGCAGTACAAACAGATCCACAAACAGACGAACATTGTGCAAGAGAATATAGTTCGGCAAAACGGTACCAGTGAAGATCGCCTGATAAGAATTTGATTGGGGGTACGTTTTTGAACCATCCCCCGCAACTACTACTGAGTGCAAACGCGTGCACTCAAGTATTTTTACAGGCTGAAGGAAGCGGACTCTAAAATGGCCAACCCCGTACTGCAGCATATCCGCGCACGTCAAACTCTCACCGGTGACGACGCCTTCAGACTGTACCTTTACAGCTGGAACATACACGTTATAATCCCGCATAAAGTGCTCACAACAAGCAATATAGTTTGTCTGTTTTGAGTTGGCTAGCAATACCCTTATCTTGTCCGAGCGGACCTTTGAAATTTCGACCACAGCCGAGAACCGTTCTGTCAGGTCTTTAGAAATCTGAAGAAGATTCAGCGATGTAGTCTTGGGCCGAAAGAAGACCACAAATGGACCAGTTGAGAGTTCTGAATAGCATTTGGGCCGCGAGGGGAGAGCCTTAGGAGTTCAACCCGATCCAACCTTCATTTGACCATCCGGAAATCACATCGAAAACGTCCGCGCAGACGGAAGGAAGCAATAAATGTGTTACGAAATATAAAAAGCACTTATCTTTAAACTGGTGTCCAATGACAAACCGATCCAGCTCATACAGGCTATTGTTTAATCCTCACACGCGAACAAAAGACTGAGGACCGAACCGAACTGGCAAGCTAACTTTGAACGCGGATTAGTACTATTCTTTGTCGCAAAACATTGCACGAACTGGAAAAAAACACTTGTGTCTCGACCGAGAGTTCGAAAACGAATGAAAAAAAGTAATACGAAATTCAAAACATACCTTGCCGGAAACTATTTTTTTATATACAGGCCCGTGGATGCCCGTTGTGACTCTTATTTTTTCTGTAGTACTTTTCACTGTCTCTTGAAGCTTTGCGCAGTGGCGATATCGTAACCTATGAGGTACAACCGAGGTGCGATTATTGCTAGTTGAAAACGTTCAAGATGGCAGTATTTTCCATTCACTTTTTTTAATAACTTATATGTTTTGAAATAAAAAATGTATCTTAATTCCAACAACTTCAAAGAACATTTCAAGTATTACAAAAATTTCAGAAAAAAAGTTTTGATGAAAAAATTGTTTTTTGGGTGCCTCCCACTATCAACGCGCTTTATATCAACACCACCACATTTTGGAGAGTTCTATAACTTTGTCATTGACTCCATGACTCTATCTCGAAAGTTTGTAGAAATAAATTTTCTATGTCACTTTTAGGTTGATTAATCACAATACAGTATGCATTTAAAGAAAGAGGCTTCCATTCTGAAAAAGTATTTCTAACACTAAGATCAACTCCTAGAGTGCAATTAATTAAACACAAGTTTAGGAACCATTGAGAGTAATTTATGTTCGTAGCCATAAATTACTCTCATAAAACGTAAATATATCAATTCATTATAATTCTTTGACGGCTGTTTGGTCCCCAACTGGTGTTAAATTTAATCAAATTTATATTTTAAAAAAAAATCGAATCACACGAACAGTCAATCAATCCAGTGATAAGAACTGAAACCTTCAACTCGGTCATGCGTCCGTTCCAGATAATTAATTATTCACAGCTTAATGACTGTCGTTGCTCAAATGGAACTGACAATTGTTTACTCGATACAGTAGCTATTCGAGTTGCAATTCAATTCTAGCAAAGTCATTAAGCTGTACTATTTTTAGCTTTAAATTGTACTACCAGATGCAGCCTCTCGAAACGTGTGAACCGGCGACGTCCAGCTGACTGTCAACACCTTGATTCGATTTCATTCGAAAAAGACATGCTGCCATTCTTGGTACCTTAGAACGTTGCTATTATTTGCCCAACACAACCAAAGCGTCGTTGACTTTTTCAGTTCACTGTAGGATGTGTCTGATCCTGGAAATGTGTCGTCAATAATAAAAGCAAATAAGTCCCCTGGGGATAGGCAAACGTATAGACATGGGACTACTATCTAGCTATGGGCAGTGTACACATAGGTGAAACGTTTATTGCATTTCCTTCATTTTTTAAAAGGCAAGGTCGAACACGTCCCCCACAGTCGCAGAATCTCGTACCGGACCGGCGGAGGAGGACTGATTGGCTGCTGGCAATGCTGGACGAGGGTGTTGTTTATTCTGTCCACCCCATCCATTGCAACACACTTTTGCTTGACCAGTCACCGGATGGCATCGCATGCTGCGCACTTACTGCTTGCTGGACATACAATTTCCCGCAAACCATCCAGACGAACGAGCGGTTATAGTGGCGATATGTGCCATGCCGTCGGGAATGTGATGCGAATATCGTTGAATCACGAGCTGGTATGGAATGACTGGTATGGCCAGAGCTGCCATTTGTGAAGAATTTATTTGCATAATACAGAGTTTTAACTGCAGGTACAGATCCGATACAGAATACATATTTTCTAAACATAATAAAGATTAATACAAATTTTATAAAAAAAAAACATTATTTAAAAACGTTTTTGTAGGAGTCTTCCTGCAGCCGTATTTCTAGCAGCGCCATTTCTTCAACAAATCTCGACAAACATATCATGATTAGGCGTCAAATGTCAAAATTCATTTTGGTGAGGAATTCTGGAGAAACCGTTATTACCTAAGCACGATGCACAGCAGGCAACGAAAGAGAATTTGAAGGTTATTTCAAAGTTCTTATGTTAAATCAGTTTTTCAATGTTTTCCGTTATAGTGAAAGATATTTTAAATTCTCGAATCAATACTCCTTTTCTTTATTCATTTCACACAAATACATATTTTTTCAATCCATCGTCTGGCAGCTCTAGTTATGATGTTCAACTGCTGCGAATGGATATGGCTAAGAACAACATAACTGCGTTTATTGACTGACAGAAATCCTTTCACCCGCTGCACCCACCAGGCGTAGTCGTCGTGTAGAAAAGGGGATCACGAACTAGGTGCATAGCTGTTGCACTATTTGGAGAGCTTCATCCAATAAACCAATAAACACGATGGCGTCGGTATAAAATGAAAATAACTGACCTTCGGAAACAAGTGTCATGTTGTTTGAATTCTCCCACAGCTTATATAGCAGTTGGATGGGATTGATTCGGAATGAAGATCGCTTCATTTATGTTAATGTAAACTGATTGATATTGAATACCATGTGGATACCAGTTCTGGTTGATTACTTCGTGAGACGTTCCATCTATTAATCTCGACTGCATTGCATTTATCAATGCTCAAAGTGTCGGGTTGTGTAAAGCTTCCAGGAATGAAGGATAACGTAAATAAGCAAACATGTGGCATTCATCAACCGAACGAATCCGAACTGCAAACCAAAAGATGTCGGTACACAAATCGCACCCTGCTCAGCCAGCCAGTGCAACCAAACACATCTCAACCCCCCACATAATCAGTGTATCGTAAACGAAATTTTCCATTTCACTGAATCCTAGGTAAACAACTCTCGTACAGTTTAAGTGCATGCATGGGTAAATGTTTGTAAATAGAGAAATGGCTCGGTTTTCATCGTACAGTCTTCCTCGATATGGATCTGGTTTACCAAATTCAAAGTGCTGTACGTACTTGCAGATTTTTTTTGCTCTAATTATAGAGATTTTTCTCTTCAGGTTTGATTATTTTTTCATTACTTTTCCATTTCTATATATTAGGTAACTACAGTCATAGTGCCTTGCATCCGTTTTGCTTACATGATTCGCAAATTTACTATTAATATATAATATGTTAAGCAGTAAAAAGATGTGTAGGTGCAGGAATTTTGACTTTCTTCAGAATTTGACGCATATTGATTGCGTAGCAGGTGATAGTCTTAGCAACGATGCAATTCCACCACCAGTATAAAAGCGTTTGAAACGCTTAATCCGTAATACTTTCTTCTACAAACTTGTCTCTTAGGTTCTTAGGTCCTTGATCATCAATTCAAAACAATAATTTCCCAACACACAAATCATGCGCCAGATCGTCGAGTCGCTCCAAACTGGAATACCGCATTAATATTAGAAGCAAATTAATTAGTGACGAACCTGTGTACTATACTGTTCAAGATTGCCCCAATTGTATTAATACAGACAACATGAAGCACCACTGTCTACCACAAGATGTACCACGACGATTCGATTTTAAGCAGCTTACACTAACCGAATTACCCAGAAAGGATACATCAAATGTTGATACAATCACTTAACTAGACTTGGAAAACAAGATGTATGGAATAATCGATGTATCGTAAGCACGTCACCGCATGTAACGAATAAAACAGACATTTTTTTTCAAACGGGTTTGCAGCCATTGCTATTGTTGACAGTTGGTTTAGGCTGTGAACCATTTGGTGAAATTTTTAACTTTTAGTTAAAATCTGACACTTCGAAAGTTATTTGCAAAATAACCCTACTCTGGAGCATGGTTAAAATTGACACAGCGATAGTTAAATTGGACAGCTCGATGGTTAAAATTTTGCCCATTATGCAGAATAAAAAGGTGGAAACATTTCCTGGACCTAATTGAGGTTATCAATATTTTTCAATACGAAATTAAGGGATAAAGATGGAAACGAAAACGTGTTGTGTTAAGATTTGTTTGAGTTATTTCATGATGTGGATGTTTACTTTTCGTGGCTATGACTGTCATACTTAATGTAATAAGAAAAAAACTAATTTTAAAATATCGACAAATGTTCACACCTCTACCAACTTGTGGTCATCGCAGCTGTCAATTCTAAATAACTATCCATATGTCAACTTTTGAAATGGTTCGCTCTCTCGGTTAAATTTTTCCATTCAAGAGAAAATAACTTTCGAACTGTCAAATTTTAACTAAAAGTTAAAGAAAATCGCCAAATGGTTCACAGCTTTAATGATCTGGGTAAGATTTTAAGAGAAACATGAGTTTATGCTGAAACCAGATAAAACTCCGAAACAAAGCGATTGCTCGTTAAAGTTTTGAGATGCTTTAAAGATAAAGGTCTCAGCGTGAAAAAACACTTTCGCAATTTTTTTTAGAAATTTGGGTAATGTGAATTGCTCCAAACATTTGTACATTATAACGTATCAATTCAATTACATTCTGCAATTTTTCTATGCGAAAATATCAACAAGCGATTCGGTGATGATGCTTTTTGTAGAACGTCTCTGGAAAAAACACGATTTGTGGTGTTAACTGCCATTTAAAACCTATTTAACCGATTTATTTACACATTCTATGTTGAAAATACTTAACCCTTACGTTGAATTTTCGAGATAATTTTTCAATCGAGGGTTTTTTTTGCAAATTTGTAAATAAGGGGGTTTTTCAAACAATTTTGTAATTATATCGAAATTTCAACCGAGTTATACATGTAACGTCAGGGTAACAATTTATCACTGGATGGAAATATACCTATTTATGGGTATACACTCCGTAGAGTGTATTTGTTGACATATAAAATTTTGCTCACCGCTGTTCGGTACCATTCACTTTTTGTTCATTTTCGCGTTTGTGAACGGTTTTGTTTGTGCAGATAGGTGTAGTAATTGTTGTTTGACATTTGTGAATAGGTAACATAGGCTTATAAAGGCCACAATTCTCCCTTGCTGTCGAAAAGTGTGCTGAATTCGCGAAACGGTGGGTGTCAGCGACGGCAGTGGTGGAAGGTGGGCGGTTTATATACATCGTGCGAGAAGCAACCGTCGTAGTTGAGGCAGTTAGTTTCGGACCACGTTGCTGTGCAGGTCAGTTTTGTTTTCGTTTGTGACCGATTTGTTGCGTTGCGTTGCGTTGCGTTGCGTTGTGACGATGATTTTGGCGGATTGCACACTGACTTCATCATGTTTGACTGCTGATTATCTAATAAGAGTTGCTTAGGAAGTGGTAAGTAGGAATTCATACCAATCCGACCCATATTAAAATCTCAACAGCATGATAGCCATCATTGCCGGCCGCCCCCATCTCCATCGTTCACGGGGAAGGATAAAGGATAAGGTAGACGGGAAGTGTTGATGCTCCACCTACTTAACGGAAGGACGACGATTCATCAGACTCTTCCATAGGTGTCGCGGAGTTGGTGGTTTGGAAGGGTATCAGGTCTAGGATTCGCTCCAAGCAAACGATGCGACCTGTAAAGCATGTTTTATTAGGTAGTTGTTTAGTTAGTCTTCGAGTGCACGATCACTCGAAAAAGAGATGATCTTGTTTAGTTTTTGGTTATTTTTAAACTCTGGGCAGCCGGCTACCGAGAGTATACTATGTTCCCTAAACAAAAGCAATTTGAACTCCACACGGCCGACCGTGGGAGTATTGCCTAGAAAAGCTAATCTTATCCGCGTAATGGGCCGGATCACTATTTATTGCAACAGTATTTGGACAGAATTCGCTACTTCTTCTCTACGATATATTTATTGGCTTGAAAACTACCGAGTGATAACACATTATACAGGCAAAAATAGCGAGAGATGTTATAAATCAAGGAAAGTATTTCTTATTTTCCATATCGGATTGTTTGTGGAATACAAGTATACGAGCGATAATACCGAACACTGAAGGGAAATATAAAGGATTGTTAACCTGATGCACGGGCTTGTTAGCAATAACGGAGCTTTAAATTAGGTTCATAAAAACAGACGCGGCGAATTTTCAATACGTATTGACCCGTGTTCATAGATACTAGTCAGATTAGTCGTATTGGGGCTAATTTCCGATCAACTATTCATTTTTACGGCAATGTTTTCTCGACTAGATCTGTTCGCACCCTCTCATTCTGTTCGCACCCTCTCATTCTGCGGTCTAAGGACCAAATATCATCAATAGACTTAGACTCGCGTGGAGGCATGAGATAGGAAACTTGTAAGAATTTTGCTATCCCACCGTTTGACTACCAGAATGGATGGGAGAACAGTAATACTAGCAAATACCGACTACCATAAGAGCGGTGCAAATTTGAACGAGTGACGTAGAGTACTGCACTGAAAAAAGGACCAGGAGTGCGATTTTACGAAGTTTTAGCTTCCGATGGCCCTACATTTTCTGACAAAGTGAAGTTCTTGAATGTTGAGATTTTTATTACTGTTTAGAAAAGCAAAAGTATCATAAAGCTAGTGTCAGGCCTTCATGAGACCTCAAGGAGTCACTTTTGGAGGTATTCGTAAATGTAGATTTGTCAGTAGACGGTTCCAAATATAATAGAAAAATACCTAATTTAACACAACTACAGATCACTTGCAACATAAAAAGCTTTTTGTGAAATTCGACAGCTCCATCTTAGGCCAATTCAATAAATTTCCTACATGAAAGTTTCCATTTTTTAAAAACGGTTTTTAAACCAAAGCTTTGGAAGTTAAACCTTGGCGTGGAAGTGCCGGTATATTAATATATTCTGTTACTTAGTGTAGAATTAGATTTCGTCATTTACGGCTAATATACAACCGCCAGAAGAAACTTAAAATGTTGGTACACAATCAAGAAAGGCGAATCAGAAAAGGTGAGTATATGTCAGTGATTCACTAAATACAGACTGGAAAGAGGGTAATATGGAAAACCTTAAGGTCCGTCCAGATTAAGTCTTCGGTACGGAGCAAAACGTCGGCCTAGGAACTCCTAGCATGTTGTTAGTCGCCTCTTACGACATGGGAGCAGTTCCCAGAGGTTCTATTCTTGGTTGAAATAGTGCAAAAAGATTTCAGCCCGCCGGACACCACACGGCTTTTTTCGTTTGTGACCGATTTGTTGCTGAAAAAATCCAGCCCGCCAAATAACGCGTGTGTGCGGAAGCAAATTCCCGCAAAAGTGTCAGTATGGTTTGAGAACTCTGGTCTGGTGTCGGATCGCCGATTACGGAAGCTAATCGAAAAAGAGTCACTAGCTTTCTCGGCTAACCATAAAGGACCCAAAAGACGCCAAGTCGCTCCACAGTGGATCCACTCCATACAAGCTGAACAAAACCTCAAAAATAGTTTAAAATGTCTGAAAATATCATCTAAGGGTAATTTTGGTGCGCTGAACTCGATTTTGACTAAATTAAGACGCCAAAATGATAATTAGACTGCCTAGGGTGGTTCTAAAAGTTTTTTTTAAATTTCGCAAAAGTGAATTTTATTAACTTTTCAAAACAGATACTTCGTAAGTGAACAGAAACATTTTGATTTTCTAGGGTAGTCCTTAGTAACGAGCTAGCTAGAGTGGTTCCAATTTATCGAAATCTGATGAATAAAAAATGATGTAATGTTATACATTTGTTTGTAGGTCTTCAGTCCAATCTGAATATCATCGTAGAAAAAATCATCCCTTCATATCTCTTTAAGAGATAATCCTTATGTACTAATATGAATAGTTGTAAAAGATAGCATATCTTAAGGTGTTTGATAGAATGTCTTAAATTTTTGTTTTATTGGTTTATTTATTTATAGTTATCGCCAAAGCTATTAAAAGATCACAGCTTTATTTGATTATGATGAAGATTTCAAATCATGCCGTACTATGCTCTATTCACAGTTGCTCATACGATGCATATTGCAGCCAAGCCTCTCAATACTTTTCCATTGATTTTTTATTCCAATGATGATATGAATATCTCTCATTGTGGGTACTGACTTGGTTTTTCGTACGAAAATATCCTGAGCATACTTTGCACTGTATGTGTATGCTTTGAAATAGAGGCGTGAGCGTTTTTGCCTGAAACTCGTCAATTTGGAAGCGAATTATTGAGGGAGATTTTGAATTTGATTGTTCATTGTGATAGATTCAATAGGGAGTTTGCACGTGAAAATAAATGTTGCATTACTGGCCAATAACTAAAAATCGGGTAAAAAAGAACACTTCCCACACTCACGTGTTTACCTTTCATCGGCCACCAGTCAAGCTAACGACCAATACCTACCAAAGAGATAGGATTCATGGAAAGATATAATAATAGTTGCAGTTAGTTTTCCTCGTTGGCTTCTATATATTTGAATTTTTCTATACTGCCAGGGATTGTAATTCTCTCTCACTCACGCGAGAAGTAGCTTATCCGATGTCCAACTTTTCCGAGATAAGATGAGTCGCAAAATTCTCCGTCTCCACAAATAGCGTGAGAATGATTTTGCGGATAAATTTTTTTTGACTTTTTCCTTCTCACCGAAGAAGGTGCTAAAATTTTAATTTCGTGGAAATCAATAAAAACTTCAAAAAATACACTTAATTACAAAGAAAAGCGGCAAAGAAGTATGATAGACTTGTTTTATCGTGTTTTGGAATAACGACATCAAATCAGGGGACGCAAAAAGGATACCGTGATAAACTCATTCACTCATTCTCAGGCTGTTTTATTTATCCGGAGAAATAACACGTTGTATTTATCCGGAGAAGTTGTGTGAGTGCCAATAACTTTTCATGTGAAAATATGAGTGTTTATTGTCGCAGTAGCAAACTATCCGGGTGTAGTTACTCATATGAGCGATAAATGCAATGCCTGTATACTGCAGATAACTGTGAAAATGTAGAAACACGAGTCATAATTGCAAGACGGTTAAGGCACACTTATATTTGTATCAAGGAAATCGCCCCAAACGCTGAATTTACAAGCAGCGTTAAAAAAAAAAGAAATCCACCGGTGAATAATAATGCAAAACTTCATGAAATCAAGAATGATCCATGAAAAAAACTAATTTTACAAATGTCCAAATATCAACCTTCGGCGCAAAACGGCGCAAGATGGCACTATGATTTTTGAAAAATAGATAAAATTCTACGTCAGTTGTACTAGATGAGATCCTTCAACACGCTTTTACCGATAAAGAGATGACACTCTGAATGTAAATAAGTCCGCGTTAAACAACATAGACTATGTTACATAGTTATATTGTTTTTTGGTAACTTTTTAAATACTCATTATTTCTCAAATCGAAATGCACCATTGAATTCCTGAGATGATTTTCTATTAGAAATATGTGTTGCTATGTGTTGCTAAATTATCATTGTAGTACCTATTAAAGCGAGATGAATTAGAATGAACAAAAACTTTTTGTCACTCAAATTCTTGCAGATTTTCAAGACCCTGCTCGGTTCAAAAAAAATGTAGCACTTATATTTTTCAATAGATTGACTCAAAAATTTGGCGAATACAGCTTTAGGTAATGTACATTTAGAAAAAAATCTAAAAGGTATGAAAATCGACAATAAATTTTGGATGTTTTGGCCGGCCCGGCCCCACTGTGCGCTCTCGCAGTGGAAGATCAGCCGAACGAGCCCTGCTCTCCTCCACTGCTAATCGTCAAGGAGAGCGAAGCAGGTTGGACAGCGGATCCACCTGAGGTAAGTCACTGTGGTGTCTACCTGGGCTATTCACGGAGGTGTGTGATCCCAGCGATTATTCGCCCAGTCGCTAGGGAGGTTCCTACAAAAGAGTCTTGCTCATCTCACTAGCTAATCACACAGGACAGATCCCGGAGCAACCAGCAGTCGTTTCGGAAGAACTCGGCCGTTGTTGTCCCGGCCGATCGGACGGGATCACTCACCTTTCCGCCCGCAGCAGTGAGTCAACAGCAGTAACAGTGGGGTGGAGAATGAAGAGTGGAAAATAGACACGGTAAAATTAAATTTATTTGTTTGTATTCCATTAGTTTGTTGTGTCACGAAAATCTGAAAATCCGATGGAAGCACCTCGGACGCCCTGAAACGAAGGGTTTGTCTGGGCAAACAAGAACCCGAGTAGTGAACAGACCCCTACTTACAAGAAGATACAAATATGCACCAAAAACAAGCAGAATGCAACTTTATATTTTAAATAAATTGTAATTATATAAATAAATCAAACTTTTGCTTCACTTCTACGAAATATACATACAAGTTGGCGTAAAAAAACCGATTGGTATTTTTTTAATTTTTTTTATTAAGCATTTTTCGTCAATAGAAACCCAATAAAATGGCTTGCAAAATGTATCAAATCATAGAAATATCCAAAAAAAAAGTTTGAATCAAACATAATTTTTCCAAAATCTACTTTACACTTTAGCTTCCATATTTCGAGCTCTGTGAATACTACAAGGGTCGTTCAATAAATCCTTAGAAAATCCGAGGGGTGCCGCTCGTAGTGCCCGTAAGTAAGTAGCACTATCGACAGGAAAGCTGTCAAAATTTCAGCTCGATCCATAGTGTAGGTCAATTTCCATCGTAGATTAAAGTCAACAACATTTGTTTGTTCATAACAATGAAAAAAAGCGAATTCAAGGTTATCATCAAACATCTGCATTTGAAAGGCTTAAGACCGAAAGAAATCAAATCAAAGTTAGATGCAGTTCAAGGTACATCAGTTGAGATGTCTAGTCCTGAAATCATCGATAAACTGCCCATGATCGCATATTTGTCCCGTTTTCTATGGGATTTGCTATCTTTATGGGACTGATTTGCGATCATGGGCTGTAAAATCCACGACCTGATTTTGAGCGATCGGCAAGTCAAAGTGCGGGGATTAGATGAGGCTACTGGCATATACAGGGTACAGTCACATCAATTTTGCATGCAAAATTGCCTGTGAAAAAAAGTCGACAGGATGGGTGCCGCGTTTGCTTTTAGAGAAGAATCGTTTAGTGGTTATGTTGGCGCTCTTCCATCGCAATCCAGCAGAATTCTTTCGTCGGAATGTCACTGCGGACGAAACCTCGATACACTTCAAACGAATGAGTATTTTGCAGAACTTCCAAAATCTTATTTTTCGGACGGCTAAAAATTTTGGAAGAACGGTTGGAAAAGTGTGTAGAACGGTAAGGATGATTATATGTGAAAATTATGAAACCTTTTTGGTGCACTCAAATTTGTTATAACAATAACAGAAAATTAGATTTAACTCACGACACGTTAAATCTAATTTTCTGTTATTGTTATAACAAATTTGAGTGCACCAAAAAGGTTTCATAATTTTCAATTTTAAATTTAATCTTATTGCTTTTTCTTTTCCCTCCTTTTCAGGGTTTAAAAAATCCATAATTCCAAATAAATACCCCTTAGTATCAATGAATTCATGAGACGCGATCTACGTTCGGGCCTGGCCGGCACCGATATTGATCAATACACACTTTAGGATTACCAGGAGTACCCTGTGCAACTTCAGCTAGTCCAGATCGATAACGGAGTAGCAGCCAGGGGTGGTCGCACAAGCTCAAACTCAAGTTTAGTATCAATGGATTCATGAATACAACTTTAACTCGGAATTAGTTTTTGCACACAATCCTTAAATGGGTTGAAAAACTCTATGTGAGGCTAAATTGATTATTTTCCGTACAGTGCAAATCTACGGAATTGATTTCGCGACAATCTGGCATCGCTGATCGTTTTTGGTACCGTTCGGACAATACAAGTTGCTCGTTTGGCATGTGAGCATCGACTGATATAAAACGAATACGCAGGACCTATATAACTTTCTCGTATATGATTAAACGCTTAGATGCTCGCTTTTGACGGTTCTGCATGAAATAGGCTTGCAAATTTCGTTTTACTCGTTTACGTTTTACTCGTCGTTTCCGACGAAATCCCGTTTTTGCTTTATTTATAGTACTCGCACATTTTGTGCAATTGAATATTGCGATTTCGTTCCGTGCAACGGAAACTATTCACTTTGAAAAACTGGGCAGATTTCTCAGCAGAAACTCCCAGTATTGAAAGGTTTGAAATACACAGGAACCTCCATTTACAAACCCAACCAAGGGTTCGTAAATTAAATTAGTTCGAGAATTGGGATTCAGTTCGGGCTTTATTACCGCTTCACATTCTTATTTCAATTCGTTTCGTTAAAGCAGTTCACAAAATTTAATGAATATAACATAACAATATGGGTATTTTTGGAAAGGGTTGACGATTAGATGATCGAAATGGATGTTTGACGCAATTTTCAGATCCAAAAGGGCGACTTCCGGTTGAGCAATATACTCGATAATCCTAATAATGTGGGAATTTTTGAAACGTGCTTCACAAGTAGATGACGAAAATATTTGGAACAGTTTTGAAATCCAAGATGGTGAATTCCGGTTGAGCAATATTCTTTATAACCCAAACAAAATGGGTATTGGGAAAGGAATACTGGGAAGATTCGACTTTATCAACCGCTTGATGAAGATTAGGACATCAGGAATCAGGAATCAGAATATATTGGCTTAAATGGCACGTTCCCCGTATGTAGTCGGGGATTTGAGCCTTGCCGTGTGTTTTCATCATTTCCTGAGCGGAGGGAAAGGACAAGGAGGTGTGGGGAAGTAGAATTGGAAGGGTGGGAAAAATAACAGCACAAAAACAAAAATAAACAACAGGTAAGTTAAACTCACAAGTAGTTAAACTTGCCTGCGAATAAGCCTAAAGCTCTTTACCACATTGGATAAAAAACTTTAGTATGTCTTTGAGTTTCAGTCGTCCAAACATGATTTCGTCTATATAAGGACGGCTGAAGACTCAAAATCGCAATTGCGCTACCGCTGGACAGTTGCATATCAGATGATATGAGGTTCCGTAGTCGGATACACAAAGATCACATGAAAAAGATAGTTGCCATGTGATAATTGAGTTTGCAGTGGCCGGTTAAAGCCCTGGTCAGCATGCCGCAGTGGAGCTTCGAAAAATGTAGAAATTTTTTCGAAATGACTGGACACGGTTGTTCTAGAAACGCTTTTGTTTGGCGACACGTTTGTAGATTTCTCCAATAATTGCGGTGCTCGGACGAAGACCAGGACCGTATTTTTTCCCTTATCCAACTTGTCGAAATTGGCAGCGCGGGCTAAGGACCAACGAAGTCAATCGATGAACCTGCCGTGGCCAATTCATCAGTCCATTCATTTCCAGTAATACCGCAATGTCGGGGCACCCAGACAAGGTAGATAGTGTTGACAATGCTTAGTTATTCAATTTGGGTTCGGCACGCGATCACTAGCTTGGACCGTGATTTGTCTGAACTAAGGGCCTTGATTGCATCCTGACTATCGTAGAAGAAGTTTATAACTCTGCCGGACAAACTCAGTTGAAGGGCCGATTGCACCCCGCACATAATCGCAAAGGTATACAGTACAGTATCTACCTAGTGAGTGAGATTGTTCCAATCTCATTTCACGACAGTAGAAAACCGTCAGTGTAACAGACCACTTGTGTTTGTTGTTGTCTTTCCATAAAGCCAGACAACCACTCCTCTCGAGAGGGAATCTTCACATGGAATGTCCTTTAAGGAAAACTACATGTGAGTGTAATATCGCTGGGAGCAAGAATATCTTCACCCCATGTAACCATTTGTGACCACAATCGTGTATGACTGGTAGCAATATCAACATGGTTACTGTTCCAAAGCCCAGTAACCTGCAGTCTGTATACACATGGTAGTGCTTCTTGTTTGAGGTGTATGTGTAATGGTTTGATATTTAGATGTGCCTCAAGAGCAGTAGTCGGAGTCGTGGTGAAAGCACCAGTCAACGCCATGAGCGCCATTCTTCACAGATGGTTTAGCTTTAACTGGACTGTCACCACCTCTCTCCACTGCCACCACACAAGGCATCCGTATGACAGTCAGGGTTACCATATTCACAGATTTTTCTGTAATGTCACAGATTTTTTTCACAAATTTCAATCACAGATTTTTTTCACAGATGACAGATTTTTGGCATTTTGATGAATATTTCACAGATTTTCACAGATTTTTGGAAATATTGTGATTTTTCAAAGATTGTTTGGAAATTTATCACAGATTTTCACAGTTTTGTTTCCTGTTTTGGTCATCACAGATGGTAAAAAGATTTTTTTGACTGAAACACAGATTTCAATATGGCATCCCTGATGACAGTATTGGACGTACAATTGTCGTGTAAATCCAATAGATGTATTAAGGTTTAAGACCCCAGATCTTTCCAAAAGTTCGTCTGCACTGCCCGAAGGCCATGCACGCTTTCTTGACTCTGAACTCAATGTGAGCAGACCAATTCAGTTTGGAATACAATATGACTCCAACGTATTTGACTTGATCTGCACACAGTAGCTCAGAATCAAAGAACTGCAAGGGACGAATCCCGGTTTTTATTCACTTGTTCGTGAAAAGAACCATTGAAGTTTTGCTTGGGCTAACTGATAATTTAACTTGTCGATACCACTGTTCGACAGCTCCTAATGCCTGTTGCATTAAGTCAAAGATTGTTCCGATGCAAAATCCAGTAATTAGTATTTGGTAATCGTCAGCAAACACGTAGGTTGGAAATCCAAGCTCATTGAGTTTCTTCAACAAGCCGTCGGCTACCAAGTTCCATAACAAAGGTGACAGAACGCCGCCCTGAGGACAACCGCAAACGCTCAACATCCGTATCTCAGCCTGTCGCAGTGAAGAGCAAAGTATGCGGTTACTAAGCATTGCGTCTATTCAACCCGAGATACATGCAGGTATCCCATGACCGCGCGTCGCTTCCAGAATAGACTGGAAGGACACATTGTCAAAAGCACCCTCAATATCTAGGAATACACCCAAGCTAGATTGCTTGTGCGAGAAGGCCTTTTCAATGTTGTAAACAACAGCGTGAAGCAGAGTGATCGTGAACTTCCCATACTGATATGCATGTTGCATTTTGTACAGTCGATATTCAACTAAACCAACGTTCCTAATGAGATGATCGATTATCCGTTCCAAAGCTTTCAGAATAAAAGAACTTAAGCTGATAGGCCTAAAACTCTTGGCTTCTTCATAGCTTGAGCGCCCCCCCCCCCTTTGGGAATAAATCTAACAGTTATTTCTCGCCATGCTTTCGGGATATACCCGGTCGCAAGACTGGAAAGCAAAATCTTTTTCAAGACATGTTTAAGAATATCAAATCCCTTTTGCAGTAGCACGGGAAGTATTCCATCTTTTCCGGGTGATTTGTATGGAGCAAAACTGTCAACTGTCCACTTAACCGATTCAGTGGGAACCAATGTGCGTGCTAACGCCCATGAGTCGTAATCACCAGAATGAGATCTGTGAACATTGTTCAACTCCAGATTGATACAATCTGGAAAGTGTGTGTCGAAGAGACAATTAAGAACATCTTTTTCGTCCGTCACATAAACACCATCTCTGGTTTTTAAGGAGTTCATCTAAAAATTATTCGATTTGTAGAGAATTTTATTTAACCTGCTAGCCTCGTTCAGACTAGAGACATTAGTGCATAGGTTTTGCCAGCCAGCCCGTTATGCAGATCTAAGACATTTCTTATATGCACTACGAGCTGACCTGAAAGCCCTGGAGTCATCACGCTGACGCCGGTTCCAAGCTCTTCTCATAACTTTCTTCATTCTTTCAAGCTCAGCCCTCCACCAAGGGGTACAGGGAAGATTCGACTTTATCAACCCCTTGATGAAGATTAGGACATATATTTTTCTTTCTTTTAATAAGTCGAAGCTGTTAAAATGTTTTACATTTCTTATAAAAGAAATGTATAGAATTCGCTCAAACTTTCAAGATTTTTTCCGAGGCCCGGAGGGCCGAGTCTTATATACCAATCGACTCAGCTCGACGATTTGGGACAATGTCTGTGCGTGTGTGTGTGTCTGTGTGTGTGTGTATGTAACGGACAAATTCTCATTCGTGTTTCTCAGCAATGGCTGAACCGATCTTATCCAAACCAATTTTAAATGAAAGAACTAAAAAACAGTATGAACGCTATTAATTTGTTTTTGATTCTGATGTTTAGTTTTTAAGATATGAATGTTTGAATGCGTAAAAATGGCGTTTTTTGCAGTTTTTTTTAAATTATCTGCCGGAATTGACAATACAGATTACCAATTTATATGTTTTTAGACAGCTTTAACGAATACCTTTCGAACAAGCTATAGATTGTTGAAATAGGACTTTTATCAAAAGAGATATTTAACATTAAATGCGGACGAAAGATTTTTATCATTTCCCATTGCCAGGAATATGACCAAAAACATATAATCTATTATTAACGCCAAAACGGCTTATTTTAGGTCAATTATATCTTCGGAGAATTTAATGGAGGTAATATGCCCTTTCTTTTGGTATTGTGCTTTTGCTAATTAATCCCCCTATGAGTGAGATATTTTCACAAATTTTCTTGGAAGTGATTATATCGAAATGATGCCTTCAGCAAATTTGTAGCTCTTACTTTTGCGAATAACTTTACTGAAGACTTCAAATATCTATTTTGAATACTTTAAAAGTTATGGCTTGTTGTTTGTGGATTACTCTTCGTCGCCTATTTATTGTTCAATATAGTAATAAAACATTGAAATAAGCCAAACATTATTTCGATAAATCGAATTTTGTATTTCATTTTTCTATCTACAACCGCTAGAAATAATCACCGAACATTTCCAAGTTGTCTGGAAGGAGCTTGATAACTTATCAGTGCAAAAATGTTCATTTGTGCGAACCTTCTGACTGCAATTTTTCTAACTTATGACCATCGGATCGATCTGAAACCTTTCGGAAAATGAAAAGCGAAATAAATAACTCCAAGCAACGGCATAGCCAAGAGAAGGTTTTGGGGTTTAACACCATACAGCCCCCCCCCCCCCCACCACACCAAAAAAAATATTGGATTGGAGTTGAAAATTTATTGATGCTGACTGATTTAATTCAATATTACAATAACAATTATCTGATCCGTAGATTGATAACCTGTTGTTGTAAACATCATGAGGACTTTTGATAAATTGTCGGAATGGGGTCCTGATATGTAACTGATCTATTGGTCTTGATTTCACAGTTGTCTAATAGCATCAATATCAAATTCCTGCCTGAAAACATTCCAATAGAAAATTCCAGAGTTCTGTAATCAATCATAATCCTCAGATTTATTTTCAAATTTTCAGCTTTTTTCCTACACAATATTACGAAAGCTTATTAAACAATTTTTCCTAATAAGTTTGTGAAAATTATAAACTATTTGAATTTTTTTAATAGTTTTATTTTTTATTCAACCGTGATTTTTTTAATAAATAGTGACCATCGCTTCACAACGTAGTCTATTTTTCATGGCTTGCGGTGAGCACGATCTCTCGAATTGCTGAACTGAAAATTATGGAATAGAAATTAATTTTTAGTATTCTTTACAGACCCGCTGGTGCCCTAAGACGATTTCGCTAGATTTTTAGAGCACTGTGCACTAGACTGCCCAGAAAAATGATGAATTTTTGAAAACTCAATCGGCCCACCCCTGAGTCGATTCCTAGTCCCACCAGGAGTACTTGTACCAAATTTGAAGCAAATCGGACAAGTCTAACTACCGGACCAACAGGCCTGAAGTTTATATTGGATTTTTCAACAATTTACATGAAGAAAACTCACTAGCTCGTATTTTCGCCGCTAGGGGCACTGTATACATCGTATTATCACTGTAAGTGAAAATAAGAAAGATATTTTAATTATCTACAACTTAGTCGAAGACTGCTGGTAAATCCGGCTATGTTAAAAGAAGTTATTAAACTTTTAACGAAGTGATGTCTGAGTCAGTTTTGCATGGGGCCTAGCAGTGCATGGTTGTGTATCAGTACTCGAGTCCCGCGAACTATATATTTTTGTGAAATAATGGTTAGATTTAGCCGAATGGTATGTTTACAAGAATTATAGTAAATAATACGAGTTATGTTTTGGTTAGAAAATTTTAGTTCCACCTGTGACCGCATAGAGGGCGCCACTACTAACTTTTCATAGAAGAGAGATAGAGTATCAAGATGTTCAGAAGAAATACTGAAAAATGCCTGTTCTATAACTTTGTAGAAGACACCAAATTTCTATCTCTCTCCGTTGAAAAGTTAGTGTTGGCGCCCTCTATGCGGTAACAGGTGGAACTAAAATTTTCTAATCAAAGCATGACTCGTATTATTTACTATAATTCTTCTGAACATACCATTGAGCTAAACCTAACGATTATTTCACAAAAATGTTTAGTTCGTGTAAATCGAGTTCTGATACACAACCATGCACTATTAGGCCCCATGCAAAACTGACTCAGACATCACTTCGTTAAAAGTTTAATAACTTCTTTTAACAAAGTCGGATTTACTTGCAGTCTTCGACTAAGTTGTAGACAATTCAATTATCCTTCTTATTTTCACTTACAGTGATAATACGATGCATACAGTGCCACCTAGCGGCGAAAATGCGTGCTGGTGGGTTTTCTCCATGTAAATTATTGAAAATTCCCATACAAACTTCAGGCCCGTTGGCCGGTAGTTAGACTTGTCCGATTTGCTTCAAATTTGGTGCAAGTACTCCTGGTGGGACTAGGAATCGACGCAGAGGTGGGCCGATAGGGGTCATTTTTTTCCTGTCACCCTACTGTGCACCCAGTGCATTAACGCAAGTGACGGAAGGTTATCGAAAAGTTTCGTGAAAATGAAAATTCCAGTAATGATGATGATTTTCCCAAACGGTACGTTTTCGTGAGGTTTTTATTTGTTCTTTTGCATTAGGATTAGCGATAATAATTCAAATCAAGAATACTACTGGGAAGTCACCTTTAGAAAAAGTCGATGTCGAAGTAAAATTTGAAACTATGCACGCATGTACTTCAGAGATAGCGTGATATCAGGAGCTGCGATTTCATTTCAACGCTTTTTTGTGAAAAGGGCGATACTTACAAATGTAAACATAGGGCTTTTTTCTTACATGCGAATGAAGGCTTTGAAACGCAACAAATTAACCTAAAAATTTGGATTCTACGATACTGCTTTCTTAAACTACAGCAAAAAGTATAACAGGCGAAACTGTATTTTTGTTTGTTTATTTAAAGTTTCGCCCTCCACGCTCCATGCAAACAAACAGGGCGATACTTTTTTTGCTAGCAGTTTAGAGGCGAAACTGTTATTTTCGTATTTTTTAGGATTATCAAACTGATACCAGCTGTAAATAGTAACAATGATCTCTATTGAAAAAACCCGGACGAAATCGGTGGTGTAAAACGGTAGTTATTGTAAAAAAACGTAAGGGCGATACTTCAATGCTGATAGATGGGACCGAAAAAGTAAACAATCGCCAAAGGGGCGATACTATCATTTTGTCAATTTCAATAGCAAAAACAAATTTTAATTTAATAATTTCAAATACTTTATGAAGTTTTGGGTTTCGATCACTGAATAATGCAATCTAGGATGCAAAAAAATACAATAGTTCTTAAATAGGAAATAAAACCAAGTCTGGAAATATACACTGTTGATTTTCTTTGAATGGTATCACTGCTAGTGTCGCCCTTTTCAAGAAAAAGCGTTGATTTCTTAGTTCTCAGTCGCGTTGGAAATTTGAGTAAAATATAAACTTCAAATCGATTCAAAAAAAAATCGTTTTTTTTTGTTTCAGTACAATATATAACCCCTTTAGGAAAATTCAGTTTTCCCACCACAATATAGATATTTTATTAACAGAGCATTAACAATAATTCGTTGGTATGTCTATTTTATGGGCCATTTTTTCGCTTTCCCATTGATTTGGTTTGAGATTTCTAGCACTGATGTTGTCCTATGCTGATTTGAGCGATTCTCTGAGTCCTGCTACTATCCCATGTAGTATGTGTTATCAAAAACATCGCGAAGCATCAAGTTCTAAATGCTCTCAAACGATTCAATATCCGAAGAGTGATAGGAGTTATAAGAAATGTCTCATCACACTGTTAGGTGGATTAAACACGTTTTTCTTTAGTTCCTAGACATAACCTCAAAACGTTTTCTGATTATGTAGTACATAAATCTCTCTTAAGAAAATCTTGCTGCACAAAATTAAAAAAAAATGTTTTTGCATCTCTAAGATAAGAAATATATAGTCGAGAAAGGATTTACTCTTATTGTACATGGTTCGTCTGCTAGAGCCTATAGGATGGATTTTCGTGCGAGGCTTACTAAATCGGATCAAAAAGCTGCCAAAATCGGGAGTAGACAAAATCTGGGCCTAATAATATGGGTATTTTTGGAACGGAGTTGACGAGTAAATTGTGGAAACAAATGTGAGTCATCGATTGGCCACTAGGAGGGAGCACCCGCCACAAATAATGGTTTGGGCCACTGTAACCGCAGATGGACACTCTCCAATCGTTTTCATCTAGCCTGGCGTCAAAGAAAATGCGACATATTATCGGGAAAGTGTTCCGCAGGCTCGTTTGAAGCCGTGGACAGATAAACATTTCGGTCACACACCATGGTCATTATAACGGCACCACCTCACAAAGCGCACGTGGATCAAGAATGGCTCGAAACCAACGTTCCGAACTCCATTTCGACCAAATTATGGCTCTCATATCAACTAGACGAGAATCCAGTGAATTATACTCTCTGGGCCATTTTGGTGAGCAAGGTCCGAAGTAAAAAATACGCCAGCCTCGAGACACTGAAGAAATCCATGATCCGAGAGTGGGCCAAAATACCGACAAGTCACATTCGGGCAACTTGCAATTCGTGTTCTACCGTCGCAAGGCCATAGTCCAGGTAAACGGTGGTCATATCAAGCAGAAGTGAATTGATTCTGAATTTTTGATAATTTTCACACATTTTCTACTTTGAAGTTTGTGACCTTTTCAATTGGTCACACTTCGAGTGTCGGACGCTGTAAAATAAGCTGTAATATTTTCTTAGTTTCATCATAAAAAAATAATTGTGTAATCCCCTAGTTTTAAAAAAATTAAATGTAGTACAACGAAATTGGCACCTTTAAGCTAAAGCAAACGTGCCTTTTCAAATAATCGAATTGAATAAAAAAAAATATTGCTAACGCTGGATTCATGAGCACAACACAATTTAGACGAAAGATTCATGTGTATCTCCTAGCAACTCCTAGCAACAGTTTATTGTTCCATTAAATTAATTCTATTCCAACAACATTTTCACGTGGCTGAACCTAGCTAAACCAAACCGTTCGTGAATCGTTACTGTAAAATCTCATTTTACAAATCATTATCACATTATTCCTATTATTTTTCAACCTGTGCGGATATACCTTCATCGTGTTGCCCAAGCAGGAACGAGACAAGCGAGCGACTAACCAGCGTCGTTCTTCTTAGAAAAAAAAATAACATTTTCAAGCTTACTTCGTGCATCAAGCAACTTTTTCCATTTCTTTAACAGTTTTGTAAAGCGATAGATCGACTGTATCCCGACTGGAAGGATTGATAACAGAATGGTAAAACTATGTCATTTTGAGGCTCCTATATGAGCGACCGAAAATAAAAGTCGCAAGGGTAGAACATGCTTTGCAAAATCCGTTTCAAATATATTAGAATATAAAAATCGGAAATAAACCTCAAGCACATAATCGGACAGAAATCTTTCAGCATAAGAATCGCTTAAAAAGTTCTCACCCGTAAAACTCGGCAAGGATCCATCCAGTATAAAAATCGTTTAAAAATAAATAAATCTCTCGTAGGAGCATCCGTATATCTTGATGTTCAAGATTAAAAGTCGGCTAACAAAAACTACTTTGTAAGAATCGGATGTAATTCTATCCGGTGTTTTTACTGAAGGTTTTTCATACGATTCTTACAAAGGAATGTCCCAGTCCGATGTTTATGCTTGAAGTTTATATTCGATTTTTATATTCTAATATATTTGAAACGAGTTTTACAAAGCATGTTCTGTCCTTGCGACTTTTAATTTCGGTCGCTCATATGTCAAGGTAAGGAGACGTAAATATACACAATTTTTTCTGAGCGTGTATGTTCTTGCTAAATAAACTTCCATTCGTTCATTTAAATTCTCTGTAGCTACACATTGACTACAGCACATTTCCACTAGGGTCACTTTCGCTTCACAATCGAAGATACTGGCTAGGAGATGAAAAAGAAGCTTGCTGTGTTCGCTTCTCAAAGTTACGTACGCTTGCTAGTACACCTATTGCTAGCGGTACTTTCTGTCGCCTCTCAGTAGCGTCTCTTACCTGCCACGATTGCAAAGTTCCTTATCATACTGCCTGCACAGTGGTTCAAATTTGTCTAAAAACAGTAATGACATGTGGTAATATCTCTTTAGGAGTGACAAGGTAGGGTTATTTCGACGCACAGTAAGTTCCAAAATTAAGTGTACACCCATGATGAGATGTATTATTTTGGGTGGAAATCGTTTAAATGTATTAAAATTTTTGAAAGCAATCCTGTTCATTTGCAGATGATTTGGATGAAATTGTGAGAAATAGAGTTAATAGAGCACCGAAATTGGTTTGATAAAAAAATTATCACGTGGTTAATAACGCTTTTAAATATCCTCAAAAGAGAAACCAATTTGCTTGCTTATTATTCTACCAATAACTTGCAATAAACTTGGAGGAGTTGACTTAGATTCCCCACTTAACCCATTCATACCCATGTTGTTTGAGGACAACAACGTTTTTAAACAGCTACAATTTTTGATTGAGGTAAGATTTGCTCACAAGAACAAGTAAGGCTGATAAATGTGACTATTGCCTTTCATTTGAGTATTAACAGTTACAAGGATCAGCTCTGGAACTGAAGTTATTGAAATTTGTCTGATCCCGATGTAGCAGTGCTGCGAGGGACAGTTTACGTTGACAACGAAAAATGGATGTGTCATATATCTCCGTTATGTTGCAATATTAGTGAAAACTGATCAAAGTTATCAATTTAGACTGTGTTTGGCTACATTTTCCACACAAGTTGACTATTGTAAATATTCTAGGAGAATTGTATTGAGCAATTGGAGGTACAAATTAAACAGCTTCTAGCACTGCGAGGGAAGCACCAATTAAAAAAAGGCTTTTCGTGTTTCTTGACGCCACCGTTGTCAAGGGAAAATAGTTTTAAAACCCTACATGCACTACAAAAAAGTTGGGCATGAAAGGGTTAAGCTGTCCGCAAATTCGGCAAGAAAACCACAAAGCACACAAAAAATTCACTATGGACTTTAGTTATTCACACGCTGTTGCTGTTGCCGCGATAGAATAGCTAGAACAAAATCCATAGTAAATATTTTTTGTGACGTGTGTCCGGTTGCCCCGTCTGCAGACAGCTTTGAAAAAACAACAAGCGAAAGTATTTTTACCATGCTCCCCAACTTTCGAACCACCATGCACAATGTGCTCCCATGTGCAATGGAACTGCTACTGGTAAATCCCATCAAGTAAATTGTGCTCAGCTCCCGCCATCCAGTGCCGGCGAGATGTTTGTAAAGACGATCGTTCTTGTTCTTGTGGCTCTTTTCCGGTGCTCCGTTTTTGTCGCTTCGTGCCCCCACGAAACCGAAGTTAATTCCAGAACATGTCTGTCATTGCAATGAGGGAGAAAACCGGGGGGAAATGGACTTAATCATACGACGAAAGGGTTGGCATTTGGCATTGCTTTTCGATCGGTTACTGCACAAATGCTTTAAAGGCAGAATTATTCTATTGTTCTGTTTTTTTCGTCTGTGGTACTGTTTACCCCACCATACCATAAGCCTCCGGCATCGACAGGTGTGGTTCGTGGCGAATGCACCCTCGATTGTTCAAATTAGTGCTTCGGTTAGTGAAAATCGGTTCCCGGCTAGGTTTAGTCTTGAGCTGAAACTGCTGTTTCCTATGTTAGAATTTACGGCTAATCTACAGTAATAGGGAAAAAATTTCCCTTTTGCGCATACCTTAGGATGCTTGTCGTTTGGATTCCAAACAGATAAAACGTCCTGGGCTTGGCGATGTTCCCTCAAGCGTACGAATGCTTTTTAGCTTTCTGTATGTTGTTGATTGAAATGTCGTTCTTATTATGGGTCATGAAGTTGAAAGGATGTTAATGTAGATAGGGTGCTACTGCCTGTTTTGCATCAATTAGGAACATCATAAACTGCTCGAACGACATTCCAGAGATTACCCTTTAATTGGTCAATATCGTGGCGTAGTTCATAAAAAGCAGTTTAGTATCACAATTTAAGTGTATTGTGAAATGCTTGCGACTGATTGAAGCAAATGGAACCCCCTCGAGTTTCACCTTGTTATTTGGATCAATATTTCGAGCTGAGAGAGCAGATTTTCTACATGAACTGAAAGGTTGAAATGAGTAGGCTGGCTGTATGGATAGCTTGAAAATGAGCTTAAAACCCTTTACAGATGAGATAAGGAAAATGAGATGTGTGTGAAAAGTAATTCTGGTTTGCAGAGTAATTTAACTGAAACATGTTTTTGTTTATTATGATGGAGAATTGAAAACTTACGGAGGCCACTAAATTTGTAATAAATTGTATGAACTGTCTCAGAAAACTTACAATTTAAGGACAGAATTTCAATGATTAATAAAAATGTTTAGTTGGTTTAAGGGGCTATATTCAAAGTTGAAACTCAAAAAATCGAAAAAAAAATTATTGAATATTCTGAAGTTTTGAAAATATTGGTGCAAAATTTTGTCCATATCGGCGCACTAAATTTTAAATTACAGTCGTTTGCAATGCGCTGGATCTTTTACGAATGAAGTGGACACAAAACTTTAAACGCAATTACCTCGGAATGAAGGTTTTTGAAAAGTACCGTTGCGGTGAACGTAATATCTCAAAAACTATTCATCCGATTTTCAAAAAAAATTTTTTTTTGAATAGTTTGTATTTACATTACACTTTTCATTAAAAATGTTCGATTCTTTACAATGAATTTTCGTTTAAAATTTTGAACACCACAAAACTCATTTTTTTATCAACATGCTTTGCCTTTCTCCTATAAAAAGGCTATGCAATCACTCTGAAAACCGACTTTTCCACCTAGACCCGGAGGGCTGAGTCTCTTATACCATTCGACTCAGCTTATCGAGTTAGGCAAATGTCTGTGTGTGTGCGTGTGTATGTATGTATATGACCAAAAATAAGCACATCGGTTACTCAGGAATAGCTGAACCAATTTGTTCAAATTTAGTCTCAAATGAAAGGTACAACGTTCCCATAGGCTGCTATTGAATTTCATTTAATTCTGACTCCCGGTTCCGGAGTTACAGGTTGAAGAGTGGGGTCACGCATGGAATTCCCATATAAATCGGAATTAGCATGGAATCTAAAAGATGCAAATCTTCATAAAATGTGTTCGAAAATGTTTGGATTTATAGTTTCAGCTCACTGATGCCCAATCAAATCCACGTTGGCTACATTGGACAACTACAGCAGGACCGGAAGCTTCGGGAAAGTGGTGTTGTTCTTGAGTTGAATTCACATCTGCTTCTCAGAAATGTCTGACTCGATTTTCACAAAATCAGTCTCAAATAAAGCTAGAGTATTCCTATTGAATGCTATTCAATTTCCTTTGAATCAGAGTTCTGGTTCCTGTATTACGAGTTGGAGTATGCGGCTACATGCGAAATTTCCATATAAACCGGTAATCAATATATGTATAAATGATGCAAAAATATTAAAATGAGTTTCAAATTGCTTGAAATTGTTGGCCGACACTCTTATACCATTCGACTCACTTCGTTGAGTTCGAAAAACGTGTGTATTCGTATGTGTATGTCTGTGTGGATGTGTGTGACCAACAATTGCGCATCGGTTACAAATAACGGTGATGACCGAACCGATTTTCTCAAAACAAGTCTCAAATGGAAGGTATAATATGCAGTTTAGTGTAATATCGCCCCGCACTTACCATAACACCTCCATCTTTCATCAACCCCCTCTCTTGGCGACCCTCGCACCCGCATTAGGGCATTGCAAAAACACCCATTTTTTAAATCTTAAAGGCCACCTATTGTGTCAAATAGCAAAGTAAACTCAGATTCCAAATTTCATATCATTTGGAAAATTCTAGACCTCCGCCCACTTTGCTTGAAGTTGTTGACATTGGCTGCATGGGAAAATACAGTGTGTCCCATATTTATACGCTCACCCTAATTTCTCCGAATAACTTTTTTCTATTGAAAAAAACTGCACCAATTTTTTAGTGTTTGTTTTGAAGCTTAATCATCCATGTTTCTCGAAATTTAGACGCCCTGGTGCGCTTGGTTCGTTTGTTATGGTATTTAAGTGAAAAAAGTGATGTCCACATTTACAAGTTAACCTTACTTTTTTGCCTTTCTCATATAGAAAGGTTATACAATCACTCTGAACATCGTCAACCTAATCCCGGTCTATTCCCCCATCGCACACCATCCTTCCATAAACCCACCTGCCTTCCTCAATTCCACCCCCGAAGAAAATTTCTTAGTTTCTCCAAAATAAACTTCCCAAGTAGATCTGTAAAACTAGTGAAAAATTTGGTTTGAAATGAATTTGAGTTTAAAAACTACTTTAAAATTGAAACTAATTTAAAATTTGCTAACAAGTTGAAACTTTTTGGCGGGTTCCGGACCCCCCGAACCGTCCTCCTGGATCCGCTCCTCTGTTTCTCGGAGATGGCTGGACCGATTTGCACAAACTTAGTCTCAAATGAAAGGTACAACCTTCCCATCGGCTGCTATTGAATTTTTTGTTGATTGGACTTCTGGTTCCAGAGTTACGGGTTGAAGAGTACGTCCACACAGCAAATTTCTATATAAACTAAAATGAAAAATTCTCAAAGGGGGGAGTAAGGGCAAATTTCAAAATCGAATTTGCATTTTTGATGCCAAATGACTTTAAAATGCACGAAACGTTGAGATTTGATGAAACCTAAAAAAAAATTTTTTTGACTGGAATTGACTTTTTTGGACTTTGGCACCTTTTTGCCTTTCTCATATAGAGGGGTTATGCAATCGCTCTAAAAATCGTCAACCTAATCCCGGCAATTTTTTTGACTTATTTAGGTGTAGGTAGGAGTATGCAATGAGGGGTTGCTACTTTAAAATTAAAACTAGTTTAAAATTTCTTAACCAGTTGAAAATTTTCGGCAGGGTCCGGACCCCCCGGATCCTCTTTCTTGATTCACCGCTGGTTTCAAGCGATGTTTCAGTGTCGACACATAGCATCTCAAGATCGTGGCTGTGGATCCGTTGTATGTATGTGAAAATCGTACTGAATTGAACATAACCAGCCATGGAATCGTAGTTTGGACAAATGAAAAAGGCACAATTGCACCACTAGGTGGATTAAAACAGGTTTTTCTATTCGGAATAACGTGACAATATCAACTGGATCATAAAAATGTAATTGATTCGCGATATTTCATAAAACAGTGCAGGGATTAAAAATGATTCCTCGAATAATTCTCCAAATTTTGTGAAAGAGTTCTCGGGATTTATTATCATGTTGCATGAAATTGTAAATGATTAGCGACATCTTCTAAATATCACCAGCACGCAAAATAGATTGTAAATCATGTACTAGGCATCATGAACCAGTTCACGAATACACGAATAATATTTAATGATTTCGTGAACTATTTAACAAAAATGAACATGAGTTGTGACTTATACTAGATATCATGAACCAGTTCACGAATACATGAATTGCATTTCATGATTTCGTGAACTATTTCACGAGCACGGATATTGAATCTGAACATATATTAGGAATCATGAACCAGTTCACGAATACATGAATAATATTTGATGATTTTGTGAACTATTTCACGAGCACGGATATTGCATCGTACCTAATATATTAAAGATCATGAATTAGTTCACGAGAATTAAATGGATTCATGAATACAATTTTAAATTTCACGAAATAGTTCACAAGAACATATCCAGAATATTTTGATTTTGTGAACTAAGGCTCCTGTATCTATGAAAATCATCATGAGTCAACCTTTGGTTTTATGAATAATGTTCATAAAGTTGTTAACACATTTTCGCGTACTGAAAATCGCATTAGAAATAACTTGGCGGAAACCGTGACTGAAGTTCACAAAACAAAAACAAATCGTCGCTGTTGTGCTATCTTATGACAAACACCATTTTGGGGTAAACTAAGTTAGATATGCCACATTACTTGTCGAAAAAATCTCTACAAAGTGGCGTTTTCAGAAGCTGATAAGCTGACCTTCAGCAGCTATATCGACTATACATGCAAGAGAGAACCGACTGCTGTTGCGGCATTATTGAGGATGATGTCCAACAGCTCAAAGGTGTGCGCCAGTAGACGTAGAGTACTGGCAGACGTTGCCGTATCTATCCTCAGGTACGGCGGCCCGTCATGGTCAAGAGCACTGAGGGTAACCAGTTACCTACAGAAACTGGAGAGCATCTACCGCCTGATGTGCCTCAGAGTGATATCTGCCTACCGCACGGTATCACACGATGCATCCTTCGTGATAGCGAGTATGATGCCAGTCGGGCTGGTCATCCGGGAACATGAGGAGTCCGCGAGCGCACCAGGGTGGCTTCGGTCGCCATATGGCAGCGTGAGTGGGATAACTCCTCGAAAGGTAGGTGGACCCACCGGCTGATACCTAACATATCGAGCTGGGTGGGCAGACCCCATGAGGAAGTTCACTTCCATCTGACACAATTCCTGTCAGGCCATGGCTGCTTCCGACAGTATCTTCACAGGCTCGGGCACGCGGAGGTCCCCGTCTGTCCTGAATGCCCAGGTGTCGATTCAGCCGATGTGTCAAGAGGTGGAGAAGTGGAACGCAGTCTCGGCTGCTACCAGCCAGATTGCCTGCAGGCTACAGGCGCACCGAGCAACAGACGACGGGCACGACTAATTAGTGATAGTTTAGTTGGAGTGAAAAAGGCCGAGCGCTAAAAAAAGTGAGTGAATGGTCTGTTCATGCTGAGGCAGGTTTGGCGCAGCGACTGGCAACCGCGTAAGGGGTAAACCCAGCCACCCCGAAGCAAGGCAGAAGAGTGAGTGTATAGGCGTATAAGTGGTCTGCCTCATGCCAAGATGGGAGGGTCGTAGCGTAGTATGTTGGGACTTAGCTATCGATGCCTCATGACGTGGCAGAGGAGTGAAGGGTGAGCATCCAAGTTAGCCTCACACGGTATGTTAAGGGTAAGCACAAAAGTCAGCCTCACATGGTATGTTAGAGGTGAGCACAAAAGTAAGCCTCGCAAAGTACGAAAAAGGTGAGCACACAAATAAGCCTCGCATGGTATGTCAGAAGTGGGGTCTAAGAAAAATGTCCCACATGGGATGCCAGGGGGAGCGACAGGGGTGTAATGGCAGCCCTAAGTTTGCGCCGCTAAAACAACAAAAATGATCCATAAAAAATTGAAAAACGATCTATAAAAAAGGTGTCCATGTTCCATAAAACAAAACTGAAAATCCATAAAACAGTGTGAATGATCCATAAAAAAGGGTGATTTGATCCATAGATTATGTAAAATTGAACCATAAAATGGTCGCAAAAGAGCACTAAAATAGTATTAAAAGAGCAATTAAAATCAACCAATGCCCCATAAAATTATTGGAAATGTTCCATAAAATAATACATTTTGCGCCATAAATTAACTGACATTGATCCATAGAATATTAACAATGTACATTAAAACACGTCGATATGTTCCATAATATCGACAAAAATGTTCCACGGTATTACAAAATTGAGCAATAAAATGTTAGAAAAAGATCCATAAATTTGATGAAAATGTTTGCTAAATAATTTTTCTTGGTCCATAGAAGATGTAAAAATGAACATTAGAAATGATTCATATATCGAACGTTAAATTATGGTTCATCGATATTTACAAAACGATCCATAAGAAAAGAAAATGTTAAAATCCATTAATATGTGCTTATGCACTAGAAAAATAAAATTTAATGAATTCATGCGAAATTTTTGCTATTCGAACTAATAATAAAGGTTATTACATTTGGTTGTAATGTCAAACTACAACAAACAATGCATACATTATAGTTAAACTTCAGCTTCCGTATCCCACTAGTCAGGTAACTGACCTTAGCTAACCTGAAATCATTATGGCAACTCTTTAAACGGCAGGGTATCTATGATATTAGCGCGCTGAGAGTTATTAGACCACTGACACAGGCTGGCATGAGTCGCAAATACCAACTATCTGAAGCGAAACAGACACTTTATACACGAACACTGACTAATGTGGCTACGCCACATCGCTTTCTAGTGCACTGTCCGACTTCGCTGCCGCTCAGTCGGTTTTTAACTAGCTATAGCCCCTATGTTTAAGTAAACCGGGCAAACGAGAGGACCACAGGTTTGCTTGCAATTCCAGCTACGGGTAAATCAATGCCTCATCCAACGGATCCTCAGCGGCTTTGCGCCGCTTCGGATCCTTGGCCTCGGATATGCGGCCAAGCCGCATCACACTAGCTCCCAGTATAAGCTCACTTGTTAAAACACTGTCACTGTTCTGAGTATTATTAAGCACAACTTATTTTTTCAGTTTACATTAAAATTTCGCATGAATTCATTAAATGTAATTTTTCTAGTGCATAAGCACATATTAATGGATTTTTACATTTTCTTTTCTTATGGTTATTTTTGTAAATATCCATGAACCATAATTTACCGCTCGATATATGAATCATTTCTAATGTTCATTTTTACATCTTCTATGGACCAAGAAAAATTATTTAGCAAACATTTTCATCAAATTCATGGAACTTTTTCTAACATTTTCTTGCTCCATTTTGTAATACCGTGGAACATTTTTGTCGATATTATGGAAAATATCGACGTGTTTTAATATACATTGTTAATATTCTATGGATCAATGTCAGTTAATTTATGGCGCAAAATATATCATTTTATGGAACATTTCCAATATTTTTATGGGGCATTGGTTGATTTTAATCGCTCTTTCATTACTATTTTAGTGCTCTTTTGCGACCATTTTATGGTTCAATTTTACATAATCTATGGATCAAATCACCCTTTTTTATGGATCATTCACACTGTTTTATGGATTTTCAGTTTTGGTTTATGGAACATGGACAACTTTTTTATGGATCGTTTTACAATTCTTTATGGATTATTTTAAATATTTTATATGCAAAAGTATATTTTCCCGGAATGTAATAGAGTGGTATGATCGAGAGTGAATCAGGTGATAGGGTGAGCATCCAAATCAGCCTCACATGATATGTTAGAGGGGAGCACACAAGTCAGCCTCGCAAGGTACGAAAAAGGTGAGCACAAAAGTAAGCCTCATAGGGAATGTTAGAGAGTGAATCAGGGTGTGACAGAGAGAGCACCAAAATAAGCCTTTGCATAAAAAAACTTTAACAAAATCACGAACTTTGGTGACTTTTTCGCCACAACTTTGTATATAACCCCTTAATTCATGTTGTTTTACATAGATTTTATAAAACGTGTTAAAGGGTGTTGCGATAAAAAATTGGTCATCTTCAACGTGGAGCCTTATTTTTAATCTTGCATTTAAAGATGTATGTGTGTAGCATTATGCCTACTGTTTGAATTCGACATTGTCTCTTTAATTGTGAAAATGACATCAAAGCAAGAGGAGCAACGGAGCAGCATTTTACTCGCGCGTCTGCAGATCCGAACTATGGCAAATTTGTTGCATATGGCCGAATCAATTATCACCAGCATAACAAAAGTGTTCGAAAAACGTTTGTCGACGGTCAGAAAGACTTGATAGGGAGGAAAACAATAGCCGAAGGCCGCAAAAATGACGAAAAGAGTGGCCAGCTGTCTCAAGCGGAACTTCAACCTCTCCGTCCGAGATCGACTGACGAAGTTTGATTTTGTGGCACAGGGTGGCGAAATCTACAACAAGGCAGACTTTAAACAGCTTCCGGGATAGGAATATTATATGTCAACTGGAAGAGGAATTGTGACAGAGATTTTCAAAAAATATTCCAACGACATGAATCCTCCCTATACGTCAATAGAAAAATATTGGGCAATCGCCAGGAACCTCAAGAAGACGCGAAAGACAGTTTTCAGTGAGATGCAGTAAAATGAAAAGAATTCATTAAAAAGGAAGCTTGAGTAAATAATATACAATAAAATACAGTACAAGACCCATTTACCGATCAATTAGCAGCTATTGCAAACATCATGAAACATAGGTATTTGTGCATCAGTTTTAAAAACCTAATTTTAAAACAGACAACTGCTTTAAGATGGTAATGGCATTACGCCTTGATAGTGGTGAATCGAGGAGACCGAAAGGGCTTATGGGCCTTTTTTATGTTTTCTATTCTTTCCTACCCTGTACCAGCGCAAACCAAAGGTGGCCTACTAGCGGATTCCCGTGGATTGCCTTTGTCTGTGGGCTGTGTTTGCAAACATTGTTCAACAACTTAATGGCAGTGTTTGTGGACACGACTCGCAGTGGGGGTCATTGTGTGTCGATTTATCGGTCGACTTCGTCATCGTGCGTAAACTAATTAATTTAACTAATGTAGAAATAAAATCCTATTAGTGGTTGTGTTAGGGGGTGGGCGGAGTGTAGTTGGCAAATCGATTGCCTTGTACGCAGCGCACCTGGGTACGAGTCCCGACCCCGCACATAGGGTTACAAATTTTTCATAAGATATTTTTCTAACTTGAATAGGCGAATGACCTTAAGGTTAAAACCTCTATAATCGAAATAAAAAAGTGGTTGTGTTGTAATACATTGAACCAGCCAGCAACCAGCCTAGGCTATATGGCTATGTCTTGGAATCAAAGAAGAATGTTCTTCGGTTAATTAAAAAGAAATAAACAAATATGTTTTGTCATTGTTTCCATTTTGTCAACCTAACATAAACCAAGGGGGCTGATAAAAGCGGGTCTTCACTGTTATTGTAGTTTTCAGTACTAGTGTATAATTGTTATGTGGTAGTCGTATGTCAATCTGTGTATGTATTCGTCTGAGTATTTGTGACAGCTGTGTCAGGGAATGGAAGCGGAACTGGCAGAAGTATATGATGGGATAGTGAGTAATCCTTGCTATGATTCGTTGGTCACTTTTTACCGGTATTTAATTGGTGCATTCGGATTGGATAAATTAAGGTATGTTGAATTTACCGACGCACGTGAATCATTCATTACCGGTCAGCATAGCATGAAAAAATTCTAACAGAATCAGTGGCGGATCCAGGAGGAGGGTCTTGGGGTCCGGATCCCCTCCGATTTTTTTTATTTATTGAAGAATTTCAAAAACATTTCGATTTTATGTTAGTTTCAAACTCGAAATCATTCCAAACAAAATTTGACGAGCAAAACTGATACTCTTTAAATAAAATTATTACATATTACGAATCGTACAATATTAATTTTAAAATCAAAATTTCAGACCCCTCCCGAAACTAATTTCTGGATCCGCCCCTGAACACAATGCAATTGTCGTTAATGATATATAAGTATCATTTGATGACATTTAGACGAATTCAAGTAGTTTGATTGCATGTTACATGTGTTCTATTCTTCATTCAAATTCAGATTCATTAATCTGTTATATTGTACTTTTAGTAGTTTGCTTTTCCACTGTATTATCATATGTACCAGAAATAATATCGATCAATTTATACGCTTCAACTTAATTTTTTCTGTTCGCCATGTTATCCGTCCTTTTATTACTAACACAATGGCGTCATGACTGGGAACTCTAGTGAAATGGGAAAAATCTCTCTTCTAGCATCTGAACCATAAAGGTGATGGTGGGCAGCGCCATTACCCGCTGAGCTAAAAATGTGGTAACTATTTTTAAATGTTTCTACTGTCATGACGTCACTTTCTCATCAGCAATTTTATGCGAGGAACAGGATTGTACCATAATTTTAATCGCTATGTGCCGCGACCGCGAATTCAGGTGATTTGGCGCGAATCATATTCTCTCCTCGCTATCATTCAAGAACACGGGAATATGCGAATAGCCACACGGTTATAAAAATAATTTAATCACGCGAAGTTACATACATGCTAGCACACGCGATATACACGTTAACATGCTAACGCTCGAGTCCTTCGCGATAATCCACAAATACCTACCCCCCGCGATCTCTCAAATAGGGTAAGACCCCGGTGAATAGTAAACGTTTTAGAACTTATACATTCACAAACGTGGCCTCAGGAGAAAACCCACAAACCTCAGTGTTCGCGCAATCAAGAATCGATTACATCTGGAAGTCCCTATTATTGCCCCTAGTGGCACGGGTCCATTGCCATCAGGTGGACCAAACATAAAACGACGCTCACATCCCCTAAACAACACGTTCCATGGGGACATGACCGGGAACTCTAGTGATATGGGAGTGAACTTAGAAATAATTCACTCTCTTCTAGAATCTGAACCGTACACTGAAAGTTAAGTATCAGATGCACGATCTGCGCAATCAGCTAAGAGCACACGCGAATATGCGAATGGACACAAGGTTATAAAATCAAATTTATACACGCAATGTCACATACACGCAACAAACAGGTTAACATACAAATGCTTGGGCCCTTTCGCGATCATCCACGAACCTACACCAGCGATCTCGCAAACATGGTAACATCCGGGTGATAAAGTGAACGTCTCAGCACATGTGAATTGTAAACGCGGTCTTAAGCGAGAAATTACGAACTTCCGGCCTCACACGATCAAGAATCGGCCACTTCCGGAAGTCTATATCCTAGGTATCAGCAATCCAAGTCCATACTTTCAATTGGACCAATTAAAAAATGACACTCATATTCACTAGACAACACATAGCGTCATGACTCCCGGTCATGACTCTAGCGATACGAGAAAACTCACTACCTGTCATAATTTGAAATGTTAACCGAAAACTAAACATCAGAATGACGGTCCGCGTGACCATCCAAGAACACACGCAAATATGTGAACGTTTACAAAATCTAATTTATACACATATACGCGAACACGTGCGACAAACACGTGAACATACAAACGCTTAAGCCATTTACGATCATCCACGAACACCTACACTAGCAATCGCGCTAACATGATAATGCCCCGGTAATAATATGAACGTTTTAGTACTTACGAAGTTACAAATGCGGTCTCAAACACGAACCCACAAATGTACGTGTTCGCGTGATCATGAATCGGTCACGTCCGGAAATCTTTACCCTACGTCCCAGCAACTTAAGTTCATACATTCAGTGGGGGGACCAAACAAAAATAACGCTCATATCCACTAGACAACACGTTCCATGACGTCATGACTGGGAACTGTGGTGATAAGGACGAATTTACTTTCTTCTATCACACGACCCATGCACCGAAAATTAATTATCAGATTCGCGGTCCACGCGCGATCATGCATATATGCGAATATGCAAAGGACACAGGATTATAAATAAATAAATGTATACACGTGAAATTACATACACGTTAGCACACGCGACATACAAACGCAACGCGCCCACACATACCTGAACTGTAAGATGAACATCACATTCAGAATCAGGGCCCGCTGGAATAGGCCTTAAGCAGTGTTTTTGGTGGGTGACATTTCCCGTCTCGTCTGCAATTGTAGTGAGTGATTCTGACGAGGAGCTCTACCGAGAACCTAGCTCTACAATTGCAGTATGACAACTCTTGACAAAAAAGCGGGGACACAACAGAATATGGACAAAATTAAGACAATAAAAATAAAAAAATTGAATTTAAAAAAAAATTAAAAAAGCAAAATAAAACAGATTGAATAATTGAAACAATTAAATCAGACGATGGAAATGGAAAACGAAATTAGACAAAAATTGAAGAAATAGAAAAATATTGCAAAATGATTAAATGAAAGAAAATGAATGTAAAACGATACGGGTAACGGATAAAAAAACTAAAATTTCATATGCAGGGAGAACAACAAATGAATAGAATAGAAATATCTAAACTAAATTTGTAAAAAATATAAAATTTGATGTAAGGGAAACCCATATAACAATTGAAGTTTTATAACAGGCTACAAGTGCACTCTAGGTTTTATGTGCGGATTCAATACTGCCATAAGAACTATAAAGTTACTAGGAAAAAAGAAAACATTCACAACACTCAATAAAATCAAAATTAAGCAATGGGAAAAACGCTCAAATGAAAAAGGTGAACAAAATAGAAAGCATAAAATTCAAAATTGGATACAAAATGTAAAATGCTAAAGGTAATGGAACCTAACAATAAAGAAGAATGGGAGAATATTGAAAATATGCCTCCAAAAGAAGAGCATAAATTTGAAAATTGTTAAACGGAGAACAAAAAAACCCCAACACAAAAAAATTAAACGAAAAAAAAAATTTAAGAAGGTGAGAGAAACTTAAAAATAAAAAATACGAAACAAAAGGTGGATATGGAAGATATCAAACAATACAAAAAAATAATCGTAAACGAAAGTTTAGTGAAATAAAATAATTAACATTGAGGAAATTGATAAAAGGAAAAATTGAAAAAAAAGCATAAAAGAATTAAATGAATTGAGAAAAATATGAAAAGTGGGATTAATTTAGAAAAAAAGAAGCAAAAATTGTAAAAATAGAAAAAGAAATATATGGAGCAAAATTTATATTAAAAATGCAAAGTAAGAATAAATGACCACAGTTCAGTTTGGTCTTGTCAGTTACAACACTTTCATTTTGTTATAGTCCATACGAAGTCGTCATAATTTCTTCAATCAAATATACGTCCTTTAGAGGAAAACATTTTTATTCCATTTACAAAATTCTTACGAAATCAAAAAATATCGTGATATTTATCCAAATCGCTAACATTGTTTATACCATGATATGTTTGATCTTCTAATTGAGAAAATCGTGTATTTGTTTTCCAACATGCTGCAATTTAGTATTAAGGTATGATCAATATTGAAACTCTAATTGTAATTTATTATTGTACTGTTTATTGTATTGTTTATTGGGTGTTTAACCTCGGTGGGTCATTCACCCTAAATAAATTATTTTTGAAATAATATTTGTCAGAATAGTTCCTTGTGTTCAAAGTCCGGGCCTCGGCGGCCCTCGATGAGTCCCAAAATGATATCTTAGCTTCCTCAAATTATCTAGTAAGGATTTGCATCACTTCCGATTATGAGAGGAAACACATATCAGCCACAGTATAATACAACCCTTTTGAAATCATCAGAAGGTGATCTAGGTAGGCTTATTACTGGAATTCATATGATGAAAAAATAGAGGACGGGCATAGCGTAGTTGGTAAATCGATTGCCTTGTACGCAGCTCACCTGAGTTCGATTACCAGCCCCGCACATAGGGTTAGAGACTTTTTTAAAAGAGATTTATCTGACCCGAAAAGAGGCGAATGCCTAAAGGCTAAAACCTCTATAATGAAAATGAAAAAAATTGATGTAAACATATTATATTACTTCAATATTACATTAGAAAAATGGTTATACATACGGCAAACCTGTACTATGATTCTGAACTTTCAATGTTTGATCAAAGATACAATTAAATTAAACATGTTCCAAAAAACGAACCTCCAACACGCACTGCTTCAGGGAGCAGAATAAGGTTCATTAATATTTTTATTTTACGCGAATGACTTGAACCATTTGATAAAATTCATGAAATTATCGCTAGCCTGCGGCATCAAACTCTTTCACGTCATCACAACGTCCACTGAAACTGTGTTCTTGCATTCTTAGTCGGGTATTCACAAATTGATGCAAAGTTAACAGAATGGAAGACGTTTCTATATGCTCAGCTATTTCGATTACCCGCTAACACTCAATTGTCTGTTAAGGACTTGGGATTCCTAAGGTAATAAAATAATAAAACTTTTATTATTTGTAGTAGTAAGCATTAACATGTATCTCATGGATGTTTGGTATCTGTTTGTGCAATATATGAGAAGGTTTGTTGTGTGCTGGTGAGAAGATAAAAAGGATATAAAAATTAAAAAATTGGATTTAATCTGGCCCGATGAACTAAAATAATTCATTTCTGATTTAGAAAATATCATAGGATGGCACCAAAATAAATCTCTTATAAACAGAAATTCTGGACTGCTTAAATAACAAGTTGTTACTTTATGAGCAATGCACAATTTATAGTCACACCGGCAATACCAATTAGCAATACCAATCATATGGTCAAACAATAGTGCTACGCGGAAGAAAATACTTTTAAAAAAATCTGAAAATGATTTTCTAGTGTCGTTCCTGATAGCGACTAGCACAGACCAGCAAACACAGAAACAATAGAATGCACAACGAATCAAAAAATCTAACACAAATTCGGTACAATTTACTATAGTATAGCATACTTGCACACAAACGTTGAACTAATATCGCACACATCAATTAGTTTTGTTTATTACCTCTGAATGCGCCACAACTTTTCCTTCGTTCAACCACACCTTCAACCTGCAACTTATAATTCTAACCGAACCAACCACGACTGTTTGAAATCACGCACTCACCACCGTCCGAAAATGCTACACCAAATTTATACTCTTCTCCAGCGGCACAGCAACCAATTTGCTTCACTTTTCCACCCCACAGCAAACACAATTCGCTTAACCTGTGCTGCTTATTGAATTGTGCTATCTGCCACTTGTCTGTATATCTTGGAAAATCCTGACGGTACTTCACTCCCACGTGCGGTAGAAAATATAACCGAAATCCACTTCACCGCGCGCGTCGTGGACGGAAAACCAAACGCCAAACAACCCTGTTGATCATCAATTTCAATTCGCCGAATTGATGCTGATTAGTAGGGAAAAAGAGGAAGCTGCATCGTTTCACTGTCTCCCGGTGTGTACGTACACTCAAACGGTATCGAAAGGGTTCACTCCTCAAGAACGAATACGCCAACAATTCGACTTCTTCGTCAATTTCTTTCGGACAGGTTGAATTGGTTGGTACAACACTCGACAGATCACCGGTTATCGCGCACGAGTTCGAACTTCAGTCGATTACTCGCTGGCAAGTCACATCAAGTACTGAACCCGACAACGGTCAAGTGAAGAAATACACCTTGGCACCGATCAACTGGGAAAACGATTTACTTTGCTCGTGAAACGTGCCCACCATACAGGAACAGTGTACCCTTTCCGGAGGGGACGATTGGTAGAACGCTCAACCAAAGCACACACTCACTCGCGGGACATCCTTTGGAAACACGTCGTAACCGAGCAAATTCACAGCGTAAACTGAACGTTACTGGTACTATTTTGCAACATTTTAGCAATTCGAGATAGGCGCGCTTACCCTCCCCGTCGAAGGCCGCCCAGCATCCAATCAACATGGCTCGGATAATCTGATCAGCGGTGGAAAACAAAACTGAGAATAGGGAGAGCGGGAGAGCATACCGAGGTTAGTTGAGTCAGTTCTTGATCGTGCTTTGACGATGGTTCTGATGGGAGAGATTCTCACGTGGTGGCAGGATGGAAATGTTCTACTGCGGGACAGTGCTGTCAGTTCTGTTGTTTCAACGTAAAACTTGCGTTTCGGTGCATACTTCCGTAAACGTTAGTGTTCTCATATTTTGCGCCATTGTTTATCTCAATACGGTAATCACAATAAAAATGAAACACTAGTTGTGGAACTTGCCCCACAGACTAACAGACATAACACTATGAGAGAATTCCCACAAAAATATCGATCCGGCAATTTTCCCAGAGCACTAGCTCCACCTTTTATTCACGGTTCCAAACATTCATTTGCTAGTGAGTTACATCTCAGGTTTGGGAACAATTTTTCACTAGTGGCCTATCCCCCACATGCTCCTTCATATATCCGTTCCGCCATATTTGCAAATGTGGCCACAGTCCCAACTACAAATGGTCGGTGTTAAGTCAGACCGGACTAAGTCGCAAAACATCAAAAAATGAGATGATGATAGTACTGGATAAAGAATTTCGTCAGCTACATTCGACTTTTGACAGATTTGAAATATGTAACAATAAACATGAATTATGACAAAAATTAATTCCCAATCATAATGTAAAGGATATTGCGATTCAAACTTTAAAAGCGTTTTTCTCCAAATCAATATTTTGTCACTTAGTTCGGTCTGACTTAACACCGACCAAATATATTTGAAATAACCGTTAAAGCGGATGAAGCATTGTTTTCGAGTGTTATGTCTGATTCGATAGATTCAAGAAAACAGCAAAGAAATCAAAAATATAATTGATCCTACAATAATCGAGCAATAGATTATATGGCAATTACTGGTTTTACATCGCATTGATTCATTAACCTTCACACAGTCGCGCTAGTGCACTGAGTGCACGCTGCTCTGGAAATCTATCCAAATCGTCTTAGGGCACCAGCGGCTGCTCGTTCAGTGGGCCATAAGCGCTACTTCCGGAGGGTTAATTCCAGCGGAACTACAATAGGGTTTACTGTAGCAGTAAATTTTACTTTACATTGTAAGAAACCTGTTTGGATCCATTACTATCCACAAGTCCTGCTACTCTATTGACAATATTTTCTCTAGACTGTTGGCATGAGTTGGGTAGTAATATATATAATTGATTATTATACTGCCAAAAGAGATCTGACCAGCAAGTTGATGGACTTGAATGCGTTCCATGGAAACGAAGAAGCGCATTCCAGTGGAATGATTGGTCTATTCCAGCGATTCTCATCCATTTCACCAGGTGGTATCCTTTAAAGTGGCTCCATTATTTGTGGTACTGTCATTTTGACTGACAGACAGAGAAAGAATGACCGGAACAGTGAGAATGAAGAAACGGTGAAAATTCACTTTTTTATTGGCAACACTGAGAAAAGATATGTCCTCAAGCAGGGATCGAACCTGCGATGTCTTAGTCTCTAGTTGGGTGCGTTAACCACTCCGCCATCGAGGAACTGTGATGATGTCATCACATAATCTCAAAAGTATCGTGATCTCCGCCGCAGCCTACAATTTCTCTCAATTGAACTTTGCAGGTGTGCTCGGTTTATTAGTATGCATGATTTTCTTTGCCTATTAGAATATTTTGGTACAAAAGCTATTTTTCAAAAGGTTGAAGACATTTTTTCATACATCAATTTCAAAATAAAAAATTATTCGATTACTGAATTTTATACAGCAAAATTAACTAAGAAAGAGTTATAGGGAACGAAAACTTCCGCATGAAAAAATACAATCAAAACACATATGTTCTGACACATTTCACAAAAACAAAAATTCAAATTAAAAATTTAAACTATTAAAAATCCCCATTTATTTTTTTTTACATTTTGCAACAGAAACCTAAAGCGAAAAGAAAAATTTTAAATGTCATGATGGGAAACTTATTAGTAAAAAAGTTTTTCGAACAACCTTTATACATATTTTTAAATTTCATACTAATTGAAGGAAAACACTATGATTGTATATCAGATTATGATTCAATTTGTTTATTGATTCCTAAATTCTATTCCCAAAAACCCCAATACGACTAATCTGCCTTAGTGTCGTCCAATCGAAGATTTCTTCAGGATTTTAAACTCCTTGGTGTATAAAAATAACGGGAGAGCCACGAATTGCAAACAGTTGATTGGTAGAATCAAGAGATGCAGGAAGGCCTTACAACGCGCCTGTTCCGACATCAAACGAAAGCTTCATCGAACAGCTGATTACGGACCATTTTCAAATGTTCACTAATTTTTTTCAACAACAGAGAACCTATTTTCAATATCAATAAATCAGATTTTCTTCAAATACTTTTTGACAGCTTGAGAAAAAAAAATCCAAAATTTTAGTTGCCCGTTGGATAGAAATATTGAAAACCTGGTGAAATAATTTTCTAAATTTACACACACCATCAAATTAAAGTAGTACTCTTTTATGCATAACCGTTGCGAAAATTTCATAATATTGTTCGCACGTGTTAATCTCGTTGAAGAAATCAGTTTCGATACCTTCCAACACTGTTCTTTCACCATCATAACAAACCACCACAATCTCTCACGAGAATTCCAACCCATACCGAAATAATTTCCCCGGAGAGTCTCGATCGAGCGCGAGAGAAGGCAACTTAGTAGCGGGACAAGCAAAATCTTATTTACATATTAGTTTTTTGCCAACACGCTGTGAGGGAAAGAGATGGCATCAAAACAATCTCGTTTGATTTAGGAACGGTGCGAAATACAGTTGCTCGGCGGGAGATTTTGCGCGCCCCATTACCAGTGGGATGATGGGTGGGGTGCAGCATTGTGTTGTATGAACTAGAGATGGGCGAAACAGTTCACTTCGCAGAACCATTCCCGACTGAACAGTTCTGTAAAAAGAACTAGTTCAGATGAACCGTTCTTCCGTTCAGCTGATATTTTACTTGTATCTAGCGAATGTCTCTCAAAACATTCGATTCTTGGAGAGGAACCAAACAGATGGTGCCCAAACTATTATACCCCTGTATGCTTAACAAGTCCATCAAGGGTAGCGATTTCTTCATGATGTATAACTAGAGAAATAGAGAATGTGATGAGTCGTTCTTCGCCGGTTCCATTCTCGGAGAGCACAGAGAGCGGTTTGTGGGACGGCAAGTCGGTTCATTTTCATTCGTTCACCTAAAAATCGGTCCGAGAAATTCGCCAAACGGCTTTGGGTCAGGTTCAGTTCATTCGCTTTGAAGAGAATTGTGAACTACCGTTCTTTTAAAAAGAACTTCCGTTCGCTCATTCTCTTCGAAGAACCAGTTCACTTGAACCGTTCGCGAACGAATGGCCCATCTCTAATCGTAATACCTCAGAGGCTAAAAACTATTGAAATGGTCACCAAATTACTTCTAATCGTAGATCTAGATCACTGATTGCCAATCAAACATTCTTTGAATATATTGTCCACTATCGACGATTCCGGAAGTCCGGAATTCCGGGCATATCCCACAAATAAAGTCACATCGGTTCTTCGGTGATGACTGAACCGATTTTCTCAAACCACGTCTCAAATGGAAGGCAAAATATGCAGTTGAGTATTGCGTAGCCGCCCCTTCCCCCCCCCCCCCCTCCCCACCTTGGCCTTACACCTCCCTCCTTCATCACTCCCCTCTTCTTGGATCACCCTCACGCCCAGATTTCCTTCATCCACCCCGTATACCGAAATAAGATGAAGGATTTCTGACGCATCCTCCACACCCACTCTACTAAACCCCCATTCCCTACACGTTCAAACGCATTCCACCAACCTTTGCAAATTATAATCACATGAAGATAACATTGAACTCATGCTTATTAAGCTAATTAAATATTATTCTTTTGCCTTTCTTATATAGAAAGGTTATGCAATTGCTCCAAAAACCGACTTTCTAACCGAGGCCCGGAGGGCCGAGTCTCATATAACATTCGACTCAGTTCGCCGAGATCGCAAAATATCTGTGTGTATGTATGTGTGTATGTATGTATGTGTGTATGTGTATGTGTGTATGTATGTGTGTATGTGCGGATTTGTTAACAAAATGTCCACATCGGTTACTCGGAGATGGCTGAACCGATTTTTACAAACTAAGATTCAAATGAAAGGTATAATATTCCCATAGGTTGCTATTGAATTTCATTTTCAACCGACATCTTGTTCCGAATTACGAGTTGAAGAGTATGGTTACAAAACAAAATTTGTTGATTTTTCCAAATCAGTTTCTCGGAATTTTCTGAACCGATTTTGACAAACTTAATTTTAAATGAAAGGTCCATCAGCTGCTGTTGAATTTTGTGTGGATCCGAGTTCTGGTTCCTGAATTACAGGGTGATACGTACGATCACGCAGCAAATCCTGATTCTAACGAATTCTGCGATGAATGTAAAAAGGTGAAATTTTTTCCAAAATGTAAATACAACTGTTGAATTTGTAGATCTAGGTCCCCAACAGTCATTCAAAGTCTCTTTGGCCACACTATTATTCTTTTCTTCTGAAAGCTTTGGAACGGATAATCGATCATCACATCAGGAACGTTAGTTTAGTTGAATATCCACTGCACAAAATGCAACATGCATATCAGTGTGGGAAATCCACGATCACTCTGCTTCACGATGTTGTTTACAACATTGAGAAAGCCTTCTCGCTCAAGCAATCTAGCTTGGGTGTATTCCTAGATATTGAGGGTGCTTTTGACAATGTGTCCTTCCAGTCTATTCTGGAAGCGACGCGCGGTCATGGGATACCTGCATGTATCTCAGGTTGGATAAACGCAATGCTTAGTAACCGCATGCTTTGCTCGTCACTGCGACAGGCTGAGATACGGAAGTTGAGTATTTGCGGTTGTCCTCAGGGCGGCGTTCTGTCACCTTTGTTATGGAACTTAGTAGCTGACGGCTTGTTGAAGAAACTCAATGAGCTTGGATTTCCAACCTACGGGTTTGCTGACGATTACCAAATACTAATTACTGGATTTTGCATCGGAACAATCTTTGACTTGATGCAACAGGCATTAAGAGCTGTCGAACAGTGGTGTCGACAAGTTAAACTATCAGTTAACCCAAGCAAAACTTCAATGGTTCTTTTCACGAAGAAGCGAATAACAACCGGGGTTCGTCCCTTGCAGTTCTTTGATTCTGAGCTACTGTGTGCGGATCAAGTCAAATACGTTGGAGTCATATTGGATTCCAAACTGAATTGGTCTGCTCACATTGAGTTCAGAGTCAAGAAAGCGTGCATGGCCTTCGGGCAGTGCAGACGAACTTTTGGAAAGACCTGGGGTCTCAAACCTAAATACATCTATTGGATTTACACGACAATTGTACGTCCAATACTGTCATACGGATGCCTTGTGTGGTGGCAGAGGGGAGAGGTGGTGACAGTCCAGTCAAAGCTAAACCATCTGCAAAGAATGGCGCTCATGGCGTTGACTGGTGCTTTCACCACGACTCCGACTGCTGCTCTTGAGGCACTTCTAAATATCAAACCATTACACATACACTTAAAACAAGAAGCACTATCATGTGCATACAGACTGCAGGTTACTGGGCTTTGGAACAGTAATCATGTTGATCTTGCTACCAGTCATATACGATTGTGGTCACAAATGGTTACATGGGGTGAAGATATTCTTGCTCCCAGCGATATTACACTCACTTGTAGTTTTCCTTACAGGACATTCCATGTGAAGATTCCCTCTCGAGAGGAGTGGTTGTCTGGCTTTATGGAAAGACAACAACAAACGCAAGTAGTCTGTTACACTGACGGTTCTCTGATGGAGGGACGTGCTGGTGCTGGTGTCTACTGTCGTGAAATGAGATTGGAACAATCTCACTCACTAGGTAGATATTGTACTGTATTCCAAGCAGAAATCTTTGCGATTATGTGCGGGGTGCAATCGGCCCTTCAACTGAGTTTGTCCGGCAGAGTTATAAACTTCTGCTCCGATAGTCAGGCTGCAATCAAGGCCCTTAGCTCAGACAAATCCCGGTCCAAGCTAGTGATCGCGTGCCGAACCCAAATCGAAGAACTAAGCATTGTCAACACTATCTACCTTGTCTGGGTGCCCGGACATTGCGGTATTACTGGAAATGAATGGGCTGACGAATTGGCCAGGGCAGGTTCAGCGATTGACTTCGTTGGTCCTGAGCCCGCCCTGCCAATTTCGACAAGTTGGATAAGGGAAAAAATACGGTCCTGGGCTTTGTCCGAGCACCGCAATTATTGGAGAAATCTACAAACGTGTCGCCAAACAAAGGCGTTTCTAGAACAACCATGCCCAGTGGTTTCGAAAAATCTCTTACATTTTTCGAAGCTCCACTGCGGCATGCTGACCAGGGCTTTAACCGGCCACTGCAAACTCAATTATCACATGGCAACTATTCAGCGCGCTGAGTCTTTTTCATGTGATCTTTGTGAATCCGACTACGGAACCTCATATCATCTGATATGCAACTGTCCAGCGCTAGCGCAATTGCGATTTCGAGTCTTCAGCCGTCCTTATATAGACGAAACCATGTTTGGTCGACTGAAACTCAGAGACATACTAAAGTTTCTTATCCAATGTGGTAAAGAGCTTTAGGATTATTCGCAGGCAAGTTGAACTACTTGTGAGTTTAACTTACCTGTTGTTTATTTTTGTTTTGTGCTGTTATTTTTCCCACCCTTCCAATTCTACTTCCCCACTCCTCCTTGTCCTTTCCTTCCACTCAGGAAATGATGAAAACACACGGCAAGGCACAAATCCCCGACTATGTACGGGGAACGTGCCATTTGAGCCAATATATTCTGATTCCTGATTCCCCAACAGTCATTCAAAGTCTCTTTGGCCACACTGGCCACCATCGACGGATCCGGAAGCATCCAAAGTCAGAATAACGGTTATATTGGTTTCTCAAAAATGGCTAGATTTGCTCAACTTAGTCTCAAATGAAAGGTGTTGCGTCCCCAGAAACTGATATTAAATTCCATCTCCATCCGACTTCCAGCACCGGAGTTACGGGTTGCGGAGGTCGATCACATAGAAAACTCCGATTCAAACCGATACCGTGGTGAATGCAAAAAGGTGCTCTTATATATACTTACCAAGTGTAATAAGAATGAAAGACATTTCCATAAAGTTATATTGTACGAACCAGCTATTAAATCATAGTTTGGAGAAATGAGAAAGGCACAATTGCACCTCTAGGTGGATTAAAACAGGTTTTTTTATTCATGAACAGTTTTATTCCTTTATCTGAAAGTACAATTCCTGGAGAATATTTTACCAAATTTTCATAGCGATCCGATCAATAGATCAAAAGTAGAGAGATGGTCGGGTTCGGGTATTTGGATCCGAAACCCGGACTCGAACCGAACTCGACGTGTTTCTGGTCGGGTCCGGATTTCGATAATAGTAAATATAAATGCAAATTCCACTTGCCAGTAATTCGTTTTACCATAGGCAGATATAACTGGACGTGTATGTTGCTACTTCAGGTTCGAGTTCAGGTTCGCATTAGAAATTTTCTGGTTCGGGTTTTCAAATTTTGAAATTTTTAAATGTTCAGGATCGGGTTCGGGCTTATCAATTTTCAAACTTTTGGGACCATCTCTAATCGAGTTATGAATTTGAAATTTTAAATTGCCACTGCTCTTGGTAGACGTTACCTAAAGCAGTGGTAACTTAAAATTTCAAACTCAATTATCTCGAAATATTGTTTTTCCGAAAATGGTTTTCCGTGATCACAATTGCCAAAAAATCACTCAATCGATTTTCTTCAAACTTTTATTCAATTGTAATTAGTTTTTCTTGTAAATTCCATTTTTATGCACATTTTTTTTTGTTTCATGGATTAGATTTTTGCCTTTCTCATATAGAAAGGTTATGCAATCACTCTGAAAAACGTTAACCTAATCCCGGCCCGGAGGGCCGAGTGTCACATCCCATTCGACTCAGTTCGTCGAGATCGGAAAAAGTCTGTATGTGTGTGTGTATGTATGTATGTGTGTGTATGTGTGTGTGTGTATGTATGTGCGTATGTGTCAATTAATGTCACTCATTTTTCTCAGAGATGGCTGGACCGATTTGCCCAAACTTAGTCTCAAATGAAAGGTGCAACCTTCCCATCGGCTGCTATTGAATTTTGGATCGATCGGAATTCTGGTTCCGGAATTACGGGTTTCAGAGTTCGGCCACACAGAAATTTCTCATATAAACTATAGGAAAAATTAAAAACTGAATTTTTATTTTTGATGCTAAATGTGTTCAAGGTGCATGAAACGTCGAGATTTGATGTAAACTCGAAAAAAAATTTGACTACGATTCACTTTTTTGGATTTTGGCACATTTTTGCCTTTCTCATATAGAAAGGTTATGCAATCACTCTGAAAAACGTCAACCTAATCCCGGCCGTAGTTGATGGTTTACGGAGAGGGGTTACACCCCCCCTCTACTGTTCGCGCCCCTCCTTTAAAAATCTCCCTAAATCACCCCTCAGACCACCACCCCATCCAGCCCTCATACCCCTCCCTTTCAACCCCATCATCTTTAAACCACCACTATATCACAAAGCATACCAATTTAAGCTGGGGAGTCGTTCGTTCACGGGACTTTCGCCCTCCTCACATACCCACCCCCGCATGACAAAATGAGTTAGCAAGCAGATAACATTGATCTAATGCTGATTAGGCTAATGAAGTATGATATTTTTTTGTTTCAAGTGTTTCACCGTCGACACGTAGCTCATCAAGTTCGTGGCTGGCATGCCATTGTGTATAAGTGCAAAGTGTACTAAGAATGTAATGGACATTTCCACGATTATGTTGAACATAAAAAGCCTCCGTGCCATAGTTTAGAGAAATGAGAAAGGCACAATTGCACCGCTAGGTGGATTAAAACAGGTTTTTAATACAATATTTGGTCGGTGTTAAGTCAGAACTAAGTGACAAAATATTGGTTTCGAGAAAAAAAAGAGTTTAAAGTTCAAATCGCAGCATCCTTTACATTATGATTGGGAATTAATTTTTGGCCATAATTCTTGTTTATTGTTACATATTTCAAATCTGGCAAAATTCGAATGTAACTGATGATATTCTTTATCCAGTGCTATCATTATCTAATTTTCTGATGTTTTGCGACTTAGTTCGGTCCGACTTAACACCGACCATTTAGAATTTAAAATATCGATTATTTAGGAAAAACGTTCACGTCTGCAGCATTTTTTTTTTGTTCAACTAATCATTAAGGTACGAGGAATACTCCTATACTAATGAATATTTTGAGTTTTAGGATTTTAGTTGATCATCGCGATAACCGCAAGCCTCTTAAATAAAAACTTGTTTTAATCCACCTAGAGGTGCAATTGTGCCTTTCTCATTTCTCTAAACTATGATTTAATAGTTGGTTCGTACAATATAACATTATGAAAATGTCTTTCATTCTTATTACACTTGGTAAGTATATATAAGAGTACCTTTTTGCATTCATCGCGGTATCGGCTTGAATCGGAGTTTTCTATGTGATCGCACTCCACAACCCGTAACTCCGGAGCCGGAAGTCGGATGGAGATGGAATTTAATATCAGTTTCCAGGGACGCAACATCTTTCATTTGAGACTAAGTTGATCGAATCGGTCTAGCCATTTTCGAGAAACCAATATAACCGTTATTCTGAATTTGGATGCTTCCAGATCCGTCGATGGTGGCCATTGTGGCCAAAGAGACTTTGAATGACTGTTGGTGACCTAGATCTACAAATTGTGTTTACATTTTGGAAAAAAAAATCACCTTTTTACATTCATCGCAGAATTCGTTAGAATCGGGATTTGCTGCGTAATCGTACGTACGTACACCCTGTAATTCAGAAACCAGAACTCGGATCCACACAAAATTCAACAGCAGCTGATGGACTTTTCATTTAAAATCAAGTTTGTCAAAATCGGTTCAGAAAATTCCGAGAAACCGATGTGGACAAATCAACAAATTTTGTTTTGTAGCCATACTCTTCAACTCGTAATCGGGAACAAGATGTCGGTTGAAAATGAAATTCAGTAGCAACCTATGGGAATATTATACCTTTCATTTGAATCTTAGTTTGTAAAAATCGGTTCAGCCATCTCCGAGAAACCGATGTGGACATTTTGTTAACAAATCCGCACATACACACACATACATACATACATGCATACACACATACATACACACAGATATTTTGCGATCTCGGCGAACTGAGTCGAATGTCGGTTTTTGGAGCAATTGTATAACCTTTCTATATGAGAAAGGCAAAAGAATAATATTTAATTAGCTTAATCGGCATGAGTTCAATGTTATCTTCATGTGATTATATTTTGAAATGTTGGTGGAATTCGTTTGAAAGTGGAGGGAATGGGGGGTTAGTAGAGTGGGAGTGGAGGATGCCTCAGAAATCCTTCATCTTATTTCGTTATACGGGGTGGATGAAGGAAATGCGGGCGTGAGGTCGGTCCAAGGGGAGGGGAGTGATGAAGGAGGGAGGTGTAAGGGGCGGGGGGGGAGGTGCGGCGACGCAATACTCAACTGCATATTTTGCATTCCATTTGAGACTTGGTTTGAGAAAATCGGTTCAGTCCAAAGAACCGATATGACTTTAATTGTGGAATATACCCGGAATTCCGGACTTCCGGAATCGTCGATAGTGGACAATATATTCAAAGAATGTTTGATTGGCAATCAGCGATCTGGATCTGCGATTAGAAGTAATTTGGTGACCATTTCAATAGTTTTTAGCTTCTGAGGTATTACGATTGTACCGATTTATATGGGAAATTCCAGTGTATCCTTACTAACACCCCTGTAACTCCGGAAGCAAGAGTCAGAACCGAATGAAATTCAGCAGCAGTCAATGGTATTACTGTATCTTTCTTTTGAAATCAAGTTTGTGAAAATCGGTAGAGAATTCGTTGGGGAATGGGTGTGATATTAGCTTAGGAACTTGGCGGGTTCCCCGGGGGCGTCATGAATCGTCATAGGTGGCCAATGTGGTCAAAACTGCTTTGATTGATCATTAGTGATCCAGACCCGCAAACTAGAGTAATGTTACATCAATTTTAATATGTTTTACATCATTTGAACATCATGGTGGTACCAGTTTATATGGGTATTTGCTGTGTGACCGCACTCTTCAACCCGTAACTCCAGAACCGGAAGTCGGATCAACTAAAAAATCAATAGCAGCTTATGGGAGCGTTATACCTTTCAGATGAAAGTAAGTTTGCGAAAATCGGTTCAGCCATCTCTGAGAAAATTGTGTGAGTTTAAATGACACACACATACACACACATACATACACACACAGACATTTGCCGATCTCGACGAACTGAATCGAGTGGTGTATGACACTCGGCCCTCCGGGCCTCGGTTAAAAAGTCGATTTTTACAGTGATTGCATAGCCTTTCTTTATATGAGAAAGACAAAAAGATTTCGGGAAAAAGCCATAAATCCACCAATCCACAATATATTTTTACAAACTAATGCTTGTTTTTTTCACTGAAAAATGTACTATCTAAATACTATTGATATAAAACAATGATTAATTTATATCTTCATATAAATTTACTTTCTTCAATTTGTTTTCGCAAAGCGCTTTTAATGCATCTAACAGTGCACAATGGTCCAGAATACAAATATAGCAGTAATTTCGAAATTTTACCGAAACTAAACAACAAAGCCTCATTAAGTCTTTGGAGAAGTTTTCGTAGTTTGTGCGCCCCTTCTTTTTGTTAAAACATCAGTCAGGGGGGTTCTAATTTTACAAAGATAAAAAAATAACTTTTTAATCATTCCAGCTAGAGTCAAACGACTCTAACGGAAGTTGCAGAACGACAAATTTTGGAAATGTTTGCTGAAGACATGTAAGCTTTAGCTGTCATACTTTTCATTTTACAATAATTTTAATATCGAAGGTTAGGGTGTATCTTAGAAAAACTGTTTTATTCAAATAACTTTTGCGGTATTGATTTAAAACAGAATTAGTCTTAAGACCATTTTAGGGTGAATAATTTGTTTCATGGCACCACATATCTAACTATTTTCGTTGAAAAGTTAAGAGCACTTTTTCGCCAAAAATGAGGTATTTTGGAATAACAATATAACTCATTGGGGCAAACAAAAGATAATTCTTTTCCAACTATAAATAAGGCTATGATTAGAGTCATAATTGAGCAAAAAATGGCGAATATGATATTTTTTAAATTTCAAATTTCAATTGAGTTAAAATAATCTATTTTTGATATATTAAGTTGTTATATCTTTTGAACACTGGAAGCTAGAATTTTGATGTGTTAGAAGAAAATGTTCGTCTTCAAAAGCTTCGAAAAATATCAGGATAGGTTGGAAAAAAAACTGAAAAAGTTATATTGAAAATTTGGTTTTTCATGAAGTGACCCTATATAATATATTTAAATTTCTTTCACAGTGGACAATATAAAAAATATAGTTTTGTTTTCATGATAAAATATTGCACTTTACAATACTTTTCTATTATTTCAAATAGTGCGTAGGGTTGAAATCAGGAAATTAACTTTTTAATGGCTCGAGATAGAGTTTTGCGGTCTTTTAGAAAATTTAAGAAAATAAAATTTTAAAAAACTTTGTTGAAGACTCTGCAACTCTATGTCGTGTACTTTTTACTTTCAGATATTTTGAAGGAGAACAATTCGTCTTAATATACCGAATCTCTAGCTTCGCTCGTTAGAAAGTTATGTACTTTTTACTAAAAAGAAACTATTTTTGAGTCAATACAGGCCAGATTCGATTATCCGTAGGGTGCAGAAAAATTTCGCTTCGGATAATCGAATCAAAAAAAATGCTTTTTTTCTTCATGAAATATATTTGTTATATGTTGAAAAACAGTATCTAAGGTACATGCATCAATGTTTGACATATGGTACATGCATTAATGTTTGACTTATGGACGAATATCGATCACTTTATATTCTATAAAGTGATAGTAAGACAAGTTATTTAGCCAACTTATTTTATGTTAAGGTTGAATAGAGAAAGGACAAAAAACGAAAACGAAAAAAGCTGTTTTTTCCACACCGTGTGTTAGATTTTCATAAAAATTAATCAGCATTACTGTAACGACATTCTACATAAGCTGATTGATTTTTATGAAGATCTAACAAAGGGTGTGGAAAAAACTGCTTTTTTTGTTTTAGATTTTTGCCCATTCTCTGTGCAACCTTAAAGTATTGTGTTCGATTAATTTGGATAATTTAGCTATTTTTTGGTAAATTCAGACAGAAATAACAACTGGATTTGAAATTACGCATCACTGCACAGTCAGTGGAAGAAATCCAACCAAAAAACAATTAATTGGAAACCGCTGAAAAAGTATCACAATATACACACCAAAAGTTGCGGAATATTTTAGATAATAAAATGCAATCAAATTTGTTCACCGCACGCAACTGTGACCAGAGATATTGGGCTTTAAAGATCCGGAATATTACCGGTTTTCTTAAAATCTGAGGCCTAATTCGAAAGCCGCTGTAAAAGTATAAAGAATTATACCCTCAAAGTTGCGGAAAACTCTTGCAATCAAGATGCAATCAAATTTATTCGCCGTATGCACTGGTTTGTATACAAAAACAAAACTTCGGGAATCCTCTAAGAGAAGCAACATGCTAGATTCCATTGAGAAGCCCAAGAATTTGTTTCAAAGCCATTCAACACAAATCCAGTAATGCACGCCTGCTGAACGGTCTGCTGGGCGTCGCCCAACGTTGGTCCAACAAAGAACCAGCATTGGATAATTTTGAAACATGGATTTCTTAGGGGGATGAATTTTGCACACGTTGCGAATATCAAAAATGCCCAACTTTGTATGCGCACGACACAGTGGCGGATCCAGGGGGAGGGTCCTAGGGGTCCGGACCCCCTCCGAAATGTTTTTAATTGTTGAGAAATTTTAAACTAGTTTTAAACTAGTTTAAATTTCTATAGATTTTTGAATTTAAATATTAGGATAGAATTTTTTTTTTGTTAAGTATGCGAAATTTCTGTATTTCCTCGTATTTTTGTGAATATTTTGTGAGAACATAAAATTCTGGTTTTCCAAAAACTGTAGCTAGTATCAAATGTAATCGATTGGTGTGCGAAAATATGCAATTCATCGCATCGAATTCAAAATTATATGCTAATTAAGTAAAACTTCTGCATTTCTATGAAGATTTCATACTTTTTATAAAATATTTATTCTTTCAGAAACTGTAGTGGGTATCAATTGCAATAATAGACGTGTAATGTAGTTTTAGAAAACATAATATGCGGAAAATTGAACCAATTTCTTTGGACTACGGATAATTGAATCATTTTCCACGGATAATCGAGTTACGGATAATCGAGTCTACGGATAATCGAGACTACGGAGTCTCGATTATCCGTAAGTCTCTGTGAAGAATATATTCTCATTTTTTAAGTTTAAAGTATCGGTGTCGTGGTGTACTGACAGTGTTGGAAGAAATAATGAATTTCTACATTTGGATTGAATCATAAGTTTTAAAATCGTTATAACTATTTTTTGAAAACTCGTAGCTAGTTACCGTCTTCGACAAAGTTATTAACCAAGATTTGAATTATCGTTCTACAAAGCTGGTTTTTCAAATTGAGTGAAATAGCGATCTTTATTAACGTAAATGCAAAATAATTGATTTCCCTATATAAAATCCCATACAAACTTTGAACGCAATGCGCAAACCCGGGAAGCATCCGACCGCTCCCAAACTTTGCACAGGCATTTGGGACCACAAAAGGAACTCAAAAAGTGCTGTGCTGAAAAATGTAATTTTCGAGCCACTCTACTGTTCAGTGCATCTACTTCATAAAGAATTATTAGCGCTGTTCTTTTCAGAGCGGTGCACAGTAAAGATCCTATTTTATTCGTCCCCGTGTTTGTCCGCTTCCGATTACTTCTACAACAGAGTTTGTAGGCTTTTTGAATCGATTTTGTCATCCACATTAAAGACAACGTCTTCTGATTGAATTCCCCTATGTTACACGATAGAATTAAAGCGAAAACCTTTGCGTACGTGTGTTGAGAATTTGAAATGCCGCTGTTTCAAAAGTTTCAATGTACCACTGATTCATACTGCTGCGATAATAGACTGATTCCGAAGAGTATTTTAGGGTTTTATTTCATACCTTAGATAGTGCCAAACAATCTGAAACCAATATGTTCAGATTTCGTCAGTCCTAAATACACAACGGGGCTCACAAAATCAGTCATTGTATTCATTCTAAAAATTACGGAGAAAATCACAGGCATCTACAGGAAAATGTAGTTTGTAGCCAACCGATTAGATGCATAAAATTTTATAGCACACCGAATTGAGTTTAAATATTTGTTGATTAAATGAAATTTCTTTATTTTCACAAATTATTGTAATTTTCAAGAGTTTAAAATTTTGTGCTTCCAGGAAATGTAGCTGATATCAATTTCTATAGATTTTTGAATTTAAATATTAGGATAGAATTTTTTTTGTTAAGTATGCGAAATTTCTGTATTTCCTCGTATTTTTGTGAATATTTTGTGAGAACATAAAATTCTGGTTTTCCAAAAACTGTAGCTAGTATCAAATGTAATCGATTGGTGTGCGAAAATATGCAATTCATCGCATCAAATTCAAAATTATATGCTAATTAAGTAAAACTTCTGCATTTCTATGAAGATTTCATACTTTTTATAAAATATTTATTCTTTCAGAAACTGTAGTGGGTATCAATTGCAATAATAGACGTGTAATGTAGCTTTAGAAAACATAATATGCGGAAAATTGAACCAATTTCTTTGGACTACGGATAATTGAATCATTTTCCACGGATAATCGAGTTACGGATAATCGAGTCTACGGATAATCGAGACTACGGATAATCGAATATGGCCTGTATTGCAAAATATAAAAAATATCGTATTTGTCATTTTTTGGTGATCTATACTACAAAGCATGCTATTTCATATGGCAGAAACGGTATTTAATGTTAAATGCCCTAATCAAAGATAATGCTATTTAAAAAAGTTTTATTTTTTATATTAAAGTTCTCATAACTTTGAAACGATAACAGTTTAGTAGTTAGTGTTTTAAAGCAAATTATGCGCCCTAAAATAATCTAAAGGTTGTCCAAAGGGTACTTTAGCGTAAAATAAAAACTACAAAAGTTATACAAATAAAACCGTTTTTTTAAGAAACACCCCAAAGCTTACATTTGGAATAGAAAGTATGAAAGCTAGATCTTGCAGGCCCGTAGCCAGGATTTTGTTTCGGGAGGGGCTTAAAAAAATTTGCATAAAGCTTTTAATTCTGACAATTTGATATAGTCACTAGAAACTAAATTAAATTTTGAAAAGTTCATAATGAAATCAATTCCAAATCAAAGACAATCCTAAAAATATGTTCATTGTCACAAGAAAGGCTATAGTACTTACTCTCGTTACAACAAAGTATATTCTAGAGTTCACAGTATTTATGCGCTAACCGAATATGACAATGCTTGACGGTGCTGGAAAACACTAGGTGTTCCAAGCTACACCTTTAAAAGGCGTAGAAGATGCCAAACCGAAATGAGTAGAAAAATATCCATAAAATGTTCGAACGAAGAGAATGTCGAAATTCGTACAAAATCTTCTGATTTAGCAAGCGATTTGTAGATGCGCAGAGACGGTTCAACTTCTATTTTCTTTGTCTGGTGTTCTGCGAGTATAACCAGTTCCAAGGCATCATGCTAACACAATTTTTTGATATATTCTATTTAAATGAAACTATTTTCAAGACTAGCCTTGGTCGGGTAGATTAGAACCCCAGTTAGGAAGGATTTTTGGTAATCAATAGGATCAAAATATAAATTTAAATGATTAAATCAACTGAAGGAAACTGCCCACAATTTAATTGATTAAAGAAAATTGTCTACAAATCGAATGAAAACACTGATTACTAATATCTTCTAATTTTCCTTCAAATCGCCAGTCGCCGTGCATGTGTCGTTCACCGTGCAGTTTCAAAATCACGAAATTTAAAGAACTAGCTCCCTAAATCCATCGGAGAGATCCAGATCCCAAATCCTTTCGTTTCATCGTTTTATTGAAACTAAATTCCAACTAAAGTTGAATCGAAATTTTAAATACACCGTAAGTTGATCATATAACGTGCACTGGTGCCAAACAAATGTCCTCAACTACTTATTCTCGTTTTGTTGGTAATAGTTTTATATTATTTCTAAATTGTGACGTATTTAGATAGGTATTTTTACGGTGACTATGAGGGCGGTTTTCATTTTGATAAAAAAACAGGATTTGAAGTCACGTCAAATCCACCTAAACGCACGGTAACTGGGGACTTGACGGTACGTGAAATTTGTTAAATGTATTACCAAAAGAACTAGAAGGTCTACCTTCTGATGTCGCAAAAAGCAGAAGCAAAAAAAAATGCTACGCTATAGCAGGCTACAGGCACCAGTGAATCAAGCTAGCTATTGTTCTATATCAGTGCACATACAAATTGTATCGTTGCCCCCGGCTGCGGAGTAAAATGAGTTTGCCAAATGAAGCAAAAGTGCCTGTGCTACGGGATAACACGAACAGTTAAGGAAGTGGAACAATTAGTTAAAGTGAAAATGGAGCTTAATCTCGCTGAAGTTACCTACATTCAGCTACATCACGTAAAACTGTGTTTTGATCACGTTTAGAAGCTTAGCACAGGCCGAAAACTTTATTGCAAAGAACAACATGCAACACGAGGTCGAATTTAATAACACCAGAATCAAGATCCCCGTGCATATGGAAAACGACATGGTGGACGTGCGTATCCATGATTTGGCCCCGCGCACGAAGGAGGATTTCATCAAACAAATCATGTCGCAATATGGAGAAGTAGAATCTATTACGAATGACACCTGGAGAAATTTTTTCTCCGGCATTCCCAATGGCGTTCGTATTGTGAGAATGCGAGTGACTAAACCAATACCTTCTTACATGACTATCGAATGCAAATCACCGAAGGATGGCGTGACCTATAAGCAAACAACGCTAATTACATATCCCGGGCAGACCCCAACATGCCAATTCTGTAACTATACAGCCTACTACGGAAAAACATGCGCCGAAGCAACTAGTCAAAACTCATCTACTACAACCAACTCTAACACGCAGCCACCGATACCTTCAGATAAACCTAAAACAACGATCCAATTACCCAATAATGCAGGTACAACGACCACGACAACCGCTCCCAAACCAACAACTAGCATCGCCAATAAAGAAGCAAATACCGATGAAGACGGATATACAACAGCGACCCATAAGAACAAGAAACAAATAAGAACCTCTGATCGTGAACAGGAAGAAAGCAGTACCGATGACGACATGGACGGGAACGATAACGCGAGAGAAGGCAGACTGAATGACCACCAAGCGGCCTCACCGCCAAGGAAAAAGATCTCAACACGCAGCAGCAAACTGCGTCAACAAGATCTGGCAGACCGACATTCTTAGAATTTTTTTATTTTTACTTATTGTAAAAAAAATTAAAAGACCCACGGATCAGTTGTGCTAACGCATTGAGCCGTTTCAAATAAAAGTTTAGATTGAAAAAAAAAAGAAATATTATAAATATGAACAAGCTCAATAATTTCAGCATCTCTTTATTCCGACATATGGACGGGTATACATCGCACTTACTTCACCTCTGTCGAAGAGTAACGTAGGTGTAAGGCCAACTTTCTTTGATGATTTCTGTTGTTCTGTAGTTGAGTGCCCAGAAAATATAGAACAGCTGCTCTTGGGTCGATTTCAATTTATTTATTATTTTTTCTCTCTTTTTCTTCGTGATCTCTGCTCATCTCTCTTATTTTATTCCATAACGAACACAAATAAAACGAAAACATGAAATCGAAACATTAATCCCAATTTATTGACTGTAGACTCAACTAGTTACAACATTTTAGTCGCTCTCCGTGATAGGCTACTGATGTTTGTTCACTGTATCGTCACGTCGTTTTTAGACTTACATGAACATTAATTGGAAACCATCGAAAGAGACAGAAATGCTGCTGCTTACAACATTAAGTTTATTATGATTGATTGACTAATATGTGGTTTAGCATCTATTGACATCCGTTGAAAAGTAAGGATAAAATCACAACAGATAGTCCTACCGCTACTATGTACGTTTCTGTATGTGAACAACATTAGTAATATACGACGGTATACAATTCTTGGGTTGATGAACACCTCAGAAAAACCGCTGTTTTACCACTTTTTGGCTTGTTTATTTTTTGGCATTTTTCTTGCTTATTGTTCGATTGTTTAAAATATCACTACTTTGCGGACTAATAATGTTTAAATATGGACCGCATTCTCCGCATAAAATGAAATTGAGTGTCAACAGAAATACTATTGCATTAAAATGACGCGAAAACAAAAACTGTCTTCTCGACTATATTGTCATCAACTAACGGAAATGTTTTTGTCTAGCACGCTTGAGTGAGATGCCTGATGTTTCTACTAAGCGTACAGTGCACTAACCTATTACAGAAATTCAATCTGCTTATGCTTTAACTAACTTTATTCTGGCTAATATATAACATAATATCTGAGTTTTGTTAGACACAACCACTAGCGATAAAGTTCTCATTTTGGGACAGTTTTTGAGCTCACTTTTCTATAAAACTTCTGCAATTTTATTATATATTTCGTTTATTTTATTCGGTTCAATGCATTAGCTAAATGAAGCCTTGTGTCTTCAATATATTTCCATGATGTGAACAATGAAAGTGATAAAACGTAAATGGTTGTCCTACAGATCTCGTGCGAACAACTAGCGATTGCATGTGGAGAACTATTTACTAGGCTGAGAAATATTTTTCCTAACCAACAGTGTCGCGGTGGTGTTCATTTCTATCTCGTACACTTCCTTATCATCATAGTGGTTACTGCCATGTCCATGTTCGCGAATTTCTGACGGGTCACGAGTGTCGACTTCCTCAATGATGGTGCCGACCGTTGATTTTGAGATACTAGACGCAGTTTTTGCCGTCAATATTATCCGAACAGTAGCCAAAATTTGGCAAATGTTTGTTTTTCAGGAAATTGTTTTGGAGACTATGTATATGCAAAGATATAATGTGTAAAATAATACTATCGCATTCAGTTTTTACGTGCAGGGTCAGGTTGGAGGAAATATGTCTGTTCACCTAGATTTTCACCACAAAAACACCATTTAATATACTTCCTAGATGTGTCCTTTATAATGAATACCATTTTTTCCAAATCTGACAGGAATCTTTTAATAGCCACGGTGCAAGTAAGTGGTATCAGATCTTGTAGCCGAGCATTGATTTTCTCATCGTCCATATATATGAGGATCAACCACATGTTACAAGTTGTTATGCAAAATGACTGGTTTCGCCTGGGCTAATTTGTTAAATGGCATCAGCACTGAACGCCTGACATGGTTAAACTCGTTAAAGGCGATGTTCGTAAGCATAACCTCCATAATCACCTTCAGCAAATATTTCACATCATTAATGTTGCTCCAGCCAAATACGGAGGCTATTGACTTCAGGTCTTTTCGCATAAGATCGATCTTATGCGAAAAGACCTGAAGTCAATAGCCTCCGTATTTGGCTGGAGCACTACTTCTTGCTTCTGCGACTCAATCATTCGACAGATCCCCACAGCAAGAATTAAAGTAACAGTTTCGTTTGTCTTCCGACGAGTCACACAATATGAAGGGAACTGTTTTATCACACTCAGCATACTGAGTAGATATCCTGACCGCTGTCTTCGGTGGTTCGAAATAGCAATCTTCCTCACAATTCTCGCATTAATTTGTTGAAACCAAACAAGATACAATTTTTTTAAGAGTCACCGAAAAACATGTTGTTTCTTAAATTTATTTTTGAAAATTTTCGGGGGGGGCTTTAGCCCCCTAGCCCCCCCTCTGGCTACGTGCCTGAGATCTTGCATGTATTTAGCAAATCTGTCTAAAATGTGTTACTCTACAACTTCATCGAAGACAGTAAAGCTCTATCTCGAACCGTTCAAAAGTTCAATTTTAAATATTGCTAAAATTAGAACCACTCTAGCATCTGTTTAAACAAAAAGAAGGGCCTTGCAAAGTACAACAACTTTGCCAAACATATTGTAAGGCTAAGTCATTTTATTTTACCAAAAAGTTAAAATTCCTGCTAAATACACATTTTGGTCACGTTAGGCCTTTCGTTTGAAACTAGTTAAGATCGGTTCAGTTATTGCTGAGATAATTACATTACATTATTGTACATGCATACAGACATTGTCCCAAATTGTCGTGGTGAGTCGATTGGTACATGAGCTGCGGCCTTCCGGGCCTCTGAAAAAGTTTTCAAGCTTTAAGCAAATCCTATACATATCTTTTGTAAGAACTGTAAACTGTAAAAATGAATAATCTGCCTCGTTAAGCTATTGCATTTGGGCCGAAATAAACATGTTTACAAAAAAATCGTCGGGTGTATTGCCCGTTTGTCTGTGATAGATGTATTGCCGCATATAAAAATCTCCATGGTGCTGCAGTTAAGCGATCGATTCTGAGATGTGAATATCGATTTCTTAGGAACCAATTAATGGATAGTTCTGCAATTTTTACCAGTTATTCCATATTACATTGGCTAGTCTGTGTATAAAATTTTTTTGATTCAAATCAAATGGCCATTTCAAAATAGGTTGGGCAGTAATGAACTAATTCGAAACGCTCTGATGAAACCTGCTAAACATATACATTTTTTGTAAGATTTAGATATTTATGAGCATGAGTCAGTTCATAAATTCCGTGATAATCAAAATTAAAGATCAGGTATTCCGAAGAAAATCTTTTTGTGATAGTTTTGTGCAACTTGAATGTACAGTACGGGTATTTTGGAATGAAAATCAACATGTTGGCATATGCCCCACTTTCCGGGACATCTGGACATGGGGGACAAGTCACTGAAATCTGGAACTGTCCCGCCTAATCTGGAACGACTTATCACTTTAAAGCTGGTAAAATTCTTTTTCGTGTATAATACTTTTGGTCTTAAAAAAAAACAACACAGCGTCACAGCTGCTATAAATGCACAAGTATATCCAAATATATTGAGCACAGGGTATGCTTTGAGGTTAATTAAATGGATAAAATGCTCTGATTGAAATAAAAATTATTAGTCAACAGTCAAAATGTATTTTTGAATACATATTGAATCATTCGAGTATATTAAATATGAGCAATGAATCTTTATTCCTGTTACCATTTTTTTTTTCAAATCACCCATCTCGTAAAAGTGCCACATTACACTCAATTTGCGGAAGATTATGGCGAATGGCGAAGCACACACGACAAGATGCTAGAAGATCTCTAGAGCGACACGAGCAGTGCGGTTCGGAGTCCAATTTTTCAATAGAATCGCTTTTCAGGGCGTTTATTCTATTACAGCAGATAATCAGCTGACCGAGTGATGGAGCACATTCTGGGTATGTCCGTGGGTACAAAGCAACATATTCGCACAAAGGCGCAACATAGAGAAAAACTTTTGACGTGACCGTAGCGAATTATCACTACCATGACAGCACTCAGAGCTGCCAGCGAAGCGTCGATTGCCCATAGCATCAGCAGAACACCAATCAGATGATAGTTGCAAAGGTTATCTAATAAAGCGAAACACTACTGGACGGTTTATTCCTTTTAGGACACACTGAGCTACTAAAACAATTTAAAGATGTCGGTGAATCCATCTGTTAGGATGACATAGTTGAGAAAGTAAACTGGAAAAGAATATATAACATGTATGTTACATCTATCTCCAACGGTTCTTTTCTGCAGATAGGCAAAAGTTTTCATTTTCACCGGAATCTTATCATGGCTTTATCATGTCTAAAGGTGTACGAGTGGCGGAACTGCGATGGAGATTTCCAGAAAACTTGTCTCACGACGAGAAGATATAAAATCTTGCTGAAACAAAGGTAAGGTTTTTTTTCACGTCGAAGTTGAGTTGATGATATGCGAATAATGCATAACGATTTTGCATAATCGCAGCATAAATGGGATTCAATATGCACATATTTTACGCTGCACAAAGTAATATCTTCTTCTTAGGGCACTCTTCTGAGTTACACTGCCATGGTGTGAGACACCACAGCCGGTAAACCTAGAACTGTCTTACGACCAATTTCCGAATGAAGATGTTCGTGCCTATCTATAGGCCGCAGATAAACATTTGCGAGATAGGAACTATCTTCCCTCGCAGCATGTGCTGCGAACGAAGTCTCAAGCTAATTATTTTTACAATCGAAACAAATTTGTATTGCTCAGGGAAAAATAATTATTTTTTATATTCGACCAACCGGCGACGATGACCAACAAATCGGTCCCAGAAATGAAAATGTCAACACAAATTAAAGAAAAAATCCAACTCGACTCACCTTTCCCATTTCCATTTCGCTTGCAGCGTTGGGGCCGCTCATCGAGAATTATAATCCGTTCCTCGTCATCGCCGTCACGGTCGTCATCGACACCGGAAGTTTGATCATTATTTAGCCGACGCTGACGGAGACCGTCATCGTCACCGCCATCATCATCACTTTCATCGACATCACAATCATCGGTACCATTGCCCCCAGCCCTGCCATCATTGACGATGACGACCCGAACCGGCGACGATGACGATGTGGATGCTGACTTGTCCAGCAGAACCGTAATTTCAAACTCATCACCACACTCTTTGCTGGCGGAACCACCGCCGCCACCAGTTGTTAGTGACCACCTGTTGGCCATCGTACTAGGAACTTTTACTTCGCTGCAAACTTTTCAAATCGAATCAAATTGTTTCGTTGGCTGGTACTTTGATCACCACGCGACGCGACACAATCTTTCACAAAAAAAAACTTTCACCCTTTGTACTGGATGGCGAACGGTGGGATTCTATAGTTACGATTCACTCACAATGCACGATTTAGACTTCGCACCCGTTGCGATTCAAACAAAACACTGATCCAAAATGATCTGGTGGGGATTTTCACTGGTTCATAGGGCACTACTCGCTGAACGCGCGAGCGGGAATTCGTTGATAATTGAGCGATGAAAATTGCCACAATGAATTCTTCGCTATACCTGCTCTGGGACCCGGGGGTGTATGAGGTTAAAATCGACGCGTCGCGTCGCTGTCACAGTCTACCGATGGTTTAACCGTCACACGTGGTTAATTAGAGTTAATAGTAGTTCTAATTGTATGCAAAAACAGTATGCAATGAGCCGGGGCCGGCTGGTCCGCTAACGGCTTCAATCGGTAGGTTCTCTAGGTATTGATCGTGCAGGTATAAGCGAAGCGGAGCGGTCGTGCGTTATTAGGATGGTGTGATTCGTTCCCGGCATTGCATCGCTTATTTACAGGTTCGTCCGTTGCCGTCTACTGTCCTTCGTTACCTCCGTCCACGCCCGGTGGAGATTCGAATGTAGGCCTGTGGAGATAAATGTAAACGATAATTTGTATATTGTTGGTTTTTAATAATAGAGATTGATTCAAATTTAATAGTGTTATTGCGCTTGCTTGAACATTTCCTAGGATGTAGTTTCACGACCAGTAACACCACGACATGGAACGGCTCGATATCAAAATGTCAAGGAGTTTCTGGTGTACGTAGTTGGTGGATATTAGCTAGTACCTTATTTTTAAACTTTTCTAAAGTGACTGGTTTTAGATAGTAAATCAACATACTTTAAAATGAACCATATTGGATTACGTTAAACAGACGAAAGAAAAAGGTAGAGAATTGGAAAATTACAACACAAAATAGTAAACATCCCGGATGTTTAGCTCATGATGCAATAATGCAGGGTGCCATGGTGAGTCATTGGAATAGGAACAACATATTTTAAGCTTAAAATAGTTGTGCATAGGATCGACTATGTACGGAGAACCAAAAATCCGGATACGCATTAGCATTACCGCAGGGCAGTTACATATCAGATCATATCACATGAATAAGCCACGCCAATAATGGTTGGCACGCGAGGGTATATCCCAAGAGCGAATCTCATGGTTTATACAACTAATTGACACTGGTAGAACTAGCTCTGGACCAACGAAGTCAGTCGCAGCAACTGCTCTATCCAATTCATCCGCCAACTAATGTCCAGTAATACCGGATTGACCTGCCATCGATAAAAGTTAGATACCATTAGAAATTTGATCTCGAATCTGCCTAACTAAGTGCTTTTAGGGCAACCTGACTGTCGGAGCCAAAATATATTCGTGTACAGCAAATTCCCTTTTGAAGTGCCACCATACAGCATGGCGAAGATTTCCGCTTGAATACGGTGCGGTATCTACCAAGTGAACAGGGCTGGTATGATCTCATTTCACGAGAGTAGTGAGTAGCATCGGATTAGACCTCCAACAAACAACCGTCGGTGTAACAAACTGGCACTGTGTCATAAAGTCCGAGGTCATAACGTCCGAAGGGTGTTGCGTATCAACATCCGGGATATATCGTCATAACTCCCGAAAACAATACTACGACGAAAGAGGGACTGCGTCATAATCAGGGTTGTTAATACGGTGAATTTAACGTTATCGTTTCAACGTGATATCGTTGAGACGATTATTTTTCCGTTGAATTCAGCGGTGATGATTTTGGCATAAATTTATCGCTCATCGCCAACGTACTTCGATAAATGTACGTTAAGCGGACCCTACACGAGACAGAAATATTGTCAATAAATATATTGACAAGACTGCTTCAATCCATGAATCCCATTTAAACTCCATAGAATCAATATTTTTAAGAGGACCATACACCATCAATATATTGATCAATATATGATTTATTGTCAATATTTTCGCTCATGTAGGGTCGGCTTTACGTTGATTTCTGTATTGAACACTGTTTCTGGCCTCACTGTTTGCTATATTCCGGTCGTCAAGAAAGCTGAAAGTTTTTTTCCAAATTTTAAGTTTTCTTACAATCGCGATATGTTTTATTTTTGGTTTATCGATGTTTTTCGTTAATCGGTCGTACGAGTGTGTTGAAGTTTCGTAACTTAACGCAATTGAAAGTTAATTTGTGAAAGTGATAGTTTTGTTTGCGCTTTTGTTTTCGATTTTACTTGACGTTATCACTGCGCACAACGCACAGTGGCTGGAGGCTGGCCAAAACCTCAAAAATTTATTTTTGAAATATTGATATTTTATATTTTTCCTGAATTTCTGTATTGTATTGAATAATGCATATTCAAAATTTTATGATCATTAGATAAGAACACGATTTTTAACATGAGTGTAAACGTAGTAAAGTCCGGACTTTTTAATGATTTTCATTTCCGAAACCACCATTGCTCTGTTCAATTCAAATGCATTTTGCTCTTTTGATTTTGGTTCGATTTTAGCACAACTAGTTTCATTGTGTAGAGGAACGAAAGAACTTGGTTATTGAATGAAATACATTTGGTAAATTTGCTTGGAACTATGACTTTTTAGTTCAAATATGTTTGAGGTGGTCAGATCAAAATTACTTTTTTCACTAATGTATTCTGTACAAATTTCGGAATCATTTCGGAACGGTCATACAGTATACATTCTATGGGAAATAACCTCTACTTTTCGAATATCATGGTCTCGTTCTGCGCCTAGGTGCGCAAAAAGGTTTAAGGAGATTTTGAAGCTTTGTTGCTGGTATGGAGGCGCATGGTGTTTTGTGTAAAATACTTAGACAATCTACAGTAAACCAACACGTTATACATTGGATTTAAAGTAGTGTTCTTCATTTTTTATGATATTGCTGACATTGGTGAACAGTAACGGAAAATCTATCATGAAAACGGGATCATAGTTATAAGAAAGGTTCAATGACACTGTATGGAAAAATGCATTTAATATTTTTCGACTTTTGACATCAAAAATGAGCTCATCACCTCAAAATTAGCTTAAATTGTGATTTTCAGCCAAATTAGGTAACATTTGAGGTTTTGTCCGACTTTTGTTTGAAGACCCGCCACTGTGCAACGTCACGCTCAATTTTTTCGGCAAAAGCGACCTCTTCTGGTGGATAGCTGAGTTATCACACGTTGTATGCAAGTTCGCTTCTATCGATACAGGTTACTATACCCGTTGGAGTTATTTATCTTCCTGCGCATATTGCATACTTGGTAAGCGTTATTTCGTCGCTCAAAATATGGCTCGTACCAACTGCTCGAAAGTCGTTAATGATTCAAAGCGAATCACCTGTCGTGGCTCCTCCGGAAATTCGTTTCACATGATATATGTCAAGATAGATTATGATATTCGAGACGTTCTTGGAACCCGCCCACGGAATTTATTCTGGATGTGTAACGGGTCTGCTGATTTGTTTTGTAATGATAATTTCCGTAGAATGGCTTCGATTTGTTGTGACAATTCCCTGAAATAATTAAAGGATAACATAGCTGATTCAAAAAATGTAGTATAAGCGCTCTCTCAGTTAAAGTCGACACAAAACCGCTATCCCCAACTGTTAATACACCATGGAAAAGATGGAAAAGGACTGCTGCATATAATCCCGTTCCAACCACTCCTGAGCGCAAGCGTGAAGATGATCTGCTCAAAACAAAAATCACTAATATTCGTGGAGCTAAAGCTGAGTTTGAAACGATAAAAACATTATATCCGAAAACTAGTGCACATCGTAAGGTCCCGGACTTAGGGACGCACATTTGTTCGCGGATATTATGACGCACCCCTTGTGCGTTACAATGTCCCGGACGGTATGACGCACGTTCGTTTTCGGATTTTGTGTCGCAGCCAATTGCATGGATACCGTAACGCACTTATTGTTTCAAATATTATGACGCATAAGAACTGCGTTATAATGTCCCAATGCTTTATGGCATGGGACATTATAACGCTGTATCCGAAACAATGAATGCGTCATAGCATCCTGGACTTTATGACGCAATACCTCTGAAACATAGCATCACAATACCAGTGTGCGTCATAATATCACGGACATTATGACGCAGTACCTCTTTCGTTGTGGCACAAGAATGGTTTTGGGTATTTAAATTTTTTTTTCTATTTTTTCTTTCCTATCATTTTTTTTAAATTTTATTTTTTACTATTTTTTTACCCACGTACAGCTTACTGCGTTAGCGGTCCGCCGACGATTGCCGTCACCAACATCGGAACCCGTCACCACGTGAACCGATCCGGAGATGCCGAAACTTGACTCGCATCCCTTCACAGCCACCCTCGCAGTATTTTTAAACGACGTGAAACTCCTTGTTGGTGTTGCTAACTTAGTGCTCTATTTTCCACTGCGCTTGAGCCTCGACCGAATTAGTGTCACTGTCATTAGCTTCCAGCTGCTCTTGAGCCCATTGGCCCCTTTGAGTCCATTACGTACGACCCTTGCTGAGTAGCAGGACGATCCCGGAACCGTCGCTAACTTTGCAACCCGTTGAGACATTAAACAATCCGGAGATGCCGAAAAATTTGACTCGCTCCCAGCTTTCCTTGAGCACATTGTCTCCTGTATATACGCTGAGTCGGCTTGCTGACAAGCCCTCGCTGCGCAACCGGTCCACATACGACCGTCGCCCGCGCTGGAGCCCGTCAGGATGAGAACCCTCGCGTCCCTTTACGGCACACGGTGTGTATAATAGAACAATATTATGACAAAAAATAAGCATCGCGAAATTGTTCATTATTGGAAGAAAGAAAGTTTTGCCTCTAATTTAAAACTAATTCGGAAATAATCCACCGAGGGATCCAGAACAATTTTTTTTTAGTTCAAATCTAAATACCATGATTTATGAAACATACTATATTAGGCTGTCCCAAAAAAGCGATGTGCGAAAAGTCATGGTACTCAACCCTATAATGAAAGATAAGCAAATTTAAGGCACTTTTGTAGAACAAATCAAGTTTCTAAAAAATCATCTAGAGGTTTCACAAATGCGATTTATGAAAAATGGCCATTTTTGAGTAAAATTGACGTATATATGCGGTTTTCGTAAATTTTTCGAAGTCCGATTATTTTTTAAATATTTTTTTTATTTTTCTGAGAATAAATTCCATTTAAAAGTTTTTCACAAAGAGTGCTTATATCAATGATAGAACAAAACAATCAATGATCAATGATTAAACAAAGCGAAAACCATATTTTTTAGTCAATTATGAAGAAAATCCTCACAAATCAATATTTTTTTTCATTAAACCAAAGGCATGTATTAGAAAGTACTATTCATTACAAAAGTTTTCGTGAATAAATATTGTGAAAATTCGGTCGGGAGGCAATATAGCATTTTTAGTAAATGCTTTGAAACCATGAAACTTTGTCACATTTTTTTAATTGATCAATATCTCAACCTTACACTGATAATATAAATTCGTAAATATAATGAAATCGATCATGCAATGCACGAATTCATTCGTCGTTTTCTGCAACGAATTATTGTGCATTGTAAATAGTAGGTTTCGTTCATTTCATGTACAAGAATAGCCGCTTGTTGAACGAAAGCTTTCGTAAATGTTACACATTTAATGTACACTGCACGAATGTTATCGTTGATAACGACATTATTTTTTGTGAATGAAACGAAATGTTTTGTTTATTTTAATAAACGTGTGTACATATTACAAACGATTTCGTTGGTCGCACGATTTCATTTCGTTTATTTTAGAAAAGTTTGCCTATTTATTAGCCTCTTGTTTTCAGTATATCTTTTGGGATCGATGTTTGACAAAATCGATTTTTTTTAATTTAAAACAATCGATGTGGCCAAATCGATTTTATTTTGGTACGAAGAAATGGCCGCTTGATGAACGAAAGTTTTCGTAAATTTTACTTATTTAGTTTACATTGCACGAATGTTGATAACGACATTATTTTTCATGGATGAAACGAACTGTTTCGTTTATTTTAATAAACGTTTTTGTATATTACGAACGATTTCATTGCTCACACGAATTTATTTCGTTCATCTTAGGAAAATTTTCGTATTCATTAGCATATTATTTTTTCAATCGATGAGTTAAGATCGATGTTTAACAACAACGATTTTTTTAACTGACTAAATGGATCGATCTGGCAAAATCGATTTTATTTCAACCTGTTCACCTCTATTGGGGAAAGATTGTGGTGTGAAATAATAGCCGCTGGATGAACATTGGAATGTTATCGTTGATAACGACAATATTTATCGTGAATGAATCGAAATAATTCGTTGATGATAAATGTTTTTGTATAAGAGGAAGGATTTCGTTGGTCGCACAATTTATTTCGTTTATCTTAGGAAAGTTTTCGTAGTTATTAGTCTCTTATTGTTTTCAGTCGATCCTTTGGGATCGATGTTTGATAACATCGATTTTTTTTATTTTAAAAAAACGATGTGGCCTAATCGATTTTATTGTGGTACGAAGAAATGGCCGCTTGATAAACGAATGTTTTCATAAATTTTATTTATTTAGTGCACATTGCACGAATGTTATCGTTGATAACAACATCATTTTTCGTGAATGAAACGAAATGTTTCGTTTATTTTAATAAACGTTTATGTATATTACGAACGATTTCGTTGGTCGCACGAATTCTTTTCGTTCATCTTAGAAAAGTTTTTTATTATCCTCTTATTTTTTCATTCGATCTTTTGGAATCTTTGTTTGACAACACCGGCTCTTTTTAATTAAGGATACAGATCTGGCAAAACCGATTTTATTGTGGTATGAAGAAATGACCGCTTGATGAACGAAAGTTTTCGTAAACTGTACTTGTTTAATGTACATTGCACGAATGTATTCGTTGAAAACGACATTATTTTTCGTGAATGAAACGAAATGTTTTGTTTAATTTAATAAACGTTTGTGTATATTACGAACAATCTCGTTGGTCGCACGAATTCATTTCGTTCATCTAAGATAATTTTTCGTATTTAATAGCATATTATTTTGACATTGCTCCTGCAGAGAAAAACTCAATCTTATTCATACAAAACCAACGAGCCATGGCCCGCTTCGAGACAATGACATACTCCCCGACAGTGCAGCACTTTGACTAATAATCCCTTCGTGTTGTGGTGGGTAATCTGCAGCTTCACTCCTCGCATTAAGTTTCCAACTCTGTCGATCGCTTCCATCGGCTACATTTCCACCTCTTCCGGCGTCTCTCCCAGTATCGTTAGTACGATGTCGTCCACGAATCCGACAATCTCTACGCCGTTATATATCCCGTTCCAAAGCGTTTGACCCAGGATAAAGCCTTGCGGGACTCCTGCTGTAATTCTAAACGTTTTTTGTTCCACAGATCAGTGACTCCGTAATGGCTTCCCAGCTTGCGCTATTGAACGCGTTGACGTCTATCGTTATGACGACATAGTATCGATTTCTTCTTTTTTTTTGTTTGCACGCCATATCAGCTCTTTCGATCACTGTCCGAATGGCGTCCACCGTAGACTTGCCCTTCCGAAATCCGAACTGTTGTTTCGACAACCCTTTATCGCTTTCCGTAAATATATCTTCCGTGGCAAGGAAAATCCTCCCCAAGAGTTTCCCGAGCGTATCCAGCAGGCATATTGGTCCATACGATGATGGATCCTCGAGGGGGCTTATCTTATTTGGGCAGTAGCACTTCTGTATCTTCCATTTCTCAGGGAATTGACCCTCATCTTGAAGTTTTTGAAACATTGTTCGGAACATATTCGGAAGTGTCTGGATTTCCGCTCTCAATGTGATTTGGGAATTTTATTTAGTCCGGGTGCTTGTATCACTTTGATATTGTCCCGCTCTACCTCGCTATGCGGTATAATCGACTATATCATTGGATTGTGCTCTGAAAAGAGCTCTTCTAAGAAAACATTCAGTATATCAAGGTACATTACCAGAGGCCTCGTGGGCCCTCTGATCTTAGCCATCGTCACACGATATGCGTCGCCCAGGGGTTGGCGTCAGCACCCTGGCAGAACTCCTTAAAGCAAATCGATTTGCTTCGCTTTATCTCACGTTTCCGTGCGAGTCGCACGCTGCCTGAAGTGCTTCCACAAAGAGATCGTTGTTAAATGACTTCAGCTTCCATTTCCGCTCGTGAGCTCCCGCCCCACAGTGGCACGACTTAGAACAAAAGGTGGACTAAAGTCCAAACTTTTCCCTATCGGTTCATATAGGACGTTTTTATGTAATTTTGGTACGCTGAATTCGTTTTCGATATTAAAACATTCAAAAATGAACATTCACTATTCATTAGGGTGTCTCAAAAATATTTTTTTTTCTAAATCGATCTTAAAATTTGTGTATATTAATTTTCGTGTGCTAAATCGTTTTTGATATTAACATTTGCAAAAAAATTTCATTGTACATTAGGGTGGCTCAAAAATAATTATTTTGTTGTGAAGGTTCAAATTTTTTTTAAATTCATTTTTGTGCGCTGAATTCCTATGTTGGTTATAGAAAATAGAAATTAACTTTACTACTTATTAGAGTGGCTCAAAAGTAAAAATATTGTCTTTTATAAAGATTTCTTTCAATTGTAATTTTGAAATTTATTTTCGGTATTGAAACGAATTGATTGACATCTCATTATGGGGCTTTAGAAATGATTATATTATTTTTAAGGATCAAATAAGATGTGATTGTCTAATTTTGGAACGTTTAATTCATTAGTGGGTTACTTGGTATGAAAACTACATTTTTTTTCATTTGCAAAACAAACATTTTGAGCGTCTTAGTGGAATATTGATTTACATTCACTAATCAACAAGATTGTTAACGATTTTGTTTTCGCAGGTGTGTTTTAAGTTGCTTAGATTGCTTATTTCATACCTTAAATTAAAATAAATCCAAAATCCTTTTTTTGCGTATATGGTTCATTTAAAAATGGTCTTATTTTATTTGGATAATATCGCATACCATTAAGCTATATCAGTGCTATGCAAACTCGGAAAAAAATAGTCTCACCAAATGACTAGAACTCAACTGTGTTCACACAATTTAACAGTTATTACGTAAGTTAGCAAAAATAGTTCATGAAACATTTTATGACACATTTCAGATGGTTGAAAATATTTACTGAATTTTAAACATTCTTAATTCCTTTACCACTTAAAAACCATACTTCCCACTCGGCTCCTTACTCTTGATCACTAGTAAAACCCTTAAAGATCATGCTCTAAATGCTATTTGAAAGTTGTGCATAAATTAGTGTCATTATTCTAGTTATAAAGTGAATATTCAAATTAAATATCAGTAATAACCATGCGTGTCCATTCACAGTTTTTTCAAATTTTGACTGCTTATCGCAAGTTTTCGCAAAACTAGCATAGGCTCATTTTGAAGAGAAAATGAAAAGCTTTCCAATGAGCATAGTGTGATCGCGGGCATTTACGGGCGTCGTTGTTGTTATCGCTTTAGAAGTTCGAATTCAATAAAAATTCATGACAAACAGTTATCTAAACACTAACTAAACCAACTAGTGACTTATTTTTGGCGATTTCGATGTAATTTTATCACACGGATAATTTTGGTGAAGTAATGCAATTCATAAAATCAACCGTTTCTTTGAAAAACGAGAAAAACCGTATATAGTTCCTATGGTCAAATAATGCAAAAAACACTTGAGTTATGCCCTTCAAAAAGCTGTCAGAAATTCATTTTGCATTCAAATCACCTAAAATCTAGCGAAAATGTCTCTGATGGATCAGCTGATACGAGAAAAATACTAGTGAGAATATCGCATAACCTTCATATATGGACTTAAGTCCGGGCTCGTCCCACTGTGCGCCCTATGTATTGACGCTTAGTATCGTATTGTCAGGAAGTCACTACACATGTAGTCTACGCAAACTCTCCATGTTTGCCACTAATGACGGGCTACAAAAGGTAACGTCGATGATGGATTCTCGTCAATTTCTGCGGCAAGTTGTACTGGTGCCCTCACAGCATAGCATAACATCTAGTTTGGCTAGAGATTCCAACAGGCTATAGTACTATTTTGTGTTGGAATGTCTGCTTCTTCACCTCTTTGTCCAAATAATGTTATCTTCTCCGATGACTACCGGTCTTCGTCGGTCCAGCTCCCCAGAAAGCGCGTCTAGCATCCGATGGTACTGCTCTAGCGTTCGACTAGGGGGTGCGTAGCAGCTACATATACGTATAAAGATCCTATTACGAATTACGAGTTTGAGGCGAGTTTCAGACACCAGAGAATTACATCACTTTTCACCACGTATATAAGTACATAATAAGGCAAGTTATTCTATATTAACTGTTAAACTATGTTGCAAAAGACGAATAGTTTTATTGTCGGTAACAAGAATGATTCTTAGAAAAGAGTGGGTTCGTAGCGTGGTCTTCTGGCGCCCTTGGCGGAGCTTTAGTTTTGCACGCCTTTAGTATTTACCGGCTTTCGTATTCAAATCGACTTTCAAACAATAATTTAGTTGTACTCTATATATATATATATATATATATATATATATATATATATATATATATATATATATATATATATATATATATATATATATATATATATATATATATATATATATATATATATATATATATATATATATATATATATATATATATATATATATATATATATATATATATATATATATATATATATATATATATTACAATGCCCCAATAAAACGTTCTCTAACTTAAGGGCGAAAATAAGGCAAAGTTTCGTATTTTTTCTGGAATTATAAAAAGGCATAAGAACTTCCGGTTGTGATGGTTCACAAAGAAGGTTTAAAGAATGAACAATTTTACAAACACATGTGATCTTCCGTTTATGTCCCAGACATTACCCACCCATCTTTTTGCACATGCAAGGAAAACAAAGATGCTTTTATGGCCAACTGCTGATTAAACTTTTTCACAATCTTCATGCCATTATCTAAGAAAATTGGTGTGCAAGTCTTACATCGAGTGAAGATTGGTGACCACATTTTTGCTTCAGTATCCACTGGCTTGTCTTCCAAGTTATTCTATATTCCGAAATTTCTTTCTGTTTTTAGTATCAATACCTTAGTATCCTATCCTTACTTAGTAAGTCCTTCATTGAGGTCTACCGCGTCCACATGTCCGCACACAAAGTTGAGATTGACGGTGTGGTCATCGATTCGAGTTGGTTGTGCGTTAATCTACTGGCTAACTGTTTAAAGCTACAGTCAGCGAAGATCTTGAATGGCAATCACGCTGGACGGGACAAACGTGTAACGGGTGACCTTTGGCGAACCCGCTGTCTGTTCAGCTGTTTGTCCCTTGCGTTACGAATTGCAGTATTGCACTAAATATAAGTAACAATAAGGGACAGTGTAACAATTGTGCAGAGGATTATGAGGACGATTCTTGCATTTGGCAGGCAGCGAAGTGTGCATATTGTCCACATGATCAATTAGTATGGTAATACAACGGTGTACAAACAACACCCGATGAATCAGCACTTTTACTAAACAGAGCTACGCCACTTACAACAACAAACTTTTATGATCTCTTGGATCAAGAAGACTTTTCTCTTGAGAGACCGCCGAAGATAACAGTTCAAGAAAGCTCCGAAAGAGTCTTAGAAATTTGAGATCAAACATGGAATTGTCAACGCTTTCAAGGGCACTAAAAATTTCATTTGGCATTTCAACCAGAGATTCAACATAGTTCAGGACAAGTTGGGTCTAGGTGTGGATTGTGGTATTGCGGAACTCTTCCCGGCATCGAGGAAACCTTAATCCCCACGGTACAGCATGTGGTCGTCTTCTCGATTACAATTGATCTCTTTGCTACAGCTTTATTGCTTATGTCCACATATCTAGTGTAACCCGTCCGGGTAACAATTCAGCAATGGGTGTAAATGTACCCTTTTTGTGTATACACTCCGTAGAGTGTATTTGTTCACTTAAAGTTATGCTCACCGCTGTTCGATACCGTTCACATTTAGTTTCTAAATTTTGTATAGTTTCGCGTTTTTTGAACGATTTTGTGCCTTCAGATAAGTGTAGTAATATTTGTTTTATGTTTGTATAATAATAACGTAGGGTTTAGGTAGGTAACCGTTCTCCTCTTGCTGTTATATTTGTTGCTGTTTACGCTGCAAGGAGATGACAGTTATGCGGCGGTGCGGTTTTGTGGTGTCGGGTTTGTTTTGGACGAGTGAGGAAGGCGGCCATCGAGTTTTGATCAGAGAGTGACAGACCACGGTGAAGAAAGCACGTCCTCGATACGCAGTTTCGGGATAAATAAACAGCCACAACAGCAATTGCGCGAAGTGCGCGTGTGTGACGGAAGATATCCGTCGGAAAGTGCCGTCCCGTGGTTTGGTCATGGTGTTTCTGGTGCTGGATCGCCGTCGGGGAAAGCTAATTAGCTATAAAGGAGTTTACGCTTCCCTGGTTAACCGAAAAGGATGCGGACGCACCATTCCGCCGTTCGCTGGGAAGGATAAGCCGAACGAACCTTGCTCTACTTCCCAGCTAATAAGCAAGGAGGGTGAAGCAGGGTGGACAGCGGCTCCCCCTGGGAAGAATACTGCGGTGTCTTCCGGGATTCTTTGCGGGGAGCAAAGCTCCCTGGCTAATTGCTAAGGACCGCTGCCGGAGCAGCCAACGATACCAGCAGGACGGAATAAACCTTCGCCATCCGCCATCGCCAAAAGCAGCTGATCAGCTCCACGGTCAGAGTGCAGCACAGAAGAGAGGAGAATAAAAGACGGTAAATTTAGTTTGTTTGTTTATATCTTTTTTTGTTTGTTTATATACGAAAATCAGAAACTCCGATAGGAGCACCTAGGCCGCCCTGAAAAGAAGGGTCCGCCGGGCAACCAAGAAGCCGAGTAGTGGGCAAACCCTTATTTACACTAGCTAACGAGCGATATACATTGTAGAACAACATTACTTATTACGAATAAATCTGAATGGGACTGACAGGGCGGTAGAAGGGACTTCTGGCGCCTTTGACGTAGTATCCGTTATGCGTCCTTTTGGTGTTTACAATGGTTTTGTTTTTCATTCCGACTTTCGAACAATAATTTACTGTGTACCTAGAAATGGCACACTTATCCTGACTTATCGTCACTTATTTTATAAAGCAGATCAATACTTTAGCGCTCCCCCTTAAGGTTGGCGCTCAAGCCGGCCAACCGTTGGGGCCAACACGGCCAACCGCTCGCCAAGGGTCTCTAAAAGAGTACCCCTAATGTGCTAATTAATTGAAATGCGATATTTAGTTTCACGAAATTTTGCTGAAGACAAAATGTCATCGAAAGCGAGAAACACTTTCTACCGTCTTTTCGGGTTTGGGACCACCGGAGCTAAATGCCTACTCTCACAAAATCAAAAATATTAAGTTAGTATACCAAAATTCAAGAATATTTATTGGATGCACACAATTGTTCGACCAATATTGACAGGTAGTTGTCTTGGAGAAGTCAAAGCCATTCGATCAAAGGAAAATCATCTTCTGAGAATGGTCAAATGACGCTGACTAGTACGGTGACGACAACTCATACTGCTACTGTAGAGGCACAATATCCTGTGCTTACCGTCAAACTTGCGCACTGTACTATGAACTTGATCTGAGCCGAGGATTTACTTTCAATCGTAGTATATTTATAAGTAGTTAAATGTTTAAGTTTTATATAAAAAAAAACATCTTACGCTGAGCTAAATTACAGCTGTGAATCACTCACCTGGTAGAATTCGTTTTGTAAAAATATTAACCCATTATGGCCCAACTTATTTTTCACACGCAGCACAAATTGAGTTTTCCGATTGGAAAAAATGATGTGGTCATTCCAGTGAAAATTATTTTCTACTAAGAGTAGCTGATATAATAAGGAACACCCAGTGAAAATTTAAGATTGATCGATTAATTAATTCCTGAGATATCGTGGTCGCCGCGAATGAACTTTTCAACAAAATACAATTCCGAGATAATCGAGTTTTACTGTCGCTGCAACGAGTCAACGGTCTAGCGTATCAAACACTACGCACCGCCTACGAGTGGTCAATGAGTAGCGGTCTATGAATCGCTGTAACTCAAGTTTTAGTATTTCGATCTTAATGAAATTTTGAGAAAATTTTCCTCAGCGTATGTAGTTTGAGAATATCTAATTTACAAAAATTCGATTTTTTCATCATGACAAAAATGTGTAACCCCTTAAGAGAAAATTGAATAAAAACAAAACATAAACACCAGTTTAACCACTCTAACTTCTCTAAACGTATTCTGTAAGAATATATGAACAATATTAACTCATTGATAATGCCTGTTCTGCGTTATTCCTTAAGTAATAGGAGTTATTCTTAGCACCTACTATATATAGTAGGTTGGGCAATAATGGGTTAAGAAAATGTCACTCTACAATAAATCGAGTTCACATTTGCACACAGATCAATCAAAATCTTTTAATCTGCCACCGCTGCGCTGGGATCGCAAAGAAACCTAAATCATTTGATTCAAATACTTTCAATTATACTAAATAGCGACACTCTCGTACTCATCAATCAAAGTCGCGACGAAGGGGTCAATACAAATATTTCACTTATTCAAAACAAACAGCTCAATGCATCCCGATATATCTTATCGCAATCGATCGCAATCCCTCGAGAGCGCTGCATTCCTCTACCTCAGACACGGCCCTTTTTGTACCGTGTTACTTAACGCGAGATTCCACGACCGGCACTCACGATTACGGGCCAGCTTTTCTATATCAAGATTCCGACTTCAATTAATCTATCTCGCTAAGCACGACCGTTTAACAATGATGTCTTTATTAGTCTTTCAATCGCGGCGCACCCCCGATTATGAGTTCTGATTTCCGAGATTAATCGAGCCCTCGTTCGAAAACCGTCACGTACTAACACACAGACACAGTCACCGGTCACCGTTCAGCAGGATCTCGAAAACATTCTTATCAAACTGGTTTCGATTTAAGTTTGCCAAATCCGTCACGTGAAATTTCCTGCACCGTCCGTCACGATGGAAAACCGCAGCGATACTGACTGACGCGATGATGATCTCGCGACGATGCGCGCGGTTTATTTTACAGCCACTGACTGGCTGGCGGCGATCGCTATTTTGCCCATCGAACACCGAATCAGCATCAGCAGGGGTCGGCTGAGGAGCTGGGCTGGGCAGCATGGCGCGAGCAGTTCTCAGTCAGTTCGCGCGTAATTTGTACCTACACCAAATCAAAGTGCACCACAACCACTCGCTGTGTTCGTCCACGTCTGCCGTGCCTACCTGTTGGACCCACCACCAATAGTCCGGTAGCGAAATGCAACCGCGCCTCCCCGTACGATTTGCGCGTCAGTCGCCGCGGAGTCGAAGCTTGTTTTTCGGAACGTCCCCGGGCGCGGTGGCGGGATTTAGATTTGGCATTCTTCACTCGTATAACGAGTCATCGCGATCACGGTATTTGTATGGCAGCATAATTGGAACATAAATAAATCATCACAGAATTAGATTCGCGAAAATAGTTTCCTGAACCGAACCATAAACAATTTAATCCAAACAGTGCTACGCTGTGTCTTGTCAATGTCTCGTTGCCACTCGGCTATTGTTTGATTTAGTCTATTAAAGTAACGATGGGTTCGTTAAAATAAGACGATCTTGGCGGGTAACTTGCTGCAATACACCAAACAGTGTGATATTTGCTTTTTTTACGTATCAGTCATTTATGCGGCGACACTTTCGTTTGTCAATATTTATTTATTGATAATATGTAATAATTCTTAAGATCTGAAACACTAATCTCAATATAAAAATACCTGTTTTAATCCACCTAGCGGTGCAATTGTGCCTATCTCAATCATGAACACGAAAATGTTTGCGTTGTTTATATTCATTAAAAGCTTTCAAATGCAAATATTACATTTTATTATACATGACATGCCAAATATACAAGAAAAGAAATCATTATTCGAGTTCTAAAATTTTGTAAAAGAAAAAACAGCCACGGTAATATTGCACTGAAAAAGGTGCGAAATCGGCAAAGTCCAAAAAGTCGATTTTTATAAAAAAAAAATTTCGTGATAACATAAAATATCGACGTTACATACATTTTAAAGATGTTTGGCTTCAAAAATACGAATTCGATTTCTTTAATTTCATGGGGTCCCCCCTTTGAAAAAAACTTTGAGTTCCGGTTTATATGGGAATTTCATATGTGACCGGACGGTTCAGTCCATATTTCCGGAACCATCTAAGCGATCCGACATAGACATCTGTGGGGATAATATAGCTATCATTTGGGACTAAGTTTGTGAAAATCGGCCCAACCATTTCCGAGAAATTGATATGAGTTTGCTAGTTTTGAAAGATGGTCGCTTTTCCCGGGCACTTCCGGAACCGTCCATGGTGGTCAATGTAGTCAACGAAAGTTTGGTTGGCCGTCGGTGACCTAGAACAGCAAATTTAAGTTGTTTGAGAGACATTTTAGCGAAATTTTTACCTTTTTTGCTTTCATCGGAGTATCGGTTTGAATCGCAGTTTGCTATGTGATCGCACGCCACAACCCGTAACTCCAGAACCGGAAGTCGGATCGGGATGAAATTTAATAGCCATTTACGGGGGCGCAATACCTTTCATTTGAGACTAAGTTTGGTTGAATCGGTTTATCCATCTCCGAGAAACCGATGTGACTGTTATTCTGAATTTAGATACTTCCGCCGGGGCTTCCGGAACCGATGATGGTGGCCAATGTGGCCAAAGAGACTTTGAATGTATGTTAGTGACCTACACCTAATACTACATATCGAAGCAGTTGTGGCCATATTTTGGAAAAAATGTCATCTTTATACACTCAAGTTTTTTTTTACGCGGTTTTTTTTTGCGCGGTATTTTTCTACGCGGTTTTTTTTACGCGGATTTTGAAATTTACGCGGTTTTCATTTACGCGGATTTTGAAATTTACGCGGTTTTCATTTACGCGGTTTTTGAAATTTACGCGGTTTTCATTCACGCGGTTTTTTGAAATTTACGCGGTTTTCATTTACGCGGATTTTGGAATTTACGCGGTATCCATCAATGAGGTTCCCTTTATCGCGGATTCTTAAATTTAAGTGGTCTTCATTTACGCGGATTTTGAAATTTACGCGGTTTTCATTTACGCGGATTTTGAAATTTACGCGGTTTTCATTTACGCGGATTTTGAAATTTACGCGGTTTTCATTTACGCGGATTTTGAAATTTACGCGGTTTTCATTTACGCGGATTTTGAAATTTACGCGGTTTTCATTTACGCGGTTTTCATTTACGCGGCTCGTATCCCCCGCGTAAAAAAAAACCTGAGTGTACATTCATTGCAGAATTTATTAAAATCGACATTTTCTGCAAGATTATGCTTACCACCCTGTAATTCCGGAACCAGGAGTCGGATCCATTATAAATTCAATAGCAGCCTATGGGAACGTTGTATCTTTCATTTGAGACTAAGTTTGTCAAAATCGGTTCAGCCATCTCTGAGAAAAATGAGTGACATTTTTGGTCACATACACACACGCAGACGCACATACACACACATACATACATACACACGCACAGACATTTGCCGAACTGGACGAACTGAAGCGAATGGTATATGTCACTCGGCCCTCCGGGCCTCCGTTAAAAAGTCGGTTTTCAGAGCAATTGCAATACCTTTCTATTGAGAAAAGCAAAAACAAGCTTACAGCCTTTAGCTTTGAATTATTTTGCAAAATATCATAAAATATAATACTGACTAACTGCCATTCTTCAATTTGGTGACAATATGTAAATCTAGCCCCTCTTTTCAATCGTTTTCTAAAACCTACCTTTGTGAAGCCGGCCTGCACCAGAGTTCCATTAGTTATGGAGTTTGCGTTTTGACTTCGTCTCATCAGAATCCAACAATAATTTAGTGACAGGACTAAGCTATCGCCGGATTCACGTTAGCTCCATCGAACGGAGACACAATTTGTGTTTCTGAGCAAACCCTTAGTCAAGCGTAATGTCCCGCAAGAAAAGAAGCTAATTTTAAGCTGATGAGACCTAACGAAATCAAAACATTTGGTTTGGCTTAGCAAGCCAATGCAAGGTGCACTATGTTATGTTTATCCTTAGTGGAGAGCAATTTAGGTAAAAACTATTTTTTCTCCATAAGGGAAAAAATTGTTTATAACCATCGTAAAGAGTACATAACCTATAACTAAATTAGTTATGGAGTTTACGGTTCAACTTCGACAAATTGTGTCTCCGTTTTTGGAGACAGTTTAAATCAGGCGCTAGCTTAGTCCTGTCACTAAGTTAGCGTCGGATTCTGATGAGACTTAGTCGCACTCTGCTTGGCTCTATATTGGAACATAGTAGCATTATTTGGTGCATTTTTGTAAGAACACACGAAGAACGAACATAATCGGTACAAAAACCGTTCAGATTATATTTCCTTCGTAAACTAGACTGGACAGCATTTTCGTTGCCATCTTATGAAGCACGCTGCATGCTTATCAATATACAAACATTAAATGAACGTCGCAAATTTGAAACGCTTTTGTTCATTAATAATATCATTCATAAGAGGCGACTGGAAACCCTCGCTAGGTCAGGCGACTTTAGTTTCTTCGCAAATTGTGGAATTCAAATGATGGTCATATCCCTAATACCAATTTCGGGGTTTGCTATAGGCGATTATAAGCCAACATGTTTGGTATCTTCTAATTACTGTACAATCAGTACTGGTGTCTATTGCTCTAATCGACTATGGTTAAATTAAAATTGTTATCAATTTTCAGCATATCAAATTATTAATTGGCAAGGAGCAAAAAATAATCGTGTTTAGCGGTAGTATAGCTGAATAATATTAATAACACTATGTCCGAATTTTGGTATGAACGGCCTTTTCTTCAAAGTTACTCATACACAGAAATGATCCCTATGGTATTTATCGCATTTTCCACGACGAAGCGTATTGTTACAATGAGTTGCTGTGTGGCCCAATTGTTTACAAATTATGCGGTTCGTCATAGTCCGTCCGATATAAGTCTGAGTCTCATCAGCTGCGACTGATGCTGAATGCAATCGTTTGCAGGTGCTTTTTGCTGATTGAAGCATAGGGTCCTTAAACAGCCGATCTGCTGAAGCATGAGAAGATCCGCATCACGCTCTCGATCTCAACTTCTTGTGCGGGGACATACACGTGGTTGAAGATACAATGGAGATGGAGTCAGCAACATAAACGCAGGGACTTTTCTATGCCCCATGGTATCCAGTTGGCTCACAAGATTAGAAACACCTTTTTCTAGTTCTCGGTCAACGTCACGAAAAAGAATGTCAAAACCTTTAAGAGGGGAAAAGGGAATATTCGCCTCTTCGGGTTTGAAAAGTCTCTTATAAAAAATTTCTAAGCCTATGTGTGGTGTCGGGACTGGAACCCAGGTGCGCTACGTACAAGGCAATCGATTTATTAACTACGCTACGCCCACCCCCTATGCCGCCGGGGAACTTACCAAGTCCGTAAGTTAATGTTATACCTATTTATCAGCCAGACAATGTCAGCTTCTTTCACCGAACAGCCTAGATAAGCCGTGTAGTGTCGGTAGTGGTTGTTTCAACCGGCTAAGAATTACACTACGGACTACCTGTTCCAGTGGTAAATATCCACCAAACAGGGAACCCCGATTCCATAGTGTCATGCGACCCGTGCTATGGGTAAAATTGTTGAGGGGGTTTAAAACATTCTCAATGGCGAACGGAGCCTGGGAAGAGTTGGGCGAACTCCCCAGTATGCTGCATTACGCAGCGGAACGTTCACTCTACACACCGAAGTTTTTTCACCGATGATCCACTTAATTTTGCCGAATTTTTGTTGGCTGGGGGTTTGCTGAGACTCTCGGCTGATGGTAGTTCGGTGAAGTTTTGTTGAGTTTCGATTATCAATTTTCGATGTGTACAGATGAACCTGCCCAGAGGCCGTGTGATCCGGCCTAGAAATGAGCCACTGGAGTCCTGCTCCCATGTCGTAGGAGGCGACTGAAAGTAGGAGACCCCAAGTCAAGGTGTAGTTCCGTGCCGGGGACTTAATGACTGAAGGGTCTAAAATATGCCAGTCGCGCACGGAGCATTTTGGGTTTTGCCTTTACTGTGTTATGCGAATCTCTGACACAATGGACCATTATTTTCTTCACAAATCGTGGGAATCAAATGATCATGTCCCATTTAAACCTGATATGGCTCGCTATATGCGTTAAAATCCCAACTCGCTTGGTGTCCTCTAGTTGTTGTGCAATTTATGTTGGAGATGAAATGTACAGTTCTCTAATCAACAATGGTTAGAATAGCACAAATCAATCCCCAACATAAACGTAAAGCAACTATGAATTTATCTCGACTCATGCAGGAAGGTAAAGCTTCCGTAGCATTGGTTCAAGAACCGTATTTCCATAAAGAAAACTTCTATTTTGGAAAGTTACTTAACACTGCCTTCATTGCTTACAAAAAGACAGGCATGACTAACCCACGTGAAATGCCTCGTGCTTGCATTCTTGCAAATAAGGCTATTGACGCGTGTCTCATATCGGAGCTCACAACTCGCGATATCTGTGTTGTCACAGTTACACTGACTGTCGGAAACGTAGACAAAAAATATATATATTGTTCAGCATACCTACCGCATAACGAATCATCTCCTTCTGATGATTTTAAAAGCGTTGTATCATATTGTAGCAGAAATGGGCTTCCGCTCATTATCGGCAGTGATGCGAATGCTCATCACATCATTTGGGGCAGCTCAGACATCAATCTGAGGGGCTCTGAACTGATGGAGTACATAAGTAGTACAAATCTCCATATTCTGAATGTGGAAAACCGACCAACTTTTGCGAGGTCTGGGAGGGAGGAGGTGTTAGATATAACACTTTGCTCTGATAGAATTTTGCATGAACTGGGAAATTGGCAGGTTCCAAATGAAACTGAACCGTCTCTATCCGATCATAAATATATATTTTTCGATCATTTTGATGTCACCTTCAATGTGGTCACATATCGTAATCCTAAATCTACAAACTGGGACCTCTTTTTGGAAAACTTGACGAATAAATTTCATGGATATTTTCCAATAATTAGTCAACTAGACGACTTAGATGACGTCGTGGATACGACAAACTCATTCATATTAGCATCCTACGAAGAAGCTTGTCCACTTCGTACTGTTAAATCGACTAGGGTAACCCCTTGGTGGAGAGCTGAACTTGAAAGAATGAAGAAAGTTATGAGAAGAGCTTGGAACCGGCGTCAGCGTGATGACTCCAGGGCTTTCAGGTCAGCTCGTAGTGCATATAAGAAATGTCTTCGATCTGCAGAACGGGCTGGCTGGCAATGTCTATGCACTAATGTCTCTAGTCTGAACGAGGCTACCAGATTAAATAAAATTCTCTCCAAATCGAATGATTTTCAGATGAACTCCTTAAAAACCAGAGATGGTGTTTATGTGACGGACGAAAAAGATGTTCTTAATTGTCTCTTATACCATGTTCACACTACACAGTTAAAACATGTTATAATAATTAGCAACAAGAAAAATGTCATCAAGACAGCGTTAAAACACGTTTTAACTCGTAGTGTGAACGTAGTATTAGACGCACACTTTCCAGGTTGTATCGATCCGGAGTTGAACAATGTTCACAGATCTCATTCTGGTGATTCGGACTCGTGGGCGTTAGCACACACACATTGGTTTCCACTGAATCGGTCAAGTGGGCAGTTGACAGCTTTGCTCCATACAAATCACCCGGAAAAGATGGAAAACTTCCCGTGCTACTGCAATAGGGATTTGATATTCTTAAACATGTCTTGAAAAAGATTTTGCTTTCCAGTCTTGCTACCGGGTATATCCCGAAAGCATGGCGAGAAATAACTGTTAGATTTATTCCCAAAGGGGGGCGCTCAAGCTATGAAGAAGCCAAGAGTTTTAGGCCTATCAGCTTAAGTTCTTTTCTTCTGAAAGCTTTGGAACGGATAATCGATCATCACATCAGGAACTTTAGTTTAGTTGAATATTCACTGCACAAAATGCAACATGCATATCAGTGTGGGAAATCCACGATCACTCTGCTTCACGATGTTGTTTACAACATTGAGAAAGCCTTCTCGCTCAAGCAATCTAGCTTGGGTGTATTCCTAGATATTGAGGGTGCTTTTGACAATGTGTCCTTCCAGTCTATTCTGGAAGCGACGCGCGGTCATGGGATACCTGCATGTATCTCGGGTTGGATAAACGCAATGCTTAGTAACCGAATACTTTGCTCGTCACTGCGACAGGCTGAGATACGGAAGTTAAGTATTTGCGGTTGTCCTCAGGGCGGCGTTCTGTCACCTTTGTTATGGAACTTGGTAGCTGACGGCTTGTTGAAGAAACTCAATGAGCTTGGATTTCCAACCTACGGGTTTGCTGACGATTACCAAATACTAATTACTGGATTTTGCATCGGAACAATCTTTGACTTAATGCAACAGGCATTAAGAGCTGTCGAACAGTGGTGTCGACAAGTTAAACTATCAGTTAACTCAAGCAAAACTTCAATGGTTCTTTTCACGAAGAAGCGAATAACAACCGGGGTTCGTCCCTTGCAGTTCTTTGATTCTGAGCTACTGTGTGCAGATCAAGTCAAATACGTTGGAGTCATATTGGATTCCAAACTGAATTGGTCTGCTCACATTGAGTTCAGAGTCAAGAAAGCGTGCATGGCCTTCGGGCAGTGCAGACGAACTTTTGGAAAGACCTGAGGTCTCAAACCTAAAGACATCTATTGGATTTACACGACAATTGTGCGTCCAATACTGTCATACGGATGCCTTGTGTGGTGGCAGAGGGGAGAGGTGGTGACAATCCAGTCAAAGTTAAACCGTCTGCAAAGAATGGTGCTCATGGCGTTGACTGGTGCTTTCACCACGACTCCGACTGCTGCTCTTGAGGCACTTCTAAACATCAAACCATTACACATTCACCTCAAACAAGAGGCACAATCATGTGCATACAGACTGCAGGTTACTGGGCTTTGGAACAGTAATAATGTTGATCTTGCTACCGGTCATACACGATTGTGGTCACAAATGGTTACATGGGGTGAAGATATTCTTGCTCCCAGCAATATTACACTCACTTGTAGTTTTCCTTACAGGACATTCCATGTGAAGATTCCCTCTCGAGAGGAGTGGTTGTCTGGCCATATGGAAAGACTACAACAAAGGCAAGTGGTCTGTTACACTGACGGTTCTCTGATGGAGGGACGTGCTAGTGCTGGTGTCTACTGTCGTGAAATGAGATTGGAACAATCTCACTCACTAGGTAGATACTGTACTGTATTCCAAGCAGAAATCTTTGCGATTATGTGCGGGGTGCAATCGGCCCTTCAACTGAGTTTGTCCGGCAGAGTTATAAACTTCTGCTCCGATAGTCAGGCTGCAATCAAGGCCCTTAGCTCAGACAAATCCCGGTCCAAGCTAGTGATTGCGTGCCGAACCCAAATCGAAGAACTAAGCATTGTCAACACTATCTACCTTGTCTGGGTGCCCGGACATTGCCGTATTACTGGAAATGAATGGGTTGACGAATTGGCCAGGGCAAGTTCAGCGATTGACTTCGTTGGTCCTGAGCCCGCGCTGCCAATTTCGACAAGTTGGATAAGGGAAAAAATACGGTCCTGGGCTTCGTCCGAGCACCGCAATAATTGGAGAAATCTACAAACGTGTCCTCTATGTTGCGTTTCGGCTTCGCCTCTTCAGAAACCGACACTAACGTATTGTCGGAATAGATTAGCGCCGGCTTGACGCAAATCCCTTAAAACTAAAACACACTATGTGTTTCAATCAAACGACTGATCAAACGTGATGTCCCGTTCGAGCAGAAGTTCTGTTTATGCCGATGAGACACAAGTGAAGCCGAAACTTGTCTTGGCTTAGCAGGCCTATGCGAAAGCACTATGCTATATTTCACCCTAAGGAGGAAAATTTGGTAAAAACCAAAATTTCTCACTAGGGTGAAAATTTGTTGGTAAAAACCAGTCTTTGTACAGGAGGGCACAAATCCTTATTTCATACTATGTTGCGTTTCGGCTTCGCCTCTTCAGAAACCGACACTAACGTATTGTCGGAATAGATTAGCGCCGGCTTGACGCAAATCCCTTAAAACTAAAACACACTATGTGTTTCAATCAAACGACTGATCAAACGTGATGTCCCGTTCGAGCAGAAGTTCTGTTTATGCCGATGAGACACAAGTGAAGCCGAAACTTGTCTTGGCTTAGCAGGCCTATGCGAAAGCACTATGCTATATTTCACCCTAAGGAGGAAAATTTGGTAAAAACCAAAATTTCTCACTAGGGTGAAAATTTGTTGGTAAAAACCAGTCTTTGTACAGGAGGGCACAAATCCTTATTTCATACTATGTTGCGTTTCGGCTTCGCCTCTTCAGAAACCGACACTAACGTATTGTCGGAATAGATTAGCGCCGGCTTGACGCAAATCCCTTAAAACTAAAACACACTATGTGTTTCAATCAAACGACTGATCAAACGTGATGTCCCGTTCGAGCAGAAGTTCTGTTTATGCCGATGAGACACAAGTGAAGCCGAAACTTGTCTTGGCTTAGCAGGCCTATGCGAAAGCACTATGCTATATTTCACCCTAAGGAGGAAAATTTGGTAAAAACCAAAATTTCTCACTAGGGTGAAAATTTGTTGGTAAAAACCAGTCTTTGTACAGCCGGCGCTAATCTATTCCGACAATACGTTAGTGTCGGTTTCTGAAGAGGCGAAGCCGAAACGCAACATAGTATGAAATAAGGATTTGTGCCCTCCTGTACAAAGACTGGTTTTTACCAACAAATTTTCACCCTAGTGAGAAATTTTGGTTTTTACCAAATTTTCCTCCTTAGGGTGAAATATAGCATAGTACAAACGTGTCGCCAAACTAAGGCGTTTCTAGAACAACCATGCCCAGTGGTTTCGAAAAATCTCTTACATTTTTCGAAGCTCCACTGCGGCATGCTGACCAGGGCTTTAACCGGCCACTGCAAATTCAATTATCACATGGCAACTATTCAGCGCGCTGAGTCTTTTTCATGTGATCTTTGTGAATCCGACTACGGAACCTCTGATATGCAACTGTCCAGCGGTAGCGCAATTGCGATTTCGAGTCTTCAGCCGTCCTTATATAGACGAAACCATGTTTGGTCGACTGAAACTCAGAGACATACTAAAGTTTCTTATCCAATGTGGTAAAGAGCTTTAGGCTTATTCGCAGGCAAGTTGAACTACTTGTGAGTTTAACTTACCTGTTGTTTATTTTTGTTTTGTGCTGTTATTTTTCCCTCCCTTCCAATTCTACTTCCCCACACCTCCTTGTCCTTTCCTTCCGCTCAGGAAATGATGAAAACACACGGCAAGGCACAAATCCCCGACTATGTACGAGGAACGTGCCATTTGAGCCAATATATTCTGATTCCTGATGAAGGTATCAGGCCTAGCAAAAGTTACTTTCAGAGGAATTTGTCGTTATAGATTTCTCTATAATATGGTCCAAATATGATGAAGAGCTGTGTCAAAAGAGATAACTACTAGAGATCGCATGTCGCTGTTAACACTGATAATTTATCATCTCGCTCTTACATATGCTAGACACATATTGTCCCGGGTACACACATGTAAAACTAATGGGATACAATATGTTAGAGCGAGACTCCATGTTTCAGTCTGTGAATACATTGAGACAGTAGCGCTTTGCTCCCTCTAGTAGTTATAATCTCTTTTTCTGTCATCTGGCCAAATCCGTAAGTGGCTTTCGAGTGAAAGATTTAATTGTCAGTTTGAAAGCTTTTAGCTCTGCTTTCGGCACAGCTTAATTGCGGAAGTTTTGGCCACCGATTACATGTTTCAGTATGAATAGTGTCGTCCTTAGTGCGGGGTCCCTGGCCATCGCTAAGAGCGCCCATGCATAAAATCGATACTGCATTCACCGTGTAAAATTTTTCACTAATTAAGAAACACCGCTTCTTTGGCTAAAAGGAAGTTCAAAATTAATATTCTTCTGTATTTGATCCTGACAATATGTGAAGCATTTGGTGCAGAAAATTTTTACTTGCCTGACCTCTTTATTATTGTTTAATGTTACTATAGTCACGCGAAGACGATTGCCTATATCAAAGGCATACTATGATAACGTAAGGGAATGAGTGCTGAGTACCGATCTTTCTTTGACATTTCGGGGGAATGTGCTAGTACTACTTGAACCATGGGAAATCCTTGAGTCATCCGTCTCAATTAGTCTCTGGTTGTACTTTCCATTTCAGACTAACTTTGTGCAAATCGATCCAGCCATCTCTGATTAACAGAGGTACACATACACACGCATACATACACACACAGACATTTTCCGATCTCGACGAACTGAGTCGATTGGCATATGATACTCGGCCCTCCCGGTCGGGATTAGATTGACGAATTTTAGAGTGAATGAGAAAGGCAAAAACATTTTTAGCAAATGTTGGAAGTTATGCATTTTTTGGTGAGCAGTTCTATGTTTCATAGACATTAAATCAATTTTAACTTCGCTTCCTATTAAATAAAGACCCTTATTACAGTACATCTCTACAAAAAAGAGCTCAATTTGAAAAGAAATCTGAGGATTATGATTGTTTACAGAACTCTGGAATTTTCTATTGGAATGTTTTCAGGCAGGAATTTGATATTGATGCAATTAGACAACTGTGAAATCAAGACCAATAGATCAGTTACATATCAGGACCCCATTCCGACAATTTATCAAAAGTCGTCATGATGTTTACAACAACAGGTTATCAATCTACGGATCAAATAATTGTTATTGTAATATTGATTTAAAACAGTCTGCATCAATAAATTTTCAACTTCAATCCAATATTTTTTTTGGTTGTGGTGGGGGGGGGGGCGTTGTATGGTGTTAAACCCCAAAACCTTCTCTTGGCTACGCCGTTGCTTGGAGTTATTTACTTCGCTTTCATTTTCCGATATGTTTCAGATCGATCCGATGGTTATAAGTTAGAAAAATTGCAGTCAGAAGGTTCGCACAAATGAACATTTTTGCACTGATAAGTTATCAAGTTCCTTCCAGACAACTTGGAAGTGTTCGGTGATTATTTCTAGCGGTTGTAGAAAGAAAAATGAAATACAAAATTCGTTTTATCGTAATAATGTTTGGCTTATTTCAATGGATTATTACTATATTGAACAATAAATAGGCGATAAAGAGTAATCAACAAACAACAAGCCATAACTTTTAAAGTATTCAAAATAGATATTTGAAGTCTTCAGTAAAGTTATTCGCAAAAGTAAGAGCTACAAATTTAGGGGAGACTGAGGAGACTTGATCCCCTTTTTATTTTTCAATCCAACTCCTTGAAATGATAAAAAAACTAAGTATTTTTTGTCGTTTTATGTAGTTTCTAGGGATGACTGCTAATTATAAAAAAATGCATGGAAATATTACACTGGACATGAGCTATGAGCATTTCCGGAAAACAACAAAAAATGGAAAATTCTTAGATTAGTGGAGACTCGATCCCTAATTTAGGGATACTTGAATCCTCTTTGAAAGCGTGTTTAAAAGAGCATGTAGGGTAATAAGCCTATTTTTGCTATGTTTCTATTATCACCCTGACCATCTAAAGCCTTTGATTAGGGCAGCGTCTGTAATATTTGTTCAAATCATTTGCTTAAATGGTATTGTGATAATTGGGGTACTCGATTAGAGTTTTTGCTACGCTTTAACAGAAGAATTTCACCATTCTCAAGACTTTTTCGTTATTATATTGGCATTATATTGGCTCATAATAACAAAGCAAAAAAGCTGAAATAATAAAATTAATAAATAATGAAATAATGTGGTACCCTCCCTAATAGGGTAAAAATAGGTACCTTACCTTATTCAATGTTATAAATGGGATTGCGGTATTGATTAGATTGTTGTGATTAGATATTGCTATTTTTGTTACTACATATTACGGATCTCCCACCTGATTTTTTTAAGAATTCTCTAAATCTCCATGCAATTATTTGAAAGCTGTCCGTTGTTATGGTTGAGGAACGTCAAATGTGGGATGCATGGCTGCTACGTATACTACAGTAAACAATTACAGTTAAGTTTCTGTATGATGAAGCGTTCATTTTTAACAAATTATTTTTGTTATTGTCTGGCAACAATGACTTCAATTCTTTCTTCTCGTGTGAATTTGGTTATGTTCAGTGGTGTGTATGAAGCATGGCGAAAGGGATCAAATCTCCACGAATTTGAAGGGATCAAGTGAACCCATAGCATCTATTTCAGCAAACTTTAATAAAAATATAGTTGTGCAAAAAAATCAGCTCAATCATAACGTATTCATATAATTGACATTCTCCTGTAATTCTGTATGCAAAGGTATAGTATGTAGTGGGTGATTTTATCAATTGTATAAAAGTTTGAAAATTTAGAAAATAAATCTTCTTTAGTTCTTCTGAGATTTTTTGTTTTAAATCGGTAAAAATTCTGTTACACATGTCCAATTTTTTTTTTTGGCATTAAAGAAATTTATTTTCAGACGCAACTTTCTTGTATATTCGATTAATGTATTCTGATCCGCCTTTGAGTTACGATGATGGGATCAAGTCTCCCCGGGGATCAAGTCTCCTCAGTCTCCCCTACTGAAGGCATCATTTCGATATAACCACTTCCAAGAAAATTTGTGAAAATATCTCACTCATAGGGGGATTAATCAGCAAAAGCACAATACCAAAAGAAAGAGCATATTGCCTCCATTATATTCTCCGAAGATACTATTGACCTAAAATAAGCCGATTGCATGTTTTTGGTCACATTTCTGGCAATGGGAAATGATAAAAATCATAGCTTGTTCGAAAGGTGCTATAGCTTGTTCGAAAGGTATTCGTATAACCTGCCTAAAAATATATAAATTGTTCATCTATGTTGTCAATTTCGGCAGATAATTTAAAACTACTGCAAAAACGCCATTTTTACACATTCAAACATTTATGTCTTGGAAACTAAACATCAGCGTTTTTACTGTTTGATAGTTCTTTCATTTAAAATTGGTTTGGTTAAAATCGGTTCAGCCATTGCTGAGAAACACGAATGAGAGTTTGACCGTTACATACACACACAGACACACACACAGGCATTGTCCCAAATCGTCGAGCTGAGTCAATTGGTATATAAGACTCGGCCCTCCAGGCCTCGGAATACATCTTGGAAGTTTGAGCGAATTCTATACATTTCTTTTATAAGAAATGTAAAAGTCATCGTCCAAATGTTTAAAAAAATAAATGTTCTAGATCCCCCAATAGAACATTTTAAAGTTATGCTCAGATGAAAGAGGAGCATCTAAGCTTTCGATTAGTGAGAAGTTTTGCGACACTGATTTTTTTTGTTTAAATATTTTCTACCAGAGACACCGTGCTCCACACGCAATCGCTAGTCGTTCGCACGAGATATGTAGGACAACCATTCACGTTTTATCATTTTCATTGAACCGAATAAAATGAACGAAATATATAATAAAAATGCAGAAGTTTTATAGAAAAGTGAGCTCAAAAACTGTCCCAAAATGAGCACTTTATCGCTAGTGGTTGTGTCTAACAAAACTCAGATATCATGTTAAATATTAGCCAGAATAAAGTTAGTTAAAGCATAAGCAAGTTGAATTTCTGTAACAGGTTAGTGCACTATACGCTTAGTAGAAACATCAGGCATCTCACTCAAGCGTGCTAGACAAAAACATTTCCATTAACTGATGACAATATAGTCGAGAAGACAGTTTTTGTTTTCGCGTCATTTTAATGCAATAGTATTTCTGTTGACACTCAATTTCATGTTATGCGGGGAATGCGTTCCGTATTTAAACATTATTAGTCCGCAAAGTAGTGATATTTTAAACAATCGAACAATAAGCAAGAAAAATGTGAAAAAATAAACAAGCCAAATAGTGGTAAAACAGCGGTTTTCCTGAGGAGTTCATCAACCCACAAATTGTATACCCTCGTATATTACTAATGTTGTTAACATACAGAAACGTACATAGTAACGGTAGGACAAACTGTTGTGATTTTATCCTTACTTTTCATCGGATGTCAATTGATGCTAAACCACATATTAGTCAATCAATCATAATAAACTTAATGTTGCAACCTGCAGCAGCATTTCTGTCTCTTTCGATGGTTTCCAATTAATGTCTATGTAAGTTTAAAACCGACGTGGCGATACAGTGACCAGATTTCAGTAGCCTATCACGGAGAGCGACTAAAATGTTGTAACTAGTTGAGTCTACAGTCAATAAATTGGGATTATTGTTTCGATTTCATGTTTTCGTTTTATTTGTGTTCGCTATGGAATAAAATGAAAGAGATGAGCAGAGATCACGAAGAAAAAGAGAGAAAAATGATTAAATAAATTGAAATGGACCCAAGAGTAGCTGTTCTATATTTTCTGTGCACTCGACTACAGAACAACAGAAATCATCATAGAAAGTTGGCCTTACACCTACGTTACTCTTCGGCAGAGAGGAAGTAAGTGCGATGTATACCCGTCCATGTGTCGGAATATAGAGATGCTGAAATTGTTGAGCTTGTGCATATTTATAGTCTCTAGTTCTTTTGGTAATACATTTAACAAATTTCACGTACCGTCCAGTCACAAGTTAACGTGCGTTTAGGTGGATTAGACGTGACTTCAAACCCTGTTTTTTATCAAAATTAAAACCGATTTCATAGTCACCGTAAAAATAGCTATCCAAATACGTCACAATTAAGAAATAATTTAAAACTATTAGCAACAAAACAAGAAGAAGTAGTTGAGCGCATTTGTTTGGCACCAGTGCACGTTATATGTCACCATTAACTGTGCATAAAGCGATCAATTTACCTTACATTTAAAATTTTGATTAAACTTTAGTTAGAATGTTTCAATAAAACGACGAAACGAGAGGATTTGTGGATTCAGGGAGCTAGCTCTTTAAATCTCGTGGTTTTGAAACAGCACGGTGAACGAAGTATGCACGGCGACTTGCGACTTGAAGTAAAATTTGAAGATATTAGTAATCAGTGTTTTCATTCGATTTGTGGACAATTTTTTTAAATAAATTAAATTATGGTCAATTTCCTTTAGCTGATTTTATCATTTAATTTATATTTTGATCCTATTGGTCACCAAAAATTTTTCCTAACTGGGATTAGAGCCCCATACCAGACCAAGGCCAGTCTTGAAAATAGTTTCATTTAAATAGAATATATCAAAAAGTTGTGTTAGCATCATGCTTTAGAACTGGTGATACTCGCAGGACGCAAGATAAAGAAAATAGAAGTTGAACCGTTTCTGCGCATCTACAAATCGCTTGCTAAATCAGAAGATTTTGTGCGAATTTCGACATTCTCTTCGTTCGAACATTTTATGGATATTTTTCTAATCATTTCGGTTTAGCATCTCTACACCTTTTAAAGGTGTAGCTTGGAACACCTAGCGTTTTCCAGCATCGTCAAGCATTTTTTTTTTTTCAATTTGTTTATTTGATAAGGCACGTATGCGTTAGCTTAAAGGTGCCATTTTTTCATTGTTTTACATTTTGAATTTCTTAAAACTAGAGAGTAACACATTTCAATATTATTTTGTTTTATATAATGAAACTAAAAAAAACTTTACAGCTAACTTATACATATAAAAGAGGGGATAATATATTATTCGTAAGATTAGGGGCGCGGGTCATTTTGTGTGTTCTTTGTATAGTAATTCACTTTATAATTTTTAGAAGGGAGATTGTAGGAGAAATTAATTATTAACTAAGCGGAACATTTTACAAGCTTATTAACTAGAAATAACTAGAGCGAGTGGTTCAAGATTAGGGGGAATTAATTAGGGCCCGTCAAGCATTGTCATATTCGGTTAGCGCATTAATACTGTGAACTCTAAAATATCTTTTGTTGTAACGAGAGTAAGTACTATAGCTTTTCTTGTGACAATGAACATATTTTTTTGGATTGTCTTAGACTTGGAATTGATTTCATTATGAGCTTTTCAAAATTTTATTTAGTTTCTAGTGACTATATGAAGTCGTCAGAATTAAAAACTTTATGCCAAAAATTTCAAGCCACTCCCGAAACAAAATCCTGGCTACGAGCCCGATCGAGAAGTGTCTTTTATTCGCTTGGGAGTGAAGAATACTCCCGTATTGTCTATGTTCTCTGTGTCTTTCTTTTCCTTACTTCTAACATTAGCACTTCGACAATCCTTTCCATCCGGAAATGATGCAACGACAAGTCACGGCAAGGCATAACGCTCCGATCAACATACGGAACGTGGCATTTAAGCCAGTCGCTGCGGATTCCTGAAATTTGTGTTCCGACTTCGTCTCATCAGTAGCAAACCAGACGATCTTGGCCGTTATCTAAACACTAAATCCAAAAAGTCACAAGTCGTGTGTGAACGCCTAAACAACCTACATCTCAGAAGTTCTGGTTTGCTGAAGAGATGGTAAATTTTCTGGTGCTTCGGAACAAATTGTGCTTTCCTCCTATTTCGTTGAAAGTTGCAGCAACGCGCGATAAGTAATAGCTAGTAATATATAAACAAAGAAAACTTCCTAACTATAACATTTAAATAATATAAAAATAAACTAAGAAATATTTCAGACTTATTGATACGATTTCCGTCAGATAACCATAGTAATTTTGCGAATATTTTTAGAGTTTTCTAGCTCCAACATTCACCTGAACAAGTAAATATGTACACGTGAATCCCGTGAGTCTCTTTTCGATCCGGCTTCCCTTACATGCTGAACTCGTAAACAATTAACACCCATTAAGTATACCATTAGCGATAGTGTAAACACTTCTGCCCATCGAGATCTTAAATAGTAAACAATGATTTATTGGACTGATCAGATCAGCAAGGGTGTTGAACGGTGGAATGAGGCGGCGGTGTGCGAGCTGCTACCAGTTTTAGCATCCACAAGCAGTGCAAAAATAAGACAAACAAATCATCTGTCGTCGTAATTTTCGTTCTCGTTGTGCAGATTGCCTTGCACCGGCCCCCCTTTATAGAGTAGCGGTATGTAATCTGCTGAACATGTCGAACGCTGATGGAACATCGATCGAAGTTGATGAGCTGAGGCCGCCTATTATCGCACGTAGCAAAGTGTTTTGACTCGCGGTAGTGTTGTTTAATAAATGGAAGGAAAAATAGACCTGACGGACTGACGTGATTTGTGCAGCAAGCCGACCCATTAATCAATGCCATGTTTGATCAAAGCGCGGTACTCGGAGAGTGCCTTTCGAGTGATGTATTTCAGTGACGAATTAGGTAAATATTGACCGCAAAATGTTGACCGGTTGGTTTGCGCTACTGACGAGTGCCGAGTGAGCGATTTACGGCAGCCGCATAGTGTAGTGTTTGTGCATACATGGAATGTGCACTTACTGTTGAAATCAACAGGAACAAGGCAGCTACTGCTGAGCACAACGATTTTCATCCCCCATCGGGTAGGGATGTTCACTAGAGGGCACAGTTGGTTAGGGTAGCAATTTTGCTTCCAAACAAAGTCGTCCGTAATGGACAGTTTTCTTACAATACTGACATTTTGTCTGCTGTTTCTATTGGTTGATTTGGTTGATCGATTGAAAGAAATGATCTGGTACTTAGAAATGGGCGATGATCACTGACGGCTCCAATAAACCAAAATGCGCGTATTTCGATCAACTACCATAGAGGTAGCGGGAAAGAAGAGCCTGAAATGGGCTTGGTAGTGCTTGGTAAGCAGCAACGACACCCAAACCTACATGTTTTGATAGACGGCCGACATTGCTTCGATATCACTGATATCAGAACTTTTCGAAGACCGAACGTCGAGACTGACCATTATCTGGTAGTCTGTAAGATTCGCACAAGACTGCCCAGCACAACCGGTTCCAGATGAGAGAGAGAACCATACGACAGAATATACAACGGTTGAGGGTGTCGAAACGAAGAACGGTCAACCAGGGATAACCTAAATGAAGCGTGGTAGTAGGTCTATGAGGAAGTTAGTATCACAGCCATGGAAGCCATGGGTACTGCACGTGGAAACCAGTGGAACGGCTGGTTCGATACTGACTGCCAAAGAGCGATGGACGGCGTAAATCAGGTCAGAAACCGAATACTTGCAGCGGTTATACGTCAGAACAGAAAACAAATGGAGAGCTGATGAGGGCAGACGGGAAAAATTTACATCGATTTAAGAATCGTAGGTACGACGAATATATACTAACTGAGGTAGAGGGAAGCTTTGCCCAGGAACAACAAAGACAAATCACGCCATTGGGAAACCCAGCCAATTTTGTAAAAGTCGGGAGTGACCGGCTGTACGAAGCAATCCACTCCGGTACGATCTAGATAGAAGAAGAAATGCTTTTGGGCTAGTTGGAGGGGCTCGAATATCCTACCTTCAAGAAGGGTCATAAACTGAAGTATAATAATTATCGAGCGATCTTCAATACCGCATATAATGTACTCTCCCGTGTTCTGTTTAGCAGCTTGTGCCAGTGACTTCTAGGCAGCGTGCAATTCAATGAAACGAGACGAACTGTAGCACATTCGAATAGAACGTGGATTTTCATCGAAACTAATTTCACTGATTCGTATGACACTGGATGAGTCAAAATCGAGGGTTGAAATAACCGTAAATCCATCCGTTTGTGACATTGGATGGATTGTAGCAGGGCGATTCTCTAATCAATGGTTCAACATAGCGCTCGAAGGTACGAAATGAACAACTTAAGTACAAGATCGACGTAGTTGAAATTGATCGCAGAGCAGTGGAAGAGGCATTTTTGAATTTTAAGAAACTGCTAAAATTGGACTGACTAAAAACTGTGACATGACAAAGTATATGATAGTCCAAACGCTGTTGGTTCCGAGGTGGAAATCGATGGGGTCCGGAAAGGTTCCATTGCGTGGTCTCCTGGCGCCCAATTCTATGCTTCAGAGTTTTTTTTGTTTTCTTTTTCAGTTCGACTTTCGAACCATAATTTAGTGCGTACCTCGAAATGACTCAGTCATCTTGACTTATTTTATGCTTTATCGTTACATATTTAACAAGGCAGGTTTCTTCGTCCTCCTTAGGCTGGTGCTCTAGGCAAAGGCCAACCCGGCAAACCGAATGCTACGGGACTGGGTACGGTACGAGGTTGTCGCCGAATTCCTATATCTTGGAACACTAGTGACATGTGATAACTATGCGTTGACAGTACACAGTGGTCCAGAATGTGAACTTTTTGCTAAAATCAATGATTTAGCCACACTGATAGAGTATATTCGTAAATCGCTACGGATTAGTTTCGTACACACAATTTTCATAAAATATGCAAATTTTTCGTACATATGATGAATCATTCCTAGTTCTATTGACACACTTTTATTTTACATTACGAATTTTTGGTAAACACCACGAAACGACTTTCGTTGGCTTATTACGAAACGGCTTCATTAGGCAAACGAACTGTTCGCTTCTATATACGAAAGTCTTCATAATATTTACGAGCACCATACGTCACACCGTCGACAGCATGAAGTAGCAAGTTACTTTACGCTCGTCCGGACATGCCGTAGACTTAGGTGATTCGCATTTCCAATGCCAAAAGATCCTGACTCCTGCGGTAGCAGACAAAGGGTTAAGTTGCCGGTAAACTCTAAGCTTCCTCATATGACTCTTTCCTCGCTTTTCTAAAACTTTCTTCCTTCAACTTCTTGAGTACTACCCAAGTAACAATTAAAATACCTTGGGGATTTTTCATTGTTTTATCTTGGTTTTATGAAGGAATCCTTGAAACCTGTGATTTTATTATGGTTTTAAGCAGCTGTCATTTCATTTGTTCCCAAACTTCACTATAAAACTATGTTATGACTTCCACTATTAAACTTTAGGTTACAAGTCTATATAGTGGTTGTGAAACGGTTCTATACACTTTGTTAAAACTGGAATAAAACTAACATACAACAAGAATTTAAGTTATAAGACAGTTTTATCGTAGATTATTGCACGTATTCAGGTTGTGGAATGTCTATATTAAAACCTCTTTAAAATAATTACTCTTATGAAAGGAATGAGCTATACTAAGGAGTTATAAAATTGTCATCAGAAGCTCGAATCATTGTTTACTTGCATGTAATATAATAGGGTAAGGTGGGGCAAATCCGACCGTTGGGTAAACCCGACCCCCCGCTGTTATAGAAAATCGGAAACACTACGCGAACTAATATCAATGTTGCCGTGTAGAGCATCGAAAATAGTCATAATGGCGATATGACAGCATTTTATTAGTCTACATTGAGATGCTCAAACGACAATAAGTGTGTTTTTGCAACTTTTGATTTGACTTTTGTGCATCATTGACTACAGGATATTTCTGATTGTTAAAGTGATTGCATGAAAAATGTAAGTAGATTTAAATTCTTTGATTAAAGTCCTACTAAGTGCATAGATGAATTTAGTTCAACTTTTTTCATATTTTTTTTAATATCATCGTAATGCAAAATGACGCGATGGGGCAAAGCCGACTTCTAAATAGTGGGGTAAATCCGACCGCTTTTTTGCTAAGAAAATGTTTATTTATCAAATTGAAATATATTTTTATTGTCATCATTTATTATTTTTTTGCACAATGGTTCATAATTACAAACGAAAGACATAAAAACGTGATGAATATAGTATTTGTCGAGGAATTGCTCCGATACAAGTGGGAATATCTTTACGTGCTACTGTTCGTGATATTGACATTCCAAGATTGATAATGAATTCCTTTTTCTTCATGTTACAATTCAATAACATAACATTTATTGATTTATCATTGAAAAACCATAAAATTTGGGTAATATCTGTACTAAATCAACCAAAAACATAGACGGTCGGGTTTACCCCACCATTTTTGAAAACAGCAAAAATGAACGTTTTCGTAAAACGCTTGTTTCTCAACATTTTCCCAAATTGCGAATAAGAAGCTATATATAGAAAGTTGCCCAGAAGTCTAGTCTTTAATTTGGTATATAAAACGACTTGATCCGATGTAAAATGAACATATTACAGCCAAAACCATTTACTAGGTCGGATTTGCCCCAGCTTACCCTAACTGTAGTGCAAATGAGTTACTTCAAAAATACCATTTGGAATTGGAATTCTCCCTCAATTTCTTTTGACCCAAAGCAGAAGACGAACCAAGTCAGGATTATTTCGTCTTTGTAGGTTAACTCTTAAGAATTTCTGAACAACCGCTGACAGGAGGATTGGTTTGTTTTTCTCGTTTCTCCAGGATGATTATCAAGATGTTAAATAAAGGTGAGAGCTTTTTTGTGCGTGCTGATGAAGTTGTCAATCACGAGAAGCTCATTAATGTTTAATTGTTTCATTTTTAAAACGTTTTACGATTTGGTGACTAATGTTGATGCTAGAAAACACAATTAACAAAATAACATTCGTTTGAAAAATAAATAAATATCGATATTAGATCATTTGTGAAAATTATGTCATTATTGACAAATAAATAATAGCTGGTAGTTAATTCAAAGGGCATGGTAATTTTTAATATTGAAAGCAGTAATGCAATAAATGGACTTTCATTATTCCTAGGTGTGATGAAGAATACATCACTGAAAGTGGCTAAATTACCTGGGAGGGTTGCAATGATTTGTTTTTTGACTGTTTACAAAAATTGACTTTGCCGACAAAAACAGCCGTTGCAACAATTTTAAGAATAACTTCTTGCATTGTATTACAAAAATGAAATCCATCTGTGTGTTAGTACTATAAACAATAACCTCATACAAATGCCTTTCGGTCTAGGGTCAGATCACTAGAAATCCATAACAAATTTGAATCCAATTTGAAAAAACGCATTTCATTTCAATTATTGCATCAACTTTCACTCTTTTGCCGAAACATTTGTTCAACAAGCGTCTTACGCTGGTCTACTTCGTTCGAAACTTTGTTGGAGTAGAGTTAGCTTGTGGCAGGGTTTTGACGTCTCACACGCACAGTGCCGTCTTTACGCATGGGCACACTGGGCCAGGGCCAGGGGCCCCTTGCTTTTAGGGGCCCCCGACTTAGAATGCATATAGAATCATTCTGAAGGCTATGTTCCAAAAATAGTAGCACTCTACTGTTAATAACTCTTTAGCGTGTGTGTAATAATGGATCAGTTGCTCGGATTCGCACATTGCACCTTATCCCATGTGAGGTTTAAAGAGCATTAGACAATCAAACGAAATGATGGTAGCGGTAGGATATGAGACACTACATGACCAGGATGGTATTGGACTCTAAAAATGATTCCTGGACTTCTTGAGGACTCATGAGACTTTCGCAGCCAGATTAGGTATTTTCCACTATGCCGTCGTAGTCTGCTACAGAACCAATTATGTTATTTTTGTACGATACTCCACCTTATAAAAATATTTTAGGCCGTCAGAATCAGGAATCAGAATATACTGGCTCAAACGGAACGTATTCCGCTAGCAGTCGAGGATTTGTACCTCACGGCAGCCTGCATTCGATATTTCCTATCTCGACTGTTTTACATGAATTGATTTTTTTTAACTGGAATTTTTAATCATTTATGTTTGGGCTAAAATTTTGTATAATATTGCATTATTGTTATTATTTAATTTTATTTCCTACCTTCTCTTTCTGCACTGAGTGCCTATCACCGACACTAGAAAGGCGATTCTACCATCAAAACTGTAGACTAGCCACTTAACTACCGGCGCCGTCTTTGAGATACTAATTCGTTGAATATGAAAATGTGAATATTACTTATAATGTACTTGTTTGCTAAATTCGTCTCTCCGATCCTTTCACTGTAACAGAAAGCACAAAACTTCTGCCAGAATATATAACAAAAATTTACCTCACCAAAAATTTTAAAGAATCGTTCTATTCCTGCAGCGAAAAATGTGAATATCTAAAATGAATGATCCTCGAGTCACGCACTTAGATTCGACATATCGATTGATTTCAATCGCTGCAATATTCAATTTGTCATCTGTCATCTATAAATATAGTTAAATTATGATTGAACAAAATGTAGCTTTTTTAAAGCTGGTAATTGTGTTTTTCCAGCTGCATCATACTAGGAACAGTAAGAAATTGAGTACAACATTGTACGAATCAGTGTAACTTTTAAAAATCACGTAGTTGTCATCTATTAACAACTTGAATTGTATTGGTATATTGCTAATATTTTTTGCTAGATTGTCATAGTGTAAGGATAATTATTGAATGAATCGCCGACATTGTAGTGTTGACGTTTAACCCACCTTACTCCATCATTCCTCATTATTGACTGAGGAACTGTTCAGCCTCAAACCACGTTTTACAACTGTAAAGGTTAGATTATATTATATGGGGATGGAATAACGCAGCTGGTAAGTCAATTACACTGTATGCAGCTCACCTGAGTTCGTACTCCCACAACCGCATATAGTGTTAGGCCCTTTGCCACTTTCGGTCAGATTGGTCAGAAATGCTAATATCTTTTTAAGATCTATCAAAATCACTTTCACATGGTTGAATGATTTGGCTTAAATTTGAAAAATAAATCTCAAGGTGGCATAGATATGCTGGAGATCATTTTTTGATCATCCTACTCTTCAGCAGTTAACACCTGTTCAATTTTATGGGCCCCTGAGCTCAGTTGTGCCCAGGGGCCCCGAGTGGTCTTAAGACGGCCCTGCACACGCAACGCAAAATGCATTTCAAATTCCTATTTTGAAGGAAAGTATTTAATTTCGTTGATTTTTAAAAATACATATCAAGAGATCTCTGTCCCTAGATTTCGGTGCACAAATTGAAGAAAATATCTGCGAATCTTCATCGAACGAGGACTATAGACAAATCTCGTGTTCGATTGAAATGACACTTACAGTAAATGGTGTACACACTATAGAGATGGCGAGTATTCAGTGTGTTTATTTTAATCTATTGCGCTATTCAAATTTGACAATCGCACCGTTACATAGTAAAAACCCCCACCTTTCATTTACCATCCTGGACAAAGTCACTGTCAAAATAATCAAAACCAGCAAGCTGTGATTAAGTCCAGCATAAAACTTTTCACTCTCAACATAGATGCAGAAGTGCCATGATAAACACGCTTGCTATATGAATTGCTCAGTTATGACCGTTTTTGGAGGAATTGTCTTATGAAAGAATTATTCAAGTATACCAAGTTTTATTTAAAATAAATGTCGCCTTGAAGCAAAAATAGCAAGTACAGTCCTCTATTGACTGCACAATGAGAAAGAGTTTGAGATCATCAGCGTATATAAGTTTTCACCCTGGGGGTATAACATACCAAACGTCATTGAAGAATAAAGAAAAAAGCAATGGTCCGAGATTGCTCCCTTGAGGTACACCCGACAAGTTGATGAAGCTATATGACACGATACTTCCTAATTTCACAGACGGAGAACGATCTACGAGATATGATTTAAGCCATGTAAAATTTGATGGAACACCCAGCCGCTCGATCTTTGCCAGAAGAAGAGAGTGGTCTACACGATCAAAAGCAGCGTTTCAATTTGCGACGTTCATTTAATGTTTGTATATTAATAAGCATGCAGCGTGCTTCATAAGATGGCAACGGAAATAATGTCCAGTCTAGTTTACGAAGGTGATATAATCTGAGCTGTTTTTATTCGATTCTGTTCGTTCTTAATGTGTGCTTGCAAAAATGCACCAAACAATGCAAATATGTTCCAATATAGCGCTAAGCAGAGTGCGACTACGTCTCATCAGAATCCGACGCTAACTTAATGACAGGACTAAGCTAGCGCCAGATTTACGATGTCTCCAAAAAGGGAGACACAATTTGTCGAAGTTGAACCGCAACTTCCATAATTAATTTAGTTATAGGTTTTGTACTCTTTACGCGCCAAGATGGTTTTAAACAATTTTTTCCCTTATGGAGAAAAAATAGTTTTTATCTAAATTGTTCTCCACTAAGGAGATAGCGCACCTGGGTTCCAGTCCCGACCCCGAACATAGGGTTAAAAACTTTTTATAAGGGACTTTTCTAACCCGAAGTGGCGAATGGCCTTAAGGTTAAAACCTCTATAATAGAAATAAAAAAAAATCCCCTGGAGCATCAAGAACCGGCATAGATGGCCAATGTGTGCCAACCGATTGCATTACCTTTATATGTATACGAGAAAGGCAAAAACTTATATACACAAGTTGAGTGCGTACAGCAGCACTTACAAGGGCGTGAGATGTGACCATGCCGAGATTTGGGAAACCAGCATAACAATGATATGACGTTTGTCGATCTACGTGCAATCAAGCTAAGGACTAGACCATTTATACATGGGTTACTTAATTGTGTCGACATAGGCACTCCCAGTGGCCGGATATGAAGACTTTTTGGAGAATTTTGCTATTTGCAAACAGTTGCAGTCGGTCTATTTTTAACAGTGGTGGTTCCAAGATATTCCTTATGCGTGAGGAGAATAGAAGGAGATGAAACTCGATTGGCATGTCTTGATCGTCAATGAATGCTTTTCGAAAACCGATTTTAGACAATTCTCGGAGCTCAAATTCTATAAGGCTCAAGCTCGCGGAAAGTTTACGGGCGATTCAAGTTTGTTTTCAAGGTCGCCAAGACCCTTACTGGAGAAGGTGTACGTTTGTTAATGAGCATCATCAACAGTTCGAGAATTTCTTCGAACTTCGCTCTCGCCGTATAGTGAGGAGAATGATTATGAAGAAAAAACTCGAATAACCAACGAAGATCTCAAACAGCGATACCGGCAACACGCCTTTTTACCCCGCCGTTGACATATGTCACTAGTGTTCCAAGATACGTGAACTCGTCGACAACCTCGTACCGCAGAATTGTATTAATACACTATGTACCACCTAGAGTTCCGCAACGGAATGTAATAACACGGCTTTGCTTTACCTTCTAGAAATTCAATGTTTCTGTTAGGGAAACTGGTGGTAAGCGTAAGTATAATCATTTTTCTCAATTGCTATAAAGCTACAAAACTGTATATTCTGTGCATAATTCTTGTTTAGGTGGTTCTGTACAAGATATAATTAAATTAGTTATGGAATTTGCGTTTCCACGTTTCAACTTCGTCTCATCTGAATCCGACACTAACTTAGTGACAGGACTAAGCTAGCGCCGGATTGATGCTAGCTCCACAAAACGAAGAAACTACACTAGTTCTTCGTGATGTCCCGCAAGCAAAGGAGTTCTGAATAAGCTGATGAGAAAGAATGAAGTCGAAACTTGGTTTGGCTTAGCAAGCCACTGCAATATGCACTATGCTATTTTTCTGGAGAAAAAAATTAGACAAAAACTATTTTTTCTCCACTAAGGAGAAAATTGTTTAAAACCGTTTCGACTTCATCTCATCAGACTTCTCACGAAACATCACACAGGACTTGCAGTTTGCTCAGAAACACAAATAGTGTTTTCGTTTTTGAAGCTAGCGTCAATCCAGTGCTAGCTTAGTCCGATCATTGAGTTAGTGTCGCAACAAAATTGAGCCCACGCAATTGGTCGGTGTTAAGCCAAACCGGACTAAGGGACAAAATATTGATTTCGAGAAAAACGAGTTTAAAGTTTGAATCGCAGCATCCTTTACATTATAATAGGAAAATTATTTTTGTCACGATTCATGTTTATTGTTACATATTTAAAAGCTGGCAAAAGTTTAATGTAGCTGACGAAATTCTTGATCCAGTGCTATCATTATCTCATTTTTCGATGTTTTGCGACTTAGTCCGGTCTGACCTAACACCGACCAATTGTTGAAATACCAACGTCTACAGTGACCAACTTAATCATGAAATCTACCATCATTCAGAAAATGGATGCTTCTTGTACTACGGAAATGTTTTTAGAATTCCGCTCTTGGATTGCATATTTCACTCTTCGTAGGTCGCGCAAAGGGTTCACTGAACGAACAGTCGTTAGTGCCCTAAGACGATTTTGCTAATTTTTCAGAACGGCGGACAGTCGGTGCACTAGACCGAGGGACGGAAGCTTAATCAACAAAATATTCCAAACTAGATTTAGTGCACATTATACTTACCTGAATTGGACTAAAATAACTTTCAACAACTTATTAGCAATCGCAACAATGTCGTCAAAATGCGCTCACCCACCCCAACTAACAAACTTCCTCAGTTTTGACACCGTTACGAAACCCTCAGCCAGCAGTCTAGCTTAATTAAATTAGCCAAGATCGACTCTAATTCAGCGGCTGATGTACGAAGACAAAAATTGCGGTAGGTCACGAACACTTTCGGTTGCATAGCTCTTCAGTACGATGAAAATGATAAACAACCTCCGTCTCAAAAAAGGATTTCGCTTGGAACATGTCTCGTGATTTCATGTTAGTTTTTTTTCACACGCTTACCTATATCTAACGTTCGGCAAAGTCTGCGCACATGATGAAATTTAATTATATCGAATGTCGGTGCGCACTAGCGGGTGAATTAAATCAATTAATCCCCTCTCTCTCTGTGGGTGGCGTTGTGTGGAGGAGCGGGTCCATCCACTGTGTAGATGGCGGGTCTAGTGGACACCGAAGTGGGAATAAGATCGAGCACAAACAGTGATCATTATTTAATCATAGACGTCACATGCTAATCACGACATCCGAATCGTTCGCCGACGACTGGCAGGCACGTAGCCAGAGGGGGGGCTAGGGGGCTAAACCCCCCCCCGAAACTTTTCAAAAATAAATTTAAGAAGCAACATGTTTTTCGGTAACTCGTAAAAAAATTGTATCTTGTTTGGTTTCAACAAATTAATGGGAGAATGGTGAGGAAGATTGCTATTTCGAGCCACCGAAGACATCGGTCACGATATCTACTCAGTATGCCGAGTCTGATACCACACTTCCTTTCATATTGTGTGACTCGTCGGAAGAACAAAAGAAACTGTTACTTTAATTCTTGCTGGGGTGATCCGTCGGATGATTGAATCGTAGAAGCAAGAAATGGTGCTCCAGCCAAACGTGGAGGCTATTGACTTCTGGAATTTTTGCATAACCGAATTTCATGATGGGGAATATTTGCTGAAGGTGAAAATAGAGGTTATGCTTACGAACATCGCCTTTAACGAGTTCTACCTTGTCAGGCATTCAGTACTTATGTTATTCAACAAATTAGCCTAGGCGAAACCAGTCATTTTGCAACTTGTAACACGTGGTTGATTCTCATATATATGGATGATGAGAAAATCAATGTTCGGCTACAAGATCTGATACCTCTTACTTGAACCGCGGGCGAACGACCAGGAGGTTAAAGCCCCAATAAACAAACTTAACTTCTTTGAACCGTGGCCATTAAAAGATTCCTGTCACATTTGGAAAAAATGTAATTTATTATAAAGGACTCATCTAGGAATTAGACGGGTAGGGTCAGCTAGGATTTCGTCCTAGCTGACCCTGCACGCACAAAACGCAATGCGATAATATCATCATACATGTTACATCTTTGCACATCCATAGTCTCCAATACGATTACCTGAAAAACAAACAATTGCCAAATTTGTGGCTGCTGTTCATATAATATTGACGGCAAAAACTGCGTCTAGTATCTCAAAATTAACAGTCAGCATCATCATTGAGGAAGTCGACACTGGTGGCCCGTAAGGGGACAAAACAAAAATTAAATCAGATATTCGCGAACTGCCATGTCCATAGCAGTTACCACGATAATAATACGGAAGTGTACAAGATAGATATGAACGACCACCAAGACGCGGTTGGTTATGAAAAATATTTCTCAATCAGTAAACAGGTCAATCGCACGAGATCTGTTGGACAACCATTAGCGTTTTATCATTTTCATTGTTTACATCGTGGAAATATATTAAAGACTCAAGGCTTCATTTAACTAATGCATTGAACCGACTCAAGTAAACGAATTGTATAATAAAAAATTAGAAGTTTCATAGAAAACTGAGTACAAAAACTGTCCCAAAATTAACATTTATCGCTAGTAATGGTATCTAACAAAACTCATTTTATGCTAGATATTGGCCTGAACAAAGAAAGTTAGTTAAATCATACGCAAATTGAATTTCTGTAATAGATTAGAGCAATGTGCGCTTAATATAAACGTCAAGCATCTTCCAAACTGTTTTCTTACATTCTTTAGCTAAAAATAATTGACACGTATTTTTTGGTTTGGCTAAATATTATATTTTTTTTCAAGTTGTTTGCTTTTGAACTTTTGAAGTCTATAAAATTGAACATTTTTCAATCACTGATAACTCGGAAACAACTCGATATATGGAAAAAAATATTAAATAAAAAAGTTGCGTTTTCAAATAAGCTTACCAAAAAAAATCACAATTTTTTTGTTATATAACTTATGAAATTTGCAATTACTTGAAACAAATTGAATTTTTTTAAGGCTGGACCAAATTTTTTATTTATTATTTTATTTAAGTATTAAAATCGTGTTAAAAAGATTGTGTAAAAATTTGGCAGTGGAATTCTTTGCGAGATATTACAATTATAAACATAAAACATGGCAATTTTACACTAAACGCCCAGCGAAAGGCCTGTTATAACTGAAATGTCTCGTAACACTTCGAGTTCCATTCTGAATTTTTCACATAATCTTCTTATTATAGTTATGTAATCAAAATAAATTTGATTTCGGGGGACTTTAGAAAATATTTGCTTTTGACATGAGAATACCCCCAAAAAAGTCTTAAATTTGCAGAATGCGAGTCATTCCACGATTTACAACTATAATTTTAGTTTCCTTCAATTTTTTTGCACTCTTTAGCTGAAAATTATAGACACGATTTTTTTACTTTGGCTGAATTTGACTTTTTTTGTCAAGTTATGAGTTTTTGAACTTTATAAAGTACTAGCTAATACCCATCGCACGTTGATGCGACTTTCAACGAAGTAGGAGGAAACCATAATTTGTTCCGAAGCGCCTTCTTGTAGGCAGAAAATCCCCACCAATAGCACACAAACACGCTCCATAACAAATTCCTACTATGCATAAATTTTTACGGCAATTGGTTAAGCCGTTTGGGAGTCCATAAATCACATACATACAAATATCGACTTTTAATAATATAGTGATTTTTTAAAGTTTTATAAATTTAATAGAATTGGACATTTTTCATTCCCTCATAACTGAGAAACTATTAGATTTCTGGAAAAAAGCATTAAATAATAAAAGCTGCGTTTTCGGAAGATCTCGGCGGATTTTTTTTGTAATATTTGTTTTTGTTAAATAATGTATGTATTATGCAAATATTAGTAACAAATTTTTTTCAGGGTGGAGCCAAAAAAATCTTTTTAGCTTTTTCAAATAATTTATAATTATATCGAGAAGATTGTGTACAAATTTCAGAAAGAAATTCGAAGTATTTTACGAGATATTTCAATTACAATAGGCCTATCACTAGGCGTTTGGTGTAAAATTGCCTTGTTTTAAGTTTATAATTGTAATATCTTGCAAAGTATTTTGATATCCACTCCCAAATTTTTGCACAATTATTTTAACATGATTTTTAATATTTAAAGAAAATAATAAGTAAAAAATTGGTCCAGCTTCAAAAAATTAAATTTGGTTCAAACAATTGCAAATTTCATAAGTTATATAACAAAAAGAAATTGCTATTTTTTCAGTAAGCTCACAACTTTTTTATTTAATATTTTTTTCCATATATCGAATCGTTTCCGAGTTATAAGTGATTGAAAAATGTTCAATGTTATAAACTTCAAAAGTTCAAAAACTAATAACTTGAAAAAAAAAATCATATTTAGCCAAAATAAAAAATACGTGTCAATTACTTTAACTAATGAATGCAAGAAAAAAATGGAAGGAATTCAAATTTTGATTGTAAATCAGACGTGGAATGACCCATATATTTTGATCCTATTGATCACCAAAGATCCTCCTTCCTAACTGGGGTATGCCAAAAAATTATGTTAGCATGATGCATTAGAACTGGTAATAGTTACAGGACGCCAGATCAAGAAAATAGAAGTTGAACCATCTACAATTCGTTTGCTAAATCAGAAGATTTTGTGCAAATTTCGACATTCTCTTCGATCGAACATTTTATGGATATTTTTCTACTCATTTCGATTTAGCGTCATCTACACCTTTTAAACGTGTAGCTTAGAACACCTTGCGTTTTCCAGCACCGTCAAGGATTGTCATATTCGGTTAGCGCATAAATACTGAGAACTCTAGAATATCCATTGCTGCAACGAGAGTAAATTGTAACTTGTAAATAAAAATAAATATTAAAAATCAAATTAAACATCAATAATTCGTTGATGTACTATAGCCTTTCTTGTGACAAAGAACATGGATTGTCTTAGATTTGGCTTTGTTTTCATTAAGAACTTTTCAAAATTTCGTTTAGTTTCTAGTGACAATATGAAGTAATTAGAACTAAAAGCTTTATGCAGGGGCGGGTAAAGCGTAGTTGGTAAATTGATTACCTTTTACGCAGCTCATCACGGTTCGTTCATCAATCCCGCACATGTAGGCTTAGAAATTTTTCTAAAGAAATTTTCTAACCCAAAAAGAGGCGAATAACCATAAGGTTAAAACCTGTATAATCGAAATAAAAAAGCTTTATACAATAATTTTTTAAGCCCCTCCCGAAATAAACTCCTGGCTACGGGCCTGACGACTGGCCAGCCAACGCCAACGGAGGACGGTCGATAGAAATCGTGCAAGCAGCTCTCAGAGTACCTTTTAGTACACATCAGCGAGACGCCACCGCGCACCATCTTCTTCTTGATTGCGACGGAGCCGAAGGGAGGAAGTGCGCACAGCAAATGAATGCCAAAGGAAGTTTCTACTATAGAAGTGAACCGTACCGCGATCGAGAGATAAGTCTTGGAATGTGGATTTAGTGGTGCATTTGATGAGAACCGACAAGCGAATATTTGCATAATGCGAAGTAACGAGTCTCGCAAACAATAACAAATTTAGAACATATGACGCGTTCAGTGATAAAAGCCAATCAAGTCAATGGCAGCAAAAATGTCAACATTACTTCGCCCCAAACGACGCACACAATGTGAAGCGTTACATGCTGGTTAGAAACATTCTGTTTTTAAAATTATGAAAACCTGGCCCTTCACCGTGTTTGTATGTATGTGCACAAATAGCGATGACAATTACCTAGAAATGGCTGAATCAATCCTAACAACATAGTTTCAAATGAAAGGCGCATTCAATTTGTTTTGAAATATGCATTGTGCTATATTACTCCTCAGTGGAGAAAATTTAAGGAAAAAATATTTTTTCTCCACAAGGACCACATTTTAAACCAAATTTGCGCGTAAAGGCTTGTGGCCAAACCTAAAACTAAATTAGTTATCAGACAAGCGTTTCAGAATCCAACATAAACTTAGTGACTGGACTAAGCTAGCACCGGTTGTACGCTAACTACTTTTCTTGCGGGCATCACGCAGGAATAGGGGTATACTCAGAAACATAAATTGTATTTCACTTTTTTTTGGAACTAGTGTCAATTCAACTCTAGCTTAGTCCTGTCACTAAGTTAGTGTCGGATTCTGATGAGAGGAACTCGAAACGCCTTTCCAATAACTAATTCGAAATATATAGGGTTGGTGCTCCTATAGTTGAGGTGTGTTGCAGTAGTGGGTTATACGCCTATCTAAGGTACAAACCATAACCAAATATTTTTTTATTGGTTCATCACACTAAAATCATGCGACAATAAAACTGTTATCCTTAAAATTTGATCAAATAACTATTGAAAAAAAAAATTTCTTCGATTTTTGAGCTCCCTTGCACCTGTAGTTGATCTAATGTACCTATAGTTGCAAGTCCCATAAGAAATCAATGGGATTTGCAACAATAAAAAATGAAATTAGCTATTGCACCACTATTGGTACATGTGCTCCTATAGTGGTACAAGCGGTTTTGAATACATAAATTGGTTAATAAACAATCTTTAAATTTTTATGGAATAGGGCCCATAGGTCTATTCATCGATTTTAGATATCGTGGTATGGTAAGACATCTACGAAATTCAAGGAATATGGACTTGAAGTCATTTACTTTATAACCTATTAATAACGTATTTCTCAAAAAAGAATTTCATGAGATTCGAACGAATCTTAGCAATTGTGTCCGTTTTATATTATGACTCTAGACCATTTTTTTAAACGAACGTATAGGTATAGGTATAGGAAATCTGTTGTCTTTGCTAGAGAAACGTGAACAACTTATGAAAAAGTCGCAATTTCACAAATTGTTTCTTTTTGTTTAAAAAATCTAAAATATCTTGAAAACGACTACATTGTTGCCATAAAAATTGGACTTAAGGCTTATTCTTAAGGTTATTTTTTCAAATTTGTCCTACTGGAGCTGTAGGAGAGCAGGCACAAATCCCCGACTATGTACAGGAAACGTGCCATTTGAGCCAATACATTCTGATTCCTGATTCTAATTGCAGCGGACCGAAATTTTGAATGTGATATTTATTGTACGGCTCAGATATGTGCGGGCGTAGGGACTTCAGGATCACGTGTGTCATTGTGAACGACTCGAGCGTTTGTACGTTAACGTGTTGCGTGTATAAATTCGATTTTTTAACCGATTTTATTTTATAATTTTCGGTGTACGGTTCAGATGCTAGAAGAGAGTAACTTCTTCCATATCACTAGAGTTTGCTATCATGTCACCGTGGAATGTGTTGTCCAGTGGATATGAGCATCATTTTTTAAATGGTTCAACTGAAGGCATGGATCTAGGCTGCTAAGGCCGAGAGTAGGGACTTCCGGAAGTAACCGATTCATGATCACGCGAACACGGGCGTTTGTAGGCTCACTCTTGAGACCGCGTTTGTAATTTGTAAAGCATAAGTGCTAAAACGTTCATTTTGTCCTCTGGGCATTATCCTGTTTGTGAGATTGCGGGCGCAAGGTGTGTGTGGATGATCGCGAAGGGATCAGGCGTCTGTATGTTAAAGGGCGAACACGAAATTATTGCGACACATTCAAAAGGGCATAACTTTTTTACCATTGTGTAAAAATCAACCAAATTTTGCACACTTTCTCATTGATGTGTATTGTTTACATGCTGTCAAACTCGAAGTCGTGTTTTTCGATTCAACGAAAATGGAGGTGAACCAACGCGAGTCGAGAGAACAAATCCTTCTAAACACCTGGAATTTCCTGACCTGTCGCACCGGCAGTTGGGGAAAATGTTGAACATTCACCATTCAACCATCTCCAGAGTGTTGAAGCGGTTCCAGGAGCGGTTGACGTTGGACCACGGCAAAGGAGCTGGAAGAAAACCGGGACCGGAGAAAAAAAGACGGAGGAAAAGGTGAAGCGGATGATTAAATCAAATCCCAACGTCTCAAGCCATGATTTGGCTAAAAAGATCGGCATGTCGCAGAGCTATGTCCAGAATGCAAAGAAGAGAGCTGGACTACATACATACAAGGTACAGAACTTCCCAAACCGCGATGAGCGGCAACAATCGACGGCTAAAAGCCGACTTTAAGCAAATTCCGTGGTTGGAGTTTGTCACCGGAAACAGCAAGTTCCATGTGGACGACAAACTTAAGAAGAAGAAAATGTCGAAGTTCGCCTCCAAATATCTCATTTGGCAGGCCATCTGCTCTTGCGGACTGAGGAGTGAGCCTTTCGTGACAAAGGGCACAGTAAATGGCAAGATCTACAAATCTGAGTGCCTCGAGAAGCGCCTTTTGCACGACGAAGCTCCGCTATTTTGGCCAGATTTGGCATCATGCCACTATTCTAAAAGTGTCCTGGAGTGGTATGAGACCAATTCTGTCCATTTTGTTCCAAAGGACATGAATCCGCGAAACTGTCCGGAGCTGCACCCAGTGGAGCAGTACTGGGCAATGATGAAGCGGGAACTTCGGAAGAGCAAGAAGACAGTCAAAGACGAGAAGGAAATGTTAAGAAAATGGAAAAACACTGAGAAACTGGTACCGAATGACACCGTAAAGACTTTGATGGAGGGCATCAAGCGAAAATGCGTTCAATTTTACACTCAAGGCTCTATCGATTAATTTTTCTTTTGATTTTTAAAGTAAATATATGTATAAAACTACCCTAAAATTTTGGTTTGATTTTAATTCTTGCATTACAAACACATAAAATCATTCGCAAAGCGTTTGTTCAGATTAACTCGTCATAATCGTGTTAGATCTCGACCGAGAAGATTCATTTTTTGTTTTGCTCTGGTTCGTGTTGTTGTTCTCCGATTGATTTCTAACCATAGTGACGAATGTTCAGACATCGCGTATGTAAGTGAAAGCAAAAATTCCCAGACTATAGCTGTGGCTATTTGGAAAGATTCTTTGGTAACGGTATCTTCATTCTTTAAAAAATATGCGAAGAAAAACCCGTCCCTCTGATAAAATCTTCTTTTCGCAGGTAGTGAAGCCCACAAAGTAGTGTTGGATAAATAGAAGGCATCTCCGACGGCTGACATCTCCTCAGGCTCAATGGAAGTCGATTTGAATATTTCCCTGATGGCAAAAATAATGCTACCGGTCTCCTATTCGAGACAAATTATATCCATCTGACGCAACCAACTCCTGAGCCAAACGCAAGCCAATTAATATCATCGAGATATCGCGTGATCTAACTAAAGCACAATCGGTCGTGTACGAAGAAGTATCTTGTCTACATGCCCGCCCGAGAAGCAGAAATTAACGGTGTACTCCACGATAGGGGACTAAATTGCGAATATCTGGTGAAGTATGGGGTTGGGTCTTTCATGAACCCTTTGCTACAGTCTAGATTGCGAGCAATTGGAATCAGCAAAAATCGAGAAATATAAGTAGGCAGCTTATTTTCCATCAGTACCTTTGAACCGGACTCGTCTACCTTGTATGTCGCGTAGCATGAACTATCGTCGTTGCAAACAATTGGGCTACTCATTGTACAAACAAGGCACTGGGTGGAAAATTCGGAGAGAATCATGGAAAGTTTTCCTACTGTGGAGAGACTCCACGTGATCTCCCGTGTACAAATTATGCGGAGAAAAACTGAAACTTGCTGTTAAAAAGAACGCTTTGAAAAGAAATGCGAGGGCTACGCCACCAGCCACGACTAGTTCCAACGCTCCCTTGTTCACTTAACAGTGACAATCCCATTAAGGGAACATCTGCTAATGTGCCTATAAATTTTCGAGAGAGAAAAAGCATTTCCTCTCCCAAACTTCCTTATAAATGCCTGAGGGTGTTCCTTGATGGGCCTTCAAATGGGCTCCTAGTCTCGGAAATTTTAGAAACTAACAGGAATTTTCACATGGGACATCAAAACCCCAAATATCCCTATATTTCAGCCAGAGATTCAACATAGTACAGGACAAATGAAACAATTGATATCCCTGACCATATATTGAAAACATTTAACAGTGAGAGTACTTTGGAAGCATTTTTTCTACCAAATGGCCCTCCTAGAGTGATCGTATCCTTCAATGGTTAATTTATCGAGCAAAGTCACCGTTTTGATCACTGTTTGCAGAAGTATCATTGATTCTTTGAAACATTTAAAAAGCAACCTGGTTAACTTCCGACGTAGATTTCAACTTCCACAAATTTAAAATTATTCGTCAGGACCGAGAAAACACTATTCTTTTAATCGAATTAAGCTCGGTAGCAGGTATTGAAGTCGTCACTTGTCAATTCTTCTAGAAGACTTCATCTCCCACATTATGCCATGGAGTTGTATTCACGATAATAAACGATTGAACTCACTGCATGATATTTGCGACATTTTCGATATGGCCATCTTGAATACGGTAGAAATGACACGAATTCCTACTCCATCAGCGCACCAAAACGCGGTAAATTGTTCATTGTACATACTTAACTTTGCTACAATTAGATTGAAAGAACGGCACGTCCACCATATCCAGCAACAATCGAATCCGGTGGAAGACTACAAGGTTTTTACTGGCCTAATTCTGTGCGTAAAAGTCCAATAAGGACTTTTTGAACGGCAGATCATCTGAATATTTTCGAATATACGCGACGTTAGAAACGCAAATGAAAAACTTGATGGAAAATAAAAAACGCAGATATTGGCACCAATTCGTCGACGCAACAACGAGAGAAATAATGTTTCGTCTGGTGGCTAGACCTTAGGTTGTGTATTCGATTCAACCTTTGATCGGAATGCATGGCAGCAAGAATTTCGGCAAAGCACTCCTTGCATTTCCTGGGGAAACCTGCAAGCTCCTGAGTGCTTTATCTGAAAAATCACTTCAGATTATCTTAGCTTGGGTTTTTTGCAATGCTCTTTTCCGGGTAATGAGAAGGCGGCCACTTACTCATTAGACGGCGATATTTATGAAAGATTGTATAGCTTCAACGAGTTTTTCAGTATTTCCCGTCATAGGAAGCATTGGCAAATTTCGTGGAACGATAAACGATAAGGGATCCCAAAAGTATCGGCAAACCTTCGTACAAGAGAATGGATAAGGGTCGTAGCTTCATTAGGGTGATATCTGGATGAGTCATGTTCAATCATTATATGTTAGATGTGCATCTCTGGCGTATTGGGGTCAAGGGGAGCGGTCTCTGCGCTTGTGGTGACGGTTATCACGACATTAAACATGTTGTCTGGTCGTGCGCCTAGTGTTTTAGCGTCAGATCTCTGTTAAAGGATTCTCTTCGGCCTCGTTCCAGTCCGAGATGTGCTGGCTATCGTCGATCTCCCCAATATGTCTCTCATACACATATTTTTAAACATGATAAATTGTTATTGTTATTGTTTATTGGGGCTTTAACCTATAGGTCATTCGCCCATGAAATAAAGCGAGATTACAATTCATAATTATACGTTACATTTCATTTTGTTTGCGTAATTCATTTTATTGTTTAGATGCTGTCGTATAGGCCGGCGTCCTTTAGGAAGAGGAGGAGTGCCTCCTCCCGAACCGGGTCGTTGGATAGGGTGTCCCGTATCGAACCAGTCAGGCCGTACTGACGCCGTAGGTCCTCCAGTTCTCGGCAGTTGCACAGCAGGTGTTCGACGGTGAGCCGGGTGTTGCAGGAGGCACATTCTGGGACGGACTCGCTGGACACGGTGTGTGCGTGGGTTACTCGTGTGTGCCCCACGCGGAGTCGGGAGAGTATTTTTTGTTCCCTCTGGCTGTCTCGGTCGGTCCAGGTGTCGGCTGACCCTTTGATTTTTTGGGTGTGATTTCGAGAACTCCGCCAGTGGTTGGTGAATCCGTTCTGCAAGCTGATGTTGAATTCCCTGATGATGTCTATGGTTGGAGTCTCATTAGGGAGCCGGGTCCGGGCCCGTCTGCCGATGAGGGCTAATCGGTCGGCGTCTGTGTTACCCTTGATGCCGCTGTGACCCGGAACCCAGCAGATTGTAACCAATGGGTCTCGAAGTGTCTCGATGGCCTGAACGAAGGGATGTTTGGAGGTCCCGCTAGCGACGTCCCTCAGGACCGAGAGCGAGTCTGTCAAGATGACCGTCGGTGTATCGGTGGGTCTTTTTATCATTCCCACTGCAATGGCGGCCGCTTCCGCTGAGAAAACTGAGCAGGAGGGAGGTAGGCGGAAGGAGAGCCCGTTCCCCAAGCCGCTGATCCCCGCTCCTACACCGTCGTTCGCTTTGGAACCGTCGGTGAAGATTTTAGTGTGATGTGAATATCTTCGGTTAATTAGCTGTCTATATTTAACTAGTATGCTGCTGGGGTGATCGCCGACTTTTATAGTGCGAGCAAGGCTGTCGTCGGTGTTGGGTCCGGGGTCGTACCAGGCCCGCGGTCTCACCCGGTGTAGACGAGCGATGGGTGGGAGGTCGTTGCTGGTAAACTCCTGGTGCAGGTTGGAGGCGGTGGTGAGAAGGGGGCACTCGTCGCCCGAAGTTTTCTCCAGGAAGCTTAGTGCTCTTCTGAAGGCCACCCTGGCTGTTTCCCAGCGGCAGGGTAGAACTCCTGCCTCTACACAGGCAGCTTCGGCCGGGGTACTCGGTAGTAGACCGGAGGCTAGCCGCACCGCTCCGTGGTATAAGGGCCCGAGGATGTCGGAGAGTCCGTCTAGGTTCCGGCAAGTCATCTCGATCCCGTAGAAGATTCTGCTGTGGATAAGAGATCGCACGACGTTAAGCGCTGCTCGGCGGTTGTTTTTGGGGTGGTGGGCGCAAATGGTCCGGACTAGTCGCTTTCTGCTCTGGCAGTCTTTTTTCAGTCGCCGGAAGTGAGGTATCATTGTCAGTTTCCGGTCGAGGGTGATCCCGAGGGCGACCGGTTCCTTTCGGAACGGAATTACTGTACCGTTGAGGCGGATTGGACGAGCGTTGGCTGGGTGATATGTGCTGCAGCAGTGTGTAATGGCACACTTGGTGGCGGCGATGTTGAATCCGGTGGCGAGTGCCCATCGGCCGACTGCGTTGACGGCGGCCTGCAGCGATATTCTTGTGCGCGGGATCGTCTTCCCGAGAGCTACCAATATGATGTCGTCCGCGTACACGAAGACATAGACGCCCCCGGGTAGCGCGGTGAAGAGCGAATTCATCCTCACTAAGAAGAGGGTCACGGCTAGTATCGATCCTTGTGGCACTCCGTTGGCCTCGCGGAATTCGTCGGAGAGTGTGCCGCCTATGCATACCCGAAAGCGGCGGTTGGTTAGGAAATTTTGGATGAAGACGCCTAGGTTCCCCTGTATGCCCCATCGTTGGAGTTGTTGAAGGACGCCTTCGCGCCAGACTGTGTTGTAAGCTTTTGCTATGTCGAGTATGGCAATATCGGCGTGGATGCCTTCGGACCTTGCTCTGTCTAGTACCTCGCCGAGCGAGCCCAGGTGGGCCCCGGTGCCGAATCCCTTCCGGAAAGCGAATTGGCGTGGGTCGAGTAGTTTCTCGTCTTCCAGCCACGTAGTCAGTCGCCGGTTTACCATCCTCTCCAGTGTCTTAGCGGTGCATGACAGCAGGCTGATTGGCCTGAAGTCGCTGGGGGCACGGGTACCCTGGCATTTTTTAGGAATGGGGACTACGTGGGCCAGTTTCCATTCCTCTGGGAAGGACCCGCGTTCCCAGATAGTGTTAAAAGAGTCTAGGAGGGCTCTTTTGCCTCCAGGCGGAAGATGCCTAAGCATCGGGTAACCAATCCTGTCAGGGCCGTCGGACTTTCCTCGTGCGTTAGTGAGAGCGACGGCAAGTTCCGCTCCGGTAAAGGGTCTGTTGTAGGTGGCTGCGGAGTCTGGCGTGAAGGTCGTAGGGGAGGCTTCGAGTCTGCTTTTTTTCTGAGCGAATGCGGCTGGCAGGGCTTTGTCGGCGGATAACGTTTCGAAGTGGCAGCCTATCTTGTTCGCGATTTCCTCTGGGTCAGTAATGATGGTGTTGTTGACCGCTAAAGAGTAGCCATTTTGCCGACGTTTGCCACTGAGCGCGTTGACCCGTCTCCACAGCTCCGTGGTTGAGGAGTCCGTGTGGATACCGTCCACGAAGTTCCTCCAGCTGGTTTCTTTAGCCGTTTGGATTGTTTTCCTCGCAGCGTTTCGGAGCGTTCTAAAGTTGTCCGCTCTTTGGTCCCGAAGGGGGTGATTGGGCGGTGTTTTTTGTAAGGTGCGGAGAGCTTTCCGGCGAGCTTTGACGGCAGCGGCCACTTCCGAATTCCACCAGTGCACGGCACGGTGTGGTGGTACCCCGCTTGTTCGGGGGATGGTTTCTTTCGCTGCGTTGACGATAGTTTCTGATAGGTCGACAAGTGAGTACGTACGGTCTCGAACAAGGTGGGACTGTATGGCAGCGTCGTAGGCATCCCAGTCGGCGTTTTCATATAGCCAACGTCTTCGTCGGGTGGTTTTAAGTTGGAGGCGATTTATGCGTAGCACGATGGGGAAGTGGTCACTCCCGGCGGTATCGTTGGACGTGGACCAGCCGCATATCCCAGCGATGGAACTGGAGGCGAAGGTGACGTCGAGGGCGGAGGAGGCGTTACCACGGATGAACGTGGTACTACCGTCGTTTAGTATCACGGCGTCGATTTCCTCGATGAGTTTGACGATCTCGTTACCTCGGTGGCAGCACTTGTCCGAGCCCCAGGCCTTATGGTGGGCGTTGAGGTCCCCCATGACGATGAATGGGGCGGGGACCTGGTTGATCAGGCTGGTTAGTTGGCTTCGTATGTTGGTAACCCCTTGTGGTAGGTAGATGGATACAATAGAGCAGCGGATGGGGGTTGATATCCTCCTGGCGACCGCTATTAGTTCCGTGTTGAGGGGGAGGTGCACCGACAGGAGTTCCACTTTGATGCCCAATCCGATGGTTTGGTGGTTGTTGTCTCCTCTGGCCGTCTCCCAATCGTATCTGTTTCCGAACCATGGGGTGGGGTCAACGCCGGTGTGCAAGTGGGTTTCCTGAATGGCGAGGCAAAGTGGTTCGGTGCCGGCGATTATGTTCTGTAGGTCCCCTAGGTTGTTCCTTAGGCCGTTGATGTTCCACTGGACGGCTAGCGTGGAATATTCTGAGCCGGTGCTGCTGGTCATTGAGACGCTGTTGGGACTGCGCGGTGAGCTACCTGGAAATGATTCGGAGCCGTACGACTGGTCTTGGTGGGAGTAGGGTGTGGTTAGACTTATCCGGTAGTGATCCGGGCCCCCTGCACCAGCAGCCGCCGAAGGCTCGTCGGTGAGGGCCGGTACATCCGCGGACAGGGCTGGTGCAGGGGAAGAGGCTTTCTCCCTTGACAGGAAGCTATCGGCTTCGTGCGCTTTGTTTGTGTTGAGGGGGTATTTTTTGTTGCAATTGTTGATGGGTGGCCTGGCGTACGTCCCTTCCAATGACCGCGGGAGGTAGAGCAAGGGGTCCGCAGGCGTTGCGTCGGTGGTTTTTGTGCGTTTCGTTGCGGGTAGGTTTTGGTATCGTTTTCTGAAGCGTGTGGTCAACCAAACGAAGGCGGTTAGATCATTCCTTGAAAAAGAGTTTGTGGCGCTGAATTGTTCTTGTCGGTTGGAATGTTGATATGGACTTACCCGGGATGTGCCCGGGCCTCCCGCACCAGCAGCCGCCGGGGGAGCATCGCTGTAAGGCGGAACGTCCCCGGTCAGGGCCGGCACGGGGAAGTGGGTGTCACGATTGGTGACTACTGGTTTCCTGGATGGTCTAAAACGTACCGGATGCCAAGAGCAACCGGGAACCGGGCTGAGGTCTCGTCGTACTCGTTGCTGTTGGTGAGTAGGAGTTTCCCGGCTGAGAGTTCTTCCCGGTGGTCCGCCAGGTGCGGGGATATCGGGAGACCTGAACCGGTTCTCGTTGCAGTGGAGCTGTTTGCTTAGTTTTCCTGATACTGGTGTCATTTTTGGGATCAGGCGGGGAGATCGCCTACTCTGGGGCCCGGCAAGATGCGGGGCGTTGGAGGCGGTCGTGGTTCCCGTCGTTTGGGATTGCTGTGTTGGTGGATTCTCTGGATTTCTGTCTGGTTGGCCTGAGATGGATGGTGAATGCGTAAATCGAATGCTAATGGGGATGTTAAAGGTACTTCCCTGCTGGTGCTCCAATGGTCCTGTGTCAACAGCCGCCGGGGGTGCGTCGGACGTATCCGGAACTTCCCCGGTCAGGGTCGACACAGGCGGGCTTTGTTTTATGTTGCTGTTGAATTCGTTGTTTTTTATTGGCATCCCCAGTTGCTATGATCGTTGTATGGCTAGTCGGACATTACGAAAGACGCTTGGGGCATGGAGTTTTGCGTCGTTTCGGTGTCTGAGATGTTCAAATGTCCGGATAGTGAAGGGCTGTTGTTGCGGGAATTCGCTCGGGTTGTCCGTTGTTGTTTCGGTGGTGCTGGCTCTGTTTTGTTTCCGATAGGGCTTCGGGATTTATCCCCATCGCCTGCTCGGCTACGATTTCTTTGCTGCTTTCGTTCGTCACGAAGTCGGGGGTCTCGCTGTTGTTTCGCGGCCACTACGTTACATTCGGTCGATATCGTGGTGATCGGGTTTAGTTTGTTGACGTTTCCCTGCTCTACTTTCGGTGAAGTGTTAGCTCTGCTTACCTCGGTGAGTTGTTGCTTGGCAATTCTAAGCTGGCGAACAGCCTCCGCCAGGTGGTTTTTTAGGTTTAATATTTCATCGTCCCGGTCATCTTTTGGCGGATTGCTCTTTTCGCCCTTTAGCCTAGTGAGCTCCGCCTTCAGTTTAGCGATAGTGGAATCTTTCTCGTTGTCTTTCGATTCCGTGCCTTTCTGGGTTTGTTCGGCGTAACTTGGTCCTTTGCGCTTTTGTGTTATTAGAGCTCTTGCTTCGGGGAAGGAAAGGTTTAGTGAAACTTTCGCTTTAATGATGGCTACCTCTTCCATGTATTTGGGGCACTCTTTTGCTCTTGTTGAGTGCTCTCCGCTGCAGTTTATACACTTCGAGACTTGGGTGCATGGGTTATCTTTGGCTGATGGGTGGTTCAGACTGCAGTTCAAGCAAGTTTCCTTGTTGGGGCACACCCTAGTGCCATGCCCAAATTTGCCACAGCGGTAGCACAGCATGGGGGATGGGTAGTAGGGCCGGATGCTAGTGCGTACCAATCCGAGGTAAATGTAGTCGGGGAGGGTTGAGCCACTAAAAGATATCACCACCAGAGGAGTATTGCTCACTACTCCTTCGTGCAGCTTGGTGATCCTACGCACTGCTGTGATTCCTTGACCTTTCAGCTCGTCAAGAAATTCTTCGTTGCTCATGTCTTTGGTGTCGAAACATGATAAATATCCAAATAGAGTTATCTTTTCTCTTTTGGTTGATATGCTAGTTTTCCCTGCAGATTTTAGGAGGACCAGTAAGTGATCCGGTGCATGATGTCCTGACAGTGATCTTCCGTTTGCCAATAATCTGCAAGTTTGATTTTTTTACTTTTCCCTGTCATTGTTGTCGGCCTTCACTGATACTTTGATGTTGGAATAAATCCTTCTTGTGTATGTCTGTTGCCTTCCTTATAAAAAGCCCAATAATAGTAATTGTAATTGTTAATTTGGGTTTTAACCTGACAGTCATTCACCCAAAAAGCCCAATTGTGTTTTTCTTGTTTTAATCATTAATCAAATAATAGTTCTTCAGCATGAGCATAAGCATAATGATCGTACAATTCGTAGTTGCTAAATCCTATATTTATAACGGCTCCAGCTACGACCTTAAAGTCATCGGGGAAGGGAAGGAATGTTAGTGTAACAAACGTTGTTATGGAGACCGTGTACAACTCTGAATCTCCACGTTTGCCTCGGGAAGGAGTTTTTGTTAGTATAATTGACTAAAGAATTACACAAATCTGGATTCATCTTGATAAACGATGATCTATGAAACTCTCAGAAGTGTTATTATGTGTTCATTGATCTGGGCAGCCGGGTGCCGAGAATGTACGATAGATTTATCGTTTGTTGAATTAATTTGGAATTGCTCGGTTTGTAAAAAAAAGCAACTTAACACAAGCAACAAGCTTCGGGCAGCCGACAGTCGGATATGTTGCCTATGTTTAATTGAATCAAACGCCATGTGAGCGATTTTTCAATTCCTTGTTTCTTCATTTCGACAAAACACGACATTCCAAGAACAATGCAGTATAATGAAAATCTATTACCTTTACTGCCTCGATTCATCTATTGAAATAGATATACTAATGTTTGTGTAATTAAAGATTTCGTAATACAAGCACTATTTATCGTGTACTAGCTTTACAATTATTATTATAAGAAATGAAATGACAATTGTGTATTGGTTTCTCAGCTTAAATAAGGTGTCGAGTCTTATTTAATAATTATTTGCGTGCGTTGTTATGCTAACTGAAGCGCATTTCAACCAATATATAGAAAAAGCCCGACTGAAATATCTGAAACGACTAATTATGTAAGTCCAATGTATAACCGATGACATGCGCGTGTTTTTATGTTAATTACTAAAACAAAATTGGAGACAATAGGAACGAATAGAAACTAATTTAATTTAAAACAACAATGTGCCCATAAAATGGAGCAAATGCAAGAAATAAAGAAGGGGATCCTGGTTTTGTCTACATTCACTTCAATAACCAAGCTAAAAAATGTTATGCTCATGGTGATTTCTCCATGAGCATAACATATTTTTTTGTATTTGACATGACAATCATAGTGCATATACTACTCCACAGTATACGAAAGTACTCAATACAATGAGAACAATTATTTCAATTGATTGATGATTTAATGGACTAAAATAAGCCAATGGTAATGACAATAATACATTTGTTCTTCGTGCTGATATGACTGCCGCAAATTGGCAACTGATTTTCGATTTTTCTCGCGCATTGTCAATTAACAATCCTCATACATGATTAAAAAGTCATCTTTCCACTTGGACAAGACCATGCGTATTCCCTACGCACACTGAATACCCAGTATATTAGTTCTCTAGTTGCTCAAATAAACACTAAATAAACAAAGAAATTCGTTTGCTCAGTCCAAGCTCCGCTGGCATCACCAGGTAGATGCGTATTCCCTTACAATGCCATAAAATTAAAATTCCATTCAAAATTACATATGACATTATATGTGCAATTCTGGATATAATAAAATAAGACTACTTAGTTATTGAATTAAAATAAGATCGCAAAAAATTAGTTGCATTACCCAGGTTATTCATTATCAAGGATTGCGGATGAATAACTCAATAAAAATAGGTGATAAGGAACGCGGACGAAAATAGCTGATCACAACCTATTATTCAAATAATAGTTTAATGAGAGTTCATCATTTCAAAACACCCTTAAAGCAGACGCGCTGTACTGTTTTGATTTTTCGTTGTGTTTTATTTGTGTGAATTACCGTTATAGTCGAAAATATTTATTCTCCGTACCAATTTCCTACATAGTTTTGTATTGGTTTGTGTATTTGAAGCGAAAAACCAAAGATTTTCTGTAGTGATTCTTCGTTTATCTCGTGATTTTGTTTAAATCACTGTGGAATCACCCACTAAATTTTACACCCAAATCCAACACAGGCGAGTAGCGAAAAGTGCTTCCCACACGTCAAAAAGGCGGATAGAAAGTAGCAATGAATTCTGCTTGCAAGACATGTGACTCTCCTGTTAATGGGATCTGTTTGCTATATTTTCGACTGTTTATGTTTTATTTCTCTAGATTTGGAACCGGCGTTTCAGGCTGTTTTTTAATAAAGAACTCATTTATGTTGTTTATGTTTATGTCTATGTCGGAAGAAGAGAACATAAAGGAGTTCTTCATTAAAAACAGACTGAAACGCCGGTTACAAATCCAGAGTTATTGGGATCGAAAAAATTACATGTCGTGGCAATTGTGGATCGGTTTGTCACCGCACTTGTATTCCTAGCATGCAACGATCTGCTCTGGACTTGTTGTTTGTATTTAATAAGAACTTGTACTAGCTGTGCGACAATTGTGCTTGCAGTTTCAACAAGTGGATGGAGCAAACCGATTCCGCTGCTTCCATCGTGGACACCAAAAATTGTGCGAGGCGGTAGATAACCTGAACGCAGTCGTGTCTAATCTCTCCAACCGCATTGAGACACATTTTTCGGCTAATTCTGGTTCTGTAGCTCAAAGGGGGCTGTCAATCAAACGACTTCTGGGGGATCCACGTACTCCAAAAAGAAGTAGCGTGAATTACGCTATTATTCGCGTCACTGCAGCCGCTGTCTGTGGTACTTGCTGATGAGCGGGAACAGTTCTGGGTCTGCCTCAGCCGCCTTGATCCGAGCCATACAGTGGATTATATAGTCGCCATGACCCAAGAATGTCTGAAAATAAGCAATACACCCAAAGCAATCTTGTTGGTTAAGAAGGATGCTGATATGATAAAGCTCAATTTTGTTTCCTTCCGAGTGAACTAAGGGACGTGGCACTCAGAGTGTCCACTTGGCCAGTGCTGGTTCTCAAAGTTAACTTCGACCAGCAGAGACAGGATAGATTTCGCCAATAGGTTACATCGGACTCCGGGATGCACCGCCGTACTATGGAAGATTGGAAGCCCTCGATCCCCCCGCCACAGTCCAGCTACTGCAGCCAGCGTTCACCAGTCGTCCCGGTTCTGTGTGTCCCGAGAGTGGAAAAAGGGTCTTCCAAGCTTCATACTGCGGCAAGTATCGATCTATTTGGATACCTTCAGCACCGAAATGTTCTTCGATCCCAGCTCACCGTCAATTGCGCAAAGTTCCTATCGGTATCAGACGCCACCTTTCATGCCAGCGACCCGCAGCCTTCATGAGTGGTACCTAGTCCAACTGCACCGAGTACAATCCTTGATTTCCCGTTTTCCCAGTCAACGGAACACACACTTGCCACCAGTCCTGAGGAAGCCCTTAGTGCCCCATCACAGTCGAGCCCCTCCAGCCAGCGACCAGCAGCCGTCCCGGTACTGTGGTCTTCCGCATACCTATAGCAGGCAAGTATAAAGCCTCTGTGAGCTCTTTTTTGCCTCAAAACTCGATTTACAGCCTTGGACAACGACGAGACAAGCTGCTACTATACTACCAAACGTATCAATTCAACCGTTGAGGAATATCGCCTTGCAGTCTCCGATAACAGTTTTGATATCATCGTCTTGGTCGAAACGTGGTTAAACGATGACACGCTTTCCAGTCAGGTGCTCGATACTGGATATGAGGTTTTTCGTTGCGACCGGAACCCTAGCAATAGCCGTAAATCAGCTGGAGGTGGTGTATTAGTAGCAGTTAATCGCAGCTTGAAGGCACGAGTTGTTGAGAAGACTTGTTGGGATTGCCTCGAAGAGATCTGGACGATAATCGAGCTTGGCGACCGTAAGTTGTAATTGTGTGCGTTGTACGTCCCACCCGACCGAGTTCGTAACATCGAATATGTTGACCCGCACTGCAGCTCAGTTATTACCATCCTCGAAGACGCTAAATCGGTTGATGAGATCATTGTACTAGGAGATTTCAATCTCCGCTGCATTTCGTGGAGATCTTCTCGTAATGGATGTCTTTACCCGTATTCCGATCACTCCGTTCTTCACTCAGGGGCGGTGAGGCTTCTTGACAGCTACAGCTAAGTCACGTTACTACAAATTAATTCTATTGCCAACGAGAATAACCGCCACCTTGATCTTTGTGTTGTCAGCTATCAGGTTGCTGCTCGTCTCATACGACTTCCACAAAGCTGATCATCGCAGACCTGTTCTCCACTCTCGATTGGCTAAATATTCTGGACCCCGAAGATGTTGATACGGCAGCTCAAACATTTTCCAACGTTTTGCGTTATGTTATTGACGGGCACGTCCCGAAGAAAGTTCATCATCTACAAATGGGCACTCCTTGGCAAACGAGCACGATGCGACGGCTGAAGTCCATTAAGAGAGCTGCTCTGCGGAGGTTTACCAAGTATCGCACAATTTCACTTAGAAACTATTACGTCAGTCTCAACCATGCTTATAAACCAGCTAGTCAGGATAGTTTCTTTCGATATCAGCGAAATATTCAGCGTAATCTCAAGTCGCATCTAAAACGTTTCTGGAAATATGTGAATGAGCAGCACAAGGAATCCGGACTGCCGTCGCCTATGACTTTCAATGGCCGCACAGCTACCACATCTCACGATGTGTGCAGACTTTTTTCGTAGAAATTCGCGAATGTGTTCACAGATGAGGCTATAACAGTAGATCGAATTGAAGTCGCTGTTAGTCAACTTCCGGTTGTGACCCAAACTCTAAGCGCTATCGATGTCAATGAAATGATGATTACCAGAGCTTGTTCTCGGTCAAAATCGTCTTTCAATCCGGGACCCGATAGCTTCCCTTCAGTAGTTTTGAAAAAGCACATCAACGTTTTAGCGACTCCACTTCTTCGCATCTTTATAGCATCTATTGCCAGTGGCATCTTTCCATCCTGCTGGAAGTGCGCGAATATGTTCCCAGTCCATAAAAAAGGTAATAAGCGAAACGTCAATAATTACCGAAGAATTATTTCATTGAGTGCTGTCTCGAAGTTGTTCGAGCTGGTGATTACGGAACCTCTTCAGGCTCATTGCAAGCAGTACCTACGTGACGACCAACATGGCTTCACGCCATGTCGTTCGACAACGACTAACCTGCTTTGCCTAACATCTTACATCATAGAGAGTATGGAACGTCGCGCTCAAACCGATGTTATCTTTAAATACAGACCTATCTGCCACTTTTGACAAAGTGAACCATGACATAACAATCGCTAAAATGGAGAGATTTGGAATTAACGGTAGTCTGTTGCAGTTGTTTCGATCCTACCTTTCAGGTCGAGAAATAGTGGTTGTCATTGGAGATTGTCAGGCACCCACATTTACTTTCACGTCAGGAGTACCAGGGAAGTCACTTGGGACCGCTGATGTTTCTGCATTACTTCAACGATGTTCGTCTAGTTCTGAAGATTCCACGCCTGTCCTTCGCAGACGATCTCAAAATGTTTCTTCTCATCCGCTCTACTGAAGACTGTAGATTACTCCAACGACAGTTTGAAACCTTCGCTGACTGGTGTAACACGAACCGTATGTGTATAAATCCAGAGAAGTGCTCGGTGATATCGTTCTCACGAAAAAAAGACCCGGTTTGTTTTAATTACCTTCTACTGGATACTGAAATTGAACGCGTTAGTCAGGTGAAGTAGGAGTGATACTAGACTCGCAACTTACGTTTAAACAGCACGTCTCCTATACAGTTAGCAAAGCATCTCGAATGCTGGGATGCATCTTCAGGATAGCGAAAAATTTTACGGACATTTATTGTCTCAAAGCGCTGTACTGCTCTTTGTCGCGGTCAATCCTGGAGTACTGCTGCGAAGTTTGGAGCCCAAACTATAACAACGGTGTTGAGAGAATTGAGTCCGTGCAACGATGCTTTTTACATTTTGCGCTTCGTAGGTTGCCGTGGAGAGATGCCGTCCGTCTGCCAAGTTACGAAAGCCGGTGCCAACTGATTAGTTTGGAACCCCTGCTTGTTCGAAGGAATACAGTAAGGGCTTTGTTCGTTGCGGATACTTTGCGAGGTCATCTGGATTGCCTAGCCAACTTGGAGCAAATTAACATAAATGTCGCAACAACGCGTGACAACCTCATGCTACGGTTGCCATTTCAACGCACTAATTATAGCATGCACGGGACCATTACTGGCCTACAAAGGATCTTCAACCGAGTCGCATTAACTTTCGACTTTAATTTGTCTCGCCCAACTCTACGTCTACGATTTTACAGAACCTTCAACGTACCCATTAATTTCGGCTGATTCCTTCATTGTTGTTTTGTTCACTGTATTGTTATTATTTTTATCAAATTTTTTAACGATTTGGCTGTTAGCAATAAGTTTAGCATTAAGACATCATTGGGTCTCTGAATTGCCTGTTGGTGTATAGCTTGAGCTTGAGCTTGAGCTTGAGCTTGAGCTTGTGCGACCACCCCTGGCTGCTACTCCGTTATCGAGCTGGACTAGCTGAAGTTGCACAGAGAATAAGTAGATAATTATGCTTGGGAATAGCGAAACATTTTTCAATGTGCAACTCCTGGTAATCCTAAAGTATTGATCAATGCCGGCGCTGGCCAGGCCCGAATCGCGGAAGGAAAAGGAAGGAATGGTTAGTCCGATACATGCTTTTACTAGAGGCCGTATATACTACTGCGCACTCCACAAGTATCACAGGAGGAGGATATTTTTGTTAGTAAGAGTAAAGAAGTTGGATCATTTCTTCTTTACCGACGCCAGAGAGGTGACTTTACGATTTTTATATGGAAAAAGTAAAAAAAACATGATAAAGTAAGCTTACCCTATTCAGAGGGTTCTAGAGTGCCACGCACCAAACCTTCTTAGATTTATTGTGCATGGTTTAGACAGTTAAAAAAGTGCCTGTTCGTGTATTTTGGTTTGCACCATACTTTCTTATACGTAGTTGAAGTTGGTGTAAAAAAATGTAAAAATCCTCAATAACTTTGAAACCAATGAGTATTTTTAGATACAGTCTTCGACAATATTATGTGGTTTTGATACCTACATATTTGTCTTGAACATAGTTTGCACGAAAAGTCACAATGAAAAAAGTTATATTATAAAAACTAGATTTAAGGGGGTTGTCATAGAAAACGTCTTATAAATCGATAACCTTTAATCCTACAAGCTCAATTTTTTCAACAAAATTTTTCACCATGAGCATTTCTAAAACTTTGTCGAAGACACCAACTTTCTACTTCGTCAGTATAAAAAGTTAAATTTTTAGTTTGATTATAGTAAGCCATGCCTGATTTCCATTGTTATCAGATTGTGGGGAACATTCATACGAACAATTCCTCCGTATACACAATTCCAAAGACACTCTGTGAATAAATTCGATAGTTTGGCCTCTAGTGAATTAAGTTCACGTTTTTGCCGTTTCCGACCACTGTGCAACGGCTTTACTTCCCTTCCGAAGGAGAGACGTGACCACAGATTTTTTCACCTCAGAAAAATCTCAACGACCTCGGCTGGAATTGAACCCAGGCAAATTGGAATGAGTGGCGGTCACGCTTACCACTCAACCACCGGCGCCGTTTCTGAATTGCCTGTTGGTGTATATACGACAAATACAAATACAATTGTTCTTATAGTGCAAATCGTGTATCCAGCCTTTTAAAATATTACTAACTGCATCTTATACGTTAGTCGACATACAACCACCAAAGACACTGGTCACGAAACTCTGCTACTGTCTGATCCAGCGCAAAACGAACCACAATACAGTACTTCTTTTCTTGTGTGCATTGTCTTAAGAACAAAGAAAACAGTTCGATCTACTTTTTCCCTCTGCCAAGTTGGAGCAACAAAGAGCAAAATGAACGACAGTTAGTGTATCTAGAACAAAGAAAATGAGTGAATTTGATGAAAAAGCATTACTTCGACCCAACACAGCGGTTGTTGACTTAAGACTTTTGTTCTACGCGACCGAGTCTTCGTGAGGTGGAACATTTTCTGAAGGTGAAAATGAAGCTTAGGCTTAAGGATGTCATATATCTTCAGTATCATCACTTGCGCAGTACGGTATTGATATCATTCAACACGCTAGACCAAGCAAAACGATTCACTTTATAGAACAACCTAAAACACGTCTTTGAAAGTGACAGTGTGAAGATACCAGTATATATAGAAAACAATTATATAGATGTAAGGCTACATGATTTGTCACCGCGTACGCCGCATGAATCAATTACAAAATACATGTCGCAATTCGGAGAAGTGGAATCAGTCACACCTGATACTTGGAGAAACTTTTTCCCGGGTATTCCCAACGGTGTTCTTGTGGTGAGGATGCGGGTCGTAAGACCTATTCCCTCCCACTTGACTATACAATTCAAATATAAAGAAACTAACATCAAACAAACCACGATATGTGCCCACGAAGGGCAGACTCCTACGTGCAAGTACTGCAACCAGACGGTACATCATGGAACACCTTGTTTGGAAAATGTTGAGGAGAATGCATCACAACAAATTGCCCACACATCTTCGGCAAACCAATCCGAAACACAGTCTTCAATAACATCACCAGAACCACAAACGGTTGCTCAAGCCATAATAACAACTGTAAAATCAGCATGCAATGCTTCAGAATCAACTGCTAGCACCATCGGCGAGGAAGCAAATAACAACGACAACGGCTTTACGCTCGTGACCCGTAAGGGCCATAGGAAAGGAGGAACATCTGATCGTGAACATCAAGTCACCACAAACGATGATGACATAGACGGCAACGATGAAAACGCAATGGACCCATAAGATATTTTCCCGCCGCGAAATAAAGTCTCCCCGCGCAATAAAAAGTTTCGAGAGATCCAAAGGACGCTCAATAACTTTTGTTTTTATACATTTTTATATTGTAATTATTTAAGAGATCCACGGCTCCGTTAAGCTACCGCAATGAGCCGTGTCAAATAAACAAATTTGAAAAAAAACTGCATCTTATAAAATTGCAATAATATTAAGTTAATCACTAATCACGCAGAAAAATTAAGCATATTGAAATCAAAAATATGTGTTATTGTGTTATTGAATTCAATAAAATTAATTCATAGCTAAAATAAAAAAAAATAATTGTTCCATTTTTGCCTTTCTCATATAGAAAGGTTATGCAATCACTCTGAAAAACGTCAACCTAATCCCGGCCCGGAGGGCCGAGTGTCATATCCCATTCGACTCAGTTCGTCGAGATCGGAAAAAGTCTGTATGTGTGTGTGTATGTGTGTGTATGTGTGTATGTGTGTGTATGTATGTGCGTATGTGTCAAATAATGTCACTCATTTTTCTCAGAGATGGCTGGACTGATTTGCCCAAACTTAGTCTCAAATGAAAGGTGCAACCTTCCCATCGGCTGCTATTGAATTTTGGATCGATCGGAATTCTGGTTCCGGAATTACGGGTTTCAGAGTGCGGCCACGCAGAAATTTCTCATATAAACTATAGGAAAAATTAAAAATAGAATTTTTATTTTTGATGCTAAATGTGTTCAAGGTGCATGAAACGTCGAGATTTGATGCAAACTCGAAAAAAATTTGAATCGTCGTCAAACTTTCGTCGAACTTTTTTGGATTTTGGCACATTTTTGCCTTTCTCATATAGAAAGGTTATGCAATCACTCTGAAAAACGTCAACCTAATCCCGGGCCAAATTTTTTTTTCGACTCGCATAAGGTTTCTGGATTTTAACAGGGGCGTAGTTGATGGTTTACGGAGAGGGGTTACACCCCCGCCCCTCTACTGTTCACTCCCATCCTTTAAAAATCTCCTTAAATCACCCCTCAGACCACCACCCCATCCAGCCCTCATACCCCTACCTTTCAACCCCATCATCTTTAAACCACCACTATATCACAAAGCATACCAATTTAAGCTGGGGAGTCGTTCGTTCATGGGACTTTCGCCCTCCTCACATACCCACCCCCGCATGACAAAATGAGTTAGCAAGCAGATAACATTGATCTAATGCTGATTAGGCTAATGGAGTATGATTATTTTTTGTTTTCACCGTCGACAAGTAGCTCATCAAGTTCGTGGCTGGCATGCCATTGTGAATAAGTGCAAAGTGTACTAAGAATGTAATGGACATTTCCACAATTATGTTGAACATAAAAAGCCTCCGTGCCATAGTTTAGAGAAATGAGAAAGGCACAATTGCACCGCTAGGTGGATTAAAACAGGTTTTTTTTAAATAAATATTAGATTGAAATTAAAACAAAATTATTGAATTAAAACTGTTTTTATTGAAAGCAAACATTTATTGTTGCTCTAATAAAAAATATTTTCGGATCAATAAGTTTGTTGTTTGATGTAATAAACAAAAAATGATTGGATTATTTTTTGTTTACTACATCAAACAACAAACTTATTGATCCGAAAATATTTTTTTATTAGAGCAACAATAAATGTTTGCTTTCAATAAAAACAGTTTTAATTCAATAATTTTGTTTTAATTTCAATCTAATATTTATTAAAAAAAATGGAACAATTATTTTTTTTTATTTTAGCTATGAATTAATTTTATAGAATTCAATAAATAAATTAATTATCTCCCGACCTATAATTTTATTTTTTGAGCTTGATCCATATTTTCTTTGAACCTACAAATCTTTTTTCTGTGCGATAATATAAGAAAAGTTTCAAATTTCAAACAAATGATATCATCCCATATGTTCAAGAAATTTAAATTTTAAAGCAAAGAAATTGGTGTTGTCAAGCTAACGTAAACTTATCGGATCAAATAAAGAGACTAAATAAAAAAATGGCAATTTCAGACGCATGCATTTTGTGCGTTAGACGCATATTTACGTGGCTTATCTGAGGTTTTGGTTTGTTGCGAAGTTTCGAGTGGATATTTATCCCCTCCCCTTATTTTTGAGTGGGTAGTATTGCCCATAGTACCCACGTGATCGATTTGACTCACCATTATTAGACGCCTAGTGGCAACGGGAATCGAGTGAAAAATCTTTCCGAAAAATCTGTGTAAGCATTTAAATGAAAATACGTTAAAAATTACCATGCACACAGGTTCGCATACGTGTATCACTGTTGTATTGTAACGCCGGCTGTTGACAAGTTGCTACTTGTTGATGACATTTCAAAACGACAGTTTTATATCTTAAACATATTAAAAGCTTTACTTGGATATCTGTTCTCAGCGCAAGAAGGGACAATTTCAACGTAACTTCGAACCTTGCGTCTCCATTTTTAATTACTCTACGCAGACGCATCCTTATTTGTTTAGTGCTTCCGTAGTATGTTGAATAGTTTGGATTTTATTTTTTTGTTTGGTATCAACAGACATTCTTCAATTGCATTGCTGCGAGGTCACACCATGGAGAATTTGTATTGTCCAGCACCCCATCATTATTACCATCAAACAAAAGCATCAGCATAGCGAATCTCCTATATTCATCATCATCATCACCATCATCATTGCACATCGTTATCACTGGCGTTGACACTCGACAGCATGTATCACAGCCTGCATCAGCTCTCACTAATTTGGGATTCTACTGCTGCTGGATTCCCGGGATGACTACAATTGATTCGGAGATGATTGTTTCAAAACAGCTTAGTTTGGCTGTCTATGGGTGGTCATCGCGAAAGTGATGACACTGTTCGGTTGTATAGATATAGACGGTCATAATTCTGCTTGTTTATTTTTATATAATTATGGTTCATCACAATCAAAATATCCATTCGAGATATTCATGGAATCAGGAAAATCTTGCTTTATGAGCTAAATCAAATATTTTGGGAAAGTGATTAGGAACTGTAGCTGCTTGGTATTTCTACTCTATTCTAGTAGTATTTCAGTAATCTTGACACAACATGTTCCTCTCTGTTTCCAGGCAGTATTGATAATTATTTCAACATTTTCAACAGCACGATCCATTTTCTGTCGGTTTGACTTGTTGGTAAAAGAACTCTACACTTATAAAATCATAGAATTCATCGAACATACATTCCAACATATCGACATGACCGTTCATAAGTTATAAGAATCGTTATAACTTAACCGAATGCGATTTTATCTAAACTAATCTAAAAAAAAAATTCTATATTTCTAAGCCATAATCATATTACAGCCGCAATTTGAGGTTTCTTATTGTGATAGATTTTCCTTTGCTGCACACCAGATCTTTATACTTTATCCTACTGCAATAATTTTTAAATTTGTTACCGAGCCCATAATTTTAGCAGTTGAAAAAACTCCACAGTCGAATGCAACGAAACGAATATCCAAAAAGTTACATGTTGTTCACTTACAGCACCAAAGTAAGCTTTCCAACCAGCTGGAACTTTACCCACATTTTATTCAAACTGAGAAAGGTGACACGTGAAATGTTGCAAATCAGACAATGTTTAAGTTTCTGACACGCTTCTCCCACCATGGCGCGGCGCTTTTTAAATCGAAGCAAAATGTGCATGTAGAACATATTGTAAACACTTTTAGTATCCATGATGAACGCCAGGACAGAGTTTATCACTGCACTATTAAATTTTTGAAGTCGGCAGACATATAACAGTTGTTTTATGACTGAATCTTACGGCGTAGCCTGTGCTTCTAACCCGCTCGGACAAATTATGCCACTTTCACAAATAGTTAATATGGGTGTTACCCAAGCGCCACATATCTCTTGGGGTTGGAAACTTTTGAGCTTCTTGTTTGTACTATTAGATAGATGCTAAAGTTACGAATAGTTAGAAAAGGAAGCGATAAAAATCATGAATTTTAGTTATTCCTATTAGTTCCACATGGCACGGCTCGTTGCGGTAGCTAGACGGAACCGCGAATCTTTTATATCTTTAAAATAAATTTAAAAAAAATAATACTTGAAGTGTGTCTTTCGAATTCCTTAAAAGCAATTTATCAGTGTGTATGTTTTCAGCGCGACTTGCTAATGGATAATGGAAGAATCATTTGGTCCGCCTTCTCCATTGTCACTTTCGTAAAAACTAAAGGGTATCCCACAGCAAATTGCGTCCCGGAAAAAAAACACTGTAGAAAATAATCCATTGGGTACTTTCTCTCGAAAATGTGGGTAGAAGTAGTTTAGAGTGAATCGTTCACACTGTATTTTTGTTACTGTCAGTTTGCCAAAAATTGGAAAAGATGGCGTCACCTGAAAAGCAAGGTCGCGAATTGATTTTGCGCAAGCACCTGGAAAATTCTCAACTCTCTCATAGGGATATCGAAAAACAACTCACAATCCTGCAGTCAAAGGAGAATCGTGTGATTAAACGTTGCTGCTAAACTCTGAGCATCGAACGGAAGAAGAAATGTTGTCAGAGTGCGAGTGAAAGCGTGTAAGCGGAATGCCACTACTCTTGTCCGGGATGTGGTCAAAAAGTTCAATCTGTGCAAGTCTTTCGTTCCGAGAGCCAAGGACCGGAAGGGACTGTAAAGTGCACAAAGTGCAGAAGACTGCAAATCGTGACAGCGACAAAATGCAGTGGGAAAGTCAAGGGTCCGAAAACTGTACACCCAGATGCTGACGAAGCCTCATTGTCTCATCATGGATGATGAGACTTACATCAAGGCGTACTTTCGGTAGCTTCTGGGGCTGCTGTTCATCATCACCCAACACAAGCTTGATGTTCCGGAGGAAGTAAGGAAGCAGAATCTTTCAAAATTTGACAATAAATACATGATTTGGCAAGCAGCGATCTGCTCATGTGGCAAACGGATTGCGTCGTTTGTGACTACCGGGACTGTAAACGGGAAGATCTACCCCAAGGAGTGTCTACAGAAGCGTCTGGCTTCTCTTTTGAAGTAACGCGAGGGCCCTACGATCTCCTGACCTGATCTAGATTCGTGCCACTATTCAAATGTTGTTGTGGAGTGGTACGAAGCCAACGCACAGTGGTTCCAGTCCTTAAGAGAGGTGGTCATAAATATATGCAATGCAAATATTTATACAGAAATACATTTCTTTAGTAAATTTTGGGTCGCTAAATCCGAATTTCACATTAAAAAATGTATTGTATTCACCTAACAGCGATATATATCCTTTCTTATTACACTAATCATTCACCATAATTTATTATTATTTTTTCTCTAACATAATTTTAGAGAATGAAATAGTACATGTTTTGATGCGCCTGTGAAAATTGTTTTATGATTTTTCATTGAAAATTCTCGAAACTGCAACTTTTGTGCTTGAACGTCAATATTTTGATATCGTTTCCAGTGTATCATGCTCACAGACCAATCTCGTGAATCAACTCACAAACCAATCTTCAATTTTGGAATGTTATTCTTGATTATAAAGGACAAAATTTGAAATTTATTGTGAATTTTTTCCTAAGAGTACATTTTATGAATGCAAATAGTTTACTCACCTTAAAAATAAATGTTTGCGCATAAATAAAAATACCGTCGATAGTGTACCAATTATTTTAAAAAGGAGTAATAGTTCATGACTTCAAATTTATTTTGTAAATTAGAACTACGGACATCGTATGAATCGCAACGGGCTTTCTCAAAAAATCCGTATTCGAGAACATTATTGTGGTACGAAGCGAAGTGAGCCGTTTGCCTCGTATAACGAATATTCTGTACCGACATATGTTTCGAAAAGTAGCGTCCAATAAATTAATATAACTCAGGTTGTAATGATCCGATCGAAAAGAAATATTGGGAAAATGTTGATTAAGCTATATAATTTCAAGATCTGAATAATAAAACAATATAATTTTAAACTGCGAAATAATTTTTTTCATCCTAGACATTCCAAGTGCAGATTTGCGCAGCTGAATCTTAGTTTAAGTGAAAGTGAATAGTCTGAAGATCATTTAAAAAAAAATTCGCGAGGGATATCGAGGGAAAAAGTTAATTAAAGCCAAGTTCAATATTTTTAGTTAAATTCTTCAAATGCATATGCAAACATATTCATTTTTCTGCACTCCATATTTACCAAAACACAATAATTATCGTTCAATACACAACTACTAGCAACGTTGTCCAATAAAAATACTAATATTGATAACTACAGTTCAACAAAAAAATTCTGACGAGCATCAACGATTATCAATATTATTTAACTTATCGGTAAATAACGAACCACCCTATGCATTCTTTTATTTACTAAAAAATCAGTTCATTATTGGCAAAATCAAGTTTGAAACAATAAAACATACATCCAAAACCATGTAATCGCAAGATGAAAACACGCTTTTGCCGAAATATTTTTTTGTATTATTGGCCTATGGGGGAACCACTGTGCAACGAGGCCACTATTTTCGTTCCCAAGGATATCTCTGTAACGCACCGCAACTAAGGCCCATCGAAAAATACTGGGCAATTATGAAGCAGGCACTACGGAAGCATCCCAAGTAGGGCAAATCTGAGGAAGACTTGAAGAAAAAGTGGGTTTATGTACAGAAGAAGCTGTAGCCAAATGTTGTACTGAACCTAATGAATGGAGTTAAGCGTAAGGTGTGAGCGGACGCTAATGGTATTAAAGTTGAATTTAATAAATATGCCAATAGCTTACTAATGGGTTATATTTTATTGTCTGAAAGTTTGAGAAGCATCGAATCACTAGGTAATTTTCTACAGTGTTTTTTTCCCGTGATGCAATCTCATGTGGGACACGCTTTAGTGGTACACAGACAGTAGCGATACGGGTGGTGGCGGCAATCCAAGTGATGGGCTTTTCCCTGTCCAAGAGGTGGTGGATTGCGCACACGAAGGTATTATGATCGCCAGGATCAACGACGTAATCGTATGTAGCTGTTATGCTTACCCACGGGTAAAACAAGAGCAGTACAATTGGATGTTGGACGCACTAACCGACTTGTTAGTGGGACGAACGCCGGTTGTTATAGGAGAAGATTTTAGCGCTTGGGCCGTAGAAGAGGATAGCAGGCTGTCCAGCCTCGATCTAATTCCGAATGCCGACGAGCTGTCGGAAACATTAGTGAGGGCGTGTAACGTAACAATGTCAAGGATAATGGAGCCGGCGTCCGGCGTATTGGTAGTACGAAAGGCTCAGCGTCCTCCGTACTACTTGCTTAAAATCCAGAAGACACTTTCAGAGAGCAAAATCTGAGACAGACAGAGAGGAGTGTAAGGTGGCATTCCGGGCGGCTGGGGCCGGTTTTAAACGCTAGATAGTGCTTAGTAAGTCCACCTGCTACAAGTAGTTGTGCAGAGCAGTAGACGCTAACCCCTGGAGCCACGTTTACCGTGTCGTGATGTCAAAAATCAAGGGCCTAGCGATGCCAGCATAAATTTGGCTGGCTTGATTCTCGACAGTGCGAATCAAGCTCAGACTAAACCAGTACCCAGCGCCAGGGCCGGCGGAAAGCGTGGGTAGTATGGGTAGTACTACCCACTCGAAAATAACCGAGTGGGTAATTACCCACTCAAAATTTTGAACCATTTCAAAAAATTTAGATGTGCAACGCATGTATCTCGCACTACACACTTTTGAAAACATCGATGTACCACAATTCCATTTGCATAAACTAACGTGATTTAATGTGAATGTAATGTAAGCGTGTGCATTGCGAAAAGGGAAAAAATCCTTACTAATGGATCCCTCACCCTATGCTTTCTACCCACTCGGGCGTAAAGTGTTTCGCCGCCCCTGCCCAGCGCGAATACCCATGGACGGTCTCCCACCCTGTGGTGGGATAAAGTGTGCTCAGAGCTGTACGCGGAGAAGTCCACTGCATATAAGGCCTTCCGGGAAGACGGGTTACCCGCTAGCTATCAGCAGTACGCGTCGCTAGAAAGGCGAATGAAGAGTTTAATGAAAGCCAAAAAACGCAGTGAAACAGCGATGAGCACTCTTTGGGGTACGGCTCGACGTATGCGTAACCGAAACAGTACCAACGAGAACGTGGAATATTCAAACCGTTGGATATTCGCTTTCGCCAAGAAGATCTGGACTCTGGACTCTGTCCCGGTACAGAAAACGTACCGCGCCGCGTCTCCTCAGGATACCGCGAACGAAACACCGTTTTCGATTGTGGAGTTCTCACTTGCTCTCTTATCATGCAACAATAACGCCCTAAGGTTAGACAGAATCAAATTCAACTTGCTGAAGAATCTGCCTGACACTGCAAAAAGGCACTTGCTGAACTTATTTAACAAGTTTCTTGAGGGTAACATTGTCCCTCATGACTGGAGGCAAGTGAAGGTCATCGCCATTCAAAAACCAGGAAAACCAGCCTCCGACCACAACTCCTATCGACCGATTGCAATGCTGTCCTGTATTAGGAAGTTGTTCGAGAAAATGATCTTGTTTCGCCTCGACAATTGGGTTGAATCAAATGGCTTACTGTCAGATACACAATTTGGCTTTCGCAAAGGCAAAGGGACGAACGATTGCCTTGCGTTGCTGTCTACAGAAATCCAAATGGCCTATGCTAACAAAGAGCAGATGGCATCAGTCTTCTTGGATATTAAGGGGGCTTTTGATTCAGTTTCTATCAATATTCTGTCAGTGAAGCTGTACCAGCATGGTCTTTCACCAATTTTAAATTACTTTTTGCTAAACCTGTTGTCTGAAAAGCACATGCACTTTTCGCATGGCGATTTAACAACATTGCTATTTAGCTACATGGGTCTTCCCCAGGGCTCATGTCTAAGTACCCTACTCTACAATTTTTACGTGAATGACATTGACGATTGTAAGGCAACTTGCAGACGACGGGGTGGTCTCTGTTACAGGGCCCAAAGCTGCCGACTTGCAAAGACCATTACAAGATACCTTGGACAATTTGTCTGCTTGGGCTCTTCAGCTGGGTATTGAGTTCTCCACGGAGAAAACTGAGTTGGTTGTTTTTTCTAGGAAGCGTGAGCCGGCGCAACTCCAGCTTCTATTGATGGGTGCAACGATCAATCAGGTTTTCACATTTAAATATCTCGGGGTCTGGTTCGACTCTAAAGGTACCTGGGGATGTTACATTAGGTATCTGAAACAGAAATGCCAACAAAGGATCAATTTTCTCCGAACAATAACTGGAACATGGTGGGTTGCCCATCCAGGAGACCTGATCAGGTTATACCAAACAACGATATTGTCGGTGATGGAGTACGGGTGTTTCTGTTTCCGCTCCGCTGCGAACATACACTTCATCAAACTGGAGAGAATCCAGTATCGTTGCTTGCGCATTGCCTTGGGTTGCATGCACTCGACCCATACGATGAGTCTCGAAGTGCTGGCGGGCGTTCTTCCGCTCAAAAATCGATTTTGGGAACTCTTATATCGATTGCTCATCCGATGCGACATTCTGAACCCGTTGGTGATTCAAAATTTCGAGAGGCTCGTCGAGCTTAATTCTCAAACCCGTTTTATGTCCTTGTACTTTGACTACATGGTACAGAGCATCAATCCTTCTTCTTACAATCCCAACCTTGTCCGTTTCCTAGATACTTCTGATTCTACTGTATTCTTCGACACATCCATGAAGGAAGAGATTCGTGGAATCCCGGACCATATACGCCCTCAAGTGATCCCCAATATATTTTATAATAAATTCCGAGAAGTCGACTGCGACAAAATGTTTTACACTGACGGATCAAACCTCGATGGGTCCACTGGCTTCGGTATCTTCAGTAATACTATCACCGCTTCATTCAAGCTCAATGATCCTGCTTCAGTTTACGTCGCAGAGTTAGCTGCAATTCAGTACACCCTTGGGATCATCGACACTCTGCCCACAGATCACTACTTCATCATTTCGGACAGCCTCAGCTCTATCGAGGCTCTTCGTGCGGTGAAACCTAAAAAGCAATTCCCGTATTTTCTGGGGAAGATACATGAGTCCTTGTGTACGTTATCTGAAAAATCTTATCAGATTACCTTTGTTTGGGTCCCCTCTCATTACTCTATCCCGGGCAATGAAAAGGCCGACTCATTAGCAAAGGTGGGCGCATTAAATGGTGACATATACGAAAGACCAATCTGCTTCAACGAATTTTTTAGTATTTGTCGTCAGAGGACGCTCAACAGTTGGCAAACCTCGTGGAGCAATGGGGAACTTGGACGATGGCTACATTCGATTATCCCAAAGGTATCAACGAAGCCTTGGTTCAGGGGGATGGATGTGGGTCGGGATTTTATTCGTGTAATGTCCCGACTTATGTCCAATCACTACACCATGGATGCGCATTTGCGGCGTATTGGGCTTGCGGAAAGTAGTCTGTGCGCTTGTGACGAGGGCTATCACGACATCGAGCACGTTGTCTGGGTATGCGCCGGGTATTGTGACGCCAGGTCTCAGTTAAAGGATTCCCTTCGGGCCCGAGGTAGACCACCCAATGTACCAGTCCGAGATATGCTGGCAACTCGTGATTTCCCCTATATGTCCCTTATTTATACTTTCATAAAAACGATAAATATCCCAATTTAGCCCCTCTCTTTTTATTTCTCGTTTTTAGAGTTTCCTCCTGCCTTGTGGAACCGATCAGCTCCAGAGTGCCACTATGTAACCGCCGTCACCCTTACCACTACGCCTGCATAGAAGGAAACTGAAGCGAGAGCGACTCGAGGTCCGATGACTTTTGAAGGATTCCCCGCGGGTCCAAAGAATACCATCCGCCAATCCGGTACTCGACGACTTACTAGACTGAGGCGCAAATTTGTTTCGCTGATCCCCCCCCCTTTGGGCGAAAGTTGCAAGTTTTGCTCTTCTTTCCCTGTCACCATACGCCTACTCTCCCCTATCCTTGATACAACTGCTGCTACACTGATGCGGAAATAAGCCACCCTCTGAATATCTCGACCAAGCATAAGTTTTCGTTAAAAAAGTCAAATTAGTATTCTGTATTCCTAGTTTTAAGATAGCTATAATTTTTACTCTTTTTTGAAACTCTTGTTGTAGAATTGTATCCCTATTTTTAAGATATCTGTGAAATTTCTCATAAATATTTGTTCCCCTTTTGTGTACTAAACTATATTGTTAGTTTTAAGATAACTGTAAAATATTTCGTAAAATACCATTACTCCCCCTCTTGTATATCAAACTGAATCCCTTGTTTTAAAATTTTTCATAAAAAAATCTTTTGGCCCTCTCTTGTATATTGAATCTTATTTCTAGTCTTAAGATAGCTGTAAACTTTCTTTTCTTTGTAAAAAAAAATATTTCAGCATTGTAACCTCCTAGTTTTAAGATATCCAAAATGTAAAAACAAAAGAATTTGGCACCGTCAAGCTAACGCATTTGTGCCTATCGAATAAACGAAATGAATAATAATAATAGCCTAATAATACTGGTTGGCCGACAAAATTGGGTCAAAAAACTGATAAAATCAGGGGCCGATAAAAACGAGTTTTCAATGTACATACATTTCCACGATTTTAAGGAATTGATCGTCAAAATATTGTGTGTTCTGTTCAAGCCATGAGAGAATTTGTAGCAGTTGGGAGTCGTTCCGAGAACTCCGTTGGAGATGTCGAAGCATCTGTACTGGCGCGTATACCGTACTAGCTAATGATGTGACATCAAAAAATCTTGATTGACACCTTTTGACACAAGTTTGGCCGTACCAACCAGTAACGCGGGTGAAGTCGTGTAAACTGTCGAATATAAATTGCCAATTGGCATAGCTTAATTTAAAGCATGTAATAAATTATACAAAATTACTCTTGCAGGAATGGTTTTCGACAAAAAAAATTAAAAATTTTGGTTAAGTACGACGGGCAAAGTTGTTTGAATCTGTCATAATTATGCCTCTTGTTTCCCCATTCGTTAGCAAACGATTTATCCTACTTTCCGGTTGAGATATCGACGATTTATAAGTCTCTCAGAACATTACAAATTCGACGCTCTATAATGGTAAATATAAACGCCAATTCCTATCGCTAGTAATTCGTTTTGTCATAGGCAGATATAACGACGCGTATGGTGCTATTTCAGGTTCAAGTGATTCTATAATTCTTTTGGATGAGCCTTGGATCCTCGAGTGCCTAAAATTAAAAATTTTCGGGATCTTTGGTTGATTCTCCGCATTAACAAGTACGGTTCAGAACGGGTTTCTCAAATTATAAATTGTCTGGTTCGGGTCGAGAGTATAGCTTTTGATGTCATGCAAGCACGTTCCTGATGTGGTTGAGCAAGTAAAGCGACACACACCTGGAAGTAAGTTAACCCACTATAAACTTATCGGTGTAACAAACTAAAACATGATATTAATCGCATATTTGTCATGCGTACAAAATGCATGCGTCTGAAATTCTCGATGCACTATAATTTTATTTTTTATGGAAATACAGATTTCTTTTTGCTTACAATTTAAATTTTTTCAAAATATAGTGTAATAATTAGGATTTGTTTAAAATTTAAACTTATAATACTAAGAGGAATATATTTTGACACATCTACATATTAAAAAAAGAATTCAGTTCAATATGCAGAAAAGTATTGGTGATTTTATTCAGACTAAAGGATGTAATTAGAAATATTTCCATCAAATGACACTCTCAGGCTTTTACGAGGCAGCTTAGGAGAAGAAATGATTTTCTTTTTACGAAAATTTATAGGCACAATAGAACATGTTCGCTCTTTAGTGGACAAGGGAGCATAGAAATTAGTCGTGGCTTCTACGTTTCTACATTGGATATTCTCCATTTTTTCGCAATGACTGCATGTCCTGAGGCACAGAAAGGTGAACAGGTAGACGAGCCCCGTTCATAAGAACAAAGATTAGAAGACTAGATCCGACAAAAGACTCAACATGAGACTGATTGAAAATAAATTCTTATACTCCTCGATTTATGCTGAACGCATTTGCTTGCGAACCAAAAGGAGCCAACCCCATATTTCGCAATTCAAGCCCCCGTCGGAGACTACACCATCAATCTCTACTTCCCAGGCGGGTACGTAGACAATGTGCTTCATCGTATACGGTCAAGTGTTGTTTAGTTAGTTCACACGATATATCGATGATGTTAAATGCGTTATATTCTGTCCGGAAGTAGGCCTGTTGTATTAGATGCATATTATTTATATCAAAAAGGAGATTTATCGACATTATTTTGCCATTGGATAAATATTCAAATCGACCTCCATTAAGCCTGAGGTGCTGTCTGTTGTCGGAGATACCTTCCCATTAGTCAAAACTATCATGCGGACTTTAGTACCCGCGCAAAGAAGGTTTTATCGGAGGAAACATAAAATTGATGCAACGAAATTTGAAAGAATAGAGTAACTGGTACTTAGCCTTGGAACATTTGTAGTATCAGAAATCAACAAACACATTTTCGCTGAGCTGTCGGTCACATAGCTCGTTAACGAAGGGTATTATTCGAAAATTTTCACTTTCACTTACATACATCATGTCTGAACTTTCGTAACTACGAGTAAAAATCACTCCGAATCTTACTACCCACTCGGGAAAAAATGTTTCACCTGCCCTGTCGAATGAAAACATAAATAGTTTTTACGAAAACATAAACGTTTCAGTTTACGGAACCGTGATTTTTATCCATGAACATATGAACAGATTTTTTTCATGTGGCTGTTGAAATTTGGTATTAAACACAATCTATTTTCCTACTTGCACCCTGCGATAAAATTTATTAGCTCTAATCAACTATGTTCAGGCCAATTCTATCTAAAAATGAACAAAACATCTATTCCTGGTCCAATTTACCAAATAAATAATACCTGTTTTATGCCCGGCAGTGCATCACCGTGCGTCGTACCGGTCGCCGGTACTAGAAATAATTCCGCCGGTTATCACCGAGCTGCGTGTTTCGGTCCCACGGCGAAGCAGAGGGCTTATCAGTCTATTTAAAGTGATTGAATTACCACTTAGGATTCGCCTTGATTCCCATTGAACGAAACCGTCAGCAAGTGTGAATGAAACTGCTCCACACTTGATTAGGTAGCGCGGAATTGGAAACTTCACCTAGAGACAATAGACTTTGAGATAGGCTGGAAAGGGTAGCTTCCGGAACGGTTCAGCAACGCTGCCCGTTCGATGTCTGTTATTGCGAAACTGTAATCTTGGTTCATTGAGCAAATTTTACATACATCTCAAGCTCCGGAATATCTGTAGCACAGAGGAAGATCTGGTTGCATGTTTGTTCTACACTCAACTGACTTGCAAATTTTCTCCAACTTGTGCACTGCATTGCCTTTGCCTGACGTGCTGCCAAGCAAAGTGAAGTTATTAATTACTAGTAATTGAACTAATTTATCACTTGAACTGCGAAAGCTACACACTGATGGTCACTGGAAAATAGTACTGGGCGTGATGGTTACACCGCACACGGCTGTTTGCTGACCGCATACTCGAGAACTTTGACACCGTTTATGTCGCTGACTGCCATTCATCATTAACCCGTTTTTTATTGACCATCCACAGCATCTTAGGAGAGACCCCTCAGGCAGCCAGTCGGCAAATGCGTTGGCGTCATCACCATCGACTCGGATAAAGATAATTGTTCACGGTAATTAACACCCATCCGTTGTCCGAAGGCCCGTTCTCAATAATCTGCTAACTTTGGCAGCACACACAAAAAACTCGATCATGAATATTCATCGCACAAATTTCGACTGATGTCCTTCTATCGAGTGACGCCCGCCCCGATAGTTTATAATCCACTATCGGCCAACAGTTCAATGAAAAGCGATCTTCCGAACCATCACACTAACGAGAGTCACGTCGCGACAAAGTTCGAATTCAAACTGCGCTAAAGCTGACGGAGAGGAATTAGTGCTTAGTGCAAAAAATAACAAAACTTGTACATTGTTGTTGCATCCCGGGGGAGGCGGCGTTTGCCAACTGTTCGCGGTAAAAATATAATCATTGGAGGGGTGTTGATGCCGGTGTGGTTGATTTACATATGTACATGATTCTTCCGGTCAGCTGGATATGATTAGAAGTGAAGTACAAATACCTACCGGTCGTATACAGCAATGGTATGGAATTTTCTGAGAAGAAAAATTATCATACGGATTGAGCAATTCATGGCATTCATTATTTCAAGTATTTTTGCTTTCTGGGTAAATCTAGTTAATCATGTTAATAAATGGCATTTAGTTACTCACAATTGGCGAATAAATTTACTGATTCTGTGAATGCTTAAAAGGCGTTAGCGTGAGGCAATTGAACTACTCTTGACTTCTACACTGTTAGTGATCTAAATCGGCTAACGTTGCCAAGTGTATCGATAGATAACGATGTTCGAGAATAGCAAATATTGTATACCTTTTGATATAAGTTAACTTGATACGGCTCAATACGTTGGCTCGACTGAACCATGGGTGTTTTATATTTTTGCAGTTTGTAAAAAATTAAAATAAAACAAGAGCATTTATTTCTTGTCCGTTCGATCTGATTAACACAAGTTTCTACTGCGTGTTGATATTCATTTTCTTGGTAGTGAACCGTTGACTGCGGTATCTAATACAGTCGGATCTCCTACTACGCGGATTCCTACTACGCGGACCCGCGTAATAGCAATCCCACAGCTAATAAGATTTTGACTAATTGGGGCTGTGGCCGAATATTTCATCTGCTTTAACGTTTAGCGCCTTACTTTCTTTGGCAAAGTTGTTGTGCTTACTTAGAAGTGCAATTTAGAGTACAGGTCGGACTCGATTATCTGGGGATTCGATTATCCGGGCATTCGATTATTCGTGATTCGATTATCCAGGGAAAATGATTCGATTGTCCGGGTGTTTTGAAAAAAATTCAAACTTCAACTAGAATATTTGATTATAGTGTTAATTTGATCATTTCAGTCAATAGAACTTTTTTTCGGGGAATAAGGGTCCATGGTTAACCTCCTCGTAAATTTTTGCCTACTTCTAAAATAACTTATAAACACTAGTCTACAAGAAAAATGAAGCTTCAAGAAAAAGTATTTTTAGACTAATTTTGGGTCGCTGAACACGAAAACAATATTCATTTTTTGTTCAAAGAAGCGATTTTGTGATTTTCTCAAAAAACTCGTTTTTGAGCACTTTTTGTAGTTTTTAGTCAATATTTCGTGTCAAAATCATTCAATTAATTTAGTCAATATGCAGGTTGAAAGGTGCCGAGATGCCCTTTTCAAAAACATATAATATGTGTCGATCATATGTAAAATTTTTAGTGCTGCAAGCGACCAAAATTTAAAAAAGTGCATTTTCGACTACTTTTAAAAATTACTCATTTTTAAATGATTTTTTTACCCAAAAACATTTTTTTTCGTACCTTTTAGAATCTAAGATGACAGATAATATGTTTATGTTAATTTTAAGCCTAATATCAATAACATCGGATGGAAAATGTCGATGCTATGGCACATTGAGCGAAATGGAAATTTTATGATTTTAGCGGACCCTGCCCTGGTGCGACGATTTAGAGGGTGTAGCACTGGTCTCATAAGCCAGTCGTCAAATATTCGAGTCCCTATCGGGAAGGAGTCTCAGTGGGATCGTAGGACTAGCCACGTAATATTCTGTGAACTGAGAATCTGCTGTGAAGCCTGTTGAAGCAGAAGGCGAAAATTCCTTTAATTCGTAAAATACTCACCACAGACAAAACAAAACTTTTCCAACGATATTTCCACATTTTAAAAAGAGCACTTAGTTGTACAATGAAATATCCTAAACCATTCAAATGCCGCAAGATGGATGGATGCAAGCTCGAGAAGACAGTACCTAACACAAACAATAACTATCAAGTATAGAAGATTATTTCAGCCGAAAGTATGCTTGTGCGAAAAATAAAAAGTTACAATTTTCACTCAGTGCTTCATACCATCTACATTCTTCATCCGACTTTTGTGACCATTGGATTAAAATTTATGCAAAAAGATTATTTATCTCATTAAATTCTAAACGAATTTTCTTCTGTCCTTGATTTATTATAATAAATTTACTAGAAATATGCATTTTTTTAAAAAAGGTCGAACATTAGACTTTTTGCCTTTCTCATATAGAAAGGTTATGCAATCACTCTGAAAAACGTCAACCTAATCCCGGCCCCGAGGACCGAGTGTCATATCCCATTCGACTCAGTTCGTCGAGATCGGAAAAAGTCTGTATGTGTGTGTGTGTATGTATGTATGTGTGTGTATGTGTGTGTGTATGTGTGTGTGTGTGTATGTATGTATGTGCGTATGTGTCAAATAATGTCACTCATTTTTCTCAGAGATGGCTGGACCGATTTGCCCAAACTTAGTCTCAAATGAAAGGTGCAACCTTCCCATCGGCTGCTATTGAATTTTGGATCGATCGGAATTCTGGTTCCGGAATTACGGGTTTCAGAGTGCGGCCACACAGAAATTTCTCATATAAACTATAGGAAAAATTAAAAACTGAATTTTTATTTTTGATGCTAAATGTGTTCAAGGTGCATGAAACGTCGAGATTTGATGCAAACTCGAAAAAAAATTTGACTACGATTCACTTTTTTGGATTTTGGCACATTTTTGCCTTTCTCATATAGAAAGGTTATGCAATCACTCTGAAAAACGTCAACCTAATCCCGGCCCGGAGGGCCGAGTGTCATATCCCATTCGACTCAGTTCGTCGAGATCGGAAAAAGTCTGTATGTGTGTGTGTATGTATGTATGTGTGTGTATGTGTGTGTATGTGTGTGTGTGTATGTATGTGCGTATGTGTCAAATAATGTCACTCATTTTTCTCAGAGATGGCTGGACCGATTTGCCCAAACTTAGTCTCAAATGAAAGGTGCAACCTTCCCATCGGCTGCTATTGAATTTTGGATCGATCGGAATTCTGGTTCCGGAATTACGGGTTTCAGAGTGCGGCCACACAGAAATTTCTCATATAAACTATAGGAAAAATAAAAAGTAGAATTTTTATTTTTGATGCTAAATGTCTTCAAGGTGCATGAAACGTCGAGATTTGATGCAAACTCGAAAAAAAAATTGGCGACGATTCACTTTTTTTGGATTTTGGCAATCTGGGCAATTATGCTGAACATAAAAAGCCTCCGTGCCATAGTTTAGAGAAATGAGAAAGGCACAATTGCACCGCTAGGTGGATTAAAACAGGTTTTTTTTACTTTGGTCGATTGTCACGGTGTATTTATTAGAACAATTTTATGCAAAGAAATTCAGCATCTCTGAAACATCGGAATATGAAAGAATGGGCTTTCCCCTTTCATTTGAAACTAAAATCAAAATAATCCGTCGGGGGGTCCAGAGCAACTTTTTTTTGAAGTTTTTTTCGTAACAATATAGGTTTTACTACTGGAGCTAGTTCATATTTCTGTCCCTAGATGGTGCTTTATACATTCGAACAACGCAAAAAGTAAGAATTTGATAGAAAATTTAATTGTCTACAAGTTTGTTGACTACTAAAAATTGATCTGAAATTATCCGGAAAAGTTGCTTAAGATTTTAACAAAGTTCTAAGATAGTTTCACACGAGGCCTAGTGGTTTGGAAATATGTTTTCTCGCACTTATTACATTACCAAAAAAAGAATTGGGTTTAGTGGCATGGAAATATTAGACGGGATTCATTACGTTGACAATTCTAATTGACCTTCTGAAAATTAGGATTTTTGACATAGTCAGAAAACTATTTGTGCGTTTGGTTTGTAATCTTTCCCGATAGTTTCGAAGGAACTACCATTCATCGGAAGGTATTGCTTGGTTACAAGGGTTTCCTTACATTTATGTATAATTTAGGTTAAAGACGAAATGTTGGGACACACCGTTTCTAATTTAACGCAAACCACAGCAGTAACTGTCCAAATTAGTGGTTAGCGTGAAACGATTTATTAAAATTTTCCCCGCAAAGCATATTGTGGCAGTTGGATTTTACGGTCATTTCCTATCAATTATGCGAGATATCTTTACTAAATTGATCCTAGATTATGCGAAATGTATTACTTTTGAAAACAAAATACGATTTGAGTACAACAAAAACCTTATATACATAGAAGTCCTTGAATATATCAAAAAAAATTATCTTGATCCAAAGACTCAAAGTTTTTTGTTCACTGTTTGTCACATTGAGTTAATTTTGAAAACGGATAATCAGCGTTTTTAACCAAACTTTGCAATGAAATCCGCGAAATATTGCAATGATGCGTTAAAAGTTTCATTGAGATTGTTCGAATATAAAGGTTGAAGTTCAGGACAAGTGAATTTTATAAGAAGATGCCAACAGAGTAGAAGATTCATGTAAGAATAGTTATCAGTCATCCCTGATAACAATCGAAAAAATGAAAAAAGAAGGCAAACATCATTGCAAAAGCTGTTTCTGCGAGAGGAATCACTTACCATCATAAACAAGAATATTAATATCATACTAGTTTTGTCAACACTTATCTAAGACTTTTCATCTCAAAAATATTAATGGTGCCCTGTATCAGGGAATTATAATTTTCAGCTAAAAGATGATACTTTCCAAACTCTCAAATTCCGCTGGATTCACTGTTGAACTAAACACAACTATTTGGCGAATAAAAAAAGTGCTTGCGAATTGACAAACCACTAGGTCTTCTGTGAAACTAACTTAGACTTAGAATTCGTTAAAATATTAAACAACTTTTCCGAATAATTTCAAATCGGTTTTTAGTTGGTAACAAAGTTGTAGACAATTAAAAAAAACTATCAGATTCTCACTTTTGGTGTTGTTCGAATGTCTAAAGCACCATCTAGGGGCAGAACTATGAACTAGTTCCATTGTAAAATCTATGTTTCACGAAAAAAAACTTCAAAAAAAAGTTGCTCTACACCTCCCGACGGATTATTTTGATTTTGGTTTCAAATGAAAGGGGAAAGCCCATTCTTTCATATTCTGAAGTTTCAAAGATGCTGATTTTTTTTGCATAAAGTTGTTAAAAAAAGACACTGTGTTGTAATCATAATAAATGTACATTTCTCAACAAACATACGATTACGGCTTAAAAGCCAACTGTCAAAATTCTCTTTGAAAGGAATTTCCGGAAAAAAGGTAACTGGCTAAACCCAGTTTATAGCAGTTAATGCAAGAGAAAACTTTTTTCTTTTGTTTACTATAAACATCTGTGATTGACGGGTAACAGTTTGTCTGAAATTTCCTTTCAAAGAGAATTTTGACAGCTGGCTTTTAAGCCGTAATCATATGTTTGTCGAGATTTGATCTACGCATATTATACATTTTCAGAAAGGGCACATCAATACCTTTCGAACTGTTTCGATCGGATCCTATTTGAATAAGATATTGACAAGGGGTGGGCGTAGCGTAGTTGGCAAATCGATTGCCTTGTACGCAGCGCACCTGGGTTCGAGTCCCGACCCCGCACATAGGGTTAGAAATTTTTCATAAGAGATTTTTCTAACCCGAAGAGGCGAATGACCTTAATGTTAAAACCTCTATAATCGAAATAAAAAAAAAGATATTGACAAATAACTAAAATAGTGCCCAAAACACCTTTTTCACAGAAATCTTGAAAATGCTTCTTTGAAAAAAAAAATGGACTTGGTTTTCGTATTCAGCGATCCAAAATTAACTGAAGAAGCACCTTTCTTCTTAGCTTATCGCTATTCCTTTATATAAAAATTGTTAAAATCTGTCACATTAGATTCTGAAAATATGAAAAATTATTTTTCTGTAATAAAAAATAGAGCAAAAACAAAAAAGCGGAAGCAAAAGAAAAACTTTTTTTTAAAACTCAAACTTCTTTGAAAGATTAATAGAGTATTACTTTCGTATTCAGCGATCCAAAATTAATCTAGAAAACACTTTTTATCGTAACTTCATTTTTCTTGTAAACTAGTGTAATCTTACCAAAAGAGATATAAGAAAAACAGAGCAATTTTCACTCGGTGCCTAATAACATCACCAGTTTTCGTCGGATTTTTGTGATCTTAGGCTTTAAATTCACGTGAGAAGTTTATCTGTCACATAAGATTTTAAAAGATTTTTTTTGCTGATTAATTTTTTTCTGAAAAATCAACTAAAAATTAGTAATTTTACCAAACACTCCTTTTATTGACTTTGGCTGCTCTTAACCCTAAATTGTTGGTATTTTATCCTAGAATGTTATACATTTTTGGAATGGGCACATCAATACCTTTCGAATGGTGAGTCCTTGTGTTAATCGGAAGATTTGTTCCTGATATATTGACCAAAAACTTCCAACTGTGCTCAAAATCACCTTTTTCAAAAAATCACAAAAACGGTTTTTGGAAAAAGAAAATGGATATGATTTTCGTGCTCAGCGACCCAAAATTGACTTAGAAAACACCTTTTTTCTTAACTTCATGCAATTAACCCAAAATTTGTAAACTAGTGAAATGGGTTATTCCATGCAGTGACAAAAAAACAAAACTTGGCTTCGACCTTCACAGATTGGAACAAGTTTTGAAGAAATTGTTCATCTAGAACCAATATATAATAACCTGTGTCGTTTGAGGTCCATTGGAACACTCCTAATTAAAATTATAATTAATTATAATATTTTTTTTCTGATTATATATCTGGTACTGTTTGCACTAAAATCAATCAGCGAGATGATTCTTGAAGGAATCTAGAAAAAAATGCTGCCGTTAAGGCAGTGTTGCCAAATATGGAACTTTTTAATTTTAAACTACAAGTACATTTTTTTCGTGATACACATATCGGTTACTGCAGGCCTTTTTGACACATAAAATGTCATTATATCTACTTTGCTCGGTGGGTTTCTGGCACTCTTTTTAGTAATGATGTCATGCTTCTCAGGATTCCGTTTGAATACTTTCCAGGATTCTGATCGGAATTTTCTTAGCATTCCAATTTTACTGAATCCCTATCCGTAGTTCTAAGGCATTTTTCTTTGAATTTTGATGCAGGATTCTGTAGAAAATCTTCTCAGAGGTTTGGCGAAATCCTTTTCAAGATAGAATTCGGCCGAAGATTATGATTTATTCAAGATGCTGATAGAATCATGTCCCTATTTTAAATGAATTCCGGTGTAAAATTCTGATGAATATCCTGCTCTGAGTTCCAGTGGACTTCGACACAATAATACTCTTCTCCCATTATCCCCTTCAACAATTGATTCCTGCTCAGAACCTAAGACAAGACGTGACAATAAGGGGGGCCGTTTTTGTTCCAATTTTACGTCAGAATGATCCAGCTCCCGATTGGTTGATTCTGACTTTTTGCACCGTACGGAATGTTACTGCAGGGATAGCGAAACGATGTTAAGCAGTGTTGCTATATTTATTGGAAAGAGTGTCATTACTTTTGGCAAATAAAATTATTACCGTTCAAAAAAGTAAAAATGACTAAATTGAACAAAAATTGTGCGGCAAAGTGAAACAAGTATTTATTATGCATTTAACGTATACGCGGTTGATTAACTTTAACAAAAATAAGACAAAAACCAAACCATAATCTAAAATTTTTCAGATAATGGCTTCATCAACCCTAACCAAACACCCATTACATGGAAAAACGGTGCCCTTCATTAATATAGTGGATTCAAGATACAAAATATTTCCGGCATAAAATAAATTAACAAGACTCCATTTTCATTAATAAAAATAGCAACACTGTTCGGAAGATTTCGGCAGGGTGAAAATGTGCGAAAAAAAGAATGTTGCAGGAAAAATAAGAAGCCGATTGCCACGTCTTGTCTTAGCTCAGAACTCAAATGGCATATTTCCATATTAACTTTTGAAAAGGGCTAATGAAATTTGTAAACAAGCTTTTGTTTTGCTGATTTCTCTTAATTTGCTCTAATTTCAACGCCGAAAACATTTAAAATTGCTTCTACGAAGAGTAAAACTGTGGATTAATGTGTATTGCTCATGAAATTCGTGGAATAATAAGCGAAACAAGTTTGTTTACAAAAAACTCTTTAGCCCTTTTGAAGAATTTATATTGGTTTACACCTTCAGGCCCATGTTGTTGATAAACAACCACGTTTCTAAACGACCATAACTGTTGGTTTACACAACAACAACAAGTAAGGCTAATAACTGGGATTTGATCACTATGATTTATAAATATTATCAGTAGCATAAAAGTTATTACAATTAATCTGATTAGGTTCCGTTGAAGCACGCCAGGGATAGTTTCTTTTAATGGTAAAATGAAATGAAATATTTTCGTAGCCTGGCAATACTATTGAAAACTGATTTTCTAATTTAGACTGCCTTCAACTATTTTTTATGCAGTTGGACTAAATCAGAAGATAAATTTTGAGCAGCTTCTATCATTGAATAAGAAGTACCTATCTTTATTAAATTAGGTTTTTCGTGTTTCATGGCGCCAACAGTTCTAAGTAAAAATAGTTTTGGAACCCTGTACGCGGCAGAAAAAAACTGGTCAAGAAAGGGTAAACAAGATTGTAATAAGAGACCGGGTAGTCATTGCAGGCGGATGTTAAGCTATGTAAAGAGGGCACCAGCAGTACTTCTCATTGAGGCGGCCGAGAACCCATCATCTACGTAACCTTTGGTAATCCTTCGCTGGTGACAAAGATGAGTGGGATAGTTTACGAAGACTCCATCCGTAGTAATTACCTGACAATCCGGTACGACATTGGTCAACTAAATGATTTTTTATTTATTATTAATAAATTTATTTAGGCCCAAATACAGTAGCTCGACGAGGCCGATTGTTTGTTTTTTTACAATGAATAAAAAAACAACCATGTTAAATTTTTGGTCTCGTTCAGGCGCAGCTTGCTACTGCGTGTTGAGATCCTTTTTCTAGGGGGCGAAATATTGCCAGTGTTGTACACTGCAAGTTGAGGTTCGTTTCGTTTGTCTTCTTTCGCGTTATCGTTCACGGCCATGTCCTCAGCCGTCCTACTTTCCTGCTGCTCGCAGTCGGATGTTCCAGTTTGTGTTTTACTCTTGACGAATTTCGCGCCAAATCCTATTCAGAGTTGGCAGCACCCTCTCAGATTCTAATGAAACTTTCTGTACATGAAGACTTTGTCACAAAAAGCCACTTTGCATATTTTGTTTTTCCATAAATGATCTCGACTGTCTTTTGAAAAGGGCCAAACCTTCTTTACCATTTTTTTTCAAATGGCTATAGTCTAAAAAAGACAAATCCTATAAAAAAATGTTGTAGGAGTGGTTTTCTCAAAATTAGTCAAATTTTCGAATAAAAATATTGAAAAAAATTTTCATTGACTCCTACACTAAAAAAATCGATTTTAAAAATTTAAAGTCGATTTACAAAAAAAACCCATTTTTGATTTGGATGAAATTTTGTTTCAAGATAGATAATTATGTTCCCTGCCTACCACTGTCAAAAATTCAAGTTTCATCAGCTGAAAGTTTCAGCAATACAAGATGCTGAAAAATCGCCAATTTGAATTGAACCTGTTTGACAGATTCGCTTTGCTGAACATTCAGTAATTCAAATTGTCAAATTGACAGCGCAATTGCCAAATTCTCAGTATTCCGGGCTGGATTGCTGTAAATCCGATAATTGCGCTGTCAATTTGACAATTTGAATAATTCAATTTTCAGCAAAGCGAATCTGTCAAACAGGTTCAATTCAAATTGGCGATTTTTCAGCATCTTGTATTGCTGAAACTTTCAGTTGATAAAAATTCAGTAAACTTTTGCTGATATTCGGTGAAAAAAAATTGGTGTGTACGGTAGATTATACGGTATATAAGTTATACCTGTTCAATAATAGGGGCCCCTTAGCTCAGTAGTACCCAGGGGCACCGAATGGTTTTAAGACGGCCCTGCAGGGGGGTCCGCCAATGTGTCAAAAAAGAAAAATTTTCAACATCTTGGGAATGACTGTTATATTGCAAGGCAAGTTTTGGCAGCTGAGAATCAATAATTATGGACTATTGGGCTTTGATGTCAATTATAGAAAATGTATTAGAATGTTGAAAAATCTATTGTTGTTGATGGAGAAACGCGAATAACTTGTGAAAATGTGCTGTTACAACAAAATTTAAAATATTTCATTTTACTACATTTCAGGAAATTTTTGTTACGCGTATTTTGATTTAAAATAGCGTTTAGAATGATATTCAAAAATAAAATTGCATCTTTGACTGCAAATAGTACGAATTAAAAAATATGACAAAAGTTGTTGTTAGAAAAACTTTTTTTATTGAAAGCTTATCCGTGAGCCAATTACACTGAAAAAGTTTCTATTACTTCTTTTAAAACGATAAACATTAGATTGTTGACATTTTATCGAGGGATTGCCCTTCCTATGATCATTCTCAGGGATAGACCGTTTCAACATCAAATTATGGTCTTGTCAATTTTGGTCTTGTCAAACTGCAATTGACGTGAAAACTCAAGATGATACCAGATAAGGTATAGGCATACGTAAAGCGAGAGTTTTTGTTTTACGATTGGCAAGATCGACATTGCGTAAATACTACTTCACTTTCCAAAAAGGAGATTATTAAAAACGAAATTAATTCAAACATAAAATGTTGAATGTAGAAACTAGCACTTTACGCCTTTTTGAGGTTCTCAAGGCGTTTGCCACCTTTATGCAGATCATCTTGAATCTGTTTTGCATCTGTCAAATCTGTGACTCTTCGTATTCTTATGCGGATACACTCTTCTTCTCTTTGAGGCAGACCCTCAATTTTATGATGGGGTAATGCGAATAACTTTTAAAAAGGACACATTTACACGAATTAATTGTTTCAGTGAAGCAAAATTCCAAATATCTCGAAAACGAAAACTAAGCATTTTGGAAGATATTTGTTAAATAAAATTTTATTTAAAATAATACTTAGAATTATATTGTTATAAAATTACAGTTTTTTAAGTCAATTAGTATGAAATGTATAAAGTTGTTGTTAGAAAAACTTTTTTACCAATAAGTTCTCTATCATGCAATCACATTCAAAATGTTTCTTTTCTTTTCAGATGTTGTTAAAAAAAATATAAAAGAATAAAAAAATGTGTTTTTTGCAATCTACCTAGCTACCACCAATCCATCTTGGCAACCGCGGAATTATGAATTGTTCTCGATGACTTTTTTCAAGTATGCATTCTGATAAATTTGAACTAATTGGAGTTGACCTTTGTTGAGACTTAAAAACAATACAAACAATGCAATTGAAACTTGAGAATAAAGGAGGCTAATTTATGAAAAGGTTCCAAAATACGTAAGGGCCCAAATATGATTAGTTACTCTACTTGTTGAAAATTATTCTGTTTTAATAACTGATGATTATATTAGCAACATTAATACTTTTATTTTCCATTTGCTTACACGTAACGCACTGTATTTTTATAGCATGGTACACGACTGGGGTCGTCGTGCAACATAGCACAAGCACGATCTTTGTTGCATCGGCTGGACAGTGTATCAATGATCAATTGCAAATTGCAGCCTACATTCAGGCCGTTCCGGATGTTTCATGACTGTATTGAACAGGGACGATTGGGTAAAGCAATCTGCCCTAGTGAAATTTTCCCCGTACCGTTAGAATCCAATCGCTTCATCTCGATTTAGAGCTTATGTCAAATGAATCGTTATTTATGCGACGGGACCTGTGGATAGATGTTTTCTTCTTCTGTATTCATGTTCATTTCATCTTTCGTCTCGCATAACCACTCTTTCTGCCTCACATTTTTTAAATGAACTGGCTGCATTTGACGTTCAATTTTTAGCTATTCGCATGTCTCGTCTCAGGTTATTTAAGGAAAAAATCGAAATAATCAACTCTGCAGGACTTTTGGAATCGGAGTGAGGATTCTTATATGCACTGGACAAAGCAATCTGGTGGTGAGTTAAGAGATTGTTTATGTCATGTAAATATGATTTTTTAACCCGTGTTTGAAAACAAATTAGCCTTTCTCACATAGAAAAGTACCGAACTTCGACTCTTTAATCGCATCTTTACTTTAATGATTGTTTTATCAATCTACATTCAAACCTTCGCTTTTTTCTTAATCTTGTGATAATTTAGTTTTCTCGTATTTTAGCTAAAGCGAAGCCAACTAATGAAAAATAAAAATAATGTGTTGTCATTAAAATGGCATGTCGTCCTTTGAAGAGCTAGTCACTTACATCGGAGTGCCCTAGTCCGATTCTAACACTTGAAGATTGTAATCGACTTCTACTCTCATATGATATGAAAGAGGCCGTTCACATACCACATGAACCAAACCTTCGTTTTTACATAACGCCCCCCCCCCTCCTTCCCGTGGACAATATGTTGAACTATTTGAATGTTAACTTTATCCTCAAAAACTAACTGAAAATTATTGAAACTTATCAGCCGAACTAGAATTACTGCTCCCCAATTCATCTTAGCTCCTGTATTCATCCCATTCATTTGAACACATTAGTTAGAGCAGTTTCTGCTATCTCTATGCAAGACGGTTACAGGTGTGCACATTTTTTTCTGTGTGTGAGTGCGGTTGTCATTTTTCTTTGATTAAGCCGAAAAAACAAGAGGATATGAAGAAGAAAAGCACAAACAAATGACGTAGTGGGCCTTTCTGTTGCCATAAGTTTTCTTTCGGTTCGGTCATAGTTAATTTAATCGGTTTGTTCGAAGTAAAAAGTGTCCCTAAGTGTTCTAGTAGGCAGATCCGAGGTGAAGCTCGGCTTTTTCTCACTTTTCATCGTGCGCCAAACAATCAGGATGCTCATTCGTTCACTTCAAGGGCCCCGGCCGCCATGCTTAATTTTGCAAGTATTAAACTAATACACTCAAAAGTGTCAAATGTTCCCACCTTTCTCCCATCTTGATCTCTATTCAACGCTTGGATGAATAAACGTACGTTGTACTCGACTTTTCGCTTCGGTCAAACGCAAGCATTTCACATTTCCTAAACAAAAAATTGAATTGTACTGCTTCTTAGGAACAAACAAAGATGATGATACCTATTTATGCGCGATCAAGTCATTCTAAGTCGAGTTATCAACGAAATAGTGTGACATCCTGACTAATGAGATGAATAAGGGCTCGTCTACCCTATATAAGTTTTCTTAGTCTTTTGAGCAAATTTTAGTCTCCCCGCAGGGGGGAGATTTGACCAAAAAAAAACGATTACAGAAAAACTTTTATAACTTTTGAAAAATTAAATTAACAATTCTTTTTTAGTGATTTATGCAGGTTTGGCTGAAAAAATAACAAGAAAAGTCTCCCCATGTTCCCCTACTGGAGAATTTTTTTAAGAATTTGTTACTTACTAGGGGAGGTGAGATAATGAAATTTGTGAAATTTTTTCATAGGGGGAGCTCAGTAAATTTTAGGCAATTTTGACGTTATGTAATTTATGAATGGTCAGAAATTTATGACATGGCGGAGGGAGAGTCATTTTTGGGCAATTTCGGCGTTACGTAATTCATGAATAGTCTATAGAGTATTACAAAGCATAGTGTAGTCTTCCAGTTTTTATTTATTTTCTGCTGCTCACACATGTATCGATAACTACTAACACGATATGTAAAAGAAATTTTTCGAGTGCCATATTTCAAACGTATAAGAGCACAAACACACACAAAATCGGTTATATTTTGGTTGTCAGGGTCCTGGCGGTCCGAAACCCCCCGCCCTTCCCCAGATATATTCTACTTGTTAAGAAATTTTTAATTACTTCAATTTTAATTAGTTTAAATGTTAAATTAGTTTCAATATTATATTATATTCAAACTCAAAATCGTTTCAAACCAAAACTATCACTGAGTTTCATTACATCAGATTATTTCGTATTACGTATTCAACAATGTTCATTTCAAAATAGAAAGTTCAGACACCCCCTCGGAAAGAAAAAATGTCTGGATCCGCCCCTGATCACTATACAAAGTTTCAGCTGATTTATAAATATTCGCTCGTCGAATACTTTTGGTAATTAGATTTTTAAACAGAAAAAAAACTCAATCTATGTTACTTAATATAAATTGCTATACTATTTAAATAGGTCATATTCACTAAAACACCAAGCTTGGAAATGGCTTTCTTTTGCTTTGAGATGAAGTTTGTAATAATTGTTATGTCAGTATTTTTTATTGTTCGAAAACTTACACAAAAATATCATTCGCATATGGACTTTTTTGGCATTGGATCATTCTATAAATCGTCTTTTATACGCGTAAATATAGGACATGCGTCCTTGCTACACTGATTTGCTTATAAAAATCTCTAGTACAAGTAAATAGTATTAAAAACAAAACGAGTCCCACGGAGACTTACGTTTTATAGGACAGTAAGACACGTGCTACTTCCGTCAGGCAGATGCGACCTGTTACCAAAAACAACTCTGGTAACCATAGAGAAACATTTAGAGCTTAGGATCCTCAACACTTGCTGGCGTCTTTTGTCGCTTGCCAAAGTTCTCACCATCCTCAATGGTTTCCGGCAATGGTGCTCCCTGCGTTTCCGGTAGGAAAAATACAAAGAAGGCACCAACTAGTGGTGTGAGACCGAAGATCACCGGTGGTAACCAGTGAGCAACAACGCCCATTCCCGCTACGAACGGGGCTAGCATTGATCCGATTCTCGCAATCATCGAAGCAGTACCGATTCCAACATTTCGGACAACCGTCGGAAACAGTTCTCCAGCATACAGGTATACCGTTGGGAATGATATACTCATACCCACCAGGCCGATGGAAGCAAGACCGACATTCAACCAGGTGAGACTCTCCGGTACAAACGCTATAGCTAGCATCGTTAGTCCAGTCAGTGTATTGGAAATGATCAACGTCTTCTTACGACCGTAAGCTTTCATCATATAGATACAGAGAACTGTTCCTGGAAGTTCCAGTGCCGCTCCGATTGCAACATTGGCATAGATATTGCCTCCGGCGTGCCCAACATACTGCGCAACACCGAAGAAAGCCAACCCGCAAACAAACCAATTAAAACACATGAACAACGACTTTGCACGCATGTTTGGTGTCCGGAACAGATCAATTACATTGCCCTTAGATACTGTTCCAATGTTTTTGGTTTTTGCGTACTGGTCCAAGTCACTTTGAATGTTCTCCGAAGGTAGCTTGTTACATTTAGCTGCCTTTTCCAACACTCGTGCTGCTCCTTCCGTATCGCCAGAAGTGAACAGGTATCTAGGTGATTCTGGAACAAGCCAATAGTACGAGAGCAGCAGTACTGAGTAGATTGATAAACCAAACTGCAGCTGATGCCAGTCACGCAGAAAGTATGCGAAAACTGCCAGCGTTAAGTGGCCCAGGTTGAACGGGATCTGGTAGAGGACTGAGAATAATTCACGCCATTTCGGACCGATGATCTCCATGATGAGGACGAAACTGAAATAGTAATATAAAAGTTTGAAAACTGAAAAATTAGGAAAAAAATATGTGGGTCAAGTTTGTACTTACCTGGTAACCATAGTACCGCCGGTGGCAACGGCCGTAATGAAGCGTAGCACAACGAATCCCCAAAACCATGGAATGTAAGCAGTTGCAACACCTGATACAAGTTGAATTATAACCGCAATAACCAATGGAGGCCGCCGTCCAAACCTGTTGTGGACAAAAAGGGTAAAGTCAGATAATGAACGTCAGTTAAAACATTTCAATTGTTACTCACTTATCAGCCAACGTCCCGAATAGTACCCCGCCAACCAGGATTCCGAACATGAAGATCGTCTGCGACAGGTTGGCTAGATGGGCCTTCTCGCACACCAGATCCCACTCGCTCACGATGGTCGAGCTAAACACGCTGGTATCGTACTCCCAACTGGTGCACTGCTTGGAGCATCGATCCAGGGTGATGTTGGAGGCGCAGGTGTAGTTCATGGCCGCTCCCAGAAAGATAATTCCCATCTGATGCCACGCCACCGGGAACTTTAGCGGAAACACCACGGCACAGACCATGATGTGCCACCAGCCGAGCTGGCCCATGGCCCTCTGCACTGGATCCAGGTTCCATTTCGAGTCACTTTTCTTCGATTCCGTTACTGCTGTCACTGTTTGTGGAGGGAATGGGAAAGAAACAAATATCAGAAACTGTAAGATCCAGTTTGATATAGTTGAATTGTTCGAATAGCAAATGTTTAATTAGCAACACGGAGCGCACAACACGAAAATACAATTTAACTCCATTAACATCATCAAACCGCAGTTCAGGAATGCTTAAAAGATTTAGATAAATATTTAAAAAGTGTATCGTTGAACAGGTGAGCACGATGATACTTCCGACCATCAAAACCTCTTGTGCTCTGGGTTTGTATCCTAGAGGGAACCATTACATTTAAAAAAATTATTGTTATGAGCGTTTCGATTTAAAATGGCGTTTAGAATCATATTCAAAAATAAAATTGTATTTTTGACTGCAAATAGCATGAATTTTTTGGCATAAGGTCATTAGCAGGCATTGTAATTATCTCTCACTCACGCGAGAAGAAGCTTATCCGATGTCCAACTTTTCCGAGATAAGGTGAGTCGCAAAATTCTCCGTCTACATAAATAGCGTGAGAATAATTTTCCGGATAAAATTTATTTGATTTTTTCCTTCTCACCGGAGAAGGTGATAATATTTTAATTTCGTGGAAATCAATAAGAACGTCAAAATATACACTTAATTTCAAAGAAAAGCGGCAAAGAAGTGCGATAGACTTGATTTTTCGTGTTTTGGAATTTCGACAGCAAGGCAGCGAGCTCAAAAAGAATTCCGTGATAAACTCATTCGCTCATTCTACGGTGGTTTTATTTATCCGGAGAAATAACACGTTATATTTATCCGGAGAAGTTGTGTGAAAATGTTAGTTTTTATTGTCGCAGTAGCAAATTATCCGAACGCATTTACTCATATGAGCGATAAATGCAATGCCTGGTCATTAGGCATAAGTCATTTGGCATAAAGTCATTTGTCATAAAGTCATTTGGCATAAAGTCATTTGGCATAACGGTCATTTGGCATAATGGCCGTTTGACACAAAAATCATTTGGCATAATGGTTATTTGGCATAATCACTGCACTGAAACGAATACTTTGGACGGAATATTAATTACAAAATCAAGAAAATCATGTTGCGTTCATAGGTTTGCTTGCGAAGCACTGCCGCTTCCAATACTATAAATAAATTTAAAAATACTTGTCACTAGGGTTCGCAGTACCGACCCTTTTTGGCGAGAACCGGTACTACGGTACTGAAGCCCTCAGTACCAGTGGTACCGGTACTCGAATATTTTTATAAGAAATTCGAAAAAAGCTTCAAACTGAAATTGAATGCTCAAACTGATGATCTTATTCTCAGATGATTGATTTGTGTGGATCAAAAACATGTTGATTGTTTTTAATTGCGTCGGAATGGCAAGCCTCACTTCACAGCAGATATTGTTCGTATAGGGCACCTTCTTTCATTTTGAAATCTAAGCCACTTTGAAATCAATAACTGCCAAGTGGTGCGACTTTCGTCGACTTAAACAGATGGTAAATGGATGAAACCCTATTAACAACAATAAATCAAAGCGAAAATGGCAGTAAATCCGAGCAGGTTAATCGCAATTTCTCTCTTACTTTTCTGAAAATTTGTTTCGACCTTTATGTCGTTTGCCTACTATTCTCTAATGCATATCAAGGCTCCTTGCTTTCCTGTAAACTATTGAATTTTGCTGAATTTTCCGATCACCAATAATTACAAATCGCCCCTTTTGAAACAGTTCACCAAGTCTAAAACTGTTAGCTACTAAATCGCTGTTCGTTGTTTTATAGATAAAGGTTTAAGAGCAAACCAAATACAGACATGACTTAGACCATAGTCTTATTACGCGCCACCCAGTGAATAATAGAAACCAATCAGAATGTCGCTAATAAAACTTTAACTTCTAGAATTATTATGATGATGGCCCTACCTCATTCCCACACAAAGGTGTTATCTCAACGATTTATCTAGAAGGCAAATTAATATAATTAAACGTTATCTTGCAGACCGATATTTTGAAACAGATCCCCCTACAGAGTTAACATATTTGTTATAAAAAATTGTATAGTACCGAAAATACCGGTACTGGCTTTTGTTCAATACCGGTATTACGGTACCAAAAATGGGTCGGTATTCCCGGGATTTTCGGTACCGGTATTACCAGTACCACAACCCTACTTGCCACCAACATTTGTACGAGTTGGTGCGAAATTCTTCATTCACAAATCTTTTTTATATGTAAGTATGTAATCAAAAATACACAAAAGATACTTTGTTCCTCTTGTTGCCTTCATGCTCAAAAAATCCTTAAAAACATCGTTTTATTAGCCACTGGTGAGGAGACCCCCTTAATGCCAAGCTATGGACTGCGAGTTTTACCAACTATGTGAGCCCGTCCCAATATATCTATATAGAATTGCATCCATAAAATTAAAAGAATAAAATTCTTGTATATGCTATATTTTTATTTCGGCAAACAAATAAACGTCTACAACACACATACAAACACATTTAATTTGATAAGGTTATTACAATAGTTTTTACCACTACACATAAGCAAACATGTACACATCTCCTACGACCTGCGGCAATATGGAGCCAGCTCGTTCATCAGAAACAAATCGTGCAAGTCGAAATCAGCAGACTCCAGGCAGATGTTTTCGAAACCAAGACCTCCATGTTTCAAGATAGCTCCAAATTTTTGTCTTTGTATTTGCAGCGACCATCTGCTCATTTCGCATGCTAGTTATTCTTTTAAACATTAACGGAAAGACGCATTAGTTATCATTAGTTTAGTAACGAATTGTAACAGTATGTGTGTATGTGTTATCTTTTCAAAACATTGTTATACAAATGTAGACGAAAGTATACATATACTTAAAATGTTGGTAACTGATACTCACAGTTCGGAGGAAGCATGGGGTCTTCTGCTGTAATGTCCGAACCTCTACGATTAGCAGACATGTTATTTTTTATTAAATACAATCTACAATCTGTAAGTGTAAAAATCGCCTGTTGTATAAGTTTGATAATGTATAGTGTGTAAGGTAGAGCGGAATGTGATGGAGTTAACTGTTGTATGTATTGTTTGTGTGAGTGTATCTGTTCGAATAGTACAAATCGATTTGTACTATCGATCGATCTAATACTCCGTCCACACTATGAGTTAAAACGTGTTTTAATGCAATCTTGCTGACATTTTTCTTGTTTCTTATTATTATACTTTCTTTTTTTTTTTATTTCGTGTTATGTAGTCACACTTTCTCTTTTACTTTTTAACGACGTTCAATTAGCTAGTTATTACTAAGTAAGGAAAATTAATAAATAGGGGAGTGGGCGTAGCGTATTGGTAAATCGATTGCCTTGTACGCAGCGCACCTGGGTTCGGGTCCCGACCCCGCACATAGGGTTAGAAATTTTTCCTAAGAGATTTTTCTAACCCGAAGAGGCGAATGACCTTAAGGTTAAAACCTCTATAATTGAAATAAAAAAAAAAAAAAAAAAAAAAAATTAATAAAATTTTAGAGCCATAGTACTCAATTGAGAGCATGGATGTGAAATACACAGATCGGAAAACTAGAAGTGGCAGAGTCATTAGAAACAGGCTTAAAGTCCTACAGATTAATCTTTTGTCTTCTGCTGGCAGGAGTCGAGCTTAGGCAGTGTTACTACGAATCACTTAAGTCTACCAACATGTCTCTCGGCAAAGACAGACTTGACCCGCTTTACCATGAGAACCGACAAAAGAGAAATCACGTAGGATCACCACTGAAAACCTGACGACGATTAACAACATTAATGAAAATGCTGCTGTTATCTCTGTATAGGTACCTTTCAAATGTTGTAGTAGATTTTTGTAGGCTATTGCCATTGCTCTTGCAGTGGTGGCGGATTGTTATTATAATTATTATTATATTATGTTTAAACTATATAGTGCGAACATAGTATAATACTAGTTGGAGAAATTATTGGACTGGTATGGGCTCTGTTTGACCGTATAAACTTAATTTTTGTGGGAAAAAAAGTTTCAAATACTTGTCGAAAAGATTTGATCAACTTCGTGGTAATAAACGCATTTAAGTAATAAACTTTTATTTCCAGAAAAGCAATAAAAACTTGATTTAATCCACAGAATATATATATATATATATATATATATATATATATATATATATATATATATATATATATATATATATATATATATATATATATATATATATATATATATATATATATATATATATATATATATATATATATATATATATATATATATATATATATATATATATATATATATATATATATATATATATATATATATATATATATATATATATATATATATATAAAAGTCAATGTTTGTATGCTTATGATTTATGGACTCCCAAACGGTTTAACCGATTTCCGTAAAAATTCATACATAGCAGGCATTTGTTGTGGAGCGTGTTTGTGTGCTATTGAATAGGGATTATCTTCCCGCCAGATGGCGCTACGGAAAAAAATTGTATGTTCGTCCTATTTCGTTGAAAGTCGCAGCAACGCGCGATGGGTATTAGCTAGTTTCTTATATAGCTACCTTTACGCAGGTTTTTTACGAAATACGCACCCAAATTTTCATTTTTTTGTGTGACCCGGTAACGCGTTCCAACTTAATTAAAGGATTGCAATTTATTTGCTGAAAACTTGAAATAATCCATATTGGCTTTATTCCAAAACTAATTCTAATTAACGTTTGGTTGATTTTTGGACGAAAATGTACGTTCCGGATTTTCTCACCTTTCTGTTGTTTTCCATCAATACTACGATCCCTATCCGGAATATTGTCATCCTGCTCTAACAAACTGTGCTGCAGTATTGACCGATGTTGATGATTCTCGAAGCCTTACGAGATGGTCTAAACCTCACATAGTAAAGGCACACAAATTCATGGGAATCACAAGTTTTATTACATGGAATTTCTAAACAATTCTTAACATGTTCCAATATTTGCATATTAGTAATTTTTCCCAGCATCAAAAGTCTTCAAAATTCCCGCATAAATTCACACGCCAATGAAAAGAGCAATATAAAAATAACACCTCAGGAGAAACCATAAATCGAGATTCTTGAGCAAATTGTTCACGTTTCTAGGTCAATCGATTACGATAATACTGCCTGTAGATCTAAAAAGTGACATAAATTGTGCCCCAGCGGAACTGTAATTTGAAATCAATCACCATCAATCTTCATTCGTATACACATTGACAAATCGCTCCTATGCATTTGATTCGCTATCACACCTGCTCGTCGACCTTAAAAGACATATGTGCAACGATTCGATCGAATGTTATATGGAGGAACAATGACCGCCATCCTGCTGCAGTACCTAGTGGTTGCAATAAAGCCAGTTGTATTTCGTGCAGATTTCAGACAGAAAAATTCGACACGGAATTTGTGTTTAGGTTGGACAATTTCTCGAGTGATCTGGATATAGCGTGTGTACAGTGCTGGTGAGATTCAAGGTAGTGATCGATTTTTTTTCGGTCGTAGGACATTGACCTATAATCAATTAGTTTAGGAATTGTTTTGTCATGCCTTGATTTTTAAAAATTTGACGAATAAATGGATTTTGCATCCAATTTGGATTTTCTTAAATCAAATAACTATCACTATAACGCACAGTCAAATTGTTCTCGGGTTTCAATAAGAGATTTGCTTGATTGGTTTGGCGGTTACCGAATATTTCCAGCAAATGATCTTTTCAAATTGGAAACAAAGTATGAGTTTTGCTACAGTATTCATCTATCTTCTCCTCACGACAGCTAAAACGTTAGACAGCGCGGTTTCTGGCCAGTTTGGAAGCAATTTCTCAATAGGAATTTGTGCCTGAATCGGCAAAGCCGTAAGGTTGCTTCTTCCGCCATCATAGAAATCTTGACCTATGTTGGTTATAACCCGCAGGCTCTACAGATATGCGGCCTTCCCTCTCTATTTATTTATCTGTCTTCTTGGTCAAGTACACCCGCAAAATTAATACGTATGCGGTGCTTACCCTGTCGCCGAACTACACCGTACGATCATTGGACAGTATAGATAGAGACATATAGTATAAACAGATATATCGAAAAAAGTCAAGTTCATCTTGTTTTGTACCGACAGGGGTTTTTTACGAACGATGCGCAGCAATGGTTCATGTGGTTTTGCGGTAATTCAACGGTATACAGTTTTGTCGCGTGCTCAGCTCTGAATGGGTATATGGAGAAAATTGGGGTTTTCCACAGTATTAAGTGAGCTCGATTAGTTTAGTGCATTGCAAACGAGTATTGGAGGAAATTAATTTGCTTTGGTATCGCATTTACCCGGCATTTGTACCGGTTGCACCGAACAGCAAATGATGCATTATGCCAGTATGTTGGTATATTCAGTTGGACTAGATATGCATGTAAATACATTCATTGACACGATTTTGTGTGGGAGAAAAGATAAAAGAACCGAAGGCTAAATCATACAGTGAATTTGTAATGGGAATTACGTTTCGACCTTTTCTTATCAGAATCCGACACTAACTTAGTGACAGAACTAAGCAAGCGCCGGATTGATGTTAGCTCCGATGAAACGAAAAAACTGTTTGTGTTTGTGTTTCTGAACAAACCCCCGATCCTGCGCGATGTCCCGCAAGAAAAGGAGCTCTAATTTAAGCTGAAGAGATTTAATGAAACTTGGTGTGGCTCAGCAAGTCAATGGCACTATGCTTCTCCTTAGTGGAGAAAAATTTGGGATCACGCAGAAGCTGAAATAGTGTGTCCGTTTATTTTGGAGCTAGCGTCAATCCGGGGCAATTTTTTCAGCGTGAGTATCTACCAGATTGTGGTCGAATACAAGGCGAAGTCGAGCCGTGTCGAAGTCTAGTATATCTTGGCGGTTGTGGTGCAGGAATTGTTCCGATATAACAGTGCGATCTCAGTACAGATTGAAACGGGCCTTTTCCAGAACAGGTACAGATAGATAACGGTAGTTCGACACAATCTCTTCCATAAGACCATATTGCAGCGCCAATTACTGGTGCAAAATATTATCAACGCTGTTGTGACGCTCGGTGTAGGCTGCGATGGCTACTACGCAGCAGCCGGCTACAATGTGGTGGCTGGTCTTGTGCGGCGAATGGCACATCCGGCAACTATCCTTGATGTCTTGATGGCAATCATACTTCCTGCAATTCCTCGTCGGCATCAAGCTGTCCTGGATAGCTATCATATCGGACTCGATTACTAAAGAGAGTTTTCCGCACTTGAACCACAGGTTTGATGCAGCATTGTCGATGTACGGCTGCTCCAACTACTCTGAAATCTTCTACTCCGCAATCTGCAGAATACAGTTAAGTTTGTAGATCGCTTACGCTAAGTGAATAACGCTATAGTTGCGGTTCGCAACACAAACTGCTTGATATACTCCATGTTGGTTGGCATTTGGCATTGGTCTACTATTGCTTGCCCCGTGTCAATGTGAATCGTTCTAGCACCGTCTGAGGTTGGTGGCTTCCCACTTGCTTAAACGCATTCCTCAATTTTATCTCATGATCTCTCAGGTCAGTCTGGCTCCATGTGATGACGCCGAAACTGTAATTCAATATGGAAACAGCAAACATGTTGATTGCTCTGTCTTTATTCCTCGCGTTCAGGAAAGACTTCAAGACAGTTCACTCAACTCAAGAACTAGTCTCGAAGCTTAAGCTTGATATCAGTGTGGTGGATACCGGGAAGTTGCCGGAATATGAGGTACTTATACGATTCACCACGAAACATATCCCGAATCAACTCGCCTTCGTCGATCTCGCAGCCTCCAGTGTCGACCAATCAGTCTATTCTCAACCACCAAAGGCATCAGTCACAATACCAGTGTGCTCTCTGCTGCTACCCAAGCCAGCGCAAGCAGTTGCTTTTTTTCTTGTGTGCTTTGTCTGAAGAACAAAGAAAACCGTTACTATTATTCTATCAAGATGACTGAGTCTCGACAACAAAATGTGATTCTTCGAGCTAACACAGTGACCATTGACTTCCGGTCTTTTCGCATAAGACCGAGTATTGGTGATATGGAACATTTGCTGAAGGAGAAAATGCAGCTTCGGTTTTCAGACGTAAGTTTCATCCAGTTGAAGCACGTCAGACACGCGGTGCTGATAACGTTCAACAAATTCGCCCAGGCAAAAAAATTTCGCAAAACAACTTGAAACACGTTCTGGATTGTGACACCGCAAAAATCAAGATCCCTGTGTATGTGGATAACGGAAACGTGGAAGTTAAATTACATGATTTGGCACAACGTACTTGCAAAGTGGCCATTAAAAGATTCATGTCGTATTTCGGAGAAGTGAGTTCCATTACGGAGAATACGTGGAGGAACTACTTTCCAGGTATTTCAAATGGTGTTTTTGTGATGAGAATGCGGGTAGACCAATCCATTCCCTCCTACCCTACCCTGCAGTACACAACAGAAGGGGGGTGATACCATTATACAGCGAACTCTATGTACATATCAAGGACAAACTAACACGTGCCAGTTCTGTGAACAAACGGCACATTACGGACAACCCTGCCCAGAAACCGCTAAGAAAAGTCATCTACAGAAAGAAATACCAACACTCAGTCTCCAATATCATTCCCTGAGCCACAAACGGTAGCCAAATTTGTGGCTGCTGTTCAAGCAATAATGACAACTGCGAAAGCCGCGTCCAGTACCACAAACTCAACAGCTAATTTCAGCAATGAGGGAGCTACTAGCAATGACGGAGGGTTCACGCTCGTGACCCGAAAGGGAAAGAAGTTAGGAACAACACCTGATCGCGAACATCAAGGAAGTAACCCCGATGATGACCCGGACATGTGCGAAGACAACAGAAATACAAATAACCCCCATGATATATTTGACGTGGATGCAAATATTTCACCGATTCGAAAACGGATCTCCGCGCGCAATGGCAAGTCGCGTGTACGGGATCGATCTTAGCATTAATTATTATTTTTATTGTTTACATCATGTAAATATATAAAAGACCCACGGCTCCGTGAAGCTAACGCCTTGAGCCGTGCCAAATAAACGAATTAAAAAAAAAGTGTCGACCAATCGCCTTATTAGTAGCTGAACAGATCGGCATTCCTGTAGCCCAAATTCATTCCGTCGAGTCAGAATAGATCTTGAGATCGTCCATGTAGAAGGTATGGGTCACCTCCTCCGGTGACCTTACTGATAGCCATACTCGTTTCGATTCGGTGTTCTAGTCAGCGGATTAAAGGAATCGCCTTGGAATGTCCCTCTCAAGATGCAGAGCATTCTAGACCAGTTATTTTCAACTGAAGATGAATTCACCCCTTGGGGTAAATTTAGGGTGACCATACGTCCTGGTTGCCCAAGACATGTCCTGGTTTTGCATTGTCTGTCCTAGTGTCCTGGCAAGTCGAGGAAAATGCTTGATTTGTCCTGGTTTTTCTCCTGTAAGCCTAATATATTTCTATCTATTCAGTCTTCGATTTTCACTATGCTCTAGATCGCAGTAACGACTGGCCGCAACCATAACTGCAACGTATACTCATCCTCAATCGGAATGTGACAAACAATACTTAATATAGTCGAATCTCCCAATTGTACCTTTCGATGGTTCTTTAAATCTCCCAAGAGTACCTCGTCAATATCGATGAAACAATGGTTACCAGCGCTTCTCCTTGGCATAAATCGGCATTCCGGTGCTTCTGCGTCTACGTGAGTTATCTTGCTAGTGGCTTTTTTTTTCGTCTTACTGGAAATCCATTCCATAAAAAGAAAAATAGCACCTAATCTGTCGCTCTGCTTGTCAACAGCGCAGTGAATCAAACGAACGTTTCTACCTAAAGTCTGCTGTCTATATGTACCGTGCCAGTACTATAAACAAGCAAAGCAATCGAATAATAAATATCATCCAAAGCCAGTGTGAATAATAAAGCACCGTTAATTTCATCGATACGATATCGATCATTCATTTCAAGATGTTTGAAACTCAACAGCGAAATTCAACAGCAAATTTGCAAATGCAGTTTAGACTATCGGAAGTCGTCGTTATACAAGCTCACTACACTCATTACTGAAACATTTAAAACTTTGGCTATAACGGAAAGCTACGCAATGGAAGACAACATACAATACGTCGTTGAGCATGGTAGGACCAAGATACCCATTTATATCGACAATGATAAGATTGATATGCGTCTGCACGATCAACACCTGGGTACTATTAATAAATTTATTACAACCATCATGTCGGAATACGTAACGGTGGAATCCTTTAAGTTTGAAACCCGGAGAAAATTTAGGTATTTCCAACGGAAAATTATGGCTTTCATTCAAATGAAAATCATTTTTTGCTGACTGGGTAAAGATGGTGAGCAATTGTACGAAAGGGGTACATCATGGGAATCAATATTCGAAAAAGGATACATGGAACGAAAACCACTGTTCTACACCGCAACACGTCTTTCCCGCTTCTGAGCTGCAGTGTTATCGTCCCCTGCTCCATCGCCTGCCGCAGGAATCTCACGAATACAGGATCAGCTTTACACATCCCCAATACCTTGATAAGGGGTGAGTGTAGTATGGAGTCGTACGCCTTCTTGTAATCGATATAGGCCAAACTAAGGTTCCGTTGGTTACATACTACTTGTCCAACAATGACTGCATTTAGTATGTCTAAAAAGGATTTAAGTACTTTCAGTGGTTTAGTAACAGGGCACTGCCCGAGTAAATATTGCCTCAAGCAGTTAGGCAAAATAGAAGATGATACCTGTCGCTTCTGCAACCTAGATAGGGAGAGCTCAGAACATTTATTGTGTAACTGTGTAGCACTTTTCCACAAAAGGAGCAAATTCTTCGATAAGGGGATAATACAACCCTTAGATGTATGGACGACTGCACCCAGTAAGGCAATAAACTTTATAAGTTCTTTAATACCTTACTGGAACCATGCCTATAGTCAGCAAGTGGGATTCATTAAGATTAATAGGCCCCACACCTATGTGGCGATGAAGGTGCTCATAATCTTGTGCAGACTTGCTAGACAGGTAATTGGTCTGTACTTTAATAAGTTGAACGTGTTGCTGTCCTTGGAGAGGAGAATTTTGGTACTGTCATTCGTGATTTTGTACGGGGGCCTCCCAAATACTCGCCCAAAAACTAGTGACATCGCCAACATTTAGTAGACTTTCGCTGAAGTCGGGCTTCTCGTGGCTGATTTGGTCATAGAAGTATAACGCCTTAGCCATTTTGATAAAGCACTTTATTGCCGTACTAGTGAGTCGAGTTTTTCCATCAGCTGGTGAGCTCCCAGCACGCGAAACTCAGTAGATACGATGTACGCGGTCAGCCTTCAAATAGTGACATGTCTGTTCGAGATCCGATTCGCCAATCCCTGCTACCATGGAGGTACTCGCCTTTCCCGATGATAGGTCGTCTCGAGGTATAAGTCGGTATCCTATACATCGGTTGCCACTGCAACACAGAATGCTTCCAGGTTCTGCACAAATTGCAGGTGCATTGGAAGAACGATACTATTCATGACGTGAAGTTCACAGGTCAACGTAAAGTAATACTGCGGTTTCGGTATCCTGGAGCGCAGCATTGGGTCCGTGTAGCGATACTTCGTCCATATTGTAGTACCTGCGGATCAAGGGATGGGTTTTGTGGCAATTGCTCTCTTTTTTCCGAGTGAGACAGTGAAGGAAGAAAGTTTAGAACAGCGTGGAATAAAGTCATATGAGCAAGCTTAGAGATTCAATCGACGAATCAACGCTTTGTCTTCTACCGTAGGAGTCAGAGCCTTTCTTGAGAACTATGGCTCTTAGCATTAAAAATACTTTACGTCTTCCAGTTCCTTTCAAATTGAATGTCGTTGTAACATAAAAAGCTTGAATATACGTTAAATAGAATAAAAATGTATAATGGGGTGGGCGTAGTTGGTAAATCGATTGCCTTGTACGCAGCGCACCTGGGTTCGAGTATCGACCCCGCACATAGGGTTAGAGATTTTTCTAGCCCGAAGAGGCGAATGACCTTAAGGTTAAAACCTCTATAATCAAAATAAAAAAAGTCTTCCCCACGTAAAACAGAATTGCTACGGGTTTGGTGACAACGCAAAAATCAAGAATCGTCTATATATGGATAATGTAAATATTGAAGTCAAAATACATGATCTGTCTCCACTTAAGGACCATTCATAAATTACGTAACGCGAAAATTGCCCAAAATTTACTTTGATTTTTTTCTGCAGGAAAAAACGTTATGTAACGTACTAGCTTACTCCCCTGCCCCATATGTTCAATATGTCACAATTTGTCGCCCCCCATAAACCATTGCGTAATTTACTTGCAATGTGGCAATTAAAAGATTCATGTCGAATTTCGGAGAAGTGGAATCTATTACGGAGGACACATGGAGAAACTACTTTCCAGATTTTCCAGATGTAGTTTATGTGAGGAAAATGCGGGTAGACCAACCCATTCCCTCCTACCTTACCCTGCAGCACAAAATAGAAGGAGGTGACGCCATTACACAGTGAACTCTTTATATATATATACCGAGTACAAACTAGCACTTGCCAGCTCTGTGAAAAACAACACATTACGTCCAGAAATCGCTGAGAAAAGCTAACATGCCTCTAGAAATGCTAACACCCAGGCTTCAATATCTCTCTTGAAGAAGCAACCAAAAATGGAGGATTCACACTCGTAACCCGCAAGGGTAAAAAGCCAGGAAGAACATCTGATCGCGAGTATCAATGCAGTATTCCAGAAAATGACCCCAAAACTGGCGAGAAAACGAACATTTTCTCGCCGTGAAAAAAGATATCCGCTCGCAATGGCAGATTGCGCGCACTAATCTAAAGGCTCTAAACAAAAATGTATGTATTTTTTGGTTTACATCTTTTAAATATAAAGAAGACCCACGACTCCTCTAAACTAACGCAGTGAGCCGTGTAAAATACGCGAATTAAAAAAACAATTGGCTGTTGATTGTTGAGCTCATCCGTTAGATTATCGACCATGTGATCTATCTGATGTATTGTGTATCTGGGGGGGGGGGGTGCAGCTGCGAATGAAGATTATATTGATTTTTGTAATCACAAATCCAACGTTTGCCTGTATAACACTTCTTGAATTAGTTATCTTCTCGTCGCACTTATTGCAGCATTCCCAGATTGGGGGCTCAGTTAGACTCTACAACGATTTCTCCTGTGATTTGCTACAGCTGTTGTTTTGCAGTACCACAGTGGTTAAGATCGATTTGGATCACTTCCCCTTTCGTTCGGCTTTCAATGCTGAGGCCGTGGTCAATCGCTCGTTCTGTTATACAGTTATACAAGCATACTGGCATGTTGACTAATGACACAGTCTCTTGCTAAGTGATCCAACAGAGAATTTGGCAATATTCCAACATATTGGCCACTCTAATGTAGGGTTTTTTATAACTTTCACACCTCTCCTCAACAGCGAATAAGCATTCCACAAATGCATGCAGATTAAATTAAATATTAATATGCTCCTGCAGTACGCCGTACCACGATGTTTACCGACAATCCATACAATGAACAACGAAATTAACGCGATTTGTATACCTTCAAACCAATCATAACAGATCGTCACCAGCATCATAACTACGGTTCAATTAGCACATTCATACTCCGGTTGCACACTTTTGAACAATTGCTCTACCCGCACCGCGGTGATATCGCTCGCTCATTGCACGTGTTGTATGCACGTTTAACCCATTCCAACTTATCTACTAGTTTCCATTTGTTTTCTCTGAAAACAGATCCGAACAGGTTTGCTCGTCAATATTATCGGACAGTCTGATGAACCCTTCATGAACAAAATATAATCAAAACACGGTATTATCAAGGGAGGTGATAAAACTTTCACCACGTGGTAAATGTTTAGGTTGCCTGGCTCTGCTGCTTGAAACTGTTCCAACATAACATTTTGAGAAAAAAAAACTCAGATCGAAAACTGGTTGCCTTTAAGTTGATGTGTGATGGCTTCTGTCGAGGCTGTCAACTTTGCCGAATTACAACAATAATTGTTCATTGCTACATGCTGGCTAAGTTCTTTCTTCTGACATAAAATTACGTCTTTACAGTTATCTTCCTCTCAATCAACTCATATATTGAAACGAAAAGTGCTCAAAACTTTTCACTGATAACTTATTTGTTGTGTGGAGCTTATCAAAATAGTCCAAAAATTGAAAAGTGGAACTACAAATTCAGTGAAATCTATTTATAGACCCACTCAGATATATACAACAACAGCAGTCGCGTTTGGTATAGTAGTGTCTGATTTTTCTTATAGCGTAGTTTATTACCTGGTACTACATCGGTGAGGTGCAAGAAAATAAATACACTCATTACTCCCATGTTTGAATTGGTGTAGCATCGACTACATCGATGTGGTGCAATGTCAAAAACGAAAATTCCATTATTAATCGATCGGTACAAAATAGTAGGTTCGTGAACATAATCGATAAATGTTAAAGCTTAGTTTAGGTTAGCTAGAATGAGATGTTAGCACTAAGAAATTCGCCAAATAACTAAAAACCCGCAACGATGCAGATTACTGATACTTGGGACATAAACCATAGTTATTGTACAAAATTCACTGATTCGAAGAACATAATACAATTAACTAAACGACACCGGTTATGGCCAGGGTTGTACTATTGATAATGTTAAGGGATGTTAGTCCGATACTTGTTGTTACTAGCCAACGAGAGGCAAGAATTCTACAGCTAATTTGCAAAACAAACATTAGATTACTTACAATATATATTTTTTGAAGTTGTTCCATAATTTACAGTAAAATTAACAATTGTATCAAAGTGACAAAGAAATCTCACTCATCTCACTTCAAAATGAAACCAGTTTTGCTGAAATCGGTTCAACATTGGAACAGGTATTTAAAGTGCACCTAAAATTGCGCGAAACTGAATATCTCTTATACTGTTCGTCATGTTAGTGCACGAAAGCTTCAATAGAAGTGTCACGAAAGTCGGATAAATTCGTCAGCCAATGTACCGATTGGTTCATAATTACAGCCGGCTAATTTTATAGAGAGTTTAGTAACATTTTTTGAAAAACAAATCAAATGCAACTGATTTTCCAAAAAAAGTTCAAAAGATGTAAATAAACCTCGAACACTGAAGGAACTATGAGAAAACTAATAAGGGACCATCCATATACCACATGGACAATTTAGAGGAGGGTAAAGTCACGAGAAAGTCCACGCTCGTCATTGGTGTGAGCGCTTACCTGCAAATTTTTCAAGATTTTGGAATAGTCAATGTGTTTATAACAGCACTATCATTAAAAAATCTGAGGAAATCGCACGAAATAAAAATTCTACCTGAATCACTTGATCCGGTCTTCTGTAACTTGTTGTTTAAATTACAAGCTAATTCAAGAATCCATAGGTTACTTCAATTTTGTGTTATTATGATGAATCTTTATAACGTAAATATCAAAAATCATAATATCGCTCAGAAACGAGATATTTCCAGGGAAATATCACAAAAGACTGAAGAAGTCTATTACATTGTGGCTAAAATTTGAACGATTTTCATAAAGTCCTCCAGTACATTGGAAAATTTTCTAAAAACCCATTTATATGAAACTGCTAAAAAACTATGAACGGGCCCTAATTTTATAATGATTGACGATCCTTTGAACTTCCTTTATTTTCACACACTTTGAGCTCTCAAAGGAACTTTTTTGCATGGTTTCTTTCCATTCACATCCTGATTATACAACACACCATGAAAACATTTGTAAAACAAAAACATAAAGTAGGAACATGACAGGAAAATACTAATTTCATCACGATTCCTACACATCGACATCATGAAAATTGAAATGTTCATGTAGCTTGATTATTAGTTTAGGTTGGTAACAACTAAAGGATGGTTACTTTTCACTATAACTATTTTAAAAGATTGTCTACGTATTTTTAAGGAAACGCGGTTATTTACTGACTCAGTGAACAGTGAAACCGCAAGCAATCAGGTAATGCAATAAACATAAACTATTTCCTCAATGGGTTCTGAATATATCTGGCATCAACATTACAGACAACTAGTTTGACATTATAACTAAATTTCGAAAACCCAACCCATATGATTCACGCCCGTTTTAACAAAAATCTGAAATAGTGAAACTATCCGGGTAGTTTAGAAATTAGGCATACGTTACTGTCGGCTAGAAAGCAATAACTGTGTGCCCATAGCCTAGCCCTCCTTTTCACAGAGTTAAGAAATTATATGACTAAAGATAGATATAGATTCTGCATTTCTGTATATTCCACTAGTTCACAAAAAAATAAAAATCTGTACTTCAATATTCGGACACCATTTCTAATGTAAAATTGCGTGCTGAATCCGAAAATGAGGCCCAATAATTTACAATAGAACAGTTTTCGAGGTACAGTAAAGAAATGAATTTTACCTTTAAAATAAAAAGTACGCTCAGTAAAATCCAAACATCTTCGGGTGTAGTACATAGATATGATATATTATTATGTTGAATTAGAGGTAATTGAATTCACTTTCGATTGTTCGAATATTTTGTTATAGTTCGACTACTGGTTCTGACGTTATTTACGAATTTTCTTAATTTTTCTTCAATTTTTAAAGAAAAATGAGCGTTTGGTCAACATTTTGGGCAAGATAAAGCAACCCTAAAAATTATATTTTTGTGAAAACTTAAAGCTTGCTAATAACCAATGAAAATAAGTTCATTGTTAGTTAGATTGTTAGTTTGAATCCGATGAAAATTACGAAAGTTTTGTAAAATGGCAAGTTTTGTTTCTCTGGGTCAACTTATTGAACAGTCTCGATTCCATTTTTTTTCTAGGGCTTGTTTCATAATACGCGAGGGATGCTCTTTCAGAATTATGTTAACCAAGTAAATTGAAGAATTTTGAAAGAATTTAATGTGGGGTAATATTAGAACTCGTTTATCCAAATGATTCAAGACTTCTGATAAAAATAATTTCAAGCTCAATGAAATTATAAGTCATCGAATGATTGGTATGCAATACTGCGTGTATTGTTTTCAAGTGTATTATATAAAATAACACTCGTTGTAAACTAAACCATCACACGTCATAAAATTCGTATTTTGAAACGCTAGCTGTTCAACTGGGCTTTGTACAATGTTAATACAAACTATACGAATCCATAGAAATATGTGATACTACATTCGTCAAGTATTATAAAATTAATAATTTGTAAAAATTTTAATTTGTTTTGCTTCCTAGCAGTTCGTGTTTTGAAATTATGTAAGACATCGAACAAGACTTAGTTTAGTTTTAAAATCACAAAATCTGCACGATTTGAAGAAATTAGAATATTTTGTAATTGCACTTAGATGTTATTATAGTATATTGAAGTTTTGTGAACCAGTACAGTAAAATCGGTACATCGTAGAAGCCAATATGAATCTAATATAATTTCAAATTATAAACTTCTAGACGTTTTAATAACGTAAAATAAATTGTTAGTAGAACAAAACGTGACGAAATAGGTGGATAACTCATCATTCGTGAAGCTAGTGCGCGAATTTAACATTTTGCACCGTCATAAACTTCCGATGTGTGTATCAAGGCGTTATGGAGCGTTTACAACGTATTTTGTACATACATGGTTCTGTATGACACATGCAAATAGTATGCGCATTTTTTAATGCCAAATTGTTGATGGCATTACTCCACCATTTTTGTTATAAGAAGTCTTGAATCATTTGGATAAACAAGTTCGAACATTATCCCACATTAAATACTCTCAAAATTCTCCAATTTACTTGTTTAACAGAATTCTGGCAGGGAATCTCACATATATTATGAAACAAACTCTAGAAAAATTGGAATCAAGACGGTTCAATAAGTTGACCCATAGAAACTCAAAAATTCCCATTCTACAAAAAGTTGAATAACTTTCACAATTATCATCCGATTTAAACTAATAAGTGCTTATTTTCATTGGTTATTAGCAGGCTTTAATTTTTTATAAAAATATAATTTTTAGAATTGCTTATATTGGCCAAAATATTGACAAAAAGCTCATTTTTCTTCAAAAAATGACGAAAAATTAAGAAAAAGTTCAATAGATTCGTAAATAACGTAATATTTGGATTTTACTAAACGCACTTTTAATTTTAAAGGTGAAATTCATTTTTTACTGTAACTCGAAAACTGTTCTACTGTAAGTTTTTTGACTTCATTTTCGGATTCAGCACACGATTTTACATTGAAAATGATCACCAGCTGATATAGTTCAGAAATGCTGTAAACTAGTATTATCTGAACTCGATACATAATCATCTAAATGTAAGAAAAGCAATTGTGTAAGCGAATTTTATAATAAATTGAATAATCAAATGGAAAATGATTCCAAATTTTGCTTTCCAGAAGTTGAGAGGAGATCAACACCCGATTTTTTAACGTTAATAAATAGATTTCTCCGCTATCTGATTGCAAATATGTACAACAATTTTGAAACTAATTACATAGACTGTACAATTACTGAAAATAGAGGAAATAAAGAATTTTGTGAAAGTAGTTATTGTCTGTGCCATGATTGGTCCGTACAATTCGCGAACAAGATTAGTTTTGGTTCGATGGCCAGCCCTCTTGACCTCGCACGTAAACCGTAAACTATTTCACGAAAACGAATGGTAAGTTGTGACTATTATACTAGGTTTCATGAACCGGTTCACGCATACATTAATAATATTTCATGAGTTCGTGAACTATTTCACGAGCACGGATATTGGATCGTGACTAATATATTAGGGATTATGAATTAGTTAACGAGGATTGAATCGATTCATGAATAAAATTCCGAATTTCGTGAAAGAGTTCACGAAAAAAAGCCGGAATATTTTGATTTTGTGAACTAATGTTCATATATCTATGAAAAAATCATGATCCAACCTTTGGTTTTATGAATAAAAGTTGTGAACTAGTTTGCGTACTGATAATCGAATTAGAAATAACTTAGCGGAATCCGTGACTGAAGCTCACAAAACAAAAACAAATATTTCCACTAATGAAAGCGTTACGCGGGCGTTATTTAAGAGAAATTGAACATAATTATAAAAGCCATGATTTTTGTTCATGATCCTGTTTTCGTAACGTAAAAACGTGATTATTCCAGAATTCATTGCACTTTATTCACGATTTTAGGAACAATTTCTTTTCCATGCAGGCATACGCTCGCCATGTCTGGATACGATAAAAGAGGAATGGTAAGAAGAAAGCCAGAACCCCGCTCGGTTCGTGCCGGTCTCCAGCTTCCTGTCAGTCGAATCCATCGTTTGCTGAGAAAGGGTCATTACACCGAGCGTGTCGGTACCCTCTACCCTGATAACTAGAAGACCAGGATCATTCCCTGTCATCTGCATCTGGCCATTGTAAATGACGAAAAGCTGAACAAATTGCTCTCCAACGCGACCGTTGCCCAGGATGGTGCGTTGCCTAATATCCATGGCAGTATGAAGACCGAAAAGAAAAGCCAAATTAAGTCTTTGTTCCACATTGAAAATCTATAGAAAGTAAAACGTAGCAGAATATACATTATGTGGATGTAGACCACCATGAAAAATCACTTTTGAAGCAACAACAACTGGGCCAATAAAATTAGTGGAAGACCCTGTTCTTGCTAGCTCATCGGCTTTTTCATTCCCTGCAACTCCACAATGTCCCGGAACCCAGTATGAATTAACATCATTTTTCTCCGCCAATTGTCGGAGTGCAAGAATACACTCCCATACTAGTTTTGAGCGTCACATAGGAACCCTTAATGCATTGAGCGCAGCCTGACTGTATAAAAAACAGATTTGGCAACAGATATCAGAAATTTTGCTCCTAGAAATAATTGATCCAATCTTCTGTAATTTCGTCTATATCCTTTATTTATTTTGATTCGAAAGCTTGTTATACTACCCATTTCGAGAATTCACGCGTTACAACCTATGTTGTGATTTTATAATGAATGCGAACAAGTGTCTTTTATACTATGTGTGTTTAGAATCTCAAAATATTCAGCCAGCATTTTTCTGGATTTTTAATAGCCGTCCAGGAAACTACCGGACTACAGTTAACTTTTTGTCGGTTCCGACAGCATGAAGTAGCAAGTTACTTTACGCTCGTCCGGACTTGCCGAAGGCTTAAGTGATTCGCATTTCTAATGCCAAAAGATCCTGACTCCTGCGGTAGCAGACAAAGGGTTAAACTCTAAGCTTGCTCATATGACCCTTTCCACGCTTTTCTAAAATTTCTTCCTTCAACTCCTTGCTCTCCCTTGAGTACTATGGCTCTTAATATTGAAAAATATACTGCATTTTCCAGTCCCTTGCTAATTGAATGTCGCTAAAAATATTGAAAACCAATTTCACGTTAAAGTCATAATTTTATTCCAAAAATATGCAATTTTCAGATAACCTTAGAAAAAAATGACAAATTCACGAATTCTATACATGTTGGCGTAGAAAATGTACTTATGAAAGTCGGAAATTTTGGTTTCATGGTTTTGAACAAAATTTACGAGCAGCATTTTTTCCAACAAATAGGTGCTACAAGTAAAAAGTTGCTGAACAACCCATTACTCCGTCATTTTGTGATAGTGTTTAACGAAAACAATTATTTGTGCTTATCAAATGCGAGTACAAATTTTGTTTTCAAAAAGCCAAGTATTGTCATTCCTTGTCAAAAAAAACTGCGAAAAGGAGCTTCTTTTTTGCCTCCTAAAGCAAGTCACCATCAGCAATTGTTGAGCTAACAACGACTAGCATCATCAGGTAGAAAACTGGAAGTAAAGTTGTTAGGTTCACAGCCATATTCACAACCAACCAACAGTCTTCAAGACAGGCTGTCTTAGACAGCAATGATAATGATATGGATGAAAGCGACAAACCCTGCATTTTTCTAACCGCTAGCAATACGCTGCTTCGATAAGAAACTGATTGCAATCAAACTGTGCTCAGTGTCAGGAGCGGATCCAGAAAAAAAAATTCGGAGCGGGTCCGAAATTTTGATTTTGAAATGTTCATTGTACAATATGTAATTCCTTCATTTAATTAAGATCAGCTTTGCTGGTCGAATCTGGTTTGGAATAATTTTGAATTTAGAACGAATTTAAAATAGAAACTATTTTAAAAAAATTTTTAAATTTTTTTCCAATCGCAACTTTTTTAATCGTGCCAGTTGCTCCAGTCATAACCAAAACCGTCATCCCAATCATAGCTGCAACACGAATTTTCTACCACCGGATAGAGTGCTTCTTGCAGCAGCCAAGGATCGTTTTTCCGGCCTACCTACAAATTATATTCCATCGATTCAATTTACACGAGGCGAGATTTTGAATCCCTACCCAGCACGTGATACATCAAGATCATCGCAACAATTAAATGCAGTAAATACGGAATGTTCGCCATCATCATCACCGTGTGAGGCATGCCGCTTTCAACATTCGTGTTTTCGGTAGTTTCGACACTTTCCTTAGAAGAAGAAAAAGACGAGTTTGCTGTTGAGCACAGTGTTTTCCAAGAATTAGATAATGATGGTAGACTTTCCAATACAAAAAAGACTGCGACAGAATTATTAATGTATTGTCAAAATTTTAATAGGATGAAAAGTCCAGCCAAAATGGCAGAAATTCATAAACGTATATTAGGTTCGTCATTTTTGGTTATATTAGGAACTGAAACTAGCTGGGACGATAGCGTAAAAAGTGAAGAAATTTTCGGCAGTGGTTTTAACGTATTCAGAGACGATCGAAATCTTCACGAATCTCAAAAGAAGTCTGGCGGGGGAGTCCTTGTGGGTATTTCGGCTCAATTTAATTCAGAAATTCTAGTCACAGTGAAGTTTAAGGAATTTGAACATGTGTGGGTTAAATCAAACATTGCCGGCGAAATGCATGTTTTTTCCTCTGTATATTTCCCACCAGAGCATGCTAATATAACATCGTACGAAGCTTTTTTCCAAATTGCTGAACAAATTTTATCTGAACTCCCAGCCGAGGTTAAAGTTCACATTTACGGAGACTTTAACCAACGCAACGCAGATTTTATTCCGGACTCTGAAAACGAACATATTTTAATCCCAGTCGTGGGAGAAAACGAAACATTGCAGTATATTTTCGACAAAACTGCTAGCATAGGACTAAATCAAATAAATCACGTAAAAAATCGACAGAATTGCTATCTCGATCTTTTATTTACAAACATTCAGGAAGACTTCTGTGTATCTGAATCTCTAACTCCTTTGTGGAAAAATGAAGCATTTCATACTGCTATTGAATTTTCCTTATTCATCCATGAAATTCAAAAACCCAGCGATTGTGACTTTGAAGAAGTCTTTGAATACCATAAAGCCAATTATGACAATATCAGGCGGAAGCTAAGTAGTGTCGACTAGCAAAATAGCCTTAGAAATGAAGAAAATATTGTAACCGCAGTGGACGTATTTTACAAAATTATTTTCAAAATAATTTATGAAGAGGTGCCTATTAAGAAAAAAAAGACGACACGGCAACTCGAAGCATCCCGTTTGGTATAATAGACAAATTAAGAGTTTGAAAAATAGGAAGCAAAAAGCCCATAAGCTATATAAGAAAAACCAAAATAATGAGGACTTGGAAAAATATTTCGACATTTGCGATAAACTAAATATGGCCATAGATTCTGCACTTGCGGATTATAATTCAAAAACGGAACAGCAGATCAAATCTTGTCCAAAGAATTTTTTCAATTACGTCAAAACTAAATTAAAATCAGACAATTTCCCATCAACAATGCACTTGGATGACAACGTACGTGATAACTCGGAAGAAATCTGCAACCTATTTGCAACATTCTTCCAAGAAATATATACGACTTTTTCTGAACAAGACCGTGATCGCGATTACTTCGCTTTTCTTCCCGATTTTCCTTTGGATATTAGTGTCAATCATGTCATAGTGGAAGACATTTTCAATTCTCTAAAACATTTAGATGTATCAAAAGGTTCTGGCCCTGATGGAATCCCACCATTATTTATGAAAAACCTAGCAACCGAGTTAACTGCCCCATTGTTCTGGCTGTTTAATATGTCTTTGCAATCTGGACAGTTCCCTAAAATATGGAAAAAATCTTTTTTAGTGCCTATATATAAATCTGGCAAAAAATCTGACGTACGTAATTATCGTGGTATAGCCATAATCTCCTGTATTCCGAAACTTTTCGAATCAATCATTAACGAAAAAATATTTCTTCAAATAAAAAACAGAATTTCCAACCTCCAGCATGGCTTCTTCAAAGGTCGTTCGACCTCAACAAACTTACTAGAATTTATTAATTATACACTGATTGCAATGGATAATGGAAACTACGTGGAGGCACTTTATACAGACTTTAGTAAAGCATTTGATCGCATTGACATCCCAATGTTACTTTATAAATTGACAAAGATCGGCATTGAGCCTGGGCTACTTACATGGTTAGAATCATATCTCTCCGAACGTCAGCAAATAATTAAATTTAAAGGAAAGCAATCTAATCCAATTAAAGTCACCTCAGGAGTTCCACAAGGCTCTCATTTAGGCCCTCTATTGTTTATTTTATACGTGAACGATATCTCCTTCATTCTCAAAAAACTGAAAATACTAATTTATGCGGACGATATGAAACTTTATTTGGAGATAAGAAATGCCGAGGATATTAATACATTTCAAAACGAAATACAAATTTTCCACATGTGGTGTCAAAAAAGCCTCTTACAACTGAACGTGAAAAAGTGTAATTCAATAACCTTTAGTAGAAAACGACAAACACCGAATGTTGAGATTACCTTAGGAAATCAGACTGTAGTAAAATGTGAAAGAATTAGGGATTTAGGTGTTATATTAGATTCAAAGTTAAATTTTATTGATCATTATAACACAATTATACACAAAGCTAACAACATGCTCAGTTTTATAAAACGCTTTAGCTATCATTTTGAAGATCCTTATACAATAAAAATATTATATATTGCATATGTTAGGTCGATATTGGAATATTGCAGTATTATTTGGTGCCCTTTTTCAAGCAGACATGAAGAACGAATAGAATCGGTACAAAAACAGTTTTTATTATTTGCCCTTCGTAAATTAGGATGGACAGCATTCCCTCTGCCATCTTATGAAGCACGCTGCTTGCTTATCAATATTCAAACATTAAAGGAGCGTCGCGAGTTTGCAATGCTCTCATTCATTAATAATATCGTTTCGCATCGTATCGATTCAGCTGAAATTTTATCCAAATTGAACTTTTATGCACCTTCACGACAGCTACGAAATCGAAGTATATTTTCAATAACTCCTTTTCGCACAAACTATGCAAAATATAGCCCCATAAATCGAATGATGTCTATTTATAATCACTATTGCGACTCAATTGATTTTACAATGTCTAAACTGAAACTAAAGCAATATTTTATACACAAAAGAAATTCTAACGCGTAAGAGGATGATTCAGTAAAAGCCGAAATTGCTTCATTTATACTAAATTCACGAAATATACACATTAGTAATTAAGGAAATCTGTAGTCTACATCGATTGACGAAATAAATAAATAAATAAATAAATAAATAAATAAATAAAATTTCTCAAGAAGTTAAAAATTTTCGGGGGGGGGGGGGATCCGGACCCTCACGACCCTCTCCCCTGATCCGCCACTGCTCAGTGTTGGTGAAGCAAGATAATATGCAAAACTATGGCGTTTATTGAAAATGTTTATTTAAGTGGAGTAAAGTTATGCTGAAGAGGCTCAAATTTGTTATATTTATTTTGTGTTTATGTTATTCTTTTATCCAAATGCTGACCTGATAGATTGCCACTACTTGATATAAATATATCAACAACTAGTCTTGCGTTTATTTTGCGGTTATATCCATAGCATTACACACCCCTAGTTTTATTTGGAATTGAACACCGTTCCGCCTTTTGCAACATTGGACTCTTATTCGATAATTCAAACGACAAACAACGGCAGAGTAAATAACGGAACTCGAAGTGGTTGCGCTTGTAATAACTATTACTCAGTGGAATGGAATTTTGGGGTTTAAGAAAGTACATATTCGATTTGTGCATATATTCCTAATACCGGTTGTAATTTTCCATTGTTTGTCAAGTATTAGTGTATTAAATTGCGTATTGTTATTACTAAAAATATTAAATCGATCTATTCTATTATGTTTCGCCTTCGCCTAGCCACCGCCTTTTTCACTGTTATTCACTGTTATGAAGGTTAGAGATTACTGGGTTATGAGAAGTTTTGAGCTTTTACTGTTTGCATTAGACGTAGAACGCACGAGATTCCATTGAAAAAAAACTATTCCACGTTCTAGGAATATATACTTTGAGATACCATTTCAACACAATTAGGGTTTGAATAGTTTAAGTTTTCAAACCATTTCAACCTGAAACGTAGTGTCCAAAACGGTGAATTTCTTACCAAAAAAATAAAAATTAATGACGAATCAAAATAAAATTATTTATTGTTTGTAGACTTCAACCTTCAAAAATTGTAGAATTTATCAAATAACTTAAAGAGAAGAAAAGTTTACTGCTTTTTAAAAATAATATTAGTTCATTCATTCAGCATTATCAATATTTCTCTTATTTGTTATCTGACAATTTCAAACTAGAGTACATTTGCCACTACATTGTCGATTTTCTAATAAAATAGAAGGATTGCTTGATTTTCTGCCACGGACATAGCTGGATTGATTTAAAGATTGATTCGATTTGATACCTCAAAACATTTATCGTGTAATTAAAGATGTTTTTCCTAATAAACAGATGATTAGTTCATATCGCAATATCAGTTTACTCGTAGTATAACAAATTTGAAGTAAACCAGCTTCATAACTAGTATAATTAAATCTGGAGCAATTTTGTGCACACAATCAGTCTCGTTATTCTAATGCCATAATCCAAATAACTGTCATGCTTACTTTTATCTACTACCTTCCAACCAGCTTCCGGGTAATCACAGCTAGTCTAAATCAAATAGCACCGCACGCCTCTTAGACTTTCGGTTTAATAACCACCCACTATTCACGTTACAGATTCGTGATTGCGCTGAATCCACCGCCTAAAACGCCAATCATGTACACTCTTACTTTCGTTTCAAGCTAATGCATTAAACATAAATCAACATCAGATCTGGCCGAGTCGACCTTCACTCCCGCAGCACCGTGCAAGCACAAGATAAATCAAAACTTCACTTCACACTCAATCGCGGTACTATTCACTCTGGTTGTAGTTCGGTTGACTGCTTTCAGCCGTCCACTCTTGGTTCCCTTGACCAAGCCGGGCACAGTAAATGCGAATCGGCGACACACGCTACGAGTGCTCCACCAGAAATCAAAATCGCGATCCGGTCGCGTTCGAGTTCGGTCCAACACTACATCCGATCGGTTTGTTTACCTTTGCTTATATAGGACGTTTCTCCAAAAATCTCTCGTAGTAGACAACGGGAGTTGTTGGGCCGCGATCATGGGCATCATATTCACACCTGCTGATACTATGCAAACCATTCTATCGTACGAACCTTGCGTTTTCCACCTATGATCTGTCTCTCGGTATCACGGTGTTAGCGGTATCACTCTCACTCTCACGAACTTCGTGGACTACCCGCGGTACATGGAGCAGTACGTACCGGTTGGTAATTACGAAAGGTGCTATACTCGTTGGGGAAATTCACCCACATTCGGTTATTCTTTCGAATCAAGGTTTACCTTTTGACTTATCTTGGAAATAGAGAAGGTGTCTTATATGTATGTGAATGCTTTATCCGATCAGGTGCTTCGCTAATAATACATTACCATTTAATAGAATCATATTTTATAGTAATTATAAATTATTATTGTTTTAGTCTCATACTTTAGCATGCATTGCTTATCTTTTATGCCAATGAATTTCAGTAATACGATCAAAACTTATTACATGCGAAATATCAGCGATGAATAACAACTTGTGAACCGAAGATTTATCTAATTAATTACAAGGAAATCCAAGTTGTCACCGAGAACGAGGCTATCTGTAAAATTGCAGCTTGATTATAGGATGACTGGAAGTTTCTCGAATGGCTCTCGGGAGGTTTTGCATCAATGTGGTGAATTCTAAGGTGTGGCAATGCTATTGCTCTCTCGCTCAATTTATGTTAAGCACCTGATATATGAAAAGTCTATGGAGTCGAAATTTATTACGTAACAAATTTACAGTCTTCGAGCGGGAGAGCAGTATAAGTTTGCCATACCTATAGAATCCACTACATTGGTTTTGCACATTATTACAAACAAAATCGAGCAAAACAAAGATACGAATTGCTTCTCCGGTGAAAATATCAAATCATTCGTTCATTACAGTTTTGATAGGTAGAACACCAGGGTTTTTCAAACAAAACTCATTCCCCGTATAGTGACAAATGTCAAAATAAGCTCAGATACCGAATTTCACATCATTTGGACAATTTTGGACCCCTGTCCACTTCGTGTGAAGTTTTTTCGATTGGCACTATAGGTAAATATCTCTAGAAGTAACACTCGTGAAATTACAGCTTATACCTTCATAAAAGTTAACGATCTTGGTATTTGAAAGGAAACAATTTAGTTTCGTAAAAAAATTGAGATATTTTGTCCCCGAAATCTCCTATTTAACACTTGTCCTCCGCGCTGCAAATCTTATTTTTTTGCAGATTTACTGGTATCAAAAAATGTAAGGAAATGGAAAATCAAATGGAACCTTTACGGCCTTAATCAGAGTACGAGAAGTTGGGGTTCCACGGTATTTTGTCATTTATAGCAAATATTACCATTTTCTCATGCCTATATCTTCATTATCCTTCAATCATTTTTTATCTCATGAACATGATCATCGCCGATTCGAACAAAACTGGTCAGTTTATGAATATCGATGGTCAAGGCTCCGAAAATGGCAACCGCGGGCGAATTTTTTGATTGATTTTTGCGCCAAACTAATTATTTTCAACTTTTCTCCCGAAACCAAATTTTTCCATCGTGTTGTAATTTTAATTTGATAATATTGCTTGAGAGTTGCAGATGAAAATGGATTAATGGTAATTTTTAATCTTTAAGTAAATTAAAACAAATAACTTGTAACGTGACAGATCGAAAATTCGAAAAAAGTTTTTTGGACCACACCAACAGCTTGCTTAGAATGTCTATCCAATATATTTTCCTATTACTTTGAGTTTACTTTTTGAAATAGTATTGTGAAAACCTTAAACTTTCATTCATTTTCGAGTAAACACAGTTGATTTTATGTAACGTGACAGATATTTTCTGAAGTAGACCAATTCTATCAGGATTGTTCCAATTACGTCAAAAAAGGTTACCATCTTCGATTCTGATGAAACTATATGTTTCATCTGTATGAGAGACTAAGTATTTTCCAAAGTTAAACATACAATTTTTATTCAAGAGTTTTTTTTATGAAAATGGCGTATGAGATCTTGAATGGACTACTTTCAAAATATATTGTTCGAAAATCGCCATTTGTACACTAAAACTATATGATAGCGAGCTTTAGCAAAATAATTCTTCTGTGTGAATATATTTTGATGATTTTTTTCAAAAAACCAAAAAAAAATGGATCAAAAGATTCATTCACAAAACACAATGATATTTTTGTAACGCAAGCCTAAAAATAGAAAGCGAATATAAGCTATCAGTAAGAAAGCATTTTTAACAACGACTTCAAGTATGCTTCTAAATTTCTTAGTATTTGCCAGTCATAAATATAATTTTTTTATACAATATCAATACTAAACGGCATTTCGAAGCAAAATGCTCTTAAGAAATAATTTCCAAAATATTGTGATTTTCTTTCAATAAAAATATTAAGTAGTGAAAACACGCCCTTTTAATAAGTTAGTGACAAATATCTGACAGCAAAACCATAACATGTTTAAAAAATATTTGGAAATAAAAAAAGGTTAAAATATAATTACTTTTTGAAGAAATTAACGATAAAAGACTTTATAACAAAAACATATTTCAAAAATTCATTTAATTTGCAAAATCTTTAAATAATTTAGTTATAGAATGTATTTCAAAATATTTTGCTTTTTTCATATAGAAAGGTTATACAATCACTCTAAAAATTGCCAACCTAATCCCGGCCCGGAAGGCCGAGTTTTATATACCAATCCACTCAGTTCGTCAAGATCGGAAAATGTCTGTGTGCGTATATTTTTTAAAAAAGTAAAATTTAAAAAGTTTCAAACGCCTGTCCAGTAGTGTATTGGCACTGTGTGAGACTCACGACTCACGTTCGTGTCTAACCACTAAAAACACTCCTTACTTTTTGACGCCCTTCGTTCCCACAGAACTACGTCAAGGTATTACTCTGTGGGGGGAAGGCTCGTTGCGCTTTCATCGCACCTCTTTCTTCTGCTCTATCTCTGGTTCATGGAATGGCTCGACCTATTAGCCTCTCGACTCTTGTCTTGCCTCTTGCCTTGACTCTGCCATCTATTACGTCGCCGTTTAGCGCTTGTCCCCGTGAACCGTTTAGGTGCTGATTCCTTGAGCCATTTAGCTCATATTTCCGTTAGTCACGCAGCTCCCGGAGTTATCACGATCTACTTGGATAGTTCCCGATGGTGAACTCACCCTACTTCGATCAATAGTTCCCCGACGGGTGAATTTTCCCCGACACCGATACTCACTTCCATTTAGCTCCCAGCTTTATCGAGATCAACTCGGATGTTATCCCTCTCCAACTGAGAGTTCCACGGCTACTGAATTTCTCTCGGTACCGGTCTTTGTTTTATGAGCCAATTAGCTCCCATTTTCGTCATGATTCTGTCGGACAGTCCACGGCGGCGAATCTACCCTACCGTGAATTCCCCGGCGGTAGATTGCTCCCTATACCAATGTTCGTTTTTGTGAGCCATTTAGCTTCCCGCTTCGTCCCGATCTACTCGATCTAGTCCCCGGCAGTGGACACACAAGCCTACACAATGGCCCAGCCAGTAGGTGCTGAGGTCCATCTAGCGATTCCGGGTGGAGCGTAGCTTCCGGTTAACTGGCGCCCCAATGATCCACTGCTAGCTATTCGATGCGGTCTACTCGATCTAATCCCTGGCGGTGGATCCTACCTGCTCACGAACTTTCCGGTAGGGCGTCGAAGTCGGTCCGGCGATTCCGGTGAAGCCTGATGTCCAGTTCACTGGCGCCCCGACGACCCGAACCCGGTGCTACTTCACGTACAACTCAACTGGTCCCCGGCGGTGGGCCTAGTCTACACCATCGGAGAGTTCCCCGGCGGCAGATTTTATCCCGAAACCCGATTCGGGGTTTCACAACGGCGTTTTAACCAATGGCACTACTTTGTTGGCCCCTTCACCACTTCCTCCGCAGCTCGGAGACTATGCTCGTAACAACTCTGTTGACAGCGTCCCAGATATGCTCTCGAGGCACATTCCTTCGACGATATTGTCAACTGTCACTCGGATTTCTTCGAATCTAGGACATTCGAAGACCACGTATTCCGGTGTCTCTTGAATGTTCACATTCACACACTCCGGGCAAAGGGGTGACGAAGCGTGTCCAAACCAATGTCGGAACTTCCGGAAGCATCCGTGCCCGGACAGAAACTGCGTCCAATGGAAGATCACCTCTCCATGCTTCCTATGTACCGGAGCAGATACATTTGGGATGAGTCGGTGGGTCCACCTTTCTTTCTACTCATTCTCCAACTCTTGCTGCCACTTAGCCAACGAGTCCGCTCGGACCAATTTTCGTGCATTTCTCCGCTGGTAGCATTCCACGTCCTAAGCCAGAGTGATGCCGATGGGAATCATCTCGGCAATGACGCATACCACCTCCGACGATATCGATCTGTACGCACTCGCGACACGAACAGCCATTAGGCGAAGCGTGCTTGTCAATCTCTTCCGGTTCCGCTTTGAGTTCAGCGCAGCGTCCCTGGCCGGTACGCCATACCTCAGTATTGAGGATGAGACTCCCGCCAGGAGACGTCTCGTGCTGCCTCTTGCTCCTCCGTTGTTCGGCATGATCCTTGCCAATGCGTTAGTTGCCCTCGCGACCTTCTCACAGACATGGCTGTTGTAATTTAAACGATCGTCGACCATCACCCCCAGGTGCTTCAGCGCACGCATCGATGAGATGGATTGTCCGCTAATGCTGATCACGATACGTTGGATTTTTTTTACGGTTGCTAACCAGCACTACCTCGGTCTTGTAGTGAGCCAGCTGCAACTTGATATCTGCCATCCAGGTTTCCACGATGCATATTGTCTCTTCCGTCAACATCTTTACCTCCTCAAGGGCCAGAGTATGGAGCCCTGAGGTACTCCCGCCGTGACACTAATCGACCTCTGCCCCATGTTCGTTTCGTAGACCAGTACTCGGTTCTGGAGCTTTTCAAAACATACTCGCATTCTGTGCAGCGCTACGCCCAATAAACCGAACCGGTCGGGTTCGGGTTGGCCCCGAGTTTCGGGCCCAAAAAGCCGAACCCGACCATCTCTAGTGGGGACTAATTCCCGATAGCCCATCGGACTAAAATAAACTCAAAAACAATTCAAATCTACGGAAGACAGCGCGAAGCGTGAGAAATCTTCTCGGACCAAATTCTACGCTACCAAACTACACGGAAAAACTAATCAACAGAAAAAATACAAACATTTCAGGTAACACTAATTAACAGGAAAATATTTTATTGGACGGATTGAAATACGATATTTTATTCTTAACCTAGGTTTTATTAATTAATAGATTTACATGTTTCCGGTTCCTACCATCTCTCTCTCTAGCTTGAAAAGTGGAATAGCTTAAGTCCATGCATCTGGTAAAGTGTACACACCTCGAGAATTTGATCACGGAATTCGGGCCGAGATTTTGTGCCGGATTTTGATCATGGAAAATTTACTGCTGTTTAAGAAAGGCATAGATTTTCAAACAAAATAAAAACAATTTTTCCAGCATGGTGAATTATTTCCGGACGGAATTTTTTAAAATCCGTAACGTTTTCCTCGGTTTTCTTTACACTCTCGAATCTTGTTTTTTTCGTGTAGACTTTTTTCCCGCGATCAATTTTCCGAGGTGTACAGTAGCCCTAAATGAGTGAAAAATATTTCAATAACTAATAGAACAATCCGTTTTAGTATGAAAACTCTAGTTGGTCTCTAGTCTTCTTCCCTCCCCAAGGTTGAGGGGTTTGACGGTATTGCAAACATCATCAAGCATATTGCGTGCATCAGTGCTACAGAACATCTGACAGACCATTGATTTAAGATGGTTATTGCATTACGCCTCGATAGAGGTGCATCGAGGAGACCGAAAGGACTTATGCGCCTTTTTTATGTTTTTTTTTGTTTTTTCATACTCTGCACCTGCGCATACTAATACCATGTTCACACTACAGAGTTAAAACATGTTATAACAACAACATAGCAACAAGAAAAATGTCATCAAGTTAGCGTTAAAACACGTTTTAACTCGTAGTGTGAACAAAGTATAACGCTCAACCACTTGTCTGTGCGCGGTGACGCGGCCGACTGGCGGGCCGACGTGGATTGACTTTTGCTGTGTGCCGTGTTTGCATACATTGTTCCACATTTTAATGGCGGTGTTCGTGGAGTGGCGTCATTGTGTGTCCATTTATCGGTCGACTTCGCCATCTTGCGAAGACAAATTAATTTAATTTAATAATTAAATTAACTTAATAAATACATAAGTAGAAACCTATTAGTTGTCGTTTTGTAATTTTTGTAGTTTGTCGTACTATTGTACAATTGTTATGTGCTAGTCGTATGTCTATATGTGTATGTGTTCGTCTGAGTATTTGTGATAGTTGTGTCAGGGAATGGATGTAGAACTGGCGTATGTGACAGAATAGTGGCTAATACTTCCGGTGTTCAATTTGTGCATTTGGTTCAATTCATTTGGGAATGTCGGATTGGATAAATTGGAGTAAAATGAATTTACCGACGCACGTGAATCATCCATTCCCGGCCATCATAGCATGATGAATGTCTAACAGAATGAAATTGTCGTTAATGGTAAATATACAACATTTGCTGAATTTAGACGAGTTTGATTGTATGCTACATGTGTTTTTCTAATCTATTTCATTAATCTGTTTCTTTTCCATTACTGATGTATACCAAAATAATATTGGTCAATTTATACACTTCTAATCAAGCACTTTGCATCTTTTTTTCTTTATTCGACATGTTATGATTCCTTTTATTATTATATCTCTACTATACTTTATACTCCATATAGGTACAAATGCTCGTGTCCTTCGCGATAACACAAACGCGACCATGCAATTGCAATATTACACACATACTTTACTCCCGCGATTTCGCCAACATGAAAATACCCTGGTAGTTAAATAAACGTAGCACCTATAAACTTACAAACGCGGTCTCAAGCATTAACCCACCACTCGCGTGATCATGAAACGGTCACGTCCGGAAGTCTGATCTCGGTCCTAGCAGTCTAGACTAATGCCTTCAGTTGAACCAATCAAAGAATGATGCTCATATTCACTAGACAACACGTTCCATGGTGCCATGATCTGGAACTCTAGCGATATGGGGAAACTGACTCTCATCTACCATCTGTACCATACACTAAAAATTAGGCATCAGATTTACGATCCGCACGCGATCATTCAAGAATACACACTACATGATTATAAAAGCGAAATTATACACGCGAAGTCACATACACGTGACAAACACGTTAATATACGAATGCTTGAGCCCTTCGCGACCATCCACGGCACCTACATCTGCGATCTCGCAAACACGATAACATCCCGGTGATAAGGTTAATGTCTCAGCTCCTATAACTTTTCAAACGCGGTCGCAAACGTGAGCCTAAAAACTCTCGCGCTCGCACGATCATGAATCGGTCACTTCCGGAAGTTTCTATCCTTGGTATCAGCAGACTAGAAAGCTCTCATATCCACTGGACAACACGTACCATGGCGACATGACCGGCAGCTCTAGTGATATGGGGTAACTCACTCCGAAAACACCAAAAACTTACTACCAGAATGAAGGTCCGCGTGACCATCCAAGAACGCACGCGAATATATGAATGGTCATACGGTTACAAAATCCAGTTTTGTGCACGCGAACACACGTGACAAACATGTTAACATACGAACGCTTAGGCCCTTCGCGATTAACAATGCACACCTACGCCCGCGATAACACCCCGGTAATAAGGTGAACGTTTTAACACTTACAAAGTTACAAACATTATCTCAAAAACGAACCTACAAACGTCCGTTTTCGCGCGATCATCGGTCACGTCCGGAAACAATTACCCTCTGTCCTAGTAACATAGGTCCATACATTCAGTAGGACCAATCATAAAATAAAGCTCATATCCACTAGACAACACGTTCCATGGCGACATGAGCGGGAACTCTAGTGATATGGAAGATCTCACTTTCTTCTAGCATCTGAGCCGTGCACCAAAAATAAAGGTTTACGGTCCCCGCGCGATCATCCAGGAACACACGCGAATATGCGAAAGGCACACGGTTTTAAAATAGAATTTATATACGCGAAGTTACTTACACGTTAGCATACGCGACATACAAATGCACACGCGATCGAACACGTTAACGTACAAATGCTCGAGCCCTTCGCGATGATACACACAATCGCGAATTCCCAACGCCCGCACATACCTGAACCGTACAATGAATATCACATTCAGAATCACGGCCCACTGCAATTGGCCTAAAGCAGTGTGGGCCCAATTACCTGCCTCGTCTGCAATTGTAGTGTGTGATTCTCACGGGGAGCCCTTCCGAGAACCTAGCTCTACAGCACCAGTAGGACAACTCTCGAAAAAACTCTAGTCTCAGGTCTTCTTCATAATGAAACCTTGTGATATCTGAAAGTGTACCATTTTGTAGCTAGCCCCCCGGCTCCTCACCACTCCAAACTTATTGAAGCAGGCTGCACACGCCTGTGCCTTGAAGTACCCGATTTGCCGGACCATATGAACTTGTGGCAAATGTAGTTAACCATTCGTGACCAAAGGCACCATAAACAGTGAGATCTACAAAACCTTGTGCTTTCGGCGTTTTTGAGACAATGCGGTCAAAAACTGTTGTTTTAGCCCGATTTAGCTTTATGCCACTACTCCAGAATCATGCAGCGGTGGTATGAGGAAGTGGAAAATATTACGGTAATGGACGGCTTCAATCGCAAATATCGAGCATTTTACTCGAACTCAGCGTAAAATTAAGCCGACATATGTAAGTTAAAATAAGTACATATACTGAACTACTGTAAAACTTGGGTTTCATTCCGATAAATATAGCCGATATACCAGTCAATCTAAAATGTCGCCATAGTTATCGACTTATCCTTCATGCAGAAAGTGATGAATTTCGAAAGCTAAATTGCTCGTAGGATGGGTAATTTGATGACTCAAGCGAGACATCGATTATATTACTGTAAATTCGTGAGCAGGTTTGGTGAGGTGTGAAAAAGTACAATCAGCTTTCTCACGAAGTAATACTTTGATGCATTCCCGTAAGGAAAAGAAAAGTCCTTTCGTGGTGTGTATTGGCACGCAAGTGAGTACCTCACACGCCACGGTTTTGAAGGTTTTCAATCCTCACTGTGAGAAAATATGTTTCATACAGTGTCCCAATTCGACGAGCTGATTCGATTGGTATTGGGCCTCCGTTCAAAATTTGAGCCCTTCCTAAATCTAAAAATAAAATACAATAAAAACCCACAAAAGCACAACTAGTTAGAAACCAATTCTCAAGTAGCTGTCTCGAAAGCAAGCATGGGAAAATTCGTTCACTCGCGCGACTGTTGCTAACTGTGGATCACAAAGTAGTCAAAATTTTGTGCTCACTAATTAACCATAATCAACGCATGAAGGGAGAAGTCTAATAACTTCAGAGCAGGTCACTAGATGGGCAAACTGCGAATCAAAAGTGAAGCTTAAAAAATTTAAGAGCAGCGTCAATTCTTCGCTCGTGAATGTTTGTCACGTAGCTTCGCGAAGCTCACAAAGGTTTCTTCATGCATGATTAAAACATAGTACCTATTTTTGCACTGGATTTTTTGCTGACAGATCGCGTTATGGGTAGTTTTGTGATACACTACTAGCAATTTGATCTACTGAAGTTCCTTGCGACCTATTTATTAGCAGTGCATTGTTGCAAATTTTTATAACCATTGATTATCAGCTAGTTTTAAAATAGTATATGGTTTTCCAAGTATTAATTATATTGTGCGAATATGAAAATGAAATAAAACTGTGTAATTAAAATCCTATGCAAACCGCGAACCGCTCGAGAAGAGCTTCGCGAACGAAGCCATCCGCGTTGAGGAAGGAAAGAATTAAAACACAACTGATGTGCTTCTTCGTTGGTTGTTATAGCTTTGAATCGCATGTGTCCGTAACGACAGGTTGCTAGGTATCATTTTCGAAGCTAACAGAATGCATCACAACTGAAGAAAGCTTGCTTGCGAAGCGCGAACGATCGGTTCACGATTCGATTTTTCCCATGCTTGCTCGAAAGCGCTTTCAGAAGCAACCAAATGAAACCCGCCGGTTACTAAACAGCATGCGGCGTTTGGTTGTTCCGCGCCGACTGGGAAACCATGCATGTTAGTAAACCGATGCCTTTCATGCCGGTACTAACGGAAACCGGTTGATATTCTTTTTCAACGCATCATCGCAGAGAGAAGGGTACGTGGGGATTACCTAATTAACTCCACCTACCCCCCGCTTTTGCTGTTAATTTATTTGCTACTGTCTATCATAACTAAAGTAACTTACGTCTATTTTATATTGGGAATCCCAGCTCGATTGATTTTTGGTAGTATAACTCACCAGCTGTGTCCAAAGCAATAGCAGACACTAAAGCAGCAAGCGGATGGTGATTCGATGACCGACGTCAAATGGTGTCAGTTTTGTTTCGTCTATAGTAGCAACCGAATAAGAATGTTGTTGTAAATGGAGACAACGAAGCAGGCGCAAAAATGATTTCACTTAATTCACATGAAGTATATAAGTTCACCCAACACTCCACGCAGGAAGGGGGAGAGAGAAAAGACACATTCAGCCCAGCCCATAACGACTCAATTAATCCTTATTATTAGTGAAATAGCATATTCCACTATAGGGGAAAACGGTGCAAGAAAACCTTGGGCGATAAAACAGCAAGAGTCTGTAAGGTCGTTCATGGAGCCAAAGTATTGATAACATAAAAGCATTATTTTCTTAAAAATAAATTATGCGTAAGTCATATTTTGCAAATATTTCAAACATATTTCCATCGTTCCATTTTAGAAGTACATTTCCCCATACTCGTCAGCTACCCACAGCTTCTGTGTTTGGCTATCCGAGACATCACTCGGTACCTGCCAGTTGCTTTATGCGTTCACATATGTTGTGTGAATTGTTTGGATTTAATGTCGCGCCAATTTGGTGTTTGTTTTGATATTTAGTCTAACTGATAGCAAGTTGGTGTCAGTTACTGACGAGTAGAACACGAAACATTCAAATCCAACTTTTCCAAGTTAGGTTTTGTGCTCTCACGCGGTTTCAAAAAAAAATGTCACAGTATCTTATGGTTAGATGAAACAAAGTTGTAATATGGATGGATTTGGTAGGAAACGATTGGTTCGAGTTTCAATTAATTCCGAATGTTACAATACATTCAATCATAGAGGAAAGAGTATAATGGTTGATGGTTGCTTCTTTTGGTACGGAGTTGGTCCAATTTGCCGAATTAAAGGAATTATGGACAAATATTTTTATGCTGAGGTCCTTAGAGGTACAACTCTTCCGTATGCTGAATGATGCTTCACTTACTTATCGAAGGAAAAGGATTCATCACACTCTTCCATAGGCGTCGCGGAGTTGGAGATTAAGAAAAGGTAAGGTGTAGGTTTCGCCCCCCAAGCAAGCGATGTGACCTGTGCTAGATTCCATTTTTTTCTTTTTTATGTTAATAAACTTGAGCGATTCGTAGTACCTCTGCCTAAGCTCGACTCCTGCCAACAGAAGGCAAAAGATTAGTCCGTAAGTTTTTAAACCTGTTTCGAATGACCTCTTCTAGTTATCTGATCCTTGCTCTCACTTGAGTACTATGGCTCTAAAATTTTCATAACTTTCCCTACTTAGTAATCTCTAGCTAATTGAATGTCGTTAGAAAGTACTTGTTTAGTTAGTCTTTAAGTATATTGTCGCTCGAGAAAGAAAAGGTATTGGTTAATTTTTGAGTTCCTGTAAACTCCGGGCAACCGGCTACCGATAGTAACCTATGTTTTCTAAACAAACGTAATTTGAACTCCAAAAAGCCGGTCGTAGGAGGGCTGCCTAGAAAAGCTAGTCTCATCTGCGGAATTGACCTGATCACAGCAAGCGATATTGAAACAGTATTTACAAATTTGATTATTACAATCAAAAATGCATTACAAAGTCACAAGTCGTGTTCGTGATGTAGTTCACAAAACAAGATACAGCGAATCAGTCACACTTTTATGATCCAGTTCATACTGTCACGTTACTCCAAGTAAAAAGTCTGATAGTAATTGAAAAATAACACATCACTATAGAAAGAATTGAAATTGCGAATATCATAATAAAACTGATAATATTATGAACATGAGTTACATTACTCCACGTGTCCAATTCGAAAGTGAGCTCAAGAATAAAATATCACGATAACGTGCATATAAATTACGAAAACTGAGCCGAGATCCTGAAATCATGAACATACATCACTTTACTTTACATCATGAACACAAATCACTCTACTTGTGAGTAAAATATCACGATAACGTGAATAGCTATTACAGAAATCGAGACTATCCTGGGGTCATGAACATAAATCATACTACTCTGCCAGAAAAATTTAATATGACTCCTGAAATAAATACCACGATTAAGTGAATGTAAAATACGAAAGTCGCTACAATGCTCGTGAAATCACGAACATCGTTTAAATGTCGATTCTTTTAGTTGATATGCTTTATACAAACCAGTGTATCCCCAAATTATAAACAAGAATAATTATTCTTAACAAATTAATTTATTCAGTCTAACTTCTGACCTCGCACAAAACAGAAGTAAAAAAAAATCGCTACGCCATAGCAGGCTATAGGCAGCAGTGAATCAAGCTAGCTATTGTTCTATATCAGTGCACATACAAATTGTATCGTTGCCCCCGGCTGCGGAGCGAAATGAGTTTGCCAAATGAAACAAAAGTGACTGTGCTACAGGATAACACGATTTCGATCAACTTTAATAAAACTCGTGTTAGACCCACAGTTCAGGAAGTGGAACAATTAGTTAAAGTGAAAATGGAGCTTAATCTCGCTGAAGTTACGCACATTCAGCTACATCACGTAAAAAATTGTGTTTTGATCACGTTTAGAAGCTTAGCACAGGCCAAAAACTTCATTGCACAGAACAACATGCAACACGAGGTCAAATTTAATAACACCAGAATCAAGATCCCCGTGCATATGGAAAACGACATGGTGGACGTGTGTATCCATGATTTGGCCCCGCGCACTAAGGAAGATTACATCAAACGAATCATGTCGCAATATGGAGAAGTAGAATCTATTACGAGTGACACCTGGAGAATTTTTTTCAACGGCATTACCAACGGCGTTCGTAGTGTAAGAATGCGAGTGACTAAACCAATACCTTCTTACATGACTATCGAATGCAAATCACCGAAGGATGGCGTGACCTATAAGCAAACAACGCTAATCACATATCCCGGGCAGACCCCAATATGCAAATTCTGTAACCATACAGCCCACTACGGAAAAACATGCGCCGAAGCAACTAGTCAAAACTTATCTACTACAGCCAACAAGCCTAACAAGCAGCCACCGACACCTTCAGATAAATCAAAAACAACGATCCAATTAACCAATAATGCAACGACCACGACAACCGCTCCCAAACCAACAACTAGCATCGCCATTAAAGAAGCAAATGCCGATGAAGACGGATTTACAACAGCGACCCGTAAGAACAAGAAACAAATAAGAACATCTGATCGTGAACAGCAAGAGAGCAGTACCGATGACGACATGGACGGGAACGATAACGCGAGAGAAGGCAGACTGAATGACCCCCAAGCGGCTTCACCGCCATGGAAAAGGATCTCAACACGCAACAGCAAACTGCGTCAACAAGATCTGGCAGACCGACATTCTTAGATATTTATTTTTATTTTTACTTATTGTAAAAAAAATTAAAAAACCCACGGCTCAGTTGTGCTAACGCATTAAGCCGTTTCAAATAAAACTTTAGATTAAAAAAAAATTTATTAATTAATAACAAAAAAAATAATTAATTAATAACAAAAAACTAAACATGTTCAACGAATAACCACAGACCCCCAACCAAACGTTGGAATGTAACGCCGTGTATATTTATGACGCGATCTAGTTTTTCGAAAACATAAATATTTTCATGAATACGGGGTTTATTATCCATAATTTCAGGAATTGATCACGATTTTCGTTAAGCTTTCAGTTCACGAAATTGTGATGTTTTGTTCATAAATTCATAAACGAATTTTTGCCTCCATCATATAGATGCAATATAGAAGATAGGTTATGCAATCGCTCTAAAAACCGTCAACCTAATCCCGGCCGAATGTCATATGCCATTCGACTCAGTTCGTCGAGATCGGAAAACGTCTGTGTGTATGTATGTGTGCATGTGGAAAAAAATGTCACCTCTGTTTCTCAGAGATGGCTGGACCGATTTGCACAAACTTAGTATCAAATGAAAGGCAGTACCGTCTTTACGCATGGGCACACTGGGCCAGGGCCAGGGGCCCCGGGATTTTAGGGGCCCCCAACTTAGGGTTAATTAGAATCATTCTGAAGGCTTTGTTCCAAAAAAAAAATAGTAGCATTCAATTGTTTGCAACTCTATAGCGTGTAATGGATTAGTTGTTCGTATTCGCACATTGCACCTTAACCCATGTGCCATGTCACATTTTAAGGGCATCAGACAATTAAACGAAGTTATGGTAGTGGCAGGAAACGAGGTACTGCATGACTAGGATGGTATTGGACCAATTCAAACGTCAGCCCAACATTTCGATTCAAGTTTCAATTATTTTGAGCAAAAACAAAGAAATGTTTTCTACAACATATGGAAAGTTCGAAAGACACCAACCGGGAGCGGCAACCAACAAGGTGGCAAAATTTTTACAAGAAAGCTGTACAGCAAGTGGAATAGAGAGATGTCGAAATTCGGTACACAATCCTTGTTTGGCAAGCGATCCGCGCATGTGGCCAATTTTCATTTCTTCATTACATCAGGGATTGTACACTTAATTTTTCTGCCGCATCTCAGCTTTTTTCGAATCTTTGGCCGAAATCTCAACAGCTGAGATCTCAGTAAACAATTTTTTTGAGATCTCAGTAAAAGTGACGTTTGATAGCTGATACTCGCAAAATATTTCACCGAAAATCAGCAAACAAATCTCACTTTGCTGAGATTTCAGTTTCTAAATTTGCTGACTACACAGCTGTTGGAAAATTGCCGATGCGAATTCAGTGTGTGTGAATGGACAAATCTACATGAAAACCTCTAAAAATGAATCCTGGACTTCTTTAGGTCTCAATATACTTTCGCAGCCAGATTGGGCATTCTCCACTACGCCGTCGTAATCTGGTACAATACCAATTATGTTATTTTTGTACGACAATCCGCCCTATCAAAAATATTTTAGGCCGTCAGAATCAGGAATCAGAATATACTGGCTCAAATGGAACGTATGCCGTAGGTAGTCGAGGATTTGTGCAGCATGCATTCGATGTGTTTCCTATTTCGACTGGTATTGAAATGATGTTTCCATTTTATATAATATTGCAGTCTAAGTAATATAGCATATGATTGTCGTCTTTGATGAGCTTCGGTGGTAGATGATTGCATCTCTGATTGTGCATGATCTCCTAAAAGTTGTGGTAATGAATTATTGACATGAATTGTGTTGCTCATATTAATTGGTTCGAGTAATTTCGATGTTTTGCTATGTTTATTTGTTTAAGTAACAATGAAGGTATTGAATATTTGTACTTTCGAAAGGTGAAAGAGCTAATTATTGTTATTGTTTTTTTTTTCCTTTGGTCTCTTTCTGTACTGAGTGCCTATCACCGACACCAGAGACTTGCTACTTAACTACTAGCGCCGTCTTTGAGATACTAATTCGTTAAATATGAAAATACTAACATTGCTTATAATGTACTTGTTTGCTATCTTCGCCTCACAGAACCGTTTAATACAAAAGAAAGCACAAAACTTCCGTCCGAATTTGTAACAAAAATCTACACCAACAATTTTTGCAGGAAGAGATACTATTTCAAAGAATCGTTCTATTTCTGCGGTGAAAATGCGAATATCTAAAATGGATGAACCTCTAATCGCACAATTTGATTTGACATAAAATCGATTGGTTTCAATGGCTGCAATATTCAATATTGTCATCTGTAAATGTAGTTGAATCATGATTGGAAAAATGTGGCTTTTTTATAAAGCTGGCAATTGACTTTATCCAGCTGCATCATATCAGGAACAGTAAGAAATTGAGAACAACATTATACGAATGTAACTTTTGTAAATCACGTAGTCGTCATCTATTAACAAATAGGATTTTATTGACTAAATATTGCTAAATATTTTTCCTAGATTGCCATAGTGTAAGGACAATTATTGAATGAATCGTCGACATAATAGTATTGACGTTTAACCCGCTTTACTCCATCATCCTTCATTATTGACGGAGGCACTCTTCAGTTTCAAACATCGTCTTAGACTTAGATCAATGAAGGTCAGATTATATCATATGGGGAATAAATAACGCAACTCTATACGCAGCTCACCTGAGTTCGAACTCCCACAACCGCATATAGTGTGTTAGGACATTTGCCAATTTCGGTCAAATTGGTCAGAAATGCTAATATCTTTTTAAGATCTATCAAAATTATCTTCCGTTTTTCGACCGTACCTGGACAATTACAATGATGGAAACATAAATTTTTTTCTCCATATATTTTGATTTCTATAGTATTTTTAATGCTTTCACATAGTTAAATAAATCTCAAAGTGGTGTTGATGGTTCCCTGATGCTGGGGATCATTTTTAGATCATCCTACTCTACAGCAATTTATACCTGTTGAATTATAGGGGCCCCTCAGTTCAGTTGTGCCCAGGGGCCCCGAGTGGTCTTAAGACGGCTCTGATGAAAAGTACAACCTTCCCATCGGCTGCTATTGAATTCTTTGTTGATTGGACTTCTGGTTCCGGAGTTACGGGTTGAAGAGAGCGACCACACAGCAAATTCCCATATAAACTGAAATGAAAAATTCTCAAAGGGGGAGTAAGGGAAAATTTCAAAATCGAATTTGCATTCTGGATGTCAAATGATTTGATGCAATTTCGAAAAAAAATTTTGGCACATTTTTGCCTTTCTCATATACAAAGGTTATGCAATCGCTCTAAAAATCATCAAGCCAAACCCGGCCCGGAGGGCCGAATGTAATATGCCATTCGACTCAGTTCGTCGAGATCGGAAAATGTTTTTTTTTGCTTGTATGGGCTTAGGTAGGAGTATGCAGTAAGGGGTTGTTATTTTCAAATTTAACTAGTTTAAAATTTCTTAACGGATCTTCCTCCTTGATTCGCCGCTGGTTTCAAGCGATGTTTCAGTTTCGACTCATAGTAGGTATCTCAAAATCGTGGTTGTCGATCCATTGCAAAATAAAACAGAATGTAAATCGGAAATCTTTGATGTTTCATTGAGTTCAACTAGAACTATCAGCTGCACTTTTCCAGTAATAAAATATTCCCTAACTCCGCCATTTTGCAATGTTTTTAAGGAAAATAAATATTCAAAAGGTTAGAACGTTTCTTCTCCTTTAAAAAAAAAACAAAAATGCACGCAAACAAGCCTCTTTTTTGTCTCCTAAACCAGTCCACCCCCTGAGTTGTACCTATTATTTAGGACAAAAAATTCTTTTGATAAAAGTCTGATTTCAAGCTTGTTCGAAGGGTATTCGTATAAACTATCTAAAGATATATAAAGTGTTTATCTATGTTGTCAATCGAATCAAACAAAATTAATAGCATTCTGTCTGGGTGGTAGGCTTTTCACTTGAAATTGGTTTCGATAAGATCGGTTCAGCCGTTGCTGACAAACACGAATAAGAGTTTGTCCATTAGAGTGGGACATGGTTATATGAAAAAAATAAAATTTGGCTCCGAGTAACTTTTTGGGTCTCATTTAGCTCCCAGAACAACTCTGCAAATTTTTAGCTCGATGGGTGATACTATATTTTTGCGCCCACGGTTTAAAGTTTACATGGGATTTCGTATGGAAAAATTGTCTTTTGCAAATTAATTCTTCCAAGAATCGCCCGTTATCTCCTAAAAATAAACAGACGTCTGATTTTTATAGGAAATTTGCCAAGGAAACAAAGTTTAGAAGACTGCAAAACGATCTGATGCTTGTGGAAAAAGTTATTAAGCAAAAACCGATTGATGCCCTGACGATTGATGAAAATTTCACTTTTCATAGCATCACTGCTTCTGACGGTTTTATTATATACAAATTTTTTAACTTTCTCTTATTATGTACAAAAGAAGCCTCAATTTATCCCTCAAAACCTTGCGAAGTTGCCAAATAGTACAGATAAACGATTTAGATACGTTAAGAGAGGATTAAAACAAAATTGCGTATAATTGGACAACCAACAGCAGTGGTGCTAGAAAAAATGAATATTTTATCAATCGTCAGAGGATCAATTGGTTTCTGCTTAATAACTTTTTTCTCAATCATCAGATCGTTTCGCGGTTTTCGAGACTTTTTTTCTTTGTTAAATTTCCTATACAAGCCACATAACGACTTATTTTTAGGAAGTAATGGGCGACTCCTGGAGGAATTATTTTGTTAAAGTTAACTTTCCCATACAAAATCCCATGTAAACTTTAAACAGTTGGCGCAAAAATATAGTTTCACCGATCGAGCTAAGAATTTGCACAATTGTTCTAGGACCCAAATGGTACCTAAAAAGTTGCTCGGAGCTGGAATCTATTTTTTGTCCCACCCTATTGTCCATTACATACACACACAAAAATTGCCCCAAATCGTCAAGCTGAGTCGATTGGTATATAAGACTCGGCCCTCTAGGTCTCGGATAAAATCTTGAAAGTATGTGCGAATTCTGCACATTTCTTTTATAGGAAATGTAAAAAAAATCCATTTTACCACATCGATTATTTTTATTTTTTGGTATATAGCAGGTAGTAAAACATATCGTTTGCACATTGCACTATGGTCTGAAAGCCGAATTTAGGGAGACAAAACTGCCAGCACCCAAACCGTTATCTTTAGATATATGGTATCTTCAAAAAACTTTCTTTGTTCATTTTGCCCGGCTATTTTAGGGTGGTTAGCGAGTTCAAAGTATCAACATCAACTGAAAAGAACCTGCTTAATGCTCTACAAAGTTATAAATTGTAATTTTGCTGAATAAACTAAGAAGGTGGATAGCACACTAGTTCACAAAAGAGTTTGATTTTCAACGTGAATTGTTCAAATGTTCTTATGAAATACAACAGTATCTTAACTCTCGATGACAAAGTTAATTATCTAGTATCTTGCGGTCTTACCACGACTTTCCCTACGGATTCCCAACAGCGCTGCAGCGGCCACGCGGGTGCTTATCACTGGTATTATGAGGTCAATTATTACTTAAACACTCTCCACTTACAACACACATACAGTACCATAGCAACTCTGGGAATTTTTCGTCTGATATCGTCATAACATGATGAACGCTTGGCAGACTTTTGATGATCTCAACGTTTGGCTCTAGTAAACTAGTATTTATTTCCTTATGCGGGTTCGAACGCTTTCCACGGTACTACGTTGACCCTTCTCACGCGTAAAATAAAATCAGCCACAACAATCCCTCGACTAACAGAACAACAAAAACGATCGATCTATCGAAACGTTAAAGACGTTTTGAGGAGAGACGATATCGCTCTTTATACGCAGAATCATCATGGTCTCCAGCGAATATAAACTAAAGCGCAATTTTCGATAAATGGCGCAGATATATTTTGAAGCTTGTTTAAATTTTGTCACATTTCATCTTAACGGCACTCTCCTCAACCATTTCATTTTTTGGTTTTTACGTCAATTAGCAGGCAAGTAAAAAGTTTTTTGGTTCAAGCTCTAATAGACAGGTAGGGTGATGAGCCCATTATCGCTATGTTTCTATTATCACGCTACCCATTTGAAGCCATTGGTTAGAACAGTGTCTGCCATCTTTGTTTAACGCATTTAGCGCAACAATAGGGGCACTCGATTCGTGTTTTCGTTGCGCTCAAACACAAGAATTTCACTGTTTTCAGCGCAAGTATGTTATTATCTTGGTACTTAACAACGAAGCAAAGCTGTTGATGCCAGTTTTTACGCATTCCATTGTTTGTAGGCCGAGTAATTAATGATTCAGTGAGGCGCCCTCCTTAGTATGGTGAAAATAGGCACTTCACCCTACTAACTGAATCCAACGACATACGAAAGAGTTCCTATTGACGTTGTTCGTTCTACGGCATTAAATAACGAATGACTTTAAAATGTCATAACCAACTGTTAATAGGTTGTGCTACGGCGAACATCTAATTCTTGTAATTTGGTATTAATGAAATTTGTGATTATAAATATTAGGTAACCGTTATTACTATGTATGAACTGTTGTATCTCTTTAGCCACACCCTTATTTTCCCTTCCCTATTCAATCATAAAACCGAATATTTTTTTCTGGGATTTGGAAAACAAAATACAATTTACTTGGAAATGCTGGGAACATAGAATAAAGATTTACACATGAGTAGCTAATAAACCTTTTAAACCAATTGTTTTTTGTGCAAAAAGACAAGTATTACGCAGTTCTCATTAGATGCCTGTTTGGTGTAATATAAATCATTGAATAATCTTGCACGTTGAAAACTTGTCACTCAGTGCCATCTTAATTCGTATAATTTTTCTAGGCATCTCTACTAAAATTTAAATTAAGATTGAGATGATATTAAAATCAGCTGCTCCAGTTGCTGTTTAAAATTGGAAGCCATGGTAAACCCTTTCATACCCAACTTTTTTTCTAGTGGATGTAGAGTTTCAAAACTATTTTTCCTTGAAAACGGTTGGATCAAGATACACGAAAAGCCTTTTTCCATAAAAATAGAAGTGTGCTACAGTGCAGTGCTAGAAGCTGCTAAATCTTTACCTTTCAATCCAATGCTCAATACAATTATCCTAGAATATTTACAGTAGTCCAATTGTATATGAAAAACGCAACCAAAGACAATCGAAATTGATAGGTTTTATCAGCTTTCAATAATATTGCACCATAACAAAGATACATGAAAAATCCATTTGCCGTCGTCAACGTAAACTGTCCCTGGCAGCACTGCTCCATCGGAATCCAATCAGACTAGTTGCAATAACTTCCGTTCTAGACCTGATACTTGTATCTTTTGGTGTTCAAATGAAAGGTAATAATCATATTTATTAGCTTTGTGAGCAAATCTTGTCTAAATCAAAAGTTATAGCTGTTTAAAAACGTTATTGTCCACAAACAACATATGCATGGAGGTGTTAAGCACCTCAAATCTTCGATGAAGAAATTCACCTTCCTCAGGGTATTTTCTTGTACATTATATGAGGTGCATTGGGTCAGTGAAAAGCTCTGGAAATTATCTCCAGATTAAACTATTAAACTGGTATAACTGTATTGAAAACAACACGTTACGCAATTTTGTTGATTTAAGACACAAGACTTCGAAGATCAATTTCTAAATTGTAAACTTGTATTTTAGCAATTCTTGCACGAATGCTACTATTTTGCTACTCGCTGAGAAATTTTAAATTAGTTTCAACTTTACATTGGTTTCAAACTCAAAATCATAAGTATGAGGCCAAATTACGCAGTAATTCTATCAGTGCAAGAAGTATTCATTAAAACTAAAGTATTTTGTTAAAAATCTTATCATCTAAAGAAATAGTTCGGGCTTACGATTTTCTATCATCGGTTCCGGCACGGCTTCTGATTTTCACGATTTATTATTTGCATCCAAATGGAAAGGAAAACCATTGATTAAAGGAGCTGTTATGATGATAGCAATTTTAAAATACTAATACAATTAATTAATTTCTCTTCGGAATGGCTTCGGATATTCGAAACCATTCATCCGGCCAATTTATAGATATATAAATTATTTGAGATTACCGCGGGAACCTCATAATAAAAATAGATAATCTGACAATCAGCGTATGAAGCAGATAACATTTCCAATATTGAATATGCCATCTGATTTCAATTGATTGCTGGATTGTCACAATTTGATAAATCTTTGAGTAGTGGCACCCCACGCGAATTTTTCTTATCACTGTGGCCACACCACACGGAACGTGTGCACTGAAATATTATATTTTCATTTAGCTACACGATGATGATTTACGATAAAAATTATATAATTAGCTAACAATCATATCAGCGAATTTGACTTCAAAAGCTAAGCGTTTGTCACAGCTTCACAGAATGGTTTTGCCTTTCTCTATTAATTAACACCATGAAATCACTTCACGGTAAGACCACAGAGTAGAGTACATTTGCTCCAAAAGTCATAAAATACATGTTCGAACAAAAGTATTGACAACACCAGGGGCGGCGAAAAACTTTACGCCCGAGTGGGTAGAAAGCATAGGATGAGGGGTCCATTAGTAACAATTTTTCCCTTTTCGCAATGCACACGCTTACATTACATTCACATTAAATCACGTTCGTTTATGCAAATGGAATTGTGGTACATCGATGTCTTCAAATGTGTGTAGTGCGAGATACATGCGTTGCGCATCTAAATTTTTTGAAATGGTTCAAAATTTCGAGTGGGTAATTACCCACTCGGTTATTTTCGGTATGGGTCGTACTACCCACGCTTTCCGCCGGCCCTAGACAACACCAATACTAATTGAAATTAGAGTAGCAAAGACGATTTCCTATTTTAGTATTATAAGGCCTCAAAGTCAATAAAGAAGCTTTGTTTGTGCCAATTTTAATGGTGAAATATAGAGAAATTGCCGAAAAAATCCGAGTAGATGAATGAATGGCTCTAACATGGGTAAACTAAGTTCTATATTATTTGTTTTATTATTCTTATTTAAAAGTACAAGAAAATTTTATTTGTGTAACATATGGCGTTTGTTCTGAATGGTAGTATGTGTAATTTTATGTCATTGTATGTTTTATGTAAAATTAAACGGAACACGGTAATGTTTCGTCACTGGCCCGTAGCCAGGATTTTGTTTCGGGAGGGGCTTAAAAATTATTGCATAAATGTATTAATTCTGATGATTTGAGATAGTCACTGGAAACTGAGCGTAATTATGAAAAGTGAAAACTATTCCAAAACTAAGCAAATAAACACTAAAAAACCCTAAAGGTATGTTGTCTGTTACAAGAAAGGCTATAGTGCATCGACGGATTTGATTATTATTAATTTATAAATTTCTCTAGTTACAAAAATGAATATTCAAGAGTTCAAAGTATTTAGGGCTGCTTGAAAATGCTACGCATTCTAGATTACACGTTTACAAGGTGTAGAAGATGCTAAATTGGAATGAGTAGAAAAATATCCATATACCCGTCTCACGAAACTTTACACGCATTTGCTAATCAGGAGAACGAAACCAACGTCAAGGTTATCTCCATGGATAGGAAGATATCAATGTGAAATCCAAGTTTTACGGTTGCAAAGGATGTCCGCCCAAAGTAAATGTCGGAATTTGCTTCAAATCTTCTGATAAGGCAGGCGATTTGTAGATGCGGAAAACAGATTTCACTCCTATTTTCATGATCAGGCGTCTTGCTACTATTACTAGTTCTGTGACTTCATCCGAAGTTTGCGTTAACTCAACTTTATGAAATTTTTAATTTAAATGATACTGATTATGTCGTAATCATAACAATCCTGAGAAAAACACATGTTTTGCCTTTCTCATATAGAAAGTTTATGCAATCACTCTAAAAATTGTCAACCTAATCCCGGCCGAGTGTCATATGCCATTCGACTCAGTTCGTAGAGATCGGAAAATGTCTGTGTGTATGTAAGTGTGAGTGTATGTGTGTAAGTGGAAAAAAAATGTCACCTGTGTTTCTCAGAGATGGCTGGACAGAGATGGCACAAACTTAGTCTCAAATGAAAGGTACAACCTTCCCATCGGCCGCTATTGATTTTTTTATTGATTGGACTTCCGGTTCCGGAGTTACGGGTTGAAGAGTGCAACTACACAGTAAATTCCCATATAAACTGAAATGAAAAATTCTCAAAGGGGGGAGTAAGGGAAAATTTCAAAATCGAATTTGCATTTTAGATGCCAAATGACTTTAAAATGCATGAAACGTTGAGATTTGATGAAACCTCGAAAAAAAATTTTTGACAAAAATTGACTTTTTTGGACTGGCATATTTTGCCTTTTTCATATAGAACGGTTATGCAATCACTCTAAAAATCGTCAACCTAATTTTTTTGACCTATAAAGGCTTAGGTAGGAGTATGCAATGAGGGGTTGCTACTTTAAAATTAAAACTATTTTAAAATTTCTTAACGCGTTGAAAATTTTCGGCAGGGCCCGGACCCCCCGGATCTTCCTCCTTAATCCGCCATGCCATGGAATCGTAGTTTGGACAAATGAGAAAGACACAATTGCACCACTAGGTGGATTAAATCAGGTTTTTTTTTCATTTTACTTTCGTGGAGAATGGGTTTAAGACTGTCTTCGACAATATTATCAGGCAAGTGAGAATAACTATCTATTTATTTAGCTATTTAAGTAGATTCTTATTAGATACTTTTTATATCATTGGACTTACGAATTAAAAATATCGTAGACTGATTTTCCTAGATCCCTGAAACTATAGTAAAAGTCAAAATGTAAAGTGAGTGCAAAAAACTGCTGACTTCACTACAAAGCAAGAATAAGAACCTTAGCTTTATTGAATTTCAGCGATCTTGCAAAACCGTTGGAACTTGAGATTACCCAAATTAAGTAAATATTAATTGTTAATATTATTGAACATTTGAAGGTTTAATTTCGGAATTCATGGGTTTTTGGACAATGTAAAATATATATATTTCAATGATTTAATCTACTAATGGAAACTACCCAGAATTTAATCTACTGAGCGAAACTGCTCAGAACTTGTTCACTAATCGAAAGAAAATTAGTTAGCACTGATTAACGAATGCTTCTAATTAACGTAAAATTTGGTAAATATAACATTGATGACACCACCAAAATAACTAGAAACTTTAAACTTATAAGCTGAATAATTTCAGCATCACTTGCTTCCGACACATGAAAGAGAACACATTGCACTTACATCTAATTTGCCGAAGAGGCTTTCTTTCAGAGTTGTCTGTTTTTAAATTACAGCAAATTATCCGTTTCCTGTGAAACTTTAGCGAAACTTTTTGTCAATTCGTTAAACAAATATGTGGACGCTCATCTGCTCAGTAATTGGTTTGTTTTTGAATACAAAAAATAGCTCTTGATTTTTTTACAATCATCATCAAATTTGAAAGAGATATATAACTTCTTGAAGAAAGTTGTAATATTTGTCTGATTATAGGTTTGTTTTACCACTATTTGGGAAAAAGTTTCAATTAAAGTTTTTGCACCTAACGCATCAAAGTTGAACGGATAACAAAGACGAAATGAGAAGATCAGAGCGCAATTCCGAAAGCACTCGTGGTGAGTGTATAAAAGATAAAAGATAGAAGAGTGATCTTGAATCGATTTCGATTGGTTGATTTTTTTCTCTCTTTTCTCTCTTATTTAAGATTATATCTCTCATTTTATTCCATGACGAGCAAAAACAGAACGAAAGACAGTCACATACTGAAGACATGAAATCGAAACACTTATCCAAACTTATTGGCTTATAGAATCAATCAGTCCCAACATTTTAGCCGCCCTTCGTGATTGGCTATTGTTTTACCACTTTTTGACCCGTCCACTTTTAAAAGAATTTTCTTCTACACGTTTTTTGCAGATATCACGGATTTATGGATTAACAGTGTATTAGTACGGAACGAATTACTCGTAAAATGAAATGAAGCGTCAATAAAAATGGTATTGCGTTAAAATGACGCGGCTGAACCGTTCTCAGACAAATTGAAATACTTTTTGTGTAGCACAGTACAGAGTGCACAGTGTGCCCTGACCTAATACAGAAATTCAAAATTGTGTGTAATTCAAAAACTTATCGTTGTTCATTTCTATCTCGCTATTGTACATTTCCGTGTCATCATCGTAGTTGCTGTCTTCATGTTCGCGAATATCTGATTTCTTCCTTGCTTCTCGCCCTCAATAATTGCCCTTCCGAATGGATTCCATTTCTCCCAAATGTGACAATAATCTGCGAGTATGCGGTATCCGATCTTGTAGCGGAACATTGATTTTCTCATCGTCCATATATAGTAGGATTTTAATTATAGCATTCTCACACACAACCATGTGTTTTAAGTTGATCGAAATGAATGGTTTCGTCTGTGCTAATTTGTTGAGCGCTAAATGCCTGATATGGTAGAACTGGATAAAGGCGGCTTCCGAAAGCCTAACCTCCATTTACACCTTCAGTAAATGTTCCACATTATGAATGCTCGGTCCTATGCGAATCATCAATAATTTTATAATCACCGTATTTGGCTGGAGCAACACTTCTTGCTTCTGCTACTCACTGATCTCGATAGATTACTACAGCAACAATTATAGTAACAGTTTATTTTATTCTTCAGACAAGGCACACAATATAAAAGTTACTATTTTTGTCGTTCGCTTCGCACTGGCTCGAGCAAAAGCATAAAGTACACTGAATTTCGTGACCATTGCCTTTGGTGGTTATAAATAGCTTTCTTCAACTTTTTCTCAATAATTTGTTTAAACCAAATCAGCAACAAATTTTGTTAAAAGTAGCCGGTTTTGTAAATTTATTTTTGAAAAATTTCGGGAGAAGCTTTAGCCCCTAGCCCCCTGGTTACGTGTCTGTAATCGTCATTTCGTCATTTCGTGAATTACGGTTTGTTAAATTGTGTCATGTTTGCAATTACGTCAATGATAAAATTCATATTTTTTGGTATGTAGTAAATACCATGTAATTTAACTAGTATGTTGTTATATCTGTCATAAGTGCGGAGCCTCCAAGATCCTGGCCCAATGTGCCCATGAATAGAAACAGTCAAAATTATAATTTTCATACAAATGGTAAATTACAAAAGAGAGTTAAACGTAACCATTAATTTGCACATAATTTGTTGAGGGTTTAGACTACAAGCATCCATTGAAATTTTTATGCTAAAACGACATTCAATTAGCAAGGTAATGATAGATATGAATTATCTTAATCTTAATACTCAAGGAAGAGAATTCGGGGGTGGATACCAAGAAAGTTAAAAATACAAAACAGTAACAAAGTTTGCTGCATGGGACACTAATCCCGCACTGCGTATAATTTCTTAAACGTTCGAGTGAACTAGTCCCATTTCCTTCAATTTCCAATAGTTTAACATTATTTTTACACACACTTTATTGCGATTTTTATAGTCATTATTTGATTCATTGATTCAAATTGATACTATTAAATTACTTGCGATCATCTGTTCAAATCCTGTATCTCATATATCACTTAACATGATTATCTTCATCACATGCTACGGAAGACAGATTATCGAGATTGCCAACCGTAATCGTGCCTCCCACAAGTAAGGGGTCAAGTAATTGATAATGCATTCAAGATTAGATTGAATAACCAAGACAAGTCACGCGATGAACTAAATACTTTCACTAGCGCATCTTACACCCAAGTTCACGACCAGCCTGTACACAGTAGCAACTAGCAGCCTGTTGACAGTTGTATATGCTATCTTTGCTCTACGGAAACCACATAGTATGTGTACAGAAAATACCTGGCAATCTGCTACTCTATCACACGCAATTTGTTTACGACTGGGCCTCGTTTGTCTAGTTCCGACTAACTGTACGGCTAATGGTGATATAGTCGAGCATGTCGAAACTGCAATTGATGCATTCAACGAAAGCTACCTGGTTGTTGAATTACATCTCGACAACTTCAGTGCATCTCTGAATCGGACCAGAGCGTTTATCTTTATTGCACTAGCTCAATTACAGTTTTGTATTGTTTAAATTGTCTAGAGCTAACATATTTCATCAAACAAAACCTACCTATACCTACCGGTCCCACCAGGAAGCGTTGTTTTATTTACGTCCATTCAAAGAGTAAGTGATTGTGTTATTCATGAGATGTCCGTTGTTATCATACTCAACCGAAATTTGAAAATATGTGACCCTGAAGTTTCGCTATCGCTTCATGATGGAAAAAATCACGCCAATATGTCAGTTAAAAATGAAAACATTATATATTGTAATTAAATTTGAATGTATCAACCTAATAGTGACTTGGGACGTTTCTTACAACTATAAACACATTTACTTTATGTTACGTTAATCAATGTGCATTATTTTCAGGTGTTTTTAGGATATAAGCCCCGACTCATCTAGAAAATAACTTTGTGATTTCTGTTACGTTTACATATTTTCAAATTGTTGCTATGTTTTAATTTTGTTGGTTATTTTCGGCAAATTTGAAACTAAGAGAAACAAAAGCAATGAAATTGAAAGACGGATAGGTATTCTAGAGCGAATCAGTTATAAACTTAGAACGGAAAACTAGGACTAGGCAGGCTCATATGGACATGATCGAAAGGAAATGTGAAGAATTATTTGCCTTCTGCTAAGTAGGAGTTGGGCGTTGCACCCAAGTCTACCGCATGGTCTATGGTAGAACATAACTCATCATCATGTTTTACCGCCGACGCCTAGTCCTAGCTCTCCGTTCTAAGTTTACAACTGATTCGCTCTAGAATACCTATCCGTCTTTCAATTTCATTGCTTTCGTTTCTCTTAGTCTCAAATTTGCCGAAAATAACCAACAAAATTGATACAGTAAATTTTTAAATTATAATCATCCTGACGACGCCAGTAGTTGAGTAGTAAGTGTTACCACCACTCACCCCAGTGGGTCTGGGTTCAATCCCTGTCGAGGTCGTTGAGATTTTCTGAGGTGAAAAATCTGTGGTCACGTCTTACTTCGTAAAGGAAGTACAGCCGTTGGCCCCGGTTCATATGTTAATGAGCCTATTTCTAGGGTCCAGATGGTGTTGTGATCTCTTTGGCGTCGATGATTGGCTCTTAGTTTCGACAGAGGTCTGCAGTATATGTATACTTCAATAAATATCGCTTATTGCTTATCTTTTTATTACTCATCACTTTTTTTTATAAATATCGACCTGACTGAACCATGGGTCTTTGTTATGTTTTCAATATGTGCAATCGAGTATCCCTGATTCCATTCATCTGAAATCACAAAGCGGACCATTTTGTATGCTGTGCTGAATAGAATACTAGTCGGAGAAACATACAAAAATATTTCAGTTTGCTTATATAAGGAAACTAATAAACTTTTTTCTGAGAGAACTAACACTGTTGAGCATTGTCTTTTAAAACTAGGCAGTTGCCCTATATGCTAAGAGGCAAGAAGCCCATGTAAACAATCCGGAATATATTTAAAAAAATTAAGTTTTTATTCAAAGTATTTCTTGAAGTGAATAACTGGCTCTTTGAAAACTAATCCAAAACATTAAACAAGTATAAACCTCGCGAGGCACCCACAGCAATTAATCAAACAGGACTGCCATGAATAATAATAAAATTTGCTTGTTTTGAAGTCGTCTACTTTTTTGCTTAATGATTATATTAACATTAATTGGTTAAAGTAGCGCTTTTCGGGAATTTATTTTCAATGCGACCCAGTTTTCCATACCAATTTCCATATATTCTTTATAATTTAAATTTAAATCTTTATAAATTTAAATTTAAATTTTTAACAGTTACCTTAGGCTGAATCGGACGGGTCTGGTGGAGCAGGTATTCAGATGGCAGTACGACTATTCCACCACACATTATATATTTAACCCTTTATAAGGCAATGGGAACTATATTGCCACCTTTTCGTTTCGTTCATAACTTTATAAGGCAATGGCAACTATATTGCCACCTTTTCGTTTCGTTCATAACGCAGAAATATGAAGTGAGAAGTGTTCCAATCTTATGAAATCTACTTGTTGGAGTCTGGCAACTCTTCTTATTACTTTTTATTGAGATACAGTGAAAAGTGTCAGATTGGTGAAGAGTTTTTTGAAAAAAAAATACGGCGATTTCCTTTTGGATAATAAAATTAGCTCGATTTTGAAAAAAATACTCTAGACCCTATAAGTTGGTGGTGCAAATTTGTAAAAACAACTATTGTTAATCAGGTAATAACCAGTAACGCACCTTAAATTCTTTCTGAATTTCCGATCCAGCTCGATTTGTCTTTATATTTCCATCAATCTCGTTGGAAATACATCAACCATTACGAAGACTGATACAACGTTTTTCATTGTTTTGCCATTCTCAAAACAAAAATCATTATAATGGAAAAATCGTGATTAAAGCAACAAATAAAAGTGAAAAAATAAAAGGTTAGTGTTTTGGAAAGCTTGAGGCTCCTATTTTATGGAATGATTTTTGTTTGGGTGAAACAGAGATATTTTCGAGACGCTCACCACTTTTGTGCGATATGAGCGTACGGGGCTATTCGGACCCCCTATTCCGTCATCCACCGTTCAGCGGCTTGCGGCTACGCACACCATTGCACATGCCACAGCAAAGAAAATACATGTGCCGCCAATAGACAGCTGTGACATACCAGATTAAGTTTTTGTAAAGCATTTTTTTTGCTTCTTAAGGAGTGTCTCTTGTAACTAATTCATAGGTAAACATAATTCCATTGTAAACAAATTAAAGAAAAATGACAGTCTGAATTGCCCCGTAGGGAGGTCCGAATCACCCCTACATTGTAAAAGGATGGAAAAACGTAGAGGTTTGCAAATCGTCGCCTAGCGCTGCCATTGAGTGGTGGAAATGAACATTTTATGGCATCAAAATGTAGCTGAGGTTCCAAACTAACAATTAGGACTTTTGACCGGTAACTTTTTTCACATCTATTCACCTAAAAGGGCGATTTGCTTAAGTAGGTCCGAATAGTCCCGGGTTCCCCTATATTCTAAACTAAGTGAAAAAAACCGTGTTTCTATTAATATAACATCCATTAATAGCCCCAAACTCTGGGCCTTATAAAAGGTTAAAAAGAAATGTGACATACTGAAAAATATAATCAAATCAAATAATTTTGCATAGAAATGCTACGTGGATTGGTATATTATTCAATATTGAAGCGGTTCTAACACCATTTTCAAATAACAAAGATTGAAATATTACACAACTAGTCAGTTCAGACTGGATTTGTAATCAAATTAAGCCTTCAGCTCTTTTGCATACAATTGCTATCAGTAGTATACGCACTGCTACCATCCGTGTTATAAATAAAAACAATTGACTTCGGCACAATTTTGTTAATCCGAAAAATTCCTTGACGTCAATCCACTCGATGACCGATGAGTGTGTAGACAGACAGTTTTCTCAATTGCAAAAATGCAGTAAACGCAAATTATTCCCTATTAAGAATCATAAAAAATATGTTCTACCGGTTGGTGATACCTACTAAGAGGGACTCATTCTCCATCTGCAGGGCAAATTTTTATCTCTTAGAATATCACTGTCCGAGATCGTAAAGTGACATCACCTTGGTCTCCTACGCTGAGCACTACGCGAAGCCCGATACCGTAAAGAAAACGTTCCCTCATTCATTTTATTAGTGTAGCGTTTGTGTAAAAAGCATGATTAAGCTTATAAAAATACCACAATAAATGAAACTTTTCATGAACTTTTGCTTGCTCAATACCGACCTTTAATGGTCAATTTTTCATTTTTTCTAAAAATCTCATTGGTGCTCTTTAGCTCTAAATAGTCTAGCTTTTAACTTTTGAAAATTAAAAATTGTAATATCACTGATAACTCGTAAACTGTTCAATGTATCCAATTTTATTTCAAATCAAAACTTTGCGTTTTCGGTTGAACTCACCGAAAAAAATTCTTGAAATATTTTTTTTTTGTTTTTTTTTAACATGTGTAGTCTGCAATTGCTATAAACAATGTTGGATGATTTTTATCATGAACCGTTATTTGATTATTTAGAACCATGTTGGAAAGAGGCTCTCGAATTACTTCAGATATATATTTGGCAACCATATGTGATCTTTTGAGGTGATAGTAATGAAGACTGTATATTTTATTTGAGTGCCATAAACTAATGTACAACAAATTGTGCTGCATTCTCATAAGAATCTTCCACCATGAAAAACCATGGTTAGTCGTCTGATACGGCATTAGCACACCCAAAACTCGGCCGTAATACATTTACGGTAATAAAGAAAAATGCTCTAATAGCAAGCTGCAAGACGATTAATACTGAAATTGAAACAATATTCCCTAAAAGGCAAAACCAACACATTCAAATCCTCTCTGCGTCGCACTCATGTTTCATCAATTCTTATACAATAAAAATTAACTTGTCTAGAAGAGTGTAGCATCTCACTTGTATTGCGCATCAAGCAAAGCGAACACAATATGGATAAAGACGAGTTTCGACTTTCTTCGGCGTACACTCGGTTAGCTCCAAAGCACAATCACTCGGAATAGTATTGGGTATTTCGGACGGTGTTAAATTGAAATTTGTTTTCTATCAAAGAACGTGAACAACAAATCATGAACAATCCTTCCTGTCATGTACGGGAAGCAAGACCACACACTTGTCTGGATCTAAGTACCATATCTGGACCTGATTAACATCCGGACCTGGTAATGGGAAAAGGGAATGAACTAGATCTGGGTACTGGTCCAGATCCGGGAACTGGTTCGGATTCAAGAACTGGCTTGGATTCGGAATATGCTATATAATACCTACCCTGTAAAAAAATCCCTCATTCCGGCTGGTTTCTGCCAATATTGAGGCGGATTCCAGCGTGACTTCTGTGAGCCCAGGCTACATTTCCACCTTCAGTAAAAAGGAATAAGGGCATTGTTTAAGGACATTGTTTATTATTTTTTATAGCACGTCCCAACACATTTTTGAAAAAAGTTCACATTAATTGTTTCAAAACAGAATTACAAGATGCACATTCCCCGCCAATTATGTACTGCAGGGACGAGGCGCTACCACATTTGTGGCTTTTCTTATAGCTTCCCGATTTTGTGATACCGTTATCGTGTCGATAAAAAAGGGTATTTAAGTAACTTTACGCTTGTCCGGACATGCCGCAGACCCTGTTGATTCGCATTTAATGCCAATATACCCTGACTCCTGCGTGTAGAAGACAAAAGGTTAAGTCACCAGGAAACTCTAAGCTTGGTCATATGACCCCATTCCACGCTTTTCGAAACTTTCTTCCTTCAACTCCTCGCACTTCCTTGAGTACTATGGCTCTTAATATTGAAAAATATTTCACACCTTCCAGTTCCTTGTTAATTAAATGTCGTTACAATATAAAAAAGAGAAAAAATACTCACTTTTAGTCGTTAATAAAAAAATAACTTTTGCGTCCCCAGCCCCCATTTCATTGAAAATAACCAACCAAACATGATCCGGTTTTTAGGAAACGATCACAAAATTTGTCTAATTTTAGAAACCGATGCCAACTTTCCGAAAATGACCGTAGTTCCGGATATATTGTTGAAAGTATTGGAAATATTATTGAAAGTATTTTCCAGAAAACGAAAAAACTTTCATACCGATTTTCAAACGAGCCTTGCAACGCATAAAGCTTCACGATTTCGTAAAACAAATGCTTTGGAAAATATTCTGTGGGTTCTTGGTCGAATTGGCCACTGCGCGGGGTATTCCGGGAACCTGGTTCTCCCGGCAAAGAGGACACTTTTTGACCGATTACCAAACACGTTCTGCGGCATGTGAAATTTTATGATTTTGCAAAACGAGTACGCTGGAGGACATTTTGAGGGTTATGGTCGAATTGTGCACACCCCGGGGTATTCCAGGAACCTGTTTCTCCCGGCAAAGAGGACTGGTCGACTGCAGTTACAAAACCCGTCTTTTAGACTGGTCGAAAAGCAGTTACAAAACCCGTCTTTTAGCATGTCAAACTTTTTGATTTTGTAAAACAAGGGCACTGACGGACATTTTGCGGGTTTGGTAGAATTGGCCGGGATATTCCGGGAACCGATCGAAAACAAAAGATAGAGATAGATGCAAGATCATAAAGCCTCAATTGCCGCAGAATGGGGTTTAGAGCGGATCAAAAAATGTCCCCCGTCCCGATGGAACCAGATTCTAGGAACATCTCGGACAATAACCAATTTCACCAAAAACCCTCAAAATGTTCCCAAACGTTTCGAAAAATCAAGCAGCTTGATATGCTCCAAGAGGGGTTTTAGAACAAGTAAAAAATGTCCTCCTTTCCAGTGTAACCGGATGAAAATAGTCCTCTTTGTCAGAAGAACCAAGTTCTCAGAATACACGGGTGTGTGGCCATTTCGACCAAACACTCTCTAAATGTTCTCCAATTGTTTTTGCAAAATCGAAGATGGGTTTTATAACCGTTCGAAAAGTGCCCACTTGGCCGGATAAACCAGGCTCCCGCAATACCCCGGGGTGGGAGGAATTCATTCATCAAAGTTGTGCAGTTGTTTTGCAAAGTCATGAAGTTTGATATGCTGCAAGACGAATTTTGTAATCGGTCGACAAGTGACCTCATTGCCGGAGGAATCAAGTTCCCACAATATACCACGGTGTGGCCAATTCATCCGACAATCCTCAAAAAGTTCTTCGGTGCACTTGTTTTGCAATATCATGAAGTTTTAAATGCCTCTAGACGGGTTTTGTAACCAGTCGAAAAGTGATCTCTTTGCCGGAGGAACCAGGTTTCCGCAATACCTCAGGGGATAACCAGATCATTAAAAAAAAACCCTTAAAACGTTCTCCAGTGCAAAATAATGAAGTTTGACATACCGCAAGACGGGTTTTTTAACCGGCCAAAAAGTGTCCTCTTTGCAGAGGTACCAGGTTCCCACAATATCCCGCGATGTGGCCAATTCATCCAAAAATCCTCAAAATGTTCCCGCTCCGCCCATTACTAGTTTCTCTAGTTTCCAATAATTTTCGGCATTTTTTTATTTTGTTATTTATTCTTTTATCCACTTTACATTTGAAAACAAAACTAGCTATTCCAGAATCTTTTGATGGAGGCTCAGTTTGCGCCCTTTTTGTTGTTTACCTTGACTTCCTTTTCAGTTGGACTTTAACGTAATTATTTAATATGTACCTGGAAATACCTCACTTACTTTTTAAAGCAGATCAAGATTTCAGCTCTCCTTAAGGTCAGCGCCCTTGGCAAGACCAACCTGCTCAACCACTCGTTATGGGCCTGAACACATTATGTCAAGTGCATTTGTTTATTTTACACAACTAATTGCAGTAGAAATCGTCATATCCCACTGAAAATTGTCAATATAGCAAAGAAATAAATATATTTTAAAACAGATATGAGAAACATTGTCTTCCCTTCTCTAAAAAACGGTGCACATTAACGATTAAAGCACCACCGGAGAGAGTTGGGGTAGGAAGATTTCAGGAAAATTCGAGGGTTATCAAATTAAAATATTGTCAACACTTTACACCACTACGCGCGGCATAGCGTGGTAGAGATTGGAATATAAACAACCGTAACGGATTGCTAATGAGATTATGTCTTCCTACGTCTTAGCTACTTTTTAACATAACAGATATAATTAGTACATTCAAGCACATGTTCCAAAATTAGATACTTGAAGAGCATTCACAGATAACGTGAAGCTAGTTGACGTCCCAATTATCATATTTCATCCCATTTACTCCAATAGATCGTACAGAAACTCGAATTGATTAATCGCTCCTGCGGAAAGACTAGCTAATTCCCATATGGTGAATTACACGAAATAAACAGTTCGCCAAAACAACAGAACTGTTTTGACGACCGGAGAACCGTAAACATCCAAACAAACAGTCCGCAGGTTCGTTGAAAGTACATCAGTCACCTAGCCAACGGCCTATCACAGCCGTCTTGAAGAGCGTAATATATATGTATATTAAACTTATGTTTTTCAAAGAAAAAAAATCCATTGTTTTCGCTCAAATATTTACATTGCGGACCGATATTGTATCAAATTGCACCGCGCTTACCTCCATGCTCCTGCTGCAAACGCATTTCGATATTAGATTCTCCCATTTTCTCACTGGATGCGATTCGAGACACACACACGCTGGTCAGATGAACTGTAGCTGTCAACCCGTATCCGAAAAAAAAGTACTGAACTCTGTCACCGCGCACTTTCCGCCATACAGATATTCCTTAATGCGCGCACTTCAGCCCAACCACCCACACGCTAAGAAACAGGTATCCTTAGAGCACCGCTAACACGTGCCACTGACAGGAACTGTAGCACCCGCGCGCGAACAGTAGGAAACGGTTCACTTCTTCTGCGTACGACGCCCGATGAACGAATAACGACAGCCAACCTCCGGACGCTTCATGGAGGCAATTTTCAAAAGTGAACGCCTCTCTCTACGGGCACTACATACACTCGGTAGCCACCATATCGCACTTGGAGCGCAAGTATATTGCTATAGCTGCTTCCTTAGATTTATTTTTGGATTTGCTCCGAACGGGTTGCTACCAAGCGAGAAATTATATTCAATTCGGCCATAAAGACAACAGTGGCATTTGGAGTTCGCAAGTTTAGCCTGACAGTTTACTTACTGTGTTTTGTGAATAATAATTATTTTGGCAATTGCTAGTCCTTGGCGAATACGAAACAAAATATTCAGTTTATGCTGGAATACGCTATAGATCCTCTATACTGGATATTTGAACCGGTAAAATTTTTAACCTCTTTTCGGAACACATACAAGAATTTTCAAACTTCTATAATAAGGGAATGTGGTCGGTTGTCGGCACCCTTTTGTATTTGACACATAACATTTCTCCAATGGCATAATATAAGCACATAAGCATACCAATGCTAGAGGTCTCAGCTGGTGAAGGAATAATTTATTCCGTCAGTATGAAAAATATTACTGACAATTTAGTGAAATGATATTTTTTTGCCATTCAGAAAAATGTAGTTGTCGGTTGTCGGAACCCTAACAAAATTTAGTAAAAATGGCACAACATGAATAAAAATTACCAACATTCAAAGAGTTACTTTACTTTTAACTTCATTCCTCATCACTGGCGGATCGCGTTCATATTTACAGGGTGGCCAACTTATACCACACAGAGTTGAATTAGATTATTTATTAAAAGTTAATATGTTACCCAAGTAACCAATAGGCATGTAAAAGTGCATTTTAAAAACCGCTTTTTGCAAAATAGACCGCTCCATTATTGCTGCGCCATGAAAATATTTTTTATAGCTTTTCGTCCTTCGAAATGCTGATTAATGACAAGAAGTTTTCAAATAGTTTATTGAAAGCAAGTTTACAATAGTTATTTATGAAAATTCTAATACACTGCAAGAAGCATCTGAAATCCAAATAAAATATTTCTTTATTAAATATACTAGTACATACTTGGTGGTTACTTGGGTAATGTTGGGTTCCGAGATGATCTATAGAACCCAAAAATTGGTGCTCGCCGTCAGTCGAAAACCAAAGATGGCGGAGACTTCAAAATTCAAACTGGTGACTTTTCCTTGGCGCGTTATCATATGAAACCGTACAATGTGGATATTTCTCACTTGCAAATATTGTAATAGTAGGATGTCTCCATATGCAAAATTGATTTTCGTCACCATACAAAAATCCAACATGTCGAAGCTATAGTAAAAACCGAAACTCAGTCTAGTCCCCGGCGGTGAATTTAGCTTACGCCGACGGAGAGTTCTCCGACGAAGAGAGTTCTCCCGATACCAATTCTTCTTTGGTTTGAGCCCTTTGGTTCCCCTCTCGTTCCATTTCACTCCACTTCCCCGATGAGCCATTCAGCTCCCGCCATTACTGGTTCGCGAACCACTCGGTCTAGTACCAGACAATGGATCTACCCTACTCCAACGGAGAATTTCATGGCGAGAGAGGTTCTCGCGAAACCGAGCGGTAGATTTCTCCCGATATCGATGTTCGCTTCCGTGAGCCATTTAGCTCCCCGCTTCGTCCCGATCTATTCGGTCTAGTCCCCGGTGGTAGACCTAGCCTACTCAACGGACCAGCCAGTAGGTGCTGAGGTCCATCCAGCGATTCCAGGTGGAGCATAGCTTCCGGTTCACTGGTACCCCAACGACCCACTGCTAGCTATTCAACGCTACCCGGTAGGGTATCGAGGTCGGTCCAGCGATTCCGGTGAAGCCTTACGTCCGGTTCACTAAAGTCCCGACGACTCCAATCCAGTGCTACGTCGCGTACTACTTACTCAACTGGTCCCCGGCGGTGGACCTATTCTACAAAATCGGAGAGTTCTTCGGCGGTGGAATTTCACTCGAAATCCCATTTGTGGCTTCACAACGACTTTCTAGCCAATGGCGCAACTTTGTTGGCCCCTTCGCCACTTCCTCTGCAGCTCGAAGAGTATACTCGTAATCACTCTGTTGACAGCGCCCCAGTAATGCTCGTCGTGGCATATCTTTTCGCCGATATTTTCAACTGCCACACTAGGCATACCCCTACGAACTACTTCGAACCTAGGGCATTCGAAGATCACGTGTTCCTGAGTCACTTGCACGTTCACACACTCCGGACAAAGGGGTGACGAAGCATGTCCAAACCGATGCAAGTACTTCCGAAAGCATCCGTGCCCGGACAAAAACTGCGTCAAATGTCCATGCTTCCTATGCACCCAAACCGACACATTTGGAATGAGTTGGTGGGTCCACCTTTCTCCGCGTTGTCCCACTCTTGCTGCCATTTAGGCAACGAGTCCGCTTGGACCAGTCTCCTTGCATTACGTGCAGTTATCCGCTGATAGCATTCCACGTCCTCAGCCAGAGTGATGCAGATAAGGATGTAAATACTCGCGACTCGTACGGCTATTAGCCGGAATGTCCTGTTCAGCTTTTCACGGTTCCGCTTGGTTTTCAGCACAGCACCTCAGGCAGGAACCCCATCTCGGAGTAGCGATAACGAAATAGTAGTATAGCAGACGTCTCGTACTGCTTCTCGGGCCACCGACGTTTGGCATGATTCTCGCTATTGCGTTCGTTACCTTCGCCGACTTTCCACAGGCGTAGTCGACGTGGTTGTTGAAGCTCAACCGGTCGTCGATTATCACTCCCAACTGCTTCAAGTGTCTAACCCATCTCCTTTAGTGACACGTCGTCCACGAAACCCACGATTTTCACTTTCCTGGCCAGCCGCAGTATAGAGACCCCATCGTATCCCGTTCCAAAGAGTTGGACCGATAATGGAGCCCTGGGGAACGCCCGCTGTGACTCGCATTGACTTCTGCCCTTCGCTCGTCTCGTACAGCGGTACTCTGCTCTGAAAGTAGCTCTTCAGGAGCTGGCATAAATATTTGGGAACCCTCATTCTGTACAGCGCTGCAGCGATGGCTTCCCAACTGGCCCTGTTAAATGCATTCTTCACATCTATCGTGACCACAGCGCAGTATCGTTCTCCTCTTCACTTCTGTTTAGATGTCTTCTCAGCACTCTCGAGCACTGTTCTAATTGCATCCACTGTCGATGCTCCTTTGCGGAATCCGAACTGCATCTTGGACAGTCCGCGCTCACCTTCCGTGAATTTCGTCAACCTGTTAAGGATGATCCTTTCCAGGAGTTTTCCGAGTGACCTTTGACATTTGACCTGTAATCTTTGACCTTTGACCTCAAGGGATAGCGATAACGAGTAGCGGGTTGTCCGGCGGATAGCGTATTGGTTCAAAGTTTTCAGAACAAAATTCTGAAAATGATTTTGAAGCGTCCTCCCTGGTTTAGGACAATCGAATTATACAGACTAGCAAACATAGAAGCATTATAAATTATGATGAACGGTATTATAAGCAATTTCCGACAAGAAATCGTTGAGGCAAGGAAACGCCATCGGAAGAGACAACTTTGGAGATGCACTTCTACGGAACATCCGACCGGCGGTTAAAAGAGCCCCCCTTCAATACTACAACCGGATCTGGGAGGGCGGGCCCCTACCGGAGTCATGTCAAACAGCCCTTGTCGTTCCGATTTCCAATAGAGTTCAGAGAACCAGGACGGCCAAAGACTTTCGGCCCATTAGCCTACTCCCCTGCACCGCCGGAAAGACCCGAACAGAACAGTCAACAGAAGGCTAATCACAACCCTTGAGCAAGACTAGTTACTGCACCACCAGCAACATGCCTTCTGGAGAGTCAAGGGCACAGGATCCTACCTAGCATCTCTGGGGGAACCCCTAGCCAAGGCAGAGCAGGACGGTCTACACACCAACATCGCTGCACTAGACATAGACAAGGCATACAACACCGTATGGCGAAGGGGTGTGCTCCGGCTGTTCGACCGCTGAGGAACTCGCAGAAACCTCGGTCGAAAATCGCCAATTCCGGTTCGGAGTCGGCGGCTGCGAATCCAGAATATTATCAGAGGAAAACGGAGTAGCGCGGTTATTTGTTCTGGCGATCACCCTTTTCCTCATTAGCATGGAGACGATATACGCCACCTTGCCCAAGGGGATTCTCATATTCATTTACGCGGATGACATCGCCCTGGTCGCTACCAGAAGGAACAAAGGCCGTATCTGCATAAAATTGCAAACTTCAGTTGCATGTCGATTTCCTCCAAGAACTGCTACACCCGCCGGATTTATTATGGCAACGAGATTACCGGATGGAACCTCGCAGCAATGACCAACATAACGGCCCCTCTGTACCATCCGGATCCATCCGGACTGCATTGAAACTACTGCCCAGAACAGCAGCCGGAAGCACCTGCGTCCTTCCGTTTCGATGGAAGATCGCCCTGTTGGCCCTCCGGCGGGCACTAGGGGTCCTCGAGCGCACGTCAAGAGATGACGACTCGGCAATGATAAGAATAGTCAGAGAGGTGTACGTCGAATTCGCTAGATCTCCCCTACCATCCCTAGCCCGACTGTACCGGGTATGGCTTCCACCATGGAACGCCAGAGCCCCCCAGATCGACACAAGCCTATCCCAGTCAATCCGGCCCGGAGGAGCCCCTGAAGTCGCTCGTTCAGCCTACAATCAACTAGTGGAGGGCCGATTCTCGAATCATACTCGGATCTATACCGACCGATCCAGAAAGGATTTCGAGACCGCAGTCGGAGTCTGCGACCGCGAGAAGGGCTCATCCTTCCCGACAGAGTACTCAGTATTTTCCGCCGAAGCCGCAGTCATCGACCTGGGCCTGGCTCGAAAGCCACAAGATACAGCAACCATGATATTCACCGACTCCCTCTCGGTATTCCGCGCATTTGAGAACGGACAATCCCGAAACCCCTTTGTCCAGGCCATGAAGATGAACACCGATCCACTCATCACACTATGCTGGATCCTCGAGCACTGTAGCATACAGGGGAACATCGGTGCAGACTACCTGGTAACGCTGAGTCGGAGTGCCAGGAGGACTCTAACCAAGGAAGTATCAGCCGTGGACATCATTCGGCACTTCGGCGAAGTCCACTTTAACAACCACTAGCAGGCGTCCCAGGGACACCTGCAGAAAATTAAAGGGGTACTCGGGAAATGAAACGACCACCGGGACTGTAAGGAACAAATGGTCCAATCCCGATTGCGGTTTGGACACACGTCATCCCGCCCCAAATCGGCCCCGCACCCTGGCCAACGTCCCGATACCTCTTTGTCCCGGCCATGGAGATGAACCTCGATCCGCTCACCACATTATGCTGAATCCCCGTGCTCTGCAACATACAGGAATATCGAAGCAGACTACCTGGCACCGATGGGTCGGAGAACCAGGAGGACGCTAATCAAGGAAGTGCCAGTCATGGACATCATTCGGCATTTCGGTGAAGTCCTTAACAGTAACTTCATCGACCACCGACAGGCGTCCCAGGGACATATGCAGAAAATAAAGGGGCCCGTCTGGACTGGAAGGAACAGAAAGTTCTGTCCCGATTGCAAATCGGACACACGACATCACGCCCTAAATCCGCCACGCCCTGGCCAACGACCCCGTAAGGAAAGAAATCGTCTCTTAAACTTCTTTAAAGACGCCGGTCCTTTCGACAACATCTAAGCAGGACTTCATTACCAATGAGCCCTGCCTGCCTCTGGTGCTGGACAGATGGCCCATGACCCAACAAGACCAAACAGGAGGAACTCCAATCCAAGACCCACAGGAGGCCGCGGACCACCGGGATGTCGCCCGTAGTCTGACCCAAAACCATTAATGGGCCCTCTGCCACTTCCTCCCGTGTTGGAAAGGTCACTTGTGATCCAACACAACCAGCAGACAGCGAGAACTTCAACCAAGATACATAATCGGCAAAAATCACTTAACTGCAAAAACATATTATATCTTCATAATAATTAACAGAAGCGTGTGAGCAATGGGGATGAAAAGTCACCACTTGTGGCTGAGCACTAGACTGCTCAGAAAAATAATGAATTTTTGAAAACTTATGTGGGGTTTGTTCTGAATGTTAATAAGTGTGATTATACTTCACTGGGCATAGAAAGTACATTTATCATGTAGAATTAAACGGTTATATTTCGTCATTTCGTAAATTGCGGTTTGTTAAATTGTGTCAATTCATATTTTTTGACGTATGCTTTCACGACAAAGTTCAACGTCAATCATCCTGTAGATTTAGTAGAATTTATCATCGCTCCTTACCGCAGGCTTTTCACGTCATCTTCATGCAGATAATAAGTATGGTTTGCTAATCGTAAATGCAATCGATTCTATTTCCTGCCTTGTGACGTAAACATAATTTCTACCTATATCGAATAAAGTGTCCTTCGCGCTATAAATAGCTCCAAAAACTCGGTATGACTAACCTAGAACTTTGGCTGATTCCTTGATAAAGTGTCCGTTAGTAACAGTATAGGTATGATGGAACAAATATCAGCCCAAACTGTAAGCAATTTTAACAATTGCTTGTTAAAGTGGACTTAATGGAATAAGAGTCATTTTGCTCGCTTTACTAAACACTATCCAGCCGTAATCGCACGCGCTTCTTACCTAGAAGCATTTCAACACAAGCTCAAGTGGTCCGAGACGAGGGTGTAACAACTAAATTTGATTGCCAGTTTTTGACGTCATCAGTTTTTTAAGAAGGGGCTGAATAATGATCGTTTAATATTCAGCTCAATTCCCGTTACTGCATGGCCTAATTTACACCTAATCTAGCTACTCTCGCCCAAATAATTCACATTAGGCAACCTAACGCTTGACCTAAGAATAAGAAAGGATGGGATCAAGGTCACTGTCAATCTCAAATTTAATCGAATCAAACATTTCGCGTGGCAATGTTCATTTCATGAAAGTATCTTCTCGTTTGCAGAACTGTTGTTAACATCGATTATGAGCGCGTGTTGAGTGCATTAATCAAAATGCATTAGTAAGAAGTTTGACATTGATGAAAATTGATTGCACGTTAGATGATCAGTGAGGTGCAATTATGCAAATTAACTAAGTTGTACCGGGTGCAGATTGTAAACTTATCCAACTTCCTTTTGTTGTTAACACTTAGAGGCGTGTCACGGCTTACATTCCATGTCAAATATTTTCTAATTCAATTAGTTATTGACACGGCTCAATGCGATAGTTTAACTGAGCCGCGGGTACAATGTGTAAAAATAGAAAAATGAACGCGTTAGTTTCCGGCGTGTTGGATCTTGTGATTTTGTTTACTGTTGCGTGTTGAGATCCCTTTTCTGTGTTGCCCACCGCAACTTTAGAGTCACGGAGTCATCTCTCAAGTTCTGTTGTATTTACGGTGCTGAATTATTATCCGTCTTCTTCGGAGTTTGCTTCTTCATTGATGGTACTGGCTGTTGGTTTGAAGGCTCTAGATGCAATCTTTCTTACATCGCTGTTGGTACAGGCAGTGGGTTCAAAACACACCAAACGTTACTGGATTTGATTGTGTTTAGCAGCTTATGCCGTGGAGTTTTTGTTGGTGTAGGGTCTAGTAGGTTGATTTTACTTAGCGGCTTTGGTGCATGACTTTCTGCAACCGCCCATCTGGTTACAGTCTAAACAGAGTAGATGCGCAGCGCAAGTTCGGCAAACCCCATAACAAAACATGTCGTTAAATATGTTTTGTAACAGATTCCACTTATCCCTATTTCGCCATGATTTTTAACGTGGTCTAATGTAATGCACGATGCTAAGTCGTGTAAACGTACTTCGATTTTATCGTTATGCATCCATACGTGGACCTAAGCTTTGACGCTGTCAATTTCGACGCAGTGTTGCATGTTGTTCTGCGCAAGGAAGATGCCTTCATTGGTTGAATTTCTAAACGTTATTAACTTTTGGGAGGTTAGGTGCCATAGTACCATCGCTTTCATTTTTTGTGGCTCACACATTTCACTGCGCACCCGGTAGTAAATGGTAAGTAAAACTGATTGTTTCCTTAACTGATAGCTTTTATTGTGCAATATTTTGCTTCTACTCTGTGCGAAACAGTACGGTAGGCTAATGACAAATGTTTACGATCTTCACCTATCAAGATTACTAGAAAAAATAGCAATGCAACGACTCCATTTTTATAAACAGAACGTATGAGGAAATTTAGCAGATGTCGAAAGTACTCCTTTTTCATATTCATAAAAAGGAGTAAAAAAGACACGCGTCAAGCCTCACGATCATCATCCTTGAAGCCAACCAATCCGGATGATCCATACTGCCGAATTGATTTTTTATTTCCAGGCTACTCGATCTTGGACTGCCATTCTGCAGTCTTCTTGAAAGCCCGCCGCAGGTCGAGATGTACCCTGAAGTCAACGACCTCTTCCAAGATCCCTACCGAGCATAACATAAGCTGCTCTCTATTCCAGCATTCATGTTACGTGTCCAGCTCACTACAGATTGCCGTGTTTTATTAGCCTTCCGACGCCAGCATGTTTGCGGGACATCACGCTTAACTAGGGTTTTGCTCAGGAACACAAATTGTGTCTCCGTTTTTTGGAGCTAGCATCAAACCGGCGCTACTCATGTCACTAACTTATGTCGGATTCTGATGAGACGAAGTCGAAACACAACTTCCATAACTAATTTATATTTATATACTTGTTACACTGCCGTTCTACGCCCAATTGTCCCATGTTGCAAAACTGGCAACTGAGAAAAACGCGATTGAAGATGAAAATTGTATTAGCCATCTGGAGGGATACAGTGTAACAAATAAAGCTTTATTGTCCAAAATTACGTTCATGGCAATCGTTTTCATTATAATCAGTCCAGTTTTTTATTATAGAGATTCAATTAACGTTAGTTTTTAAGAAAAATGTTAAGTGGGACTGTTATGCCGAGAAATCGAGCGGAAACCGGAAAGTTCTACGCATATCAGTCCCATAACGATCTATGTAAATGATGCTCATAACTCATTTTTTTTACAAAAGTGTATGTCGTGAGTTTTTCTGTTACTCGGGAGATTTGTTGCTTTATCAAAATTGGACATAGGGTAAAGTACCTATTTTGACACTATTTAGAAGGGTACCTCACAAGATCATTAATTACTCTGCCTACACTCGATGGAGTGCATTAATTTGGCATTCACAACCTTGCTTCGTTCTTAAGAACCAATCTAATAACACAAATGGCCTAAAAACGATGAAATGCTAGTGTTTGATCGCAACTAAAGTTCCAATCGAGTGCTCCAATTGTCGCCCTACCATTTGATCCAGTTTGTTGAACAAAGATAGCAAACGCTGCACTAACCAACGGCTTCAAATGGGTAGCGTGATAATAGAAACATTGCGAAAATAGGCTCATTATCCTAGATGCGTTCGCCATGTTATGCAAGCGACGATAGTAATGAAGAGCTTTACAGGATTGTTCTCACTGCTGTGATTAATATTGCCACTGCCATTTTTAATGATCCTGTATTTTTCCATCAATTTTTTCAGTGCCCGACATCTAGCGTAATGTACTTCTTAACTAAACGCTACGTAATTATTTTTTTATTGCGCACTTTTTTGGGATTTTTGTTAGTGGGACAATTATGCGTAGAATATCAACAGTGGGACAAACAGACTTGGTATTTTTTCACGAAGTCTTCGAACAAACTTTATGATTTGGATGTGTTTTCTGAAAATATACATCAAAAAGGACGGTTTGGTTAAAAAAAGTGAGAATGACCAAAAAGCAACATGGGACAATTATGCGTAGAACGGCAGTACAGATCCAGGTTCATGCGTCTACACCATTCTTTCATTTTTACTATGCAGCCAAGTATTGAACGCAGAATTATTTTCTCAACCACACAGGGCACTTCAATGCTCGGGGGCCTCATGGTAATACAGAGCAACAGGGAGTATTAGCGATTTATATAAAGCAAGTTTTATGAGCAGGGATGCTAAGTGTTTTTTTCAGAAAATCTTAGATATTTTTTTAAAAAGTCCGGAATTGATATTGAGAAAGATCCATCTACGAGCTGTATTTGTGACACTTTACCAATGGATTATGCTTGGTTGTTAACAAACATCTCGACTTACTGAAAATTCTGTACTTGCGTTAATTCAGATTTCATATGCTTAATTATCAGCATATAGAATTCGTCAAATGGCTTATATTTGCATCTCTGAGCTTTCAGTATTTTGGTTTTGTTTGAATTTCCAGCTGGTGAATATTCGGCAAAATTTGGTAGACTTTTAACGAAGAAATTTTAATATGCTTTGTTTCCAGCCATTCTCAAATAGGGGTTATAGAATCAACGAAGCATATTTATAACTTATTTTATTTGTCATGTTGTCTGGATATAACTGGACAAATTCACTGAAATCTTGATCAGACAAAAGTAGATCTGTATCGCTAGGAGGGGTGCCAACTTTCCAGATTTTTCTGGATTCTTCCAGATTTTCAAACCTTGTCCAGACATACAGATTTATGTTTGTCTGACCCAGATTTCAGGGAATTTGTCCAGATTTATCCAGACAATTTGAAAAATAACAAAATAAGTTTCAATAACTCTTCCTTGATTCATAAACCACTTTTTGAGAAAGCTGGAAACACAACATACCACAGTTTTTTCGCAGAAAGTCAACAATTTTTTTCCGAATTATATCAGCTAGAAGTTCTAACAGTCCAAGGTTCTGGAAACTCTGAGATTCAAATTTAATCAATGTGCTCTATGCTGAAAATCAAGCATTTGACATTTCCAGATTAGCAGCCAATTCATCGAATTTTTAGTAAGCTGATATATTTACTAATATACAAACGTTTCATTAGTAAAATGTCACAAATATAGCCCATCGGTGAGGAATGCACCTTTTCCTAAAGAATTTGGATCATCCAGATAATTCCAGACTTTTTAAAAAAATATTACAGATTTTTTTAGAAAAACACTTGGCATCCCTGGACGACACTAAAAAATCTGGAAGAATCCAGATAAATTTGGAATGTTGGCAGCCTGTTTTGTGATCGGACTACTGCTGACTACTGGACTTACTAAACATACCACAGAAAGTCACCACACACCAAAAAATAATGAAATTTAAACGACATGTAAATCAATTCGAATATAAACATACAACGGTTGAATCAAAAATTTGATTGAAAATTACGTTAAAATCAATTGGAGCATCAAACAGCATACAATTTTACACTTTCTATCGTGTAATATTACATGTCACTCATTTTACAGCAGTTTTCTAGTAAAAATACATTGAAGGGCATTGGTTTTCCGTTTAAAGAAACTGTAATTTTCAATCCAAGTGTAAAATTCTAATTAAATTCGTTGAAGAAAGCACGACAAGTCATGTGTATTTGTGGTGGAACTTAATTTTACATTCTTTTTCGTGCTCCAAATATGTGTATGAAAATAAACTTAAAATTACAAAATATTTTTTTCTGTGCAGCAAAACATCTTTTTACCTCGCGGCTAACCTTGTTATCATACGATTCAAGATATATGAATTTGTTTACAACATCGTACCGTAACCCTTTGATTTCCACCTTGGAACTAACAGACTGCCTTACTCTCCACCAGTTAAAGGGCGAACACGAAATTATTGCGACACATTCAACAGGGCATAACTTTTTACCATTGGGTAAAATCAACCAAATTTTGCACACTTTCTCATTGATGTGTATTGTTTACATGCTGTCAAACTCGAAGTCGTGTTTTTCGATTCAACGAAAACCAACGCGAGTCGAGTGAACAAATTCTTTCCAAACACCTGGAATTTCCTGACCTGTCGCACCGGCAGTTGGGAAAAATGTTGAACATTCACCATTCAACCGTCTCCAGGGCGTTGAAGCGGTTCCAGGAGCGGTTGACGTTGGACCACGGCAAAGGAGCTGGAAGAAAACCGGGACCAGAGAACAAAAAGACGAAGGGAAAGATGAAGCAGATGATTAAACCAAATCCCAACGTCTCAAGCCGAGATTTGGCTAAAAAGATCGGCATGTCGCAGAGCTACGTCCAGAATGCAAAGAAGAGAGCTGGACTACATACATACAGAACTTCCCTAACCGCGATGAGCTGCAACACTCGACGGCTAAAGCTCGGGCACGGAAGCTCTACGAGAAGATGCTGACAAAATATGGCTGCTGTGTGATGGACGACGAAACGTATATAAAAGCCGATTTTAAGCAAATTCCGGGGTTGGAGTTTTTCACCGGCAAGAGCAAGTTCTATGTGTATGTGGACGACAAATTTAAGAAGAAGAAAATGTCGAAGTTCGCCTCCAAATATCTCATTTGGCAGGCCATCTGTTCTTGCGGACTGAGGAGTGAGCCTTTCGTGACAAAGGGCACAGTAAATGGCGAGATCTACAAATCTGAGTGCCTCGAGAAGCGCCTTTTGCCGTTCTTGCAGCAGCACGACGAAGCTCCGCTATTTGGCATCATGCCACTATTCTAAAAGTGTCCTGGAGTAGTATGAGGCCAACTCTGTCCATTTTGTTCCAAAGGACATGAATCCGCCAAACTGTCCGGAGCTGCGCCCGGTGGAGCAGTACTGGGCAATGATAAAGCGGGAAATTCGGAAGAGCAAGAAAACAGTCAAAGACGAGAAGGACATGTTAAGAACATGGAAAAAAAACTGAGAAACTGGTACCGGATGACACTATAAAGACTTTGATGGAAGGCATCAAGCGAAAATGCGTTCAATTTTACACTCAAAGCTCCATCGATTAACTTTTCTTTTGATTTTTGAAGTAAATATATGTATAAAACTACCCTAAAATTTTGGTTTGATTTTAAACATTATAAGAAAATTGGCATGACATTTTCGGTGTCGCAATAATTTCGTGTTCGCCCTTTACCAAGTACTTGTCAGGCTTGATAATCTCTTTTAAAAGTCACAAATGCCTCCTTCACTGCTCTGCGATCAATGCCAATGATGTCGATGTCATGTACAAAGCTAACAAACATGTAAAATCGCGTGATGATGGTTCCGTTCCTTTGTACATCAAATCTTTGTGTCGCACCTTCAAACGCTATGTAAAGCAGTAGATTAGAGAGTTCATCCACCACTTTAAACCGTCTAATATAACAAAACAGTCGGATATCCCTCCAGCTATTTGGGACACGATTTTAACCCATCCAGCACAATTTATTTCATTGACATTTCATAAAGACCAACTTGGTCAGATGATTTGGAAAAAATACGAATCAGTATAACAAGTTTTGTCAGAAGGCCATATTCAAACATTATCTATGACAGTTCGTTCAGTGTCACTGAATCGTACACCGACCGGAGATCAACAAACAGATGGTGAAAGCTGAAGTTGATTTTCCGGAATTCATCCAGAATTTGTTGCTGTCGTCAATCGTCTTTATCTATAGCCGATTTGGTATTCACCGAAATACGATTTAGTCAACGAGCACGGTCAGAAAAACAGAAAATATAAATATTTGATATCAGTCAACATTCTCATTTCGCACAGAACACAAACCCCGCTATAGGTAACAGTAAAACAGCACTGCACAAATAATATATTATCTTTCCCAGATTCGACTACTTTGCACGAGGTGGAAGTTACAGAAAGTCAAACATTGCGCCTAATCTCAAGAGAGAGAGACCTACATACAGCTACACCACATCCGTAATTGTATACTGATCAGGGTTACCATCTTCACAGATTTTTCTGTAATGTCAGATTTTTTTCATAATTTTTGATCACAGATTCTTTTTCACAGATGACAGATTTTTGGCATTTTGTTGAAAATTTCACAGATTTTTGGAAATATTGTGATTTATCACAGATTTTTTGGAAATTTATCACAGATTTTCACGGATTTTTTTCCTGTTTTAGTTATCACAGATGGTAAAAAGATTTTTTTGATCGAAACACAGATTTCAATGTGGCATCCCTGATACTGATAAGGTTTAGAAGATTGGTCGTGGCAGAAAACTTAATTGCGAAGAACAACATGCAAAACGGTGTCGAATTCGATAACGCTACAACCGAAATCCTTGTATACTTATATAATAGAAGAATTACGCACCAACTCGAACAAATGTTGCAGCAGAGTTAAAAAATGTTTTTTTTTTCATTTACCAATCAGGCGAAAATGACGAAACAGCGGCGCTACTTTCTAAAGCATCGGAACTTTGCGAAAACGAAAATGAGACGACGGCCTAGGACAAAGCATACGAGTAAGATCAGTTTCATTATTTCCTGCACACACTCGTTTTCGCTTTGAGATTGAGAGCGACATTAGTCCCTTCGATATTGAACGTAGTGCTGGGCGAACGAAAACACACTATTAACGATATTTACTTGTCGTTGTTCGATTTCGTGGAACGATGATATTGGACGACTGAAGCACTATTGGTGTGCATATTTCCAGTTATTGCCGCGTTCTTGTTGCAGTTCTATGATGCACATTGCTATAATTTCATTTAATGAAAATTAAAATGAGGAACATATTCACTGATTTAAAATAAAAAGGAGATTGAATTCTTCGTATTGTCATAGGAAAACGAAAGTCGCTGCTTCTGCTACTCGCTTTCATAGAATCGAAAGAAGAAGCTGGTTATGTCTTGTTTGTTTTGCTTTGTATGTATTTAGTAATGAAGGAGGCAGCAAAAAGACGAAAGTGAGTTCAGTGGGTTTTATCGTTTATTGAAAGGTTATGAGAATTTTAGGCTCTGGTTGACTCTCTCTACTCTAAGATTTTAATGAAACCTTCTGTACATGAAGACTTTGTCACAAGAAGCCACTTGGCAAACTTTGTTTTTCCAAAAATGATCTAGACTGTCTTTTGAAAAGGGTCAAACTTTTTTTACCATTTTTTTCAAATGGCTATTATTCAAAAATGACAAATCCTACAAAAAATGTTGTAGAAGTGATTTTCACAAAATTAGTCAAATTTTTGAATAAAAAATATTGAAAAAATTGTTCATTGACTCCTACACTGAAAAAAAAATCGATTCTAAGAATTTTTGTGCCAAGATAGGTAATTATGTTCCCTACTTACCGTCAAAAGTTCCAGTTGGGCACTTTCAAGGAAAAAAAAGTTATTTGAAAAGAACTGATTTTTTTCAGCGTGTTTTTATGGTTTTTATCGAAAACTAAACCAATGAAAGTCATAATCATCTGAGAACGAGTATCAACTGCTTGGTCTGATTGACAAGCCTCGCCCGAAATTTATTCGCTAGATGAGTTGGATCCTGAACGCATAGACTGTCATTGTTGGTGTTGGATACGAACCAAGTACCAAAGGGATTGTCGTTATGATTCGGTAGCTGCATTTTTTTCAGCATAGCTCCAATGAATCGGCTATCACCATCAATTGCCATGCAAACAACAAAACTCATTTCAGCTTGAACAAAGTTCCACTTGTTTAGAACATCGGTTGTTGAAAATTTATTGTTCGTGCAGTAGTGGCGAAGAACATTTAAACAGGTTCATGATGGGCATTCCATTTGTGCCGATTGGTGCTACCAGACCAGAGAGTTTGTCTTCGTTCAGATTATATTCAATGCCACCGGTAATTCTGGTCGCATCTTCGCTCCAGCATATTGCAAGTGGGTATTGGTTTCTTTCCAGATATTCCTTCAGCTCTCTTATCATCAGCTTGCCCTCCGTAGAACATTCAGCACTTTTGCTTAAATAACGTTGCACTGTCCGAATGTGCAGTGAAGGAGTGTTTGCTCGATCGAACTCGTAGAGTTCCTTGCCTTGCCTTGTATGAATCTACAGGGAACATGTGATATGATTCATCATTCCCACAAGGTCTAAATGTAAATATCGTTACCTATATGTAAAAAGAGCTTCTTCCAGCATAGTATACCGCATTCCTTGGCCACGAGTTTTGGCGCTACGAGATGACACATTTGATAATATGTCGATTGTATTTGAAAAAGTGATGGTGCGGCCCTCTAAATCTCTGGTGCTGCGGTCGGCCGTTCCGTAGCACGATCCAAGTTTAACTGGGCATCATATGAACAAGTGGCAACGAGGGACTCACGAATTTCGCCATTGCCGGATTCTTCATCACAGCACAATGTATCGTGGGACATTTGAGTTATGTCAACTGTAACAAGATCTGACATAACCGGTTCATCGTTAGAAAATGACGTACACCTAGCCTCAAATTGTGTCGGTTCATCTGATTCAGTACTCCACTGATAAGGACTGATTTTGTCCGACATGTTATCATCCAGAGTCTCAACGACCATAGATTCGGTATACAACGCGTCCGTCATTTGTCGCTTTGACGCCTCGTCGTCAACCAGTTTCGAGCTGAATATAGCAGCGAACGGACGCTTTTGGCTATTCATCGTAGTCACAAATTCTACCTTATGGACGTTCTTGACGTGAACAAAAAAGTTAGAAACCCTCCAACGATCAGTCTTCTCGGGACGACAAAATATAGTTTGCTTGTTCGCATAAATTACACCGAACTTTGCTAAATACTCCATGGGCATTAATACGTAGGGGAATTGTGGGAAAAACCGACACCCCACAACTTTTCCTAGAAATCAAATTTTTATTCATTTCATAATGATACATTATTATTAGTACGTTTATGTAGAGCATTTGAAGAAAAATTGGATTTACGTTAGTGCGCCGAATGTCATAAAAATAAACAAAACATACGACAGCAGCTTTCATACTCGTCTGGATGTAAAATTTCGTTGATAGATTTTAAGGTTTTAACCGAACAAAAACTTTTCAAATCACCCCATTTTTCAGTACCTATTATTATCGGCCTTTCCTATGATCAACTAGGTGCATTGAAGACGAGTTTGAGAAATTCAATATTTTTAATTGCTTTCATAAAAAAATGTGCGCTGTTGGGGTAAAACCGACACCCTTTGGTTAGGGTAAAACCGACACACTGTTAAGATGGTTGTGTTTACTTGCGATTCATTACAAAAGGCTGGGGATCTTTGTGACACTTCAATTACACTATTAGCACACTATAGTAATAGCTGAAATACACAGAAATACTTTTATTGTGTTTATTTCTTATAAGTCTCTTTAAAAATCAAAAATTGGAATTTTTGCTTAACTGATTCTATGGAAGCTTTTGCTATTTCTGCAAAAAGCTCATCAAACCGAATTTCTAGTGTTCTCTTGGTTTGTCATAGACGAACTTTATCACAATGAGACAATGATATTATGTATACCCCAATAGATCGTTGATGATCAGAGTCCGAAAAATCAAATCTGAAAAAGATAGTTTTACTAAGAAGTGTGTGTGTCACTTATAAGTGAATGAATCCAATTAGCAGAACGTAGAACGCTTACAAATCTTCTCTTACGAAATAAAATGACACTGAAGGTTGCAATGATGTGCGCAAGGATTATTTGGAAATACTCATATCAATAAATAATCCTATAGCATAAAATACTCATTTATAGTACTACGCTTTCGAACTTTCTTCCCCTCACTACATGATGAAGTAATAAAAAGCACATATTTGCACCATACATAGTCACACTTTATTAATCACGCATATATCTAATTTTTAATAAAGATAAAGATTTTAATAAAGTGAAGAGAAAATAAATTAAAGGGAGTGTCGATCTTACCCCTATAGGGTGTCGGTTTTACCCGCAGTGTCACTTTGTTTTCCAAGTTTTACAACCAATAATTTTTAATGAAATTTATTTTTCGAAGCGCTGAAAAAATTAAGTCTTGTTAAGAATTTTCTGAAGAAGAATTGTGCATTAAAATTATAATTTTTTTGGTTTTGTGGCAACTTAGAAAAAGTGTTAAGCTTAAGGTGTCGGTTTTAACCATAATTCCCCTAATGGGAAGTCACCTTTAGAAAAAGTCGATGTCGAAGTAAAGTTTGGAACTATGCACGCATGCACTTCAGAGATAACGTGATATCAGGAGCTGCGATTTCATTTCAACGCTTTTTTGTGCTTACATTTTTATCAAGCCCTTTGAAAAATTAATATTATTGAGGGCAGCTGAATTTTAATTGAAGTGCCGGTTTCGAAATATGAAAATTAAAAATTTATACTGACGGTATGTACTTTGTGTAGATGTATTTCTATAAACGACGAGTCGTTAACACGGTGCTACAGTGATTTTGAACTTTTCAAGAGACCTGGTATAGCTTGTTGGACTCATCAAATGTAATACAAAAAACCTGTTTTAATCCACCTAGCGGTGCAATTGTGCCTTTCTCATTTCTCTAAACTATGGCACGGAGGCTTTTTATGTTCAACATAATCGTGGAAATGTCCATTACATTCTTAGTACACTTTGCACTTATACACAATGGCATGCCAGCCACGAACTTGATGAGCTACGTGTCGACGGTGAAACACTTGAAACAAAAAAATATCATACTCCATTAGCCTAATCAGCATTAGATCAATGTTATCTGCTTGCTAACTCATTTTGTCATGCGGGGGTGGGTATGTGAAGAGGGCGAAAGTCCCATGAACGAACGACTCCCCAGCTTAAATTGGTATGCTTTGTGATATAGTGGTGGTTTAAAGATGATGGGGTTGAAAGGGAGGGGTATGAGGGCTGGATGGGGTGGTGGTCTGAGGGGTGATTTAAGGAGATTTTTAAAGGACCATCCGTAAACCATCAACTACGCCCCTGTTAAAATCCAGAAACCCTATGCGAGTCGAAAAAAAAAATTATTAGGTTGACGTTTTTCAGAGTGATTGCATAACCTTTCTATATGAGAAAGGCAAAAATGTTTGAAAAATATTGTACACTCCATAAATCTTTATTTATAGCAAAAAAAACCATTTTTTGGGACTTTTCGCATTCAAAAATTAGCTCCGTTGTCATTTTTCTGCCGATTTTCGATTTTATGATGATGTTTTGTAAAAAATAATGCGCAATTTTTGGACAACAATATGAAAATTGCCATTCTTTGAGATTTTTTTCCTAAAAAACATGCAACATTTTCTCAAATGCACGTCCTACTTCTAATAATATTTCGAAAGGATATTTAATTCCGCGTCCAATAACATTTCTGTCATAAAAATAAGTCTAAAAATCGCGAAGTTATTCAATTTTTCCCAAACCAGGAATTGTCGTGCATGGACTCTTGGCAAAAACTGCACTTTCGGAATAACCGCTGTAATTCAATACCGATCACAGTAGCAATGTTACATAATCCTGTCATCTACTTACGGAAAACGATCGGAACCGAAACAGTTTTCATAGATAACGGAGATATCAATAAGCGATCGAAATGTGCCCCACTTACAAAAATTCACTTTATATAAATAAATCGGAAAGCTCTTACTCAGTTCTCCGCTACCAGAAGTTTCTTCAAGCACCGAGAGTAGCTTCGTAATCATCCAAAAATTCGTTTGTTCCAGATTGACTATTTTGGTTCAGAAAGCGATTGCTTCATTGTATGACGATGTGGCCCCTTAAGGACATTATACACGCGAGCCACAACATAACTGCTACACCGCACACACCCCTCTCCCTCGCCTAACCATGTATCTGACATGAGCAAATATAAAAATACGTTTTTCAACACACTAACCTTGCTGGTGTCCCACGAAACTGCTACTTAAGGAAGCTAGAACATTTTCCTATACAATCAATCCGAGTTTCTGACGGAATGCCATCTGTAGCTCATATTTTGTGCGAAAATATCACCCCTCTTCACTTGGAGTTTCTTTTCGTAACACTCTAATTTTCTTCTTCTCGTTTTCAATGCACTTTTTCAAATGCACTTTATTCACACACCACTGCAAAAACACTCGCGAAACTTTAATCGTTTACTAACGAAACTTCAAATTTTCTGCCAACGTACAGATGACCAAAGGAAAATGTTCGGAAACTCTCATTTGTGCGTTTGAATTTTCACTTTAGATTTCAGTTTTTCTCAATGTAAACAAGCGAGTCGGTGCCTAGCAACGTGGCTTCCACATATCTTCACCTTAAAACTACCACTTGGTTGGCAGACGCAACAATGAGGGTTTTGACACTATCTAATACTGCCCAATTAAATATGTGCACACCAAACGTATTACAAACTACTAGACGCTGACCAGGACGAAATGTGTTTTCACTACGATTACGATTTTTGCGATAAAATTTTGGACTATGATTTTATAAATATTTTAAAATGAAACTTGACAGAGCGGAAAAAAACATTGAATGCGCGCTCATCGATTGCTGCGATTAACTTAGGCTTTCTATTTGCTCTTTAATGGCACTAAATGCACATGTAAAGCATACATGCTTTAAAGATCCTTGAAGCTATATTTCGGGTGTGCATTTATGCATTATTGATCCTAATGCATTGCTAATGCTGTAATGGAGTTTGAATTCAACATTAGTGTAAATGCATAGCCAATATAGTGCAATAACTTAATGCTTTTGTTTACTTGGGTATCGCTTCAGAGAAAATCACTAGCGATTTTTTATGGTTGTCATCATAGCACAGCATGATCCGCAGTAATAATTATCACTAATGATTTTTTTATTTTTGGTGATTTTCTCAGCACTGATTCTGAGCGATCAGAAAGAGGGTAAAACTTGTACGGTTGATATATTGATATTGGTTATGGAAATATGGTCTTGGAGTGCGTTCTCATGCAATTTGGTGACGCTATTTTATATATTTAATGCTTTTTGACTATTACTATTACTTGGTTAAATTAAATTTAAATTTTGTTAATATAAAATGGATCCAACCAAAATTGCACAAACCAGCTGCAAAATAAATAAAATTTTCTAATATGTTTACCTGTATACTTTATTATTCATATCTTGATTTTTTTATAATGCATTGAACTTATTACCATTATGGATTAGCGTTTTCATTTACTAACAAATATGTATCCGCACTGCAATCAAAAAATACTTTCATAAATTTGCAAGAGGGAGACTCCATTTTATAACGTGTACTGAAAGTTTACTAAATTATTACTGATGTTCGACTTTCCTCATCAACTTGCTACAAAAAATGTAAATCTTCATGATAATTACAGTAAAATGTGTTTATAAGCCCTTTTCAAAAGCTTTCTATTCTGAAATTTGAACAAATAGTATAAATGGGACTAAAACTTAATACCTTTTCCTAGTACCAGTAGGATTTGCGATAAACTAGTAAAAGCAATGTAAAATTATTGTCACTAAAAACATATCAGTTAAACAATATTTTGCGAATAGTAAATAAACAATAAAAAAAAACATAACACGCCTATCACATATCACTTCTATGCCCTCATAAGTATTAGTATGTTTGACACGTTCGAATCCAAAAGACTAAATAAATATTTCCAAACACACCGAGAATATGACCTTCTTTGTATGGCTACGGCGGATTACCCCGAGTATGCGCGACTGGTGCTCAATCCTCTCCCAAATTGATAATTTAATAAGATTTTTCTTTGTTTTGTAGGTTTAGTCACAATGTATGGCACGGTTATTATTGTAAACATAGTTAATTGTTATTTTTCATATCTATCCTCACCGCTGCTGGTGTGTATGGTTTTGGCAAACGTGTCGGAAAAGTTAAGAGTGTTAGTTCCTGTTTGTAGACAATATTTGTTGTTTTCCCAACAAAAAATGTTGCTTTGCTTGCTTAGAGTAAATGCTTTAAAATATTAATTGAACTTTTATTTTCTGTGAAGTAAATTTGTCTTAGGTTCTACTATTCCATTTTGTTCTTTTGTACGTCTAATTAAAGCGACGAAGCGGTTGTACATCCAAAAGCATCACTGATAAACAGCGGGCGCAGAGTACCGATACGAAACTTCGACAGATTTGTGTTGCTTTACTACAGTGATCAACCTTTTTTTTCCCTTGCACAACAGACTAAAGACGATTTTTTTGTTTTTAATAGTTCGGTCTCATATTTAGACATTAAATAACTTCCAAAGGTGCGTTCGCTGTAACTGCAAAACATGTAGAAACCACGTACAGACTGATATAATAACAGTAATGATAGAAATGCACAGAAAGCACTTTATAAAAGCGCCACTTAGAGATTTTACAATAATTTACTGATTCAACTATTGATCTACGATAAACCAAATTATACTGTGTTGCTGCATTGATTTAATATTGATTTTATCAAACATTGCTCTATTGGTGGTTTCTAAACAAAACTGAATAAGTTATGTTTTTTGTAGTAAAGTATAATTTTATTACATCTGTGATTAATAAAAGCTTCATTTATGTTCAATGTAAATGTAAATGTTTTGCCTAGTTTTTAAAGTTTCCTGGTTAGATTAAAAAATGTCTCCTAATGTGACTGAAAGCAATCCCGTTCCAAAGGAAGGACTGTAAAAAGAGTGTTCTTCCATGTGTGGTTTGAAATACTATGCACATTAGCAGTCACTATGCGGATTTAGTTACGCAAACTCATCCCTGCGCAAAACTAGTAACATCACTTGACGACGAGTGCAGATGTCGATCCACCCGCCGAACGTGCGCCACAAAATAACACATTTAATTCACACGCAATACCCATGATATACAATCACACACAATTTGTGAAACACACACACCTACGCACACATCCGCAATTACGAATGATTCATTTTGTCTTTTCTCCGTCTCGCCAAATCCGACATCCCAACCGGTCCAAGGTTCGCTGCCTGGGGTGAGGAGATAGCTCGAAACGTGGCATGTACGGCTCCCTTAATGGCTTCTGTGTTGTCCGCCGGACAGAAGGTACAGACCGTTGACGCAGATGGTACCGTTCCGGGTCCAGCTGCCATGTCCGCAGTCAGAATCGTCTGCAAGGCCTGCTGCTGCATTCCGACTTGATTGTATAAGTGCCGTGATCGAGATAGCCAAGGATGCCTCAAAATCTGTGCGGCTGTTGGCCTTCGTTGCGGGATAATGTGTAACATCTGACGGAGCAGGTCTTTCACTTCCTCCGATATGCTGGGCCATTTCTGCAAGAAAAAAATCCTTTATTCAATCTTTTGGAAACGGAGGTCTTCTTCGTTCTTTTTCTGTTATAGTGTCACACAATATATATTCAAAATAATTTTCACATCAACGGTACATAACAAAAAGGACGGTAATAGGTCGCCAACTTACCCCCGATTCCAAATCCACTTTCCCTGAACCTATCCTCGCCAAAATCATATCCGGTGAATCGTTCGGCGTGCTTGCGAACGGAGTTTTTCCATCTAGCATAATGTAAAGCAGCACACCAAGCGACCAAATATCGCATGCCAAATCGTACCCTTGCTTTTTCAGTACCTCCGGGGCTACAAAGTTTGCCGTGTAGCATGGAGTCATCAGTAATCCGTTGTCTGCTCGCAGTTGTTTTGCAAAGCCCAGGTCACACAATTTTAACGATTCAGGTGTATGATTCGCTGAAGCGTACAACAAATTTGACGGTTTCAGGTCTCGATGTACGACCCCATGCTCATGTAGGTATGCAACGGCCGAAACCACGGTTTTTAGCACCGCACTGGCTTCCATTTCGGTCATGAATTGTATAGCAAGGATTCTGTCAAGTAGTTCACCTCCTTTCAACAACTCCATCACCAGATAGACGTAGGTAATGTCTTCGTGCACGCCGTACAGTGAAACGATGTGCGGATGGTTACCGTAGCGCAACAAAATTTCAACCTCCTCTCGGCAATCATGGCTTGATTTATCAATAATCTGGAAAAGACAACTTGTTGAACAAAGAGGTCACACACTTAGTGTTATATTTTCACCTTAACGGCATAGTGTTTCTTTGTAGTTCGACTTTCGCAGAGCCTGCAAATCGAAAACGTTCCCCGGCCTAGTTCTTGCATCAACGTATACTCGTCACCAAAAGCACCTGGTTTTACTCCTGGAATTTCATTAGAGAACGGTGACCGGGTTGTTGGTTGTTGATTCATCAAACTGCCACTCCCGTTGGCAAAGTTTGGTGTATCATCATACAATCCTGGAGCTACGAAGCTGAAACCTCGGAAAATCTCGTGAGCACTGGCACTGACTGGTCCTCCTGGAGAATCCCTTTTAAAAATATAAATAAAAAATTGTAATCCTCTCATCTACTTTCGTATTTCGTTAGAATACTAACTTTGGCGACTTATTTGTATATTCCGAGTCGAAGTAGAATGCATCATCCCTAGAAACGGCCGGAATAAATGGCGGTCGGACCTCTTTTCGATCAAACGCATCCCAGTCGACGTTGGCAAAAAACTCGTGCCGCTTGATATCATCAATTCCATTCGGACCTACACCCAACCGGTTCTGAGGATTCCGCTTAAACAGTGCCCTCAGTAAGCTCTGCGCTTCTGGACTTAGATTTTCCGGCATTCCAAGTTTCGTCTTCAGGATTTGGTTCATCGTATCATTGCGATTGCTTCCGTGAAAGGGAAGATTTCCGGTCAGCATTTCAAACTGGAAGGGAAAAATTTTGTAAGCAATAAACGATATCGATAGAAGCCTCACTGCATCTTACCATGAGCACACCAAAGGACCACCAGTCGGCTGCGAACGTGTGTCCTTTCCGATTAACCACTTCCGGAGCCATGTATTCTACCGTGCCACAAAAACTGTAAGTTTTCGAACCGTCCAGCGGCTGTTTTGACAATCCAAAATCCGTTAAAGCTATATGGCCATCCTGTAAATCAAGGTAGAAGAAAGGAAAATAAGTGCACGGATCACTAACACAAGTGGGGTAGTGTGAATCATATCATCTTATGTGATCTTAAGATATGTGTAATATTGAGCCGTGTGGCATCCGGTGGCTGAAATTTCTCGCAGTATTTTAGCAAAGAATTGACTTGGTTTCTGTTCCCATATCGTAAGAGGCGATTAACAAAAGCTGTACCAGATAACACAGTACCCACAAGTTTCCTATCTCATGCCTCCACGTGAGTCTATGACATTTGGTCGTTAGACCGGCGACGGCTGGGTGCTATCAGCTTTCTGCTGTATAACCGGAATGAGAGGGTGCCAACGGGTGTGCCTCAAAACCCATACCGTAAAATTTATCACCCCATCCAAGATCTGACGCGACCCGTGCCGAGGAATGAATGGCGGGGGGATACATCAACACTTTGATCCCCAGCCCTAGGTAAAACTAGGACTGGGATTCGAAGAGATAACAAATACCAAGCCACGCACGGAGCCTGTTGGGCACCCGGGCACACCCCACAGTTACAAAACGGAGAACACTAAGAACACTGTAAACATGAGTTTGGAGGAGATTGCGTCGATGGATATGGAAAAGGAGAAAGATTACGCGGAAAGCAAACTTGGGGAGCTGCCAAATAGTGACTCGTTGAAATAGGTTGTGTGCTGCACTTCGTTCATTCTCAACTCTCCAGCTAAAGACGAGGATTGGACAGTGGCGAAGGAGGACATAGATCAGTCCGGCGGAGCAACCGGTGGGACGAAGGGGTCCGAGAACAAAACAAGAGGAACACGAGAAACTCGCCACTTAATCGGAATTGGCGAAGAAACGCTATGGGTGGCTGCTGAGAAGCGACCACAAACCCGCTGAAACGCTAGACCTAGCAAAAGTCCCAATAGGGATCCTCAACCAAACGACAGCGTTCGATGGACACTGAGTTGCCAAACAATAGTGGGTGCGCGAAGGAACCCCAACCGAAAAAAAATCAAGGGACAGGATTCTAGACAGACACTAAAAACTGATCAGCACCCAACCTTCCACGAAATTGTCAAACCCTGCAAATACCATCAGCCATGAACAGCTGAATGCTACTCGATACGCGCTGATTGTTAGCGTCATGGAGCAGGGCTCAAGCAATACGAAACCCAAGTTTAGGGAGTACACCCACAAACAAGGGTATCTCGAAATCGCCAGTGCATATAAACACACAGCTAAGTGGCTGCAGGATTCCACAGCTGCGATCAAGCCCTGGGAAGGCGCTTCATTGGAAGCCGTTGAAGAGTCACAGTTTCCAAAACATGCGCTTTACATCGACTATTTTCCCGACAGTTCCAATGGGAACATCCTCCGCCTGGTGTAGAATCAGAACGACAATTTCTGCACAGAAACGGTAGAGCTTCTGATAGCGGTAGATGAGGCTTCAGTGTAACTGATAACCTCCCAACACAGCCTGCTGAACTACGTATTCGGAAAGGCTAGAATGCGTCAATTGAAGGGTGCCCCGGTCCTCGCCGAACATGAAAGTTCTAGGCAAGCATGGCCTGAAAAAGCTCCTGTGGGTGACCCAACACGGACCACCTGCTGCAACGGTAACGAGTGCATCGGTGATAGCCCGTCTCGCGAGCAATACATAAAAGCCGTATGCGGCTCTCGAATGGGAGCACGTCGTTTGGCATAAATTTGTTTGACATAAGTTCGGTTGGCTTCAGTTCATTTGGTATAACAGCAGGTGACACATTCTTTCGTTTGGCAAAATCTTCATTTGTCATAATGGTCGTTTGGCATAATTTGAAATATATATTGAAATTTCTGTTACATTAAGCGTTAACGCAAAATGTGGTTATGCCACATCGCTGTAAGTATGGTGCTATCCTACATCCCTCTGCTCCATCGGACTTAAACTACTTGATAGTCCCTATGTTTGAGTAACCCGGGCAAACGAGTGGATCTTGGGTTTGCTTGTGAAGGTCGCCGGTTCCGACGGCGGGTCGGCGGCCACCACACCCGGCGGATCCTCAGCGGCTTTGTACCGCTTCGGATCCGTGGTTTCGGTTATACAACAAAGCCAAGGGCTATTTGGTATATAGATTCAAAGAACTACTCATATTTAAAAGAAGCAATCAACCCCTAAGCTTCAGTAAACCGGGTGAACGAGTGGATCACTAGTTTACTTGCGAAGGCTATACAAATTCATAGGATTGCTCATGTCTGAAAAAAGGAATTAACCCTAATTTATTTGAAAAATATATGTATATATTTGCCAGAAACGTAAGGGTTGATTCCTTCTTTCAGTCATGAGCTGTTTATTAAATTTGTAAACCAAGTAGCCCCCTGCAAGTAGACTTGCGTCGACACTCGTTTTCCCGGTTTACCAAAACTTTGCGATTGACTCCTTCTTGCAAACATGAACAGTTCTTTGAATCTTCATGCCAAAGAGGCTCGCAAGCAAACTGTTGAAGCTGTTTGCTTGGTTTACCAAAAACATAAAGGGTTGATTCTTCTTTCCAACGCTTGGCTTGGTCGCAAAAGCGAGACCATCCGGGTTTGGTGCTGGCCGACCAGCCGTCGGCCCCTTTCAAGCAAACCAGTGATCCAATCGTTTGCCCGGATTACTCAAACATAGGGGCTATCAACTAGTTTAAGTCCGACGGAGCGGAGCGATGTGGCATAGCCACATTAGGCGTCAACGCCTAATAACAGAGAATTTAATGTATATTTCAAATTATTACAAATGACCATCATGCCAAATGACCATCATGCCAAATGACCATCATGCCAAATGACCATTATGCCAAATGACTATCATGCCAAATAACCATTAAGCCAAATGACCATTATGCCAAACGTGTCAGCTGCTGTTATGCCAAATGAACATTATGCCAAATTAACTTATCCCAAACAAACTTATGCCAAACGGCGTGCTCCCCTCACGAACTGATACGCAAGTAGAGGATCGAAAACCCCCTGTAGACGAAGGTACGCAAACCCAATGAACCGAAGCCAATACTGGGCCAAAAACCCGAGCAAAGTCCAACATCAAAATTACAGCAAATGGACACATATTTTGATATCAAGCATCAAATTGAAATCTTATTTGGATATCAGTTTAAATTTTTCCAGATATGACATCATATTTTGATCTCATTTTGATGTGATTACATTTTTAGCTTACAAAATGTTTGTTTCTATTTCTTTGACAAACATCAAATTGATTACTTATTTTTTATCAATGAAATATTTCACCATCTCAATGAGTTTTCAATTTTTTTTTTTTTTATTCATTTCGTTTATTTGATAGGCACAAATGCGTTAGCTTGGCGGTGCCAAATTCTTTTGTTTTTACATTTTGTATATTTTAAAACTAGGAGGTTACAATGTTGAAATATTTTTTTTTAAAAAAAGAAAAATTTTACAGCTATCTTAAGACTAGAAATAAGATTCTATATACAAGAGAGGGGGCGAAAGATTTTTTTTATGAAAAAATTTTAAAACAAGGAATTCAATAGTAATAATTTTTAGGAAATATTTACAGTTATCTTAAAACTAACAATATAGTTTGGTACACAAAAGGGGGAACAAATATTTATGAGAAAATTCGCAGGTGTTTTAAGACTAGGGATACAATTCTATTTACAAGATGGGGGACAATAGTTTTAACAAAGAGGTAAAATTACAACTATCTTAAAACTAGGAATACAGAATAAAAATTTTAGCGGAGACTTATGCTTGGTCAAGATATTCAGAGGGGGGCTGTAGAAGCAGTTGTATCAAGGACAGGGGAGAGAAAGCGTAGATGGTGACCGGGAGAGAAGAGCAAAACTTGCAACTTTCGCTCAAACGGGAGATCAGCGAAAGATTACCGCCTCAGTCTAGTAGGTCGGATTGGCGGATGGTATTCTTCGGACCCGCGGGGAATCCTTCAAAAGTCATCGGACCTTGAGTCGCTCTCGCTTCAGTTTCCGTAGTGGTAAGTGCGACGGCGGTTACATAGTTGCAGTCTGGAGCTGATCGGTCCCACAAGGCAAGAGAAAGCTTCTAAAACGAGAAATAAAAAGAGAGGGGCTAAATTGGGATATTTGTCGTTTTTATGAAAGTATAAATAAGGGACATATAGGGGAAATCACGATTTGCCAGTATATCTCGGACTGGGACATTGGGTGGTCTACCTCGGGCCCGAAGGGAATCCTTTAACTGAGACCTGGCGTCCAAGTACCCGGCGCATACCCAGACAACGTGCTCGATGTCGTGATAGCCCTCGTCACAAGCGCACAGACTACTCTCCGCAAGCCCAATACGCCGCAGATGCGCATCCAAGGTGTAGTGGTTGGACATAAGTCGGGACATTACACGAATAAAATCCCGACCCACATCCATCCCCCTGAACCAAGGCTTCGTTGATACCTTTGGGATAATGGAATGTAGCCATCGTCCAAGTTCACCATTGCTCCACGAGGTTTGCCAACTGTTGAGCGTCCTCTGACGACAAATACTAAAAAATTCGTTGAAGCAGATTGGTCTTTCGTATATGTCACCATTTAATGCGCCCACCTTTGCTAATGAGTCGGCCTTTTCATTGCCCGGGATAGAGCAATGAGAGGGGACCCAAACAAAGGAAATTTGATAAGATTTTTCAGATAACGTACACAAGGACTCCCGTATCTTCCCCAGGAAATATGGGAACTGCTTTTTGGGCTTCATCGCACGAAGAGCCTCGATGGAGCTGAGGCTGTCCGAAATGATGAAGTAGTGATCTGTGGGCAGAGTGTCGATGATCTCAAGGGTGTACTGAATTGCAGCTAACTCTGCGACGTAAACTGAAGCGGGATCATTGAGCTTGAATGAAGCGGTGATAGTATTGTTGAAGATACCGAAGCCAGTGGACCCATCGAGATTTGATCCGTCAGTGTAGAACATTTTGTCACAGTCGCCTTCTCGGAATTTATTATAAAATATATTGGGGATCACTTGCGGGCGTATATGGTCCGGGATTCCACGAATCTCTTCCTTCATGGATGTGTCGAAGAATACAGTAGAATCAGAAGTATCTAGGAAACGAACACGGCTGGGAGTATATGAAGAAGGATTAATGCTCTGTGCCATATAGTCGAAGTACAAGGCCATAAATCGGGTTTGAGAATTAAGCTCGACGAGCCTCTCGAAGTTTTCAATCACCAACGGGTTCAGAATGTCGCATCGGATGAGCAATCGATATGAGAGTTCCCAAAATCGATTTTTTAGCGGAAGAACTCCCGCCAGCACTTCGAGACTCATCGTATGGGTCGAGTGCATGCAACCCAAGGCAATGCGCAAGCAACGATACTGGATTCTCTCCAGTTTGATGAAGTGTATGTTCGCAGCGGAGCGGAAACAGAAACACCCGTACTCCATCACCGACAATATCGTTGTTTGGTACAACCTGATCAGGTCTCCTGGGTGAGCACCCCACCATGTTCCAGTTATTGTTCGGAGAAAATTGATCCTTTGTTGGCATTTCTGTTTCAGATACCTAATGTGACATCCCCAGGTACCTTTAGAGTCGAACCAGACCCCGAGATATTTAAATGTGAAAACCTGGTTGATCGTTGCACCCATTAATAGAAGCTGGAGTTGCGCCGGCTCACGCTTCCTAGAAAAAACAACCAACTCAGTTTTCTCCGTGGAGAACTCAATACCCAGCTGAAGAGCCCAAGCAGACAAATTGTCCAAGGTATTTTGTAATGGTCCTTGCAAATCGGCAGCTTTGGGCCCTGTAACAGAGACCACGCCGTCGTCTGCAAGTTGCCTTAGCGTGCATGAATTGGCAAGACAATCGTCAATGTCATTCACGTAGAAATTGTAGAGCAGGGGACTTAGACATGAGCCCTGGGGAAGACCCATGTAGCTAAATCGCGATGTTGTTAAATCGCCATGCGAAAAGTGCATGTGCTTTTCAGACAACAGGTTTAGCAAAAAGTTATTTAAAATTGGCGAAAGACCATGCTGGTGCAGCTTCTCTGACAGAATGTTGATAGAAACTGAGTCAAAAGCCCCCTTAATATCCAAGAAGACTGATGCCATCTGCTCTTTGTTAGCATAGGCCATTTGGATTTCTGTAGAAAGCAACGCAAGGCAATCGTTCGTCCCTTTGCCTTTGCGGAAGCCAAATTGTGTATCTGACAGTAAGCCATTTGCTTCAACCCAATTGTCGAGGCGAAACAAGATCATTTTCTCGAACAACTTCCGAATACAGGACAGCATTGCAATCGGCCGATATGAGTTGTGGTCGGAGGCTGGTTTTCCTGGTTTTTGGATGGCGATGACCTTCACTTGCCTCCAGTCATGAGGGACAATGTTACCCTCAAGAAACTTGTTAAATAAATTCAACAAGCGCCTTTTTGCAGTGTCAGGTAGATTCTTCAGCAAGTTGAATTTGATTCTGTCTAACCCTGGGGCGTTATTGTTGCATGATAAGAGAGCAAGTGAGAACTCCACCATCGAAAACGGTGTTTCGTTCGCGGTATCGTGAGGAGACGCGGCGCGGTACGTTTTCTGTACCGGGACAGAGTCCGGACAGATCTTCTTGGCGAAAGCAAATATCCAACGGTTTGAATATTCCACGTTCTCGTTGGTACTATTACGGTTACGCATACGTCGAGCCGTACCCCAAAGAGTGCTCATCGCTGTTTCTCTCGTTAACCCGTCGACGAACCGGCGCCAATAACTACGTTTTTTGGCTTTCATTAGACTCTTCATTCGCCTTTCTAACGACGCGTACTGTAGATAGCTAGCGGGTAACCCGTCTTCCCGGAAGGCCTTATATGCAGTGGACTTTTCCGCGTACAGCTCTGAGCACTCTTTATCCCACCACGGGGTGGGAGAGCGTCCATGGGTATTCGCGCTGGGTACTGGTTTAGTCTGAGCTTGATTCGCACTGTCGAGAATCAAGCCAGCCAAAAACCTGTACTCTTCCTCCGGAGGAAGTTCTTGAGTGGATTCGATTTTAACGGATATCGCGGTCGCGTAACTCTTCCAATCAATGTTCCGTGTGAGGTCATACGAGACATTGATTGTTTCCGATGGTCTTGAACCGTTAGCAATTGAAATCACGATAGGCAAATGGTCGCTACCGTGGGGATCAGGGATCACCTTCCACGTGCAATCTAACTGTAGCGAAGTCGAGCATAGAGATAAATCCAACGCGCTTGCGCGTGCTGGTGGTGTAGGAATCCGCGTCATTTCTCCCGTGTTTAAGATGGTCATGTTGAAATTATCGCAAAGATCTTGGATTAATGTTGATCTATTATCATCATGAAGACAGCCCCATACCGTACCGTGCGAGTTAAAGTCTCCCAGAACTAGCCGCGGTGCCGGTAAGGATTCCGTGATATTACAAAGCGTTCGGTGCCCTATCGAGGCTCTAGGAGGAATGTAGATGGAAGCAATGCAAAGGTCTTTACCTTTGATTAAAACTTGACAAGCGACAATTTCAATGCCTGGTGTCGAAGGGAGGTTAATTCGGTTGAAAGAATAGCACTTTTTGATCCCCAAAAGTACTCCTCCATAGGGGTTTTCTCGATCCAGACGAATTATATTAAAGTCGTGGAAGTTGAGATTTATATCGGAAGTTAACCAAGTTTCACATAATGCGAAAGCATCACATTTTAAACTATTTAGTAAAAATTTAAAGGAATCGATTTTCGGGAGGATACTTCTGCTGTTCCACTGTAGAACAGTGATCGAATCGGTGACCTCGTTCGATGACTTAGCCATCGAAGGATACGATCGCTGCAAGGAGGGGCCATTTAGTAGTCAACTGCTTCAAAAATGTTTGCACTATAGGGAGAAAACGTATCAGAAGGCTTTTAAGAGGATCAGTAACATTGAAAGCTGTGAAAATTAAGTCCACTATGTCAGAAAATTTCATTAGTCCGCTACTGGACTGAGTATCTGTTTGAAAAAAAGGGACACTTGGGGTTTTTGGTGTCCCTGGAAGTGGTGGGTACTCCTTGTTAGAATTAATATTTCCAAGTCCTGGAGCAAATTGCTTCGGCGTTTGTGCATCACTTCCGTTGGATTTATTGATTGCGGTTGGCGCACTCTGAGTGGACGACACCTTGGCACCCTTACGAGGCAATGTAGGGGAGGCTAGATTTCTCCTCTTCCTGGATTCCCCTGGGTTAACCAATGATGTTCCCTCTTGTGGGTCGTCAGATTCTTGCTCAACGCCAGCCAAAAGAGCAAAGGAATTTTCGGAAGGGACAGATGGCGAAGCATTCTTTAGCATTTCTGCATAAGAGTGCCTCGAGCGATCCTTAAGGGAGCGCTTAATTTTATCCCCGCGCTGCTTGTACGCCGGGCATGACTTAAGAGCATGCGGAGGGCCCCCGCAGTAAATACACTTCTCAGTTTCTCCACCGCAAGCGTCATCCTCATGCTCTCCCTCGCATTTGCCGCACCGTTTTTTATTGCCACAATAAGTGGCTGTGTGGCCCAGTTGCTTGCAATTGCTGCAGTTCATTACCCGCGGTACAAACAGGCGAACAGGTAGGCGAACCTTATCCAGGAGGACATAGTTGGGAAGAGCAGATCCGGAGAAAGTCACCCGAATCGAGTCTGACGGAGAATAAGTTGTCTTATCATCTTCAGTTTTTGCGGAATACAATTGCTTGCATTCCAGAATTTTCACCTTTTGAAGTGAAGGGTCCTTAAAGCAGCCAACCCCGTACTTCAACAGGTCTTCGCACTTTAGACCCGGTTCGGCGACGACCCCATCGATCTCCACAACTCTACAAGGCACATACACTTTGAATTGCTTCGTAAAACGCTCGCTGCGAGCAATCTGGTTTGCCTGATCGAGGTCATTTACTATAACGCGTATCTTATTAGCTCGAACACGTGTTATCTGAGCCACGGACGGGTAGTTGGCAGTCAGCTCCCGTGAGATTTCTAGAATATTGGGCGATTTCGTGTTGGGCCGGAAATACACCACCCAGGGTCCAGTCGAACTGGCTGGGTATGTTTTAATACGGGGAGGACTGGGGGAATCAGGGGAGGGAGTAATTTCGGGTTTATCCGGTATATCCATGGGAATATCATTCCCATCCAATGTTACTTCGCCCTCGGCCATTTAGGCACGAGGATAACACGTGGTGTAAACGAGAGATGAAACTTATATTCAGGGGAAAGGGCAGAAGTAGAGACCGATCGGGGAAAGGGAAATGAAAGAAAAAAAAATACTTAGCTTATATAGCGGCGATTCCGGCTATTCTGGTATTCACTTCACCAGCCTGGGCACCGGCGAACAAAGACTGCCTCGAACAATGGTTGACCTTCACTGACAATTTATTCTTGTTCACTTTATGCACAGCACCAGAAAACGAACTGCTTCGATCGAGAGCTCGGAGGGTTATGAGTTTTCAATTTGCTTTCACTGATAGCATGAATATTTTTCTGTTTGATGTCATAGTGCAATTTTTCTGCCTTCGATTTGGATCTTTTAATTGTTAAAACGACCAAAATGATAACAAGCTGAGCAATCATTCCCTACTACATCACAACATCAAGTTTAGTTCTCAATTTGTTATCAGACTCTGCTCGGGAAGCCAGTGAAACGTCGAACAGTATACAGCCTGCGGCAACACAATAAAGGGGACGACAGTAAAGAAACACCGAAAAAATGAGCAGCATTCGCTGCATTCAAGTCAACCTTCACCATGCAAAATGTGCCACAAGCGTCCTCTCCCGGAGGTTCACCAAAGAGCGCCTAGACATCGCTCTTCCACAGAAGCCGTGGAGAAAAAAACCCTAAAATCTTACAGATAAACGGAGCAATAAAATTATCTCCAATTACAGGATTCATCCCACGAGACATCGTTGCAACAACACTCGAGGCATCGACGGCCAGGGGCAAGCAGGAGATTGTGATCGCATGTACCTACTTCCCTTCTGCAATCGATGCCCTCATAAAGTGCTGCAGAAGCATAAACAAATCATTGAATGCCAATGCACATTACATAATATATGGTAACATAACAGTTTTAGCCTTCGCCTTGAAAGGTTGTGTTTGCTGATTGGTTGTAGCAACCAAGGCTGTGCAAGCCGTGAATAGGCTAGAAGTTTGTGTACCGTGTCAGTGTTTGATGCTGTGTTGGTGCGGAGACAGGCAGGATTGTTGGCTGCGAGAGCGGTCCTTTGGTGGTGGTACCACGCGATAAGCGAGTGTTGGTGCGAAGGCAACGAAGTCTCAGGTAAGCGGCGCCCCACCCTGGTGGTAGTAGTGGTTGCGCTGCATACAACCGGCGCTTGCGACGGAGTGAGACAGCGCTGCATCTGGTTGGTGAAGCGGCTCGCTTCATCATCATTCATTCATCCGTATTAGTGCAGATACGGGATTTTGAGTATTTGTGTACCTAGCCACGCTGCGTAGTAGGGGAATACCTCTGGACCCACAGGTAAGCGGCGGCCCCACCTTGGTGGTGGTAGTGGTTACGCTGCATACAGTCCGCGCTAAGTGAGACAGAGCTGCATCTTGTTGGTGAAGCGTCTCGCTTCATCATCACTTATTCATCTGTGCTAGTGCAGAATCGGGCTTTTGTGTATTTGTGTACCTAGCCACGCTGCGTAGTAAGGAAATACCCCTGGACCCACAGGTAAACAGCGGCTCCATCTTGGTAGTGGTGGTTGCGCTGTGTTCAACACGAGCGTGTGACAGAGGGAGACAGCGTGAATCTGCAACTCTTCGAAGGACAGGTAGATTTTAATATAATTTTGCTAGTGTTAGTATTTAATTTACTTACTGTGTATGGTAGGCGAGATGGAGGATAGTGAGATGGAATCCTCCATTTCACAAGAGCAAAATTCTTCTGATCCCCCTCCCTCAACTCCCCTTAGAATAAAATTATACCCCCAAGGGTCTTCTGGACCTTGGCAGGTTTTCTTCAGGCGGAAAGGAAAGCCATTAAACCTTGTGCAAATTGCACGGGATCTGACTTCACGATTTTCTGCTGTAACAGAGATCGTGAAAGTAAATAAGGACAAACTTCGAGTTAGCATTGATAACATTAGACAAGCTAACGAGATAGTAGCCTGCGAACTCTTCACGCGTGAATATAAAGTTTATATACTTTCGCGCGATATAGAATGCGATGGAGTCATCTCCGAACCCAGCCTCACTGCCGAGGATATACTTAAGCATGGTGTTGGTTGTTTCAAGAACGCCCTGCTTAATAAGGTAAAAATACTCGATTGTAAGCAATTGTACTCAGTATCACATGAAGAAGAGAAAAAAGTTTACCGACCATCCTATTCATTTCGTGTAACTTTCGCTGGGTCTGCTTTGCCTAGCCATGTTCTTATTAATAAAATTCGTCTCCCCGTTCGCCTTTTCATCCCTCGTGTGATGAATTGCCTCAATTGTAAACAGCTTGGCCACACAGCCACTTACTGTTCCAATAAGGTACGGTGTGGCAAATGTGGGGGCCTCATCAAGAGGATACATGCAATAAAAACTTAGAAAAATGTTTACATTGCGGAGAAACTTCACACGAGCTCCTTGCATGTCCCATATATAAATTGCGGGAGGAGAAAATTAAACGATCCTTGAAGGAGAGATCTAAGCGCTCTTATGCAGAAATACTGAAAAATGCTACTCCTGAACCCACGGTCCCAGAAAACAGATACGCTATTCTATTGCCGAAAGAGTCTGACTCTGACGAAGCGTCCGAAGGTACATCATTTGTTTAGAGGATCCAGGAAAAGAAAACAATCCTCTTTTCCCAAACTGCCAAGCAAGGGCCTTAAAATTTCTCCTCCAACAAATAAATTGCAGCCAAAGTTAAAGAATTCCGATGCAATACCGAAGCCAGTCCCTCCCGGTTTTGGTAATGTACAATCCAAACAGAACACCATTACTGGAAATAATAAAACTTCAACTTCCTCCGAGCCTCAACCGGGGATAGGTTTATTGAAATTTTCTGAAATTTTTGATTGGATTTTCAAAGCATTCAATATTTCTGAACCACTAAAAAGTATACTTTCAGCGTTCCTCCCAACAATTAGAACATTTTTAGAGCAGCTGATTGCTCAATGGCCCATCCTTGCAGCGATTGTATCTTTCAATGGGTAATTCACCTCCTCTAATGAAAGATTCCATCACTGTTTTACAGTGGAATTGCAGAAGTATCATACCTAAAATTGACTCCTTAAAAATTTTGTGAAACATGGCTTACCTCAAACATTAATTTCAACTTGAATGATTTCAACATTATTCGCCTAGACCGAGACACCCCATATGGAGGAGTGCTTCTAGGAATTAAAAAGTGCTATTCTTTCTATAGAATTAACATCCCCTTGTTTGCGGGCATTGAGGCTGTAGCTGTCCAAACGAATATTAAAGGCAAAGACATGTCTATCGCTTCTATATATATATATATATATATATATATATATATATATATATATATATATATATATATATATATATATATATATATATATATATATATATATATATATATATATATACCTCCCAAAGCTCAAATTGGACAACGTCAGATTTTTGAGGTAGTGGAATCCATGGCTGCTCCGCGGCTGATACTGGGAGACTTCAACTCGCACGGAGTATTGTGGGGTTCCCTCTTCAATGATAATCGATCCTCTTTGATATACAATGTTTGTGACGAGCTCAATATGACAGTTTTAAATACAGGCGAAGCAACACGCATTCCCAGACCACCCGCACGACCAAGTGCATTAGATCTATCTCTATGCTCGACATCACTTCGGTTAGATTGCACGTGGAAGGTTGTACCTGATCCTCACGGTAGCGATCATTTGCCAGTCGTTATTTCAATTAACAGTGAATTAGGCCTCACGAATTCAATCAATGTCCCTTATGACTTGACACGAAATATTGATTGGAAAAAATACCAATCTTTAATTTCCACTTCTCTTGTTTCGACGGAAGAGCTACCACCTACCGAAGAATATGAATTTCTAGCGGGTTTGATTATTGAAGCAGCAGAACAAACCCAAACGAAATGCAATCCTGGCATGATAATGAACAGCCGGCCTCATAATCCCTGGTGGGACAAAGAGTGCTCGGATGCATATGAAACTAAACAAGTTGCTTACAAAGAAATTATGAAACGGAAAGGGTGTACACGTGCAAACTTTGAAAATTATTCGATTTTACAAAACAAATTTGACAGTCTCCGTCGTGCCAAAAAGTCTAGTTATTGGAGACGTTTCGTTGATGGCTTGTCAAGAGAAACATCAATGAGTACTCTTTGGAACACAGCCAGAAGAATGAGGAATCGAAACGTAACTAATGAAAGCGAAGATTTTTCGAATCGCTGGATATTTAATTTTGCCAAGAAAGTTTGTCCAGATTCTGCTCCTGCGCAGAAAATCATTCGCGATGCTCCCACAAGTAACGATTCCATAGATTCGCCTTTGACAATGATGGAATTTTTAATTGCACTCCTCTCATGCAACAATAATGCTCCGGGTCCAGCCAGAATTAAATTCAACTTGGTGAAGAATCTGCCTGACCTAGCAAAAAGACGCTTGTTGAATTTATTCAATAAGCTTCTTGAGCAGAACATAGTCCCGCACGACTGGAGACAAGTGAGAGTTATCGCCATTCCAAAACCGGGAAAACCAGCCTCCGACCATAACTCGTATCGACCAATTGCAATGCTATCCTGCATCAGGAAATTGTTGGAAAAAATTATCCTACGACGTCTCGACAATTGGGTTGAGGCGAACGGCTTGCTATCAGATACCCAGTTTGGTTTTCGGAGGGGAAAGGGAACGAATGATTGTCTGGCGCTACTTTCGTCAGAAATCCAACTCGCTTACGCAAAAAAGAACAAAAAAGGCGTCTGTGTTCTTAGACATAAAAGGAGCATTCGACTCTGTTTCCATTGATGTTCTCTCAGAGAAACTACATCAATGTGGTCTTTCACCAATATTAAATAATTATTTATACAACTTATTGTCAGAAAAGCACATGCATTTTTCATATGGCGATTTGGCAACATTCAGAATAAGTTACATGGGCCTCCCACAACGTTCTTGTTTAAGCCCCCTTCTCTACAATTTTTACGTGAATGACATTGATAATTGTATTGTCAGCCCATGCACTCTAAGGCAACTTGCAGATGATGGCGTGGTTTCTGTTACAGGACCAAAAGCCATAAATTTACAACAACCACTGCAAGATAGTTTGGATAATTTATCAATTTGGGCTTTGAAGTTAAGCATCGATTTCTCTACGGAGAAAACAGAGTTGGTTGTTTTCTCAAGGGCGCGTGATCCAGCTCAGCTTCAGCTTCAGTTGGTTGGTAGAACGATAGCCCAAGTCATGACCTTTAAATATCTCGGAATTTGGTTCGATTCTAAAGGTACATGGGGAGGCCACATTAGGTATTTGATAAAGAAGTGCCAACAAAGGATAAATTTTCTCCGAACAATAACCGGATCTTGGTGGGGTGCTCATCCAAGTGACGTGATAAGATTGTATCAAACAACGATACTTTCAGTAATGGAATATGGGTGCTTCTGTTTCCGTTCAGCTGCAAACACTCACATTATTAAATTGGAACGAATACAGTATCGTTGTTTACGAATCGCCTTAGGTTCCATGCAATCGACACATACGATGAGTCTTGAAGTACTAGCGGGAGTTCTTCCCTTAAAAGATCATTCTGGGATCTCTCCTCTCGTTTACTTATACGATGTGAGGTTATGAATCCACTGGTAATTGTAAATTTCGAAAGACTTGTCGAGCTTCAATCCCAAACCAGATTCATGACAGTGTACTTCAATCACATGTCACAAGAAATAACGCCTTCTAGTTATGTTCTGACATGTGTTAATATACTAGATACTCCCGATTCCACTTTATTTTTCGACACGTCCATGCAAGAGGAAATTAGTGGAATCCCGGATCACCAGCGCTCTCTGGAGATCCCTAAAATATTCAAAAGTAAATACCAACACATTGACTGCCATAAAATGTTCTACACTGATGGGTCACGAATCAATGAGGCCACTGGCTTCGGTATTTTCAACAATAACACCTCGATCTCTTTCAAGCTTGCAGAACCTGCCTCCGTTTATACAGCCGAACTAGCAGCAGTTCACTATAGTCTGGAAATCATTGATACTTTACTTCCGAGCCATTATTTCATCCTCACAGATAGCCTCAGCACAATTAAGGCACTACGCTTTTTAAAGCTTGATAATCACGATCCGTTCTTTTTGAAGAAGATACGAGAATACTTAACTAAATTAACAAATAAATCTTATCAAATTACCTTAGCGTGGATTCCCGCTCATTGCTCCATACCGGGTAATGAGAGAGCGGATAATTTAGCCAAAATAGGGGCGCTGGACGGTGACATCTATGAAAGACCTATTGCCTTCAATGAATTTTATAGCGTTTCTCGTCAGAGGACGCTTACTAGTTGGCAAACATCATGGGACAATGGAGATCTGGGACGGTGGTTGCACTCAATTATCCCTATAGTATCAACGAAGGCATGGTTCAAAGGGTTGGATGTAAGTCGAAACTTCATTCGTGTGATGTCTAGTTTCATGTCCAACCATTATACGTTGAATGCGCATCTCCGCCGTATTGGGATCGCAGAAGATAATCAATGTGCTTGCGGAGAGGGTTACGAAGACATTTAACATGTTGTTTGGTCTTGCACTGAACATCGTGAAGCCAGATCCCAATTAATAGACTCCTTATGAGCCAGAAGAAAACCACCCTATGTACCTGTTCGTGATATCCTCGCTTTACGAGATCTTACATACATGAGCCATATTTATCATTTCCTGAAAACAATAAATATTCAAATATAATTATCCCCACAATGTTTCTAGTTTTTTCCCTTGCTACCCACAAACAATTTAGATTTCTTCGCAGTTAGTTAAGTTAGATAAAACGATATAAATAAAGAAAAAAAATAAACAAAGATTATTGAAAAACTATCAATAGGTTTACAATGAAATTCAAGAAAATAGAGTATAATTAAAAACATTCAAAATGATGATTATCCTCAGTGTTAGCATTAGAAAGTGATTTTTTTTATAACGTGATAGTCTTAAGAACCTTTGTAACATGTTATGTAAAAAAACCCCCGGCGTAAAAAAGCATTTGCAAATGCCGTGTCAAATAAACGTTTTATGAAAAAAAAAAATATGGTAACGGAAATAAATACTAGCGGTGAGTACCAGCTAGTATAATACCTTTCGTCAAATTATGGCAAGGTGTGTAACAAGGGGGTTGAACGTATACTTATGAACGCAGTTAGAAGCGAAATACTGGACCTCACGTTATCAGGCGCTTAAATAATAGAAAAGATAAAGAGTTGGCACGTTTCTGTCGGATCACAGACACATAATGTTCGTCATAAAAGCCACACAGTGTGAAAGCACAGGGAAATACAGAAAACAAATTAGTGTGTATTCCGCTCACACTTGGAACAGTCGGCAGAGGTGTGCTATGACCCCTGCTCTGGTCACTAAAGGGTGGTTTTGAGATTCTTGAATATGACATTGTTCTAATTGTGAAAGGAAAACATGGATCTGTACTAAGCCATCGGATTCAATTAGCCCTGAACTTCAAAGAGGGACTCAACAGGCATCGTATCGTTTTTCATTAGGAAGAAACTGAAGTTGGTTCCCCTAACTCTCAGTGGAACTACAATAACCTACACAAAAAAAACTGAATTAGGGCTCGCACCTGATATACGCCGATAATAAAACAACTGCAGCACTGCACAGTGGGGCCGGGCCGGTCAAAACCTCCAAAATTTATTGTCGATTTTCACACCTTTTATATTTTTTTTAAATGTACATTACCCAAAGCTGTATTCGCCAAATTTTTGAGTTAAACGATTGAATAATATAAGTGCTACATTTTTTTTTTGAACCGTACAAGGTCTTCAAGATTTGCAAGAATTTGAGTGCCAAAAAGTTTTTGTTCATTCTAATTCATCTCGCTTCAATAAGCACTATAATGATAATTTAACAACACATAACAGCAAAAGAGTCCCATGTTGAAAAACAGCAAGCCAAGGAAAACGCTGTTCAAGATTGTCCCATCTATTGAGCCAAATGGATGGGACAACCATGATTTGGTATTTTTTTTTTTATATTTTCTGAACAAACCCGGTAATCTTATTTGTGCAGTGTGATTCAGTGGTGATACAGAATACAATCCAATGGATAACTAATTTTCGACAAAAATCCACATGGGACTCTTATGCGTTTACGGGCAGTATAGGCGTTTCTAATAGAAAATCATTTCAGGAATTCAATGGTGTATTTTGATTTGAGAAATAATGAGTATTTCAAAAGTTACCAATAAAATCAATATAGCTATGTTGTTTAACGCGGACTTATTTACATTCAGAGTGTCATCTCTTTATCGGTAAAAGCGTATTGAAGGATCTCATCTAGTACAACTGACGTAGAATTTTATCTAGTTTTCAAAAATCATAGTGCCATCCTGCGCCGTTTTGCGCCGAAGGTTGATATTTTGACATTTGTAAAATTAGTTTTTTCATGGAGACGCATAGTATTTTTTTTGATTTCATGAAGTTTTGCATTATTATTCACCAGTGGATTTTTTTCTGAGCGCTGCTTGTAAATTCAGGGTTTGGAGCGATTTCCTTGATACAAATATAAGTACGCCTTGACCGTCTTGCAACTATGACTCGTGTTTCTACATTTTCACAGTTATCTGCAGTATAGAAAAATTTAAATAAATACAAGCCAACGAGGTAAAACTAACTGCAACTATTACCATATATTTCCATGAATACTATTTCTCTAGTAGGTATTAGTTGTTAGCTTTACTGGTGACCGATGTAAGGTAAACACGTCAGTGTGGGAAATGTTCTTTTTTACCCGATTTTTAGTTATTGGCCAGTAATGCAACATTTATTTTCAAGTGCAAACTTCCTATTGAATCTATCACAATCAACAATCAAATTCAAAATCTCCCTCAATAATTCACTTCCAAATTGATGAGAGTTTCATGCAAAAACGCTCACGCCTCTATTTCAAAGCATACACATACAGTGCAAAGTATGCTCAGGATGTTTTCGTACAAAAAAAACAAGTCAGTACCCACAAGAAGAGATATTCATACCATCATTGGAATTGAAAATCAATGGAAAAGTATTGAGCGGCTTAGCTGCAGTATTCATCGTATGAGAAACTGTGAATAGAGCATAGTAGGGCATGATTTGAGATCTTCATTAAAATCAAATAAACCTGTTATCTTTTAATAGCTTTGGCGATAACTATAAATAAATAAACCAATAAAACAAAAATTTAATGCATTCTTTCAAACACCTTAAGATATGCTATCTTTTATAGCTATTCTAAACGCATACGTTCATAAATTAGTACATGAGGATTATCTCTTAAAGAGCTATGAAAGGATGATTTTTTCTACGATGGTATTTAGATTGGACTGAAGATCTACAAACAAATGTATAAAATTACATAATTTTTATTCGCCAGATTTCGATAAATTGGAACCACCCTAGCCAATTCGTTGCTAATGACTACCCTAAGAAATTAAAATGTTTCTGTTCACTTACAAAGTATCTGTTTTGAGAAGGTAATAAAATTCACTTTTGCGATATTTAAAAAAAAAACTTTTAGAGCCATCCTAGGCTATCTAATTTTCATTCTAGCGTCCTGATTTAATCAAAATCGAGTTCAGCGCACCAAAATTACCCTTGGATGATATTTTCAGACATTTTAAACTACTTTTGTGGTTTAGTCCAGCTTTTGAATGGAGTGGATCCACTGTGAACTTTGGGCGTGCAGTAAACTCTTCGGGAAAACTCTCAAACCGAGGTTGGCTTACTACACGACCATCGCCAGACCATGATTAACTTATTCCTCCATTGTGTGGTATTTATTTATTTATTTATTTATTTATTTATTTATTTATTTATTTATTTATTTACACCAACAGACCCCTTGGTCCCAATGGTGGTTCCTTATACTGGTTGCAATTACATTACATACAATTACAATTACATTTACATTTCATATAGGACAAAATACAACAATACATTTCAGACAGGACAAAAATATAACACTTATCACAGAACATTCTTACATTTGGAAATAAACACTAATTATTGTAAACAGCAAGAAAATAGAAATCGTCAGTAGTCTGCAATGTGTTGTTCAAAATTCAGGTTTCCACGTCGTGTTGTTCCGGTTGACAAATTCACGATAGCGGACGTTTCGAGGCCAAGTCGACGCCTGTAGGGCTAGTGGCTTCCACTTTCCATCAAGCCCTATCCTGAACGACGCATAGTCAACATCATCGACAGACTTCCACCCAGGAACAAGTTTTTTGATGTCAGTTCTGTCATTTGAATTGAGTCCGAGACACTGTGCAACTAAGGCACTCACTTCGCTTTCGGTAACGTGAGGTTCTATATTCGACAGGAACAAAGAGAATTCCATATTACTTCGATGTGCATTACCAATTGGTGAATTAATTCCACTTCTATTTTTCGATTCGTTCGGTGAATCCACAGACGAAACCGGGGTAGAAATTAATGGGCATGAACGCTTCTGTGGCAATAGTTCCGATAATGTCTTTTGAATTTCATCGATTTTTGCTTTCATATTAGCCACCTCGTACTCGATGTTGTTTGAAGAAGGGTTCGGCTCTGGCGACTCAGTCAGCGAGGTAGCGACAGTTTCAATGAATGCTTCCAAACACGTATCGCATAACCAAATAATATTTTTGGTGAGTGCATTAATATTAGCCTCGTTCAATCCCACACATTGAGCATGAAATCGTTTACAGCAGCTTCCCTGGCACACGGTAATAATATCGACTTTGCAATCGATCGCCGTATCACACACTTCGCAAACCATTCTCTACAGCAAAATAACAATAGCGACGCTTCGATTAGATGAACAATGGCACCTCGGTAGTTGAAATAAATCAAATAAAACAGCTCAGCAAAATTTTGTAGAATTGCGTTCGTTTTGCTCGTCGATAATCGCAGGATATACTGCGCATGAAATAATTCCTGCAGCTCGACACTTTTTATCAACGGGAAAGATGACTGTTACGTTATAAAGCCAATGTATACGGAGAGCGAAAACACAACTAGCGCGCGACGATCAACAATTCGACTCGAATGGTGGTGCCCCAAAGTTAACGAAAGACCACCCAAACTAAATAAACTAAAGTTGACAGGCTAACCTGCATCTCTATCACTGGTGCTATGAAAGCAACACCCACTACAGCTATGGAAGTCATGCTTCATCTACCTTCATTGTACAAACATATTATGGGGGAGGCGAGATGTCGCTCTCTAAGAGTGCTAAAGGGTAAACCAGGGCTTTAAATAGTCACCTGAGCATAATAAAGGAACTCAAACTAAACCCTGTATTGATCACAGTTCAAGATAAAATGGAGGCTAAACCGAACTTCGATATCTCATATGAGGTCCACATAATGGATCGTCAGATATTGGATGCAGGGTGTCCCATACTACCTCAAGATACAATATCATTCTATACTGATGGTTCTAAAATGGGTGAGCTGACTGGTTCGGGAGTCTACGGACCAAGCATTAAAGAAGCGATATCAATGAGAAAGTGGCATACAGTTTTCCAGGCAGAGGTATATGCAATATACACCTGCTCAGAGGTCTGTAGGAAACGAAACTACAGACATGCAAAAATCGCAATCATCTCCGACCGCCAAGCAGCACTGTTGGCATTAAGGTCGTCGAAATGTGAGTCCAACCTGATTTGGGAGTGCATCACATCTTTACAACAACTGGCAACTCGGAATAAAGTAACAATATTCTGAATCCCTGGCCACCAAGGAATCGATGGCAACGAAGTGGCCGACGAATTAGCCAGTCGTGGTTCATCAAACATGTTTGTCTACCTGTGCAATCAAACTAGAACTTTCGGCTTGGACAAGAGACTAAACTACTACTAAAGGACTGACGTAACTTAGAAGGCGCTCGACAAGCTAAGAATATCATACATCCAGATACAACGAGAGCCAAAAAAACTAATGGATCTAAAACGAAAAGATTTACGTTGGGAAACCGGGGGCAAGTCCGAAACCTTAAACACAATCATTTTTCTAAAATACCACAAAGCTCCAAAAATTGTATATTCTGTGCATAATCCTTGTTTAGATGGTTCTTAACAAGATATAATTTTTTTAGCGTTTCCCAAAAAATTGGGTTCATTAAAAATTATTCAACGCTTGTCTTGTATAATGTTAAATATTTTCCCCCTTAATCTTTTCAAGCTTTATTATCGCTTGTGATGCCACTCTAAGGAGTAAGATCCGTTCTGCAAGAAGAATATATCCCCTGTTACTACGATTCATTCACTTAGAAGTAACATACGCTTTTGTAGTAAGCTATCCGGTTCATGTTATGATTTTTCGGAATTCCGTTAATCAACAATCCGGCAATATCATTTTAAAATCTCTTATTAGATAATCCTTTTTCCTTTCGTTTTATAATAAAACTATGAATCGCGCTCAATTTGATTTTAATTTTTTTGGTCGGCTTGAGACAATACGGACAAAAAATAAATGCAAATCCCTGAGTTTACATGTATTTCAAATATTAACATGATGTTATAATAGTGTAATTGAATACCATAAACAACTTCCAGTTGTTCGCATTGAATCGAAAATAAACTCAACCATCTAAACAGCGTGTTGATCTTACCCCTCCTAAAACTGTCGGTCTTACCCCAACAGTGCACATTTTTGTTAAATTCCCAATAAACAGTGTTGGAATACTCTAACTTATTCTCAACGCAGATAAATAGTGATATAGAGAGTAGATTAGAATGTGCGGCAAAAATACTGGTGATTTTTAAAGGACACATGTGGACAAACAAACAACTCGCTTCCGACTACATTGGATTCGGCCAATGTAGGGCAAACAGGGACAGCCACAAAGATAACATGAATAGTGGTCGCAGTAGCAAAGTTTCTCCTAACAAGAAACAAAAAGACTACCTTGAAACATTCCCAAACCTATAATATCAGCATCTCTAACGTAAATGACGTTTCGAAGACATTGTCCCGCGTTGACCTGTTTCAATGCCAGGTCCGGATTATTTGCCTCTTTTTTCATAAAATATTGCACCCGAGGACTTTTTTGTATCAGTAAGTATTATTTTCAAGCGGTCAATCACGTAAAATATTTTCCGAAGCGTATGAAAAGAAGCAGCTATAGTTTTTATCCATAAGGATGAAAACTCTCATAATATAGAACTACAGAGGCCCAAAGTTCTGGAAAAGTTTTTTTTTTACAATGCGATGTACTGCCGTGATTCGCATAACATTCCCATTTTCTATGGGTTTCCTATGCAGGTGGGACTGTTATGTGTATCACGGCAGTGTACTCTGTATCTTCCAACATAATTGACGAACGTCAGCACGGATTTTTAAAAAAATGCTTCCAAATTGATGAAGTACACAAATTTTCTAGTTCCAGCTGTCGAGAAACATTAGCAAGTTGATGCAATATATTTTGATTTCGCTAAAGCCTTCGGCAAGGTGCCGCACAACATTACTGTTATATAACGGTAGCGACTAGGATTTCCTCCATGGGTAACTGTGGCTGCAATGTTACCTTTCTAAAATATGAAGGATATAGCAGGGATAATCTATATTAATGAGCGTTGCTCGCTGAATGGAATGCAGATTAACGTCGATGAATGTTAGGCGCCAAGTTTTGGGCACCTGATAGCTCTAAGGCGCTGCAAATACATCCTTTAAACCTGTATCATCAAAAGGGTGGATTGTATCCGTGATCTGAGAGTTATTTGACAGAAAACTTCGCTTTGCCGACCGCATCACTGCGAGCCTTTGCAATAATGAGCTTTTTGAAACGAAGCACTGCTGATTTCGAGAATTTCTACACACTTAAATCTATATACTGTGCACTGGTTTGGAGCATTTTAGAGTACCTATGCTGTACAAGCATGGGCGCCACACCACGCCTTTGAAAGTAATCGATTGGGACGCGTTCAAAGAAGCTTTGTTCGATTTGCTCTAGAAAAACAGCCATGGGACGACCCCATTCATCTGCCACCGTATAAGAATAGATGTATGCTGCCAAATTTACCAATGCTTGAGTCTCGTCGTACCTTGTTGCAGAAAATGTTCGTTATGTTGTCGAGCAATAATAATGATTGACCTAATCGTCTGGTTATATTCAAAGCCGGGGTCTGATCATCGCGAAACCAGAGCAAAAGTTATAGCGTTTTCGTTTTTTCTTGATGCTACACCAGTGCACAGTGGGACGAGCCCGGACTTAAGTCCATATATGAATGTTATGCGATATTCTCGCTAGTATTTTTCTTCTATCAGCTGCGCCATCAAAGACATTTTTGTGAGATTTAAAGTGATTTGAACGTAAAATGAATTTTTGGCAGCTTTTTTAAGGGCATAATTAAAGTGTTTTTTGCATAATTTGACTATAGGAACTACATCCGGTTATTTTCGTTTCTCAAAGAAATGGTTGATTTTATGCATTGCATTACTTCACCAAAATTATCGGTGAGATAAAATTATATCATAAAATCGCCAAAAATAAGTCACTAGTTACTTTTGTTAGTGTTTAGATAACAGTTTGTTATGAATTTTTATTGAATTCAAACATCAAATGCGATAACAAAAACGACGCCCGTGAATGCCCGCGATCACACTATACTCATTCGAAAGCTTTTAATTTTCTCTTTCAAATGAGTATATGCTAGTTTTGCGAAAACTTGCGATAAGCAGTCAAAATTTAAAAAAACTGTGAATGGAGACGCATGGTTATTACTGACATTGAATTTGGATAATCACTTTATAGCTAGAATAATGACACGAATACATGCACAACTTTCAAATAGCGTTGAGAGCATGATCTACAAGGGTTTTACTAGTGATCAAGACTAAGGAGCTGAGTGGGAAGTATGTTTTTTAGATGGTAGAGGTATTAAGACTGATTGAAAATCAGCAAATATTTTCAACTATCTGAAATAGGGTATAAAATGTTTCTGGAACTATTTCTTGCTAACTTGCGCAATAACTGTCAAATAGAGTGAACACAGTTGAGTTTTAGTCATTTGGTGAGTCTATTTTGATCCGAATTTGCATAGCACTGATATAGCTTAAGGGTATGCGATATTATCCAAATAAAATAAGACCACTTTTAAATGAACCATATACACGAAAAAAAGGGTTTTGGATTTATTTTCATTTATGATATGAAATTAGCAATCTAAGTAACTTAAAACACACCTACGAAAAAAAATCGTTAATAATCTTGTTGATTAGCGAATGTAATTAAACATTCCACTAAGATGCTCAAAATGTTTGTTTTGAAAATGATAGAAAATGTAGCTTTCATATTAAGTAACCCTCTAACGAAATAAATATTCCAAAACTAGTCGAACACATCTTATTTAATTCGCAAAAACAAAATAGTCATTTCTGAAGCCCCATAATGAGTTGTCAATTAATTCATTTCAATATGGAAAATAAATTCCACAATTACTATTGAAAAAAATCATTATAAAAGACAAAATACTTACTTTTGAGCCACTCTAATAAGTAGTAAAGATAATTTCTGATTTTATAATTAAAATAGAAATTTAGCGCACAAAAAGTTTTAAAAAAAAAATTGTATCTTCACTACAAAATAATTCTTTGAGCCACCCTAACGCATAATGAATTTTTTTTTACATGTGTTAATATCAAAAACGATTTAGTACACGAAAATTAATACACACAAATTTTAAGAACGACTTCGAAAAAAAATATTTTTGAGACGCCCTAATGACTAGTAAACGCTTTTTTTTTGAAATGTTTTAATATCAAAAACGAATTCAGCGTACCAAAATTACATAAAATCGTCCTATTTAAACCGATACGGCAAAGTTTGGACTTTAGTCCACCTTTTGTTCTAAGTCGTCCCACTGTGCAGTGTAGTACAAAAAAGAGATGGACTGATTACACCTAAGATTGAATGAGTTCAGCACCTACTACACCGGTCTAGTGCAAAGTCCAAAACGAATATACCACTAATGAATTTCTCTGAGCTCAAAAACGGTCACCCGATATGCCCATCAACGACGCCCTGAAAACCCACAACCTTCAACATTTTCCCATGTATCTTCTGCAGAAGTCAATCAAGGTGAATGTATAATCCATTTTTCAACACATTTCCGTAAATAGACCACTGCAAATTATTAATGTGACCACGTACTGTATATGATAGTCGGTTCATTATCACTGAAATGTTGAGCCAAACAAAAGAAAAGTTAATGCAAAAACTTGGAGTACCAAACGATCCCTTAAATGTGGACTATGAAAAGATTTTTGACGGGCTATGAGTCTATTGAAATATGATAGAAGCTCAAATTTGGCGAAAAACTGCTATGCATATAATATAATTCTTTCCATTTCGCCGTTAGGGAACTTTTGTTCTAATTGACAAATTTGTCTTAAACGCCTCTAACTCAAAAAATATACCTTTCATTCCTTAAGTTCCATTCGAAAGCTAAGTATAAATGCGCAAAGCCGCCAAAGTTGTATACCATATTTAAGACTACGAAACCTTACCTGATCCAGCAGAATATTTTCCGGCTTCAGGTCCCGGTAAATTATGCCGAGACCATGCAGGTGATTTAGCGCAAGTGCCAGTTCGGCAAGGTAAAATTTCACATCCTCCTCGGTGAACATCACCTCTTTGCTCAAACGTGTGAACAAATCTCCACCCCGTAGGAAGTCCAGGATAAGGTACAACTTCCCCGGCGTTTGGAAGGCATAATGAAGCTTAACAATAAATGCATGACCCACGTCGGCAAGAATGTTGCGCTCGTTCGTACTTCGAACTCGATCTTTGACCTTCAGTGTGGCCTTCTTTAATACCTGAAATCGATAGAGGCGCTTATTAAAGTAATCGAAACATCCATCAATCGAAACATCCATCAATCTGCCAAATGACTTACTTTCATTGCGTAAAGTGTGCCGGCATCCTTACCGACAATTTTCCTAACTAAGAATACTTTTCCGAACGAACCCTCGCCGAGTACCTTGAGCAGTTCGAACTGCGACGGGTCTGCCTTCTCGTGTCCCTCGCGCACCACATCCCGAATGTCGTACTCTTGCTCGTCGCTCAGCTTCGTAAGAGTCACATCGGTCGCATCCAGGTCCATTGCCTCGACGTCCATTCCGCTGGTGGCCAACGGTTGATTGTATAGGTGATTATGATGCAGCTGCCCGCCCGGATCGAGCTGTGGTGCCTGTTGACCGAGCAAGCCATCGTAGGATTCATCGACAACCATCTCGACATTGTCCTGAGATGACGACTGAAAAAATACGAGGAGAGTAGTTAAAGTTAAACTATCTAAACATTGCGGTGAAATAACAACTGTGATAAGATATTCCAGTCGGTGGCATAGCCGGAGGAGCTTGCCTTGCAATGGGATTAAATTCTTGGAATCAGTTAGGGGACGAATAGAATGCAACGACATAAAGTATTCATTCATCCAGCAGGCAGACAGAAAACGAAGGGGAAAAAATGGGTGAAAATTGAATCGGCGTTATTAAAAAAATATTAAAATTTCCACCTAATTTAATTGCTTTGCCTTGACGAGGGTGGTTTTCTATATGGAACGTGAAGTGTTGATAATGAATGAGAAAGAGCGACAATGACTGGAAAATTGTTTAGTCATGCAAACAGAGGATTACTTTATTCAGAACAACTACGTGTTTCATGATGAAGCGGCAAATGTTAAAAAATATTTTTTTAGATATCTGTGAGAATATACAAATTACTTGAAGGTCAAGTGACAACAAGTCCGTGGCATTTTATTGCACTATTTCTGAACAGAACTACAATTTTCCTACTTATTCAACGTAGTTTCTGGAAGATTCACTACATTAAACATAAATTACAGCAGTGTCAAAAAAACAATAACGTCAAACAGTGATATACATAACATATCGTAATTAAACAAGATGCTCGGATTTGAAGATGAAATTGAACAAACCTTATGTGGTTTGTGAGGACAAAACAATTTTTGGAATGGTTAAACGACGTGATATGCCGTCAATCAAATATATAATTCAACTGTCAGTTTTATCTATAAGCTATACTGCCATGATACGTATGACCACAGATAACAGACGCTCAGGTTAGATTCGGAATGTGTGTAAATACCCGCTGATGAAATTCCGAATAAATCAGACGTCTGGAACACGTTTGGTAAACGTTTGTAGATGGCACAGTGATCGATGTAACTGTCAAACACGAGTAGAAAACAGTAGCATAGAGTCATTTTGACCACTTTACACCAGACGCTCCCCTTAACAGTATTAATTTTATGATGTAAGAGATACAAGTGCTTGGAATGTGTCACTATAATTTCTACACAAGCAACACGATCTCAACATGACATCTATTTAACATATAGGTGCCTGGTGAAGTAGATATGTTAAAACGAGGAGTAAACATGAAATTACTATAGATAAACCGATTCACATCCGCCTATTTTTCCAATTAGAAAAACATAAATGTCAAGCAGAAAAGTGTGATAACACCATTCGAGCATATACAGAGAGCGAGTCTGCTGATTGTTGCCGATTCCATTTTCTCCTTTATTATTTATAGGCTGCAGTGGTTGCGACGACCGTGTGGACCACACCAGACCGGACCAGACCAGCGGAGAGCCGGTTATCCATTTTACGAATGGTCGTCACCGAGGCGCTATATGGGACACATTAAAATAGGTTTTATATGTCTCAGTCATAGATCGCAAGTGCATCTGCTAGCGAGATACGACCTAGTTTTTTACAGTCATTCTGCAGCAGATTGTGATTTTTTTAATCTTAGTGCAACAACATATTATATATATATACGCTAAATCAGCAGATCGGTGGTCCTGATCCAGCCAACTAGTCTCCAAAAAATTCAATAGTGCTTCAAGATATACATCAAATTTTATTGATGATTCTAAAATATACTCAAGTTTCTTGACCACAATTTTCTCCCACCATGATTCAAATTTATTTTGACCAAATATTTGTAGAGGAAATACAAAACGAAAAAAACCCTATGTTTTTGGCGATGTTAAACGAAAATTATGCACTGCAAAAATGTAAGTTAGACAGTGCGAAAGGATGTTGCGAAAGAGTTGTCTAAAACATAAAATGAAAAACCTGCAACTCAGGGCAGTCTTAAGACCACAATAATTGAGGAAGTGTAGAGTCGCATTCGATGCAAATGACAAACATCACAAAGATTTCACTATATGTAACGTGTTTTTCGCAATGTTTCGGAAGCTGTTCTCAACTCCAATTTTAACTATTATCTACTTATAGTCATCTTCAGTGTTCTAGTCTAAAGAAAATTGCTATTGCAACAGAAAACGGGTAGAAGAATCGGTAGGTACCTAGCCGCGTGAAGCTAGCTGTTTATTGTGTGCTGTTGAAGGTAACGGATATTCATGGCTTTTCAAAACATAGCCATGAATATCCGTTACCTTCAACTCGATTGAGTAAGGACGAAGGGGACTGTTTGAAAATTTCCAAGCTCTCAGCTGAATTTCCAGGGATAGGAAATTTGTCTTTCAATTTTGATATCTTCAGTAGTTAAATCGTATTTTTAGACAAAGGCGTGTTCCGCTACCTTAAATTTGAAGTGAAATGGCGAATCTTTATCCGATTTCCCAGAAGCTTTAACGATTTCTGCGAATTGTTCCTTCCCGGATCTCTATTGTCTTGGTTTGTCCAACATAAACTTTATCCCATGAGAACATGATATTTTGTATATCTCAGATTTGCTTAGAGTGTCTATAGGATCTTTTGTGAACACTAGTATTGGTTTTAGTGTTGGTAATTTTTCCTACTAAAAACAAGATCCATACAGGTCGGATTCGATTATCTGGGGATTTCAAAAAAAATCTCACCCCGGATAATCGAATCACCCGGATAATCGAATCACCCGGATAATCGAATAAAACTTTTTTTGCGCTATTTGATGAATTTATGCTTGCATTAAGCATTCGTGGAGAAATATTATGGTAAATGTAAATGTACCTATTTTGGCCCTAGTCGATTTTTCAGACTTTTCATTTATTATTCATATTGGTAACGAGTTAACGGTATGTATCAGTTGTTTATAGCTATTTGTGTAGGAATTCTAAGATTAGCTTTTTAATAAGGTGTGTCTTTTGCAATACAGGTCGAACTCGATTACACGGGGCTTCGATTCGTAAATGATTCGATTAGTAGAATACCAGAAAAAATTAAGTTAGTAAGTAAACTGGGGGTCGTCTGTTTCTTGGCTCCAGTTTAATTTACGTGGTGGTGTTACATATCATAGCTAACATGTCTTTTAACCCTCATTCTAGTTAGAAGAGTGCGTGTTGCGCCCCACAAAGAGATCCTTGTCCTTGTACTTGTAACATCATTTAGTTGTCCAATGTTGTACCGGAATGCCAGGTAATAACTACGCGTGTAGTCTTCCCAAACTCTCCCACTCATACTTATCACTAGCAAAGTACTACAGGGTACGTAGATGATGGGTTCCCGGTCGCCTCAGCGAGAAGTACTGCTGGCGCCCTCTTTACATAGCCTATCATCCATCTTTGCTTGAGCTACCCAAGAATTGAAATCATCTCCAGTGGCAGCCGGGTCTCTTGTCAGAATCTCGTTAACCATTTCTAGAACAACGTTTTTCTACCGCGTATAAGGTCCCAAAACTATTTTTCCTTAGAACTGTTGGCGTCAAGAAAAACGAACAACATTGTTTAATATAGAGAGGTGCTTCTTTTGCAATGCTAGAAGCTGCTCAATATTTACCGTCCGATCTAGTCCTATTGCATGAAAAAGGTAATTGATGGAAATCTAAATTAGAAATTTTAGCAGTTTTCAACAATATTGCCAGGCTAAGAAAATATTCCAAAATTTCACTTTAACCATTAACAGAAACTATCCCTGGCAGCACTGCTTCAGCGGAACCTAACCAGATTAATTGTAATAACTTCGGTTCTACTGATAATATTTATAGCTTTTAATGCTCAAATGAAAGATCTTAGTCGATTTTATTAGCCTTACTTGTCGTTGTGTAAACCAAAAGTTATAGTAATTTAGAAACGTGGTTGTTTACCAACAAGAGGGCATGAGGGGGTTAATGATGTCATTGGAATTCTGAGCAGGAATCAGTTGTTGAAGGGGATAATAGGAGAAGAGCACTATTGTGTCAATGTCCACTGGAACTCAGAGCAGGATATTTACACCGGATTTCAATGAAAATAGGACCATGATTCTATCAGTAACTGGAATAAATCATAATCTTCAGCGGAATTCCATCTTGAGAAGGATTCCATCAGACATTTAAGAAGCTTTTCTCTAGAATCCTGCATCAAAATTTAGAGAAAAAATTGTAGAAATACGGATAAAAATTCAGTCGAAAATCTGAAATAGATTCCATTGGGATGCTAAGAAAACTTGGATCAAAATCCTGGAAAGTATCCAAACAGAATCCTGAGAAGCATGCCATCATTATCCCAAGAGATAGCCAGAAACCAACTAAGCAATGTAGGTATAATGACATTTTATGTGGCCTGCAGTAACTGATATGTGTATTACGAGAAACATGTACTTTTAGCGTAAAATTAAAAAGTTGCATATTTGGCAATATGTGGCCCTAAAAACTTTTTTTTTTGATTCCTTAAACAAATCTTTCAAAAAATTATCTCGCTGATTGATTCTAATGCAAACAGTACCAGAGATATAATCCGAAGAAAAACAATTTTTAAGCAATTTGTTAAAATTAAGAGTGTTCCTAAGGACTGAGGGGCTGTTCATACGACACAACAATTTAGGTTATTATATATTGGCTCTAAAACAACAATTTCTTCAAAACTGGTTCCAATCCATGAAGGTCGATTGCAAGTTTTGGTTTGTTTAGGTTAATTTGCGCGGAATAACTCGTTTATAAGCTATTTTTGAGGTAGGTTAAAATTTGAGATTAGGGTAATTCTAGACCCCCCAATTGCCTGAAAAAATGTTCTATTGACTGCAATAATCGAATTAGCACTATAATAAGACATTATAGTTGAAATTTGATATTTTTTTAAAACACCCGGAATCCCCGGATAATCGAGTCCGACCTGTACTAATTTTTTTTTAATTTGTTCCGAGTGGATAAGCCATATTTTTGTTGGAATCTACAGCTACCCTTTTTAAACTTTCAGTTATTGGAATTAAGGTTGGGAGAGCTTGTTCGTTAAACAACTTGGGTTTTTATGAATTATTGATTAGATGGTGGATACCCATTGAACCTGCCTATTTTAAAAATAAGTTCTGTTCTGTAATTTTTGCTTCTTCCCCTAAAGGTAAATTAAGCAACCATGTGATGAAAAGCGGCCATTTCATGCTGGTCAGAATGATATGAAGTATTTGGTATAATTCTTTCGGTATTCGTAGGTTTCCCATATATTTTGAAAATCAAGGTCCCCTTCTTCTCGCGTTACAAGGAGAGCTAAAAGGACAATTTGTTATCTTTCTCTTCCTCACGGGTAAACTTGATATTTTTATGGATGTTGTTAATGGCCTCCAACATCTGGAGTTAATGGTTTCGTTTGATAATACAGAAGATATCATCAACGTATCTCCACCATCGTTCGGGTTACACACCTGTTCCCTTCAGGCATTCCTCTAGGTTTGCCCTTAGTTTGTTTACAGAAGGATTGTGGAATTTTCTTCCATGCAAACGCGTAAAGTTTCATATAATCTCTTATTTTGGTTTTCTATAGATTATTGCCGTTTTATTGGAGTAACCAATCCTGTAGAAAGTTAATTGAAACTTTTACGGGTACACTTGGAAATAAGGCGGAAATACATTTACGAGCCATTTTGCCATTTTTTTGGTTGTGGTAAACCGCCAAAAGCCGTTTTTGAAGGCACTCCGTTTTGTAAATCATGAACGGTAACTTTGGTCACAAATGGTTCACTATGTTTTCCACAAGTGCGTGTGGCCTGCCAAATCAGCAACTTCGAAGCGAATTTGAGCAGCTTCTTCTGTTTGAAACGGTCATCCAAAGAAAACTTTCCCTTGCCTGTAGAATATTCCTGCCCCGACAAATGTTTAAAATACGCTTGGATGTAGGCCTCATCATCAATAAAACCGGACCGGTATATCGTTAGCAGCGTCGTGTAGAGTTCTCAGGCGCGCACTTTAGCAATAATGCCAGAAATTTTTTTTGGGAGGGGTCTGAAATTTGGATTTTAAAATGCACATTGTACAATTCGTACGTAATACGTAATTATCCTATTTAATGAATATGAGTGTTGTTAGTCAAATTTAGCTTGGAATGATTTTGAGTTTGGAAGTAATATAAAATTGAAACAAATTTGAGCCTTCTCAACAAGGCCGCGTGGTATCCGGCCTAGAATTGAGCCACTGGAGTCCTGCTCCCATGTCGTAGGAGGCGACTGAAAGTAGGAGACCCTAAGTCAAGGTGTAGTTCCGTGCCGAGGACTTAATGACTGGAGGGTCTAAAATATGCCAGTCGCGCACAGAGCATTTTGGGTTTTGCCCTTACTGTGTTATGCGAATCTCTGACACAGTGGACCATTATTTTCTTCGCAAATCGTGGAAATCAAATGATCATGTCCCATTTAAACCTGATATGGCTCGCTACATGCGTTAACATCTCAACTCGCTTGGTATCCTCTAGTTGTTGTGCAATTTGTGTTGGAGATGAAATGTACAGTTCTCTAATCAACAATGGTTAGAATAGCACAAATCAATCTCCAATATAAACGTACAGCAACTATGAATTTATCTCGACTCATGCAGGAAGATAAAGCTTCCATAGCATTTGTTCAAGAACCGTATTTCCATAAAGGAAACTTCTATTTTGGAAAGTTACTTAACACTGCCTTCATTGCTTACAACAAGACAGGCATGACTAACCCACGTGAAATGCCTCGTGCTTGCATTCTTGCAAATAAGACTATTGACGCGTGTCTCATATCGGAGCTCACAACTCGCGATATCTGTGTTGTCACAGTTACACTGACTGTCGGAAACGTAGACAAAAAATATATGTATTGTTCAGCATACCTACCGCATAACGAATCATCTCCTTCTGATGATTTCAAAAGCGTTGTATCATATTGTAGCAGAAATGGGCTTCCGCTCATTATCGGCAGTGATGCGAATGCTCATCACATCATTTGGGGCAGCTCGGACATCAATCTGAGAGGCTCTGAACCGATGGAGTACATAAGTAATACAAATCTCCATATTCTGAATGTGGGAAATCGACCAACTTTTGCGAGGTCTGGGATGGAGGAGGTGTTAGACATAACACTTTGCTCTGATAGAATTTTGCATGAACTGGGAAATTGGCAGGTTCCAAATGAAACTGAACCGTCTCTATCCGATCATAAATATATATTTTTCGATCATTTTGATGTCACCTTCAATATGGTGACATATCGTAATCCTAAATCTACAAACTGGGACCTCTTTTTGGAAAACTTGGCGACTAAATTTCATGGATATTTTCCAACAATTAGTCAACTAGACGACTTAGATGACGTCGTGGATACGACAAACCCATTCATATTAGCATCCTACGAAGAAGCTTGTCCACTTCGTACTGTTAAATCGACTAGGGGAACCCCTTGGTGGAGGGCTGAGCTTGAAAGAATGAAGAAAGTTCTGAGAAGAGCTTGGAACCGGCGTCAGCGTGATGACTCCAGGGCTTTCAGGTCAGCTCATAGTGCATGTAAGAAATGTCTTAGATCTGCAGAACGGGCTGGCTGGCAAAGCCTATGCACTAATGTCTCTAGTCTGAACGAGGCTAGCAGATTAAACAAAATTCTCTCCAAATCGAATGATTTTCAGATGAACTCCTTAAAAACCAGAGATGTTGTTTATGTGACGGACGAAAAAGATGTTCTTAATTGTCTCTTCGACACACACTTTCCAGATTGTATCGATCTGGAGTTGAACAATGTTCACAGATCTCATTCTGGCGATTACGACTCATGGGCGTTAGCACGCACATTGGTTTCCACTGAATCGGTTAAGTGGGCAGTTGACAGTTTTGCTCCATACAAATCACCCGGAAAAGATGGAATACTTCCCGTGCTACTGCAAAAGGGATTTGATATTCTTAAACATGTCTTGAAAAAGATTTTGCTTTCCAGTCTTGCTACCGGGTATATCCCGAAAGCATGGCGAGAAATAACTGTTAGATTTATTCCCAAAGGGGGGCGCTCAAGCTATGAAGAAGCCAAGAGTTTTAGGCCTATCAGCTTAAGTTCTTTTCTTCTGAAAGCTTTGGAACGGATAATCGATCATCACATCAGGAACGTTAGTTTAGTTGAATATCCACTGCATAAAATGCAACATGCATTTCAGTGTGGGAAATCCACGATCACTCTGCTTCACGATGTTGTTTACAACATTGAGAAAGCCTTCTCGCTCAAGCAATCTAGCTTGGGTGTATTCCTAGATATTGGGGGTGCTTTTGACAATGTGTCCTTCCAGTCTATTCTGGAAGCGACGCGCGGTCATGGGATACCTGCATGTATCTCAGGTTGGATAAACGCAATGCTTAGTAACCGCATACTTTGCTCGTCACTGCGACAGGCTGAAATACGGAAGTTGAGTATTTGCGGTTGTCCTCAGGGCGGCGTTCTGTCACCTTTGTTATCGAACTTATTAGCTGACGGCTTGTTGAAGAAACTCAATGAGCTTGGATTTCCAACCTACGGGTTTGCTGACGATTACCAAATACTAATTACTGGATTTTGCGTCGGAACAATCTTTGACTTAATACAACAGGCATTAGGAGCTGTCGAACAGCGGTGTCGACAAGTTAAACTATCAGTTAACCCAAGCAAAACTTCAATGGTTCTTTTCACGAAGAAGCGAATAATAACCGGGGTTCGTCCCTTGCAGTTCTTTGATTCTGAGCTACTGTGTGCAGATCAAGTCAAATACGTTGGAGTCATATTGGATTCCAAACTGAATTGGTCTGCTCACATTGAGTTCAGAGTCAAGAAAGCGTGCATGGCCTTCGGGCAGTGCAGACGAACTTTTGGAAAGACCTGGGGCCTCAAACCTAAATACATCTATTGGATTTACACGACAATTGTACGTCCAATACTGTCATACGGATGCCTTGTGTGGTGGCAGAGGGGAGAGGTGGTGACAGTCCAGTCAAAGCTACACACCAAAAAATAATGAAATTTAAACGACATGTAAATCAATACGAATGTAAACATACAAAGATTGAATCAAAAATTTGATTGAAAATTACGTTAAAATCAATTGGAGCATCAAACAACATATAGTTTTACACTTTCATTCGTGTAATATTACATGTCATTCATTTTACAGCAGTATTCGAGTAAAAATACATTGAAGTGCATTGGTTTTCCGTTTAAAGTAACTGTAATTTTCAATCCACGTGTAAAATTATAATTAAATTCGTTGAAAAAAGCACGACAAGTCGTGTGTACTTGTGGTGGAACTTAATTTTACATTTATATTCATGCTCCAAATATGTGCATGAAAATAAACTTAAAATTACAAAATATTTTTTTCTGTGTAAACCATCTGCAAAGAATGGCGCTCATGGCGTTGACTGGTGCTTTCACCACGACTCCGACTGCTGCTCTTGAGGCACTTTTAAATATCAAACCATTACACATACACTTAAAACAAGAAGCACTATCATGTGCATACAGACTGCAGGTTACTGGGCTTTGGAACAGTAATCATGTTGATCTTGCTACCAGTCATACACGATTGTGGTCACAAATGGTTACATGGGGTGAAGATATTCTTGCTCCCAGCGATATTACACTCACTTGTAGTTTTCCTTACAGGACATTCCATGTGAAGATTCCCTCTCGAGAGGAGTGGTTGTCTGGCTTTATGGAAAGACAACAACAAGTATGTAGTCTGTTACACTGACGGTTCTCTGATGGAGGGACGTGCTGGTGCTGGTGTCTACTGTCGTGAAATGAGATTGGAACAATCTCACTCACTAGGTAGATACTGTACTGTATTCCAAGCAGAAATTTTTGCGATTATGTGCGGGGTGCAATCGGCCCTTCAACTAAGTTTGTCCGGCAGAGTTATAAACTTCTGCTCCGATAGTCAGGCTGCAATCAAGGCCCTTAGCTCAGACAAATCCCGGTCCAAGCTAGTGATCGCGTGCCAAACCCAAATCGAAGAACTAAGCATTGTCAACACTATCTACCTTCTCTGGGTGCCCGGACATTGCGGTATTACTGGAAATGAATGAGCTGACGAATTGGCCAGGGCAGGTTCAGCGATTGACTTCGTTGGTCCTGAGCCCGCGCTGCCAATTTCGCCTGGATCCGCCAATGTCTAGTGTTCGTCCCGAGTTGGCAAACTCTACAAGGTGCACGTTTTCAATCCGGGTCGTTTCTTTATCTCTTTCAATAAACATTTCACATATCGTTGTTTTTGTGAAAGATTCTTTGTTGTAAGCTTCAAGAGACGTTTTGTGCATACGTTTAACTCTCAAAAAGATAAGGGGTACGGCTAGTTACAGTTCTCTACTTTCAATGAACTTTTTAATTTGAAATACAAATTATCAAGTGTTTCCAGGTATTCGTTAATCTCGCTGATAAAACGATAAAGACTAGGCTTTTGATTTCATTGGGTCTTAGGAGTGATACTTCTTGAAGGCACAATTTTAGCTTGCCTTTTTAGAGGACGACCCGTCTATACTCTACTTTACTCTACTTAACCGAAACCTTTTCAATTCCTTCATTGCTCGAATCTATAAATATAAACAGTACAACTTATTTCAAACCCAATCGTGAATGATTGATAAAAATGTCGTGGCCCATTAGCTATTGTATTTTGTACGTAAACTGAGATATCGAATCACCATTTTTTCTAATTCTAATATTCAAATTGAGTTCGACATATTATTGTTGTCGCAAAATCATTTTAAAGTAGTAGAATACTTCTACAAATTCTTCAAGATTTCGAAATTAACAAAAGTTAACGATTTCGACCGTTTATAACTTTTATTGAACTAATTAATATTTGCTTCGATAAGTCAAAAAACTGTTTACAATTTTATATCAAATTTCAGCGTATGTATGTCTTGCATTGATAAAGTAAAAATTGATTTTGGTAAAATATCTTAAGAAACGGCTACGACCAAGCTGCATTGTTTGCTGTTGTGGCGATCAATTTCTTTCTTTCCGTGTCTATTAGGGCATTGCAAAAATTTTTTTTTTTGAATTCTCAAAGGCCCCCCTCTCATATTATGACAAATATCAAAGTAAGCTCAGATGCCAAATTTCACATCATTTGGACAATTTTAGACCCCCGCCAACTTCGCTTGAAATTTTTTGAAATTGATAGTATGGGAAAATATGGAGGAAAAATACATTAAATGCTATAACTTTTGAAATAGCAATCAGAAAATTACAATTTATGCCTCTTTTGGAAGGAAATAATCTTAGTATTTGAATGGAGATATTCTTGTTTCTAGAAGAATACGGGAAAGTGGGGTACTGGGTCATTTTGGCCCCAAAATCCCATATTTTTAATGATTTTTCTGCTCCGTGATGCAAATCATACAAATTTTGTAGTTTTTCTAATGTGAAAAAATCTCAAAAATCGATCGGAGCCTTTTTGATCTTTGTCCAAATACGAGAAGTTGGGGTTAAATGGCCTTTTGTCATTCATGTTAAACTTCATCATTTTCTCGTGCATATATCTCTATTATTCTTCACTCAATTTTCATAAACTATACCTTGTTGAACGTAGAAAATCCTTAGGATTATAACAAAAATAGATTCGTTACCGGTAAAATTCAGGAACATCAAATTATCTGACATATAGTGTCGATTTCACATTTTTATCATAAAATCACACATATTAACTCCATTTAACAACAAAATTCTTATTTGATTTACTACTTTTAGTGTAAAATATGCTTAGGGATCACATGAGAAAAGTTTCATTCCTGGAAAAATAGGGGAAGTTGAGGTATTAGGACAAATAATGAAAAAAATGAGATTTGTAGAGTAAATATCAAAAAGTTTGATGTTTCTGAATTTTACCTCTAACATTTTTATTTTTGTTTTATTCCTCAGAATTTTACACGTTCAACAAGTTTCATTTTATGAAAATTGATTGAAGAATAATAGAGATATATGTATGAGAAAATGATAAAATTTAATATGAATGACAAAAAGCCATTTAACCCCAACTTCTCGTATTCGGACTAAGGTCAAAAGGGTTCCGTTTGATTTCTGAGATTTTTTCACATTAGAAAAACTACAAAATATGTATGATTTGCGTCACGGAGCAGAAAAATCATTAAAAATATGGGATTTTGGGGCCAAAATGACCCAGTACCCAGTTTCCCGTATTTTCCTAGAAACAAGAATATCTCTATTCAAATACTAAGATTATTTCCTTCCAAAAGAGGTATAAATTGTAATTTTCTGATTGCTACTTCAAAAGTTATAGCATTTAATGTGTTTTTCCTCCATATTTTCCCATACTACCAATTTCAAAAAATTTCAAGCGAAGTGGGCGGGGGTCTAGAATTGTCCAAATGATGTGATATTTGGCATCTGAGCTTACTTTGACATTTGTCACAAATTTTTTGCAATGCCCTAGATTGAAGATTCAATTGGTAGTGTCATTTTAAATGTCTTTGCAACAGAGCGGAAATATCAATGAAAAAGTTTTTCTAACGATAACTTAAAGCATGTTTTTGAAATTGCATACCACTTGACTAACAAATCTTATTATAGAACATGATTCTAAATGTCATGTCAAATCAAAATGCTTTAATTTAAAGGTTCCAGAATATAATAGTTTTCGGGATATTTCTGGGATAGTTTTACTGTACAGAAAACGGTAATCGAATTTTTTTTAAATAGGGTGATGAGCCCATTTTGGCATCATTAGGGAGAGGGTCGCACTATTTGTTGAACAACTTTAAAAGAAGCCATATTATTTATAACCTTTCTCAGAATAAAGTATCAGTGTACTGTTTCTTAAACATCTATATAATGCTTATTTAGCAGAATTGCCTCAATTTTCAGCATAAATGAAAATAAATGTTCCATTTTGTGCATCTATTCCCACCTCAACGATTCAATTATCGCCTCATGGGTGTGCCAATTTCCACCTCATCGAAAAACAATCTAGTTGAAACGCAATGCCTCATATTCCATTTGCGTCGATTCTAACTAGGTATCCAGATCATGGACGCCAACGTGTGATTTGTAAAACGAATCATTCTGCTTTTTTCAGCCGATCAAAACAAACGAAAACATCACGCACATCAATGAAACTCATCAGCTGTTAGTAGAAGAGCGCCCAGAATTGCGCACGCAGAAAAAAAACCATTCGAAGGTTAGCAACTGGAATGACAAGTCTCACATCACACATTGCTTTCTCCCGATCCGAATTGTATGTGCAGATGAAAATAAAATATCTGCAATCAACAATTAGTTGAATAACTTGAAATTATTGATTACTTATACCTGGAATTGCATTACATTATATTTACAAGTTCATGTTTTGGTTTGGCCGCACTGGTGATTCTTTTCTGTATGATGGATGCAAAAAGTTGGTTTTGATTGTGGTAGTGTATCAGCAAAACATGCCAATAATAGGAACCCCCGTATTTAGTTTTATCCTATTATAACACTAGGCCTATTCTAGTGTTTGACGAGTGATTTTAAAGTGCAATTATCGTAAAAAGGTTCTCCAGCTAAAATAAAGGTATGTATCAATGCAATGTTTAGTATATTTGTACCGGAATAACGAGATATGAGGCGGTAAATGCGGGCTCGTAAGTGTTTATTTTGCTAAGCGCCGTTGCATCCAGTTCACTACATGAGTGAGGCGGATTAGTAGATATTTCAATAAGGTGATTTTGTTTTAATTAAAAGTTGGATTTAGAGGATAGTTCTAAATACATATGTGCACAACAAATAAAGAATATAACTATAGCTTATTTTTTCTCACCTGTTTTGGCCAAATCGATAGTGTCATTATCTCATGTGCTTGGTTCGAAACCAAGGGGTACGAAATAGGGTCACAATAGGCTCTACTGCCATAATAGGCACATCACCCTATGTTGCCTAGTTTGATTTAAATTTTCCATTACCAAGAGTTTGTTTCACTTCTTTTAAACTCTACCAAAAGATGCCCCTCCAGGCCACACCTTCTGGACGTTACATGAAAGTTTAGGAGAAATGTTTCTCTTATTCATATTTCTTCTATTCGCTGCACTTGTACGCAGCGCACCTGGGTTCGAGTCCCGACCCCGCACATAGGGTTAGAAATTTTTCATAAGAGATTTTTCTAACCCGAAGAGGCGAATGACCTTAAGGTTAAAACCTCTATAATCGAAATATATAAAAAAAAATATTCGCTGCAGTAGACATTTCATCTTATGGGTCATCAGATTAGCACTCATTCGAAGACAAGACACAAAAGAAGTTTGTTGGAAGTGGTAGCGTAGAATTTCTGCAAAACATCGCTTTTAACGGTTTTTGAGGGAACGTTTCAGTTAATCTCTGCGTAATATGCATGGGGATGTGTCAAGAGATCATGCTGATTCTCTCAACAGTAAGCGCACCTTTCAGCATTCATACTACATACGAGGACCGTTGTCGTCTTTTAGGACTTAATACTTTAACACCCGGAGACATGCAGCGCAAGCTACCTTCGTGTCGAAGATTCTGCTGGCTGAATATGATGATCCGGAGATACTAGCGCAAATCAGCCTCTACGCACCTACCCGTTCTCTTCGCCCTCGAGCCCTGCTGCATTCTGAAATGCGCAGCACTAACTACGCTACTAATAGTCCAATTTTAGCAATGAGTCGTCGCTTCAACGAGTTTGCTGAAATTTTCGACTTCGTCATGAATTCTTCGCAGTTTCGTCGTCGTGTACTGTCACTAGTTTAATTATGTTAATTTACCTTAGTTTAGTATAGCTCATTTAGACAAATTGTCAGTTGGACTTTTTTTTTGCAAATACAAATACAAGCCATGCTGATAATTCTCGCAGCACTTTCCACAGCGTACCGTATTGCCACAGTGTGGTGGTTGTGTGGCCCAATTGTTTGTAATTAAAGCAGTTCGCGACCTGTGGTATAAACAGACGAAAAGGCAGATGAAACCTGTGCAACTAGCTCGGCAAAGCGAACCCAGCGAAGGTCAATCGATAAGAATTTGGTTGGGGTTATGATTTCCATCCCCCACGAATAATTCGGATTTCAATCGTTTGTAATACAGTATATTTACCGTCTGAAGTAAGGGGTTCTAACCCCATGCTCTAGCAAATGATTGCACGTCATACTCTCATCGTTGACCACGCCATCTTTTTCCACTGTGCGGGCAGGTACATAGACAGAATAATCCCTCGTGAAAAGCTCGCAGAAAGCAATTGTCAACGCGACTTTAAACCTTATCCCAGCGATCTTTGAATTTTGGTCAAAATTGGGAAGCGTTCCATCAAAACTTCAGAAATATGTAATAAATTTACACTTAGTTTTGGGCCGCTCTGGGTACCGTTTAATTCGGCGGTTACAAGCAGGGTCAGCCTGCGTTTTGGAAGTAAATTCGAACTCTATTTGGCCATCTATTTAGAGGGTCACGGACTCGCATAAACTTTTTAATGTCTCCAGACTCTCTTGTGCCACATACTGTTGCAGGCTTTCGACATGTCGAGTTTTGCAATATTTGTATAGACACTAGACACTTCCTCTAGTGCCTTTTCTAGATACCTTGTCATAACGCCCGAAATCATTATGTCCGAATGGGTGTACGTCGCAACGACAGAGACATTAGACATGTGTGTCACAAAGGGTGCGTCAAAACATCCGAAAACAAAAGTGCGTCATAAAGTCCGGGACATCATTTTCGGATGGTATGACTTTCCTGATGCGCCATAATGTTCCGGACGTCATGACGAAACAACCGTCGGAAGTTATGGTCTCGGACGATATGAAACGGTGCTTCTTGTCCAATATCTCACCAAATGAACCAAAATAGGTGAAATGTTTTTGATTTAGGTAGTTTCCCCTTCTCGAGGAATATCGTTAGACGTTCATTCACTATCTTTCCCATTGATTTGACTACGGAAGTCGGAAGTCGCAGGGTTCCAGAAATGATTTCTTCCTGTCATGTCCTCTTGAAGTTTAGCTAGAAGAGCATTCCTTCCGACCGGCGAGAGATGTCTCAGCAAAGGGTGACCGATATCATTCAACCGCACTGCCTTGCTTTACCTCGGTCTGAGTTGAATGCTGCATCCAGCTCAGTACATGTGATTACCCTGTTTTACGTTGACTGGATTCTAGAGCAATGTTTGCGATTTTTCCAGCACGTTTTTTATGTTTTACGAAGCAAGGAATAAGCGTTTGGCCTGCCGAAAGTATTCGCTAATTCGGATCAAGGCTGGGTCAATGGTAGTTTTCTTTTTAAAGATCAGCGAGACGCCTGTCCGCCGAAGTTTCCCATTAAGAAAGCTAACTTTTCTCTAATGTTCTGCTGTCGAAGATTTGGTATTAATGCCACCTCGGAATTCTGCCCAACTAGCTTTTTAACATCTCTGCTAGGACCCCTAAGACGTCGGTCGTCTGTCGATATCTTCGAGGGCTTCTATTCAAAGTTTGACGAGCGCTATTAATCAACAACTGCAAATCGCTTGCAAAACCAAACATTTTTTGAAACAATTGAGTCGATTTAAGTTTATGCTCAACTGTTCCTTCGTAGATACGGCTTGATACAGCAAATCAACTTTGTCAGCAAAGTCGAGATTCACGTACGTGCAATCGATTTGGCTGATATATTATGTTTAGACGAGTAAAATGAATTACTAGTTACTCAAATCATCGATTTTGGTGTCAATTAATTCTGTTTATAATAAATGTGTGGTCAATATTTCCATTGTGTACTACTAGAATGGGACAATAAACCTGTTAATAATCATGCCACAAACTTAACTTCAATGAAACACCTAAATTTTTAAATTCAGTCGAGTTCCAACGAAATATGAAGCAGTTCTCTGGAAACGATCACAAATTTCTTGATGGATTTTTGCTTATAGTTGTGCAGTTACAAAAAAAATCACAGTAATCCAGTCATAACTAAACCATCTTGTTGCAAACAGTCTTACATGACTGAGATCCCAAATGAGTACTTGCGATCAATATAAATATACTTGCTCCTAGTGACCTTAAACTCATATATTATCCTTTCAAATCCTTCTTAGCATGAGAAATATTTGTAAGGCTGTATGTAGCTTGAAGAACGCGTAGTTTGTCACAGTGATACTAGTTCGACAACCGTGTGATGAGATTACCATCATTACCACAACAGGCACTGAATAGTAATAAATGAGCGACCGAAAATAAAAGTCGCAAGGATAAAGCAAGCTTCGCAAAACCCGTTTGATTAGAATATAAAAATCGGATATAAACTACAAGCATAAAAATCGGACAGAAATCCTTCAGCATAAGAATCGCTTAACAAGTTTTTACCCGTAAAACTCGGTAAGGATGAACCTCCAATATAAAAATCGTTTGAAAATAAATAAATCGTTCGTAGGAGTATCGGTATATCTTGATGCTTGTTAAAAGTCGGCTATCAAAATTACTTTGTAAGAATCGGATATATTTTTTCCGCTTTTTACGGAAGGTTTTTTTTTATCCGACTCTTACAATGCAATGTCCCAGTCCGATTTTTATGCTTGACGTTTATATCCGGTTTTTATATTCTAATATATTTGAAACGAGTTTTAAGAAGCACGTTCTGTCCTTGCGACTTTTATTTTCGGTCGCTCAAATGATGTATCGAAAGAAAGGATCTCAGCGCCCAATAAAAAATTACGTGCGGAAAAGTTTGCAATCTAGTGTTAATAATGTTCAAAGCGCACACCAAAAAAATACAAATTCATACTGTGCCGTAATTCCTAACAATTTGACTACAAAAAAGAATTTTTGTCATTTTTGCCCCTAAAACTGTTCAGAATCTCACTAACACTCGAAAGTCATACACATTAGCTTCTATCGATATTTCAATATGCTAAACGTAAAATCCAGACTAGGTACAGTGTACTTGACCAGATGTAACGTTGATTTCTCGTGCTTGATCGCATTCCGTTCAATGAAATTCAATGCAAATTAATCCAGTAAACCAGATTGGATAATGCAGCAAGCTTGGCTGAAGACGAGAAAACTGAATTTCCGATTGCAGTGCCATCGCATTCCTTGAATAACAATCATCGATTTTCTGTTGTCATTTCAAACATACTCCTAGTATTGTCAGTAAATTAAATTAACCCGAAAATTTTCCTACATCCAAATTGTGTTGAAATAGTCAATTTCAAAATTACTATCTTCTCGTCCGAAAAAATGACAAGATTATCCTAATTAGTCCTAATTTCAACACTGATAAATGACGATAGCAAACATCCGTGCAATAGCAACAGTGTTCTCCAGCGTCTCCCGGCTTGAATGGAACAAGTTTGCCTTGTGTCAGTTTTTCTCGGAAGCAAACTGGATATTCTGTAATGTCAACAAATTAGTTCACTGGAGAGAGAGAGAGAGAGAGAGAGAGAGACGACAGACAGCAACAGATGAAAAAATAACTTTCCATTCCGTGGCGCATGGTAACAGCCTTTCCCGACTCTTTCGTGCCGGGACAGATTGCCGGCGTCCGGAAACCTTTGAAATACATACAAATCAAATCAGCAAGAACAAATCAGAATACGAATTGGTCGGTCTTTAGATTATTATTCGCTTGAAGTTTGTGGGCATGAAAGCAAAGAAGGACAGATAATTTTGCAGGTTTTCCCAATGATTCGTTTTAGACGAATAAAAGTTTTTCAGATCAAGATTGGACCAGAAAACCTCTTCGTTCTTCTTGTTTTTGCTTAAAGATCCAACACTGGATTCGGTACGGTAAAACTCCTACGCACAACCGGTCCATGCTGGATGGAAAAAATGTTATTAAACAACAATGCAAATCTGAGGAAAACAGAGCAAACTTCAACTTTCCAGTTAAAAGCTAACTATAGCCGCGAGGAACTGTAGACAACCAAGAATTTCTTTGGCTATGGAACAGAATATTGCTTATTTAAAATGTGATTCAAATGGTTACACGGGTTCCAAAAGTTAAAAATCAAAACATTCTAGATGTATTTTACTTTCTTTATGATGTTTCAAATTATCACTGATCGGAAAGGTTGCGAAATCGATTGACGGTCATTTTTTCCTACACTCAGGTAAAAAATACAGCTAATTTCATAGGAATATCGTATAATTTTTAGCCACAAGTAGCACGTATGTAAATCATAAGATTATCTTATGAAACAGCATTTATTTGGTCAAATCGGTTTGCTATGATTTCATGCTCCATAAGGTATCTTTGAATTATCATAAGACAATATTATACATTTGTCTTATGTTTATGAGAATCATAAGATGCTCGTATGAAATTCGAATGACTGGCATATGCAATAACTTATAAAATGTTAAGGTAATTATACAAGTCGTATGTTTTTCATATTAATCTTATGAATACATAGTTTTGTTACTTTTCTAGTCATCATAAGATGAATCTTATGAAATTCGCTATGCATTTTGCCTTAGTGTAAGTGTCACTTGTTTCGGTTGGTACGGTTGATGATGTGGGATTTGGTTGGTCGGTCGTCGTTGCGGTTGTGGACGTTTTACTTGCGGTGTTTCTTCTTCGCTTATTAATAACATATATCTATGCTTGGAAAAGTTAAAATCAAACAATAAAGTGGCTTCGTTAAATCTGCGGCAACATTTTTCCAGTGGATTGTTTTGTCCATATGCAAATATGGTGTCTAGGGATCCACAACAGAGTTGGGTTACGAAGAACACGGGGAGGCACATACAAATTAACGCCCGAGAGAAGATCTGGACTGTTGATGTTACCTGACAGCAAGTCGAAAACAAAAACTCTTTGCAGGAAGATACGGCGAGTCGCCAGAATCGGCAAACCGAGTAGTATACATCAATCAGCGTAAGAAAGCAATGTAACTGGGTCATTCCACGGAAGCTTCCTATGTGCAAATCGCACAAAACATCTTTGTATATGTTCAAGTCGATCATTTTGAACGGCATGGTATGTTGCCCACACTTGCACAGCGTACTCCAGAACACTTCTGATCAGGGCACAGTAAAGTGTTTTTAGTAGAAATCATTGAGGTCCGTGGTGTTCCGCCCAGCATTCCGAAAGCCTTGTCGCGGTGATATAGTCGGAAAAGTTCAACTTCCTATCGCAGAACACTCCCAAATCACGGATCGAGTCAATTGTTCTTCCTTGTAGGCTATACTCATAACGTCCTGGAGTAAGCAGGCGTCCGAAACTAATTACTTTGCATTTATTAGCGTTGACTTCCATTCCGTTAAATTTTCACTATAACTTTTGAATTAAACAGATATCTTCTTGAAGTAATATGTGGCGTCAAGTGCCGAAGCGATAGTTCGGAAAATTTTAAGATCGTTTGCGTATAGCAATTTACCAGACTTGAGACGACTACAGATATTGTGAATAAATAAAATAAAAATAAGCGGTCCCAGATGACTGCCTTGCGGAATACTTGTGGGTGTTCTGAATGTGCTTGAGCGCGTGTTTTTATACTCACGAATGCCGAGCGATCGGAAAGATAAGACTGCAACCAGTTAATCAGTCACGAGGGAAATCCTAAGTTTTAATTTCAGGATTGCAATGTTGTGCGGTACTTTGTCGAAAGCTTTTGAATTATCGATATAAATTGCGTCCACCTGATGCCGATTTTCGACGGCAGGAAACAACATAGAAGTGTAAACTATCAGGCTATAAGTTGTTTATCCTTTCGTGACAAACCCGTGTTGATGCTCCGAGATAATGTGAGATGCAGCTGCATACGTGACTTTGGGAACATTCGAGACAGTTCAATAATGAGATGCCTCTGTAATTTTCGACATTGTGATATTTTCCAGCCTTATGGATGGGAACGATTGCAGCTTCTTTCCATGAGATAGGGAAAATGCCTTCAGCGAGAGAACGATTGAAAATGATGCACACTGGAAGAGACAGCACGTGGTAGCAGCTTTTTATAAATTGAGGCGAAAGATGATCGGGGCCAGGCCCTTTCGACGAATCAACAGCAGTCAGAGCCTTCAGTCAAATTTTGCCGCTTCGATCGTGCATAGACTGCATAGCCAAAACACATAACCACAACTAATACAGACAGATTGATTCGGGAGGGCGATACGCACGGCGATTTGCTTCAAGCGTTCAATTCCTGACAAGCTTAGCTGCGAACCTGCGAGGTTGTTCTTTGCCGCTATTAGAACAGATGACTGGTTATTTAGTTGCGGTCGCAGCGGTATATTACGGAGTTCGACGAGAGTTCAGCGTTAATATGTCTTCGCACTGCCAGGTTTCTGTTGAGGCAATAACGTCGCAATCACTAGAAGAAAGCGCTAGATGGAATTCTTGTGTTTTCGTTCTCATGTCTTTCACGTCCAGGTAGAAAATGGAAAGAATCTGCTCGAAATGTGCAACAGCTTCGGGAGCAAATAATACAGTGAATCAGGCGATGTAACTAGTTGAAGGGAGGGGGTGGGGCGGTTTTGACGAGCAGTGGAGGTCATCGTTTCTGAGTAGGGCGCATTCGGTTTCCAAAAAAAACCTTTCTGAAATCCGACTTCTCTTCGAACTCACGATAAGCAATCCCAACTGATCATGTAGACGCTGTCATAGCCTTATCTTTGAGATCCGTGACCGCATTTCCGAGTTCGTCCGCCGCTAGCTTGGTGACACTTTCATCAGGAATATCGGGCGAAATTTCTGACAGATGCAACCGAAATTTTACATTTCTAGAAAAAAAATTCAATAGGACGTAAGTAACATTGAGAGCCTCTCTTTGTTTACTTTCTCTTTCGTTTATTACGACGTCATTACAACACTTTGTACTAATTTTCCAGTACATATCGAAAGCCGACGGTTTTTACTACATTATTATGCAAAGAGTAGAGTAGTAAATGTTGAAATGGCCGAGTAATGAACAGAAGAGAAAGACCTCAAAGAGAATCCCTCATTGTTACTTACGTCCTATTGAAAATTTTCTCTAGATTTCTTATATTTTATCTTCACGATTCATAGCGATGGATGATGGAAATAGTAAAAATGGCGTCGGAGAGGTATCGTATCGTTTCGTATCAGGATAATCATATCGGATTGGATACTGTTGGATAATACTTCATTTTTCGAGTATTGATCCTTTTCCAGATCGAATTTGAAAACAAAACTATTTCCATTAGCCGGAGTCGATTACTTATATAGCGCTCGAAAATGTTGCACGACAAAAATTCGAACATTCATGAATATTCCACAAAACTGGCGTCACTGCAACTCATGCGGTTATCATTCAGTGCGTGTGATGATGTTGATGATGGCAATTATGTCGGGTGCTGTCTCGTAACCTTTCGCTTTCTCATTCACTCGATCACCAGCGCTATGGCTAAAATGTATTTATAAATGTTGGTATTGTGCTTGCGGACGCAACATACTCCCCCGGTTGGGATCGTGGGTTCCAACGTAGATAGATGGATCGGTTTTCTTCGATAAGTAATAGAGACACCTTCGTTATAGGGCAACAGTACTTAGATCCCTAACTGAAAATGTCTACCACTCGTACTAGATCATCTGGTCCAGGATAGACTGCTGTTATTCTGCCAAGCGACCACTGGAATGGATTTCGATTCTTCTCCTGGATGATCCAATGATTCCAGTTTTTAAGTTTTCCATTCTGAATTTGTTGTTTTTTCCAGGCTGTAAGCTTGACAGATAATCTCAAGACCTTGCTCTCCAAAAATGTTCACGCATCAATCGCATGTTGATCTTTTCGCCGTCGTACGCAGGCTCGGGAATCGCCATCAGTAAACGGCCGATCAGAAAATGTACTGGAGTTAGGACTTCGGATTCCGTTGCGTCGGTAGGGATGGCGAACAACTGCAGCCTCCCAGGTGCGTCTGGCAGGATGAAATGGCATTCCTTTCCGTTGAACCGACGAATCTGATCAATGCGAAGTGTTTGGCCCCATGAAAATTGGTGGCGTTATCGGAATGCAATTCCAACACCATTCCTCGGCGGCTGACTAAACATTGAAGTGCGTCGGTAGTCAAATCCGATACCAATTCCAAATGGACGGCCTTCGTCGACATACAGACGAATACCGCAATGTACGACTTCACAATCCTTGGACGGTAGGATCCATGCTTCACCATTATGGGACCACTGTAATCGACGCCAACGATGCTAAACGGAGAGGATGGCGTAGCTCGTTGTTTCGGCAGGTCAAATCTCGGATGGTTTTACTCGGAAATATTTGACGCATGATCTGGGTACATCTCTTGCAACCAAAACCTTTGTTGCAACGAAGAAATTAGTGCTGAAGGTCCTAAGCGAAGTAGCTCGATGTGCATTATCCGTATGAAAAGCCTTGTCACCGGATTCGTACTCGGAAGAATAAGCTGATGTTTTGCTGCTTCTGGTAGATGAGATTGCATCAGTCGTCCGCCTACTCGTAGAAGATTATCAGTGTAGATCGGATTCATTGCTTCTCGTTCTTCGATCGGAATGTGTGCGAAAAAATCTGAGAAATTTAAACACCGCTTATGGAGTTGGAATCCAACTCTTCCCAACATCGATTTGAACTGATGATGCGCTTCGTCAAGTGTATCAGCGCCCGACAAAATATCATCGACGTACTTACGTTACTTACCGTTCAGGCTAGAACCTTGTTGTCTCTTGATGTATGCAGAAGCCGTCTCCACTCCACTCGGTCTCCGCTGCTTGTCGCCCTTCGCAGTCTTCGAACGGTCCGCAGGTCGTCCTCTATCTGGTCGATCACCGTGCTCGTAGTGCGCTCCGTCTTCTTGTTCTTGTGAGGTCGCCCTCAAGAACCATCTTCACCGGGTCGTCGTCCGACATTCTTACGACGTGTCCAGCCTACCGGAAACGTCCTATTATTGCGGTATGCGCGATGGATGGTTCTTCCAGCAGCTGATGCAACTCATGGTTCATTCGCCTGCACCACGTTCCGTTTACGCACACCTTTCGTTGGAAAACTCCAAGGGCGAGTTGGTCCTCCACGAGCATAGTCCAGGTCTCATGGCCGTAGAAGACCACCGGTCTAAGCAGCGTCTTGTAGATAATCAACTTCGTGCGGCGGCGAATTTTGTTCGACCGTAGCGTCCTCCGGAGTCCAAAGTAGGCACTATTTCCTGCCAAGTTCCGTCTCTGAATTTCTTTGCTGGTATCATTGTCGGCAGTTACCAGTGAGCCCAAATACACGAATTCGTCGACCATCTCGATTTCGTCACCGTCAATCCGAACTCGGGATGGGAGGTTCACATTGTCGTCTCTAGAACCTCTTCCTTTCATTATTTTTTCTCCAAAACATTGATGGCAAGTCCAATCCTGCTGGCTTCAGCTTTCAGTCTGATGTACGTTTCCAACATCGCCTCAAAGTTCCGTGCCATTGTGCCAATGTCGTCGGCGAAGCCAAGAAGCTGGACGTACTTCCTGAAGATCGTGCTACTTGTGTCTAACCCCGCTCTCCTTATTACACCTTCTAACGCAACGTTGACCAGCAGGCACGATAGACTATCACCTTGCCGTAACCCTCTTCGAGATTCAAAGGGACTGGAGAGGGTTCGAGTCCCTGATACTCGAACAACGCACATCACCCGATCAATCGTCGCTTTGACTAATTGTGTTAGCTTATTCGGAAAACCGTACTTATGCATTATCTGCCATAGCTGATCTCGATCGATTGTGTCATATGCCGATTTGAAATCGATCAACAAATGATGTGTGGGCACGTTGTATTCGCAGCACTTCTGCTTAACCTGACAATCGACGGCAAAGAATTTGGGAGAGCACTTTGTAGGAGGCGCTAAGTAGTGTGATCGCGCGGTAGTTGCAGCAATCCAACTTGTCACCCTTTTTGTAGATTGGGCAAACGACACCCTCCATCCACTCCTCCGGAAGAGTCTCCTCCTCCCATAGCTGATCTAATCATCGATGTAGCAATCCTTTTTATGATGTTCACGGCAAGTGGAAACTATTCGCCTTCGTCATTAGGTTTTACACCTACCGACATAACCCAGCAAATGAGCCGGATGAACTTCGTTTGAAAATTCTCGATGGTTTGTTTACATGGGAGTTATGTAAGTTCGAATGTAACAGATGAGCACCCGTTACACTCGCACTCACGCAATTGACAAAGTAAACAAACCACCGAGAATTGTCAAACATGAACTTCATTCATCATGAGTTCATTCATGTCGTCATCATGTAGAATTCAATTAATTAGTTGCACCAAGCATCGGGTTGCTTGGAACGGAGCTGATGCAGTTCCATAAGTGACCGTGGTCTACTCTAGAATCTTCAGAGATTCAGGATTATCTCTCCAGAAAACTCTCTGGAAACGGGTGTCCTTAGGATGCATACGAATATGTCGGTGCATTTTGGAGATGTCGGATGAGAAAATATATCCATACATTCGGAATCTTAATGCGATGTCAAACAGCTGACTCTGCACAATTGGTCCCACAGCCAGTACGTCGTTAAGAGCTACCTGAACGAAGTACTGCGTGATGTGGCATGTAATACGTTTTTTGGCTGAGCTCGTAATCTCTCTCGTTGACTTCCTTGCAGTGACCGAGTGTTTGCCATTCCCGAATGAAATCAACTCAGGTATCATCCATAAATGACGTAGCATTCTATGGGGGAGGGGGGAGTTCTCTTCCTTGTTAAATCGTTTTAGAGCTAAAGAACGACAGCTGTCCAGCTCGTCGAGGGTTGTTTTGACCGGGAGTCAAACTACAAATCTGCCGGTCGTATCTACGTACGTAGATGCAAAATGTTTCTCACATCGTTGTTCTTCGGATGTACTGGGTGCAGTGATTGGAAATTTTTCAATCTCCCAGAATGTATGCATCGAATCTTCGATAGATTGAATCGATGCCACTTGCGCATATTGCACAGGTTCGAGCTGCTGATCTAGTTGGATAGTCCCTGCAAATAACCATGCAAGATGCGGCTCATGCAACTCCGGGAGACCTTCGATTAGAGTGAGTTGACCTGGCTTCATAATCTTGAAGAAAAGTTCTGCTCCGATCAGTATATCTATCTGATAGGCTCTGAACCAATGAAATATATAAGCAGTAAAAATATCCATATTCTGAATGTGGGAAACCGACCAACTGGCAAAACCTATGCACTAATGTCTCTAGTCTGAACGAGGCTAGCAGGTGAAATGAAATCACCTCAAAATCGAAAGATTTTCATAGTCCTTAAAAACCAGAGATGGTATTTATGTGACAGACGAAAACAGATGTTCTTGTCTCTTCGACACACGCTTTCCAAGTTGTATCGATCCGGAGCTGAACAATGTTCATAGATCTCATTCTGGTGATTTGGACTTGTGAGCGTTAGCACGCACAGTGAATCCACGCACGCGCTGAATCCATACAAATCGCCTAGAAAAATGGAATCTTCCCGTGCTGCTGCAAAAGCGATTGGTTATTCTCAAATATGTCTGGAAAGAGATTGTGTTTGCCAGTCTTGCTACCAGATATATACCGAAAGTATGGCAAGAAACAAGCCAAGAGTTTCAGACCTATCAGCTCAGTTCTTTTCTTCTACAAACTTTGGAACCAATAACCGAACATCACATCAGGAACGTTAGTTTAGTTGAATATCCACTGAACAAAAATGCAACATGCATATCAGTGTGGAAAATCTACGATCACTCTGCTTCACGAAGTTGTTTACTACATTGAGAAGGGAGCCTTCTCGTTCAAGCAATCTAACTTGGGTGTATTCCTAGATATTGAGAATGCTTTTGACAATGTGTCCTTCCAGTTTACTCTGGAATACTTTTGGAAAGATTGAAGTTAATCTGAGTCATTGGCTCGAGTCGTATCTGACTGATTGTCAGCTTATAGTGAAAATTTGATGCGCTTCTTCAGCATCGTTTTCTAACAAGTCGGGTGTTCCTCAAGGAAGTAATTTGGGCCCGCTCTTGTTTACACTATTTATTAATGAGCTACCTACAGTATTACCACATGAGTGTCTCATATGTTATGCTGATGACGTCAAATTGTACATGGTGGCCAAGTACATCCGGAATTGCTTAGTTTTACAATGACTGATTCAATGACTGGTGTTCCATAAACTTGCTTACAATCAGTACTCACATGAGCACAGTAATATCGTATCACCGCAAGCATAAATCAATTTCGTAAGACCACTATATTGGAAATCAGAACCTTGTGCATGTTCTACAAGTGCGCGACCTTGGAGTCACTTTGGACTTGGCATTCACGTTCCGCCCTCATTACGACTATATCATTAACAATGCAAACCGCCAGATAGGATTCATGTTCAAAATCTCCAATGAATTTAACGACCTTGTCTGTCTTCGCTCACTTTACTGTGCATTGGTACGGTCGATTCTAGAGTCTAACTCCATGATATGGTGTCCGTATCAATCAACATGGGTAGCCAGAATTGATGCAATACAAATGAAATTCGTTAGTTATGCACTGAGACACCGACGGCAAGACGCTATCAATCTTCCACCATACGAAGATCGCTGTAGTTTAGTGGGTCTAGACACGCATCGTCAACGAAGTTTTTTTTTGCTGTTGGAGCATAGAAACACTTTGTGTGGTGGTCATGACCCTATTCGCCTAATGTTCGCCACATTCAACGAAGTGTTTGCGAATATTGACTTCAACGGGTCACCTACTACCGTCAAGAACCGGCTCTTAAAGAGTTATTGATTTGCCTGAAATTAGATTTATTATTATAGTTCTTTTCTTGTATTGTATTGAAATTTTCATTTTTAGTCATTTATTTCTAGAATTTGTATTGTATTTTATTGCAGTGTATGGTATTGTATTGTACTGATAATTGAACCGAAAAGCTAAGGGATTTTTACGCCAATTTGAGAAGAATTTGCATGAGGCTTCACTCAAATTGGCTTTTTCCCATCTGAATACTTAATACTTGATATTTCAATAAGACTAACAAGGTCAGATGATAAAAAATGAAATAAAATGGGGTATCTGCATGTATCTCGGGTTGGTTAAAAGTAATGCTTAGTAACCACATTCTTTGGTCGTCACTGAGACAGGCAGAGATGAGGAAACTGATTATTTGCGGCTATCCTCAGGGTGTCGTTCTGTCACCTTTGATATGGTTCCTGGTTGCCGACCGCTTGAATTTCTTACCTACGGGATTGCTAACGATGACCAAATACACATTACTGGACTGTGCATCGGAACAATCTGCCATTTAATGCAACAAGCAATAATAGCTGTCAAACTATGGTGTCGACTAGTTGAATTATCAGTTAATCCTAATCGGCCCTTCTGCTCCGATAGTTAGGCTGCAATAAAAGCTCTTAGCTCAGACAAATCACGGTCCAAGCTAGTGATCGCGTGCCGAACCCAAATCGAAGATCTAAGCATTATCAATACTATCTACCTTGTCTGTGTGACCGGTCGTTCCGGTATTACTGAAAATGAAAGGGCTGACGAATTGGCCAGGGCAGGTGCAGTGATGGACTTCGTTGGTCCTGAACACGCCTTGCCTGTTTCGACAAGCTGGATAAGAGAAAAAATACGGCCCTGGGCTTCGACCGAGCACCGCAATTATTTGAGAAATCTAAAAACGTGTTGCCAAACAAATGCGTTTCTAGAACATTTGCGCCCAGTGATTTCGAAAAATCTCCAAAATACCACTGCAGCATGCTGACTAGTGCTTCAACCGGTCACAGCAAACTCAATTATCACATGGCAACTATTCAACGCGCTGAGTCATTTTCATGTGATCTTTGTGAATCCGAACTACAGAACCTCATATCATCCAATACGCTACTGCCCAGCAGTAGCGCAATTGTGATTTCGATTTTTCGACCGTCTTTGCATAAACGAAACCGTGTTTGGACGACTAAAACTCAGAGGCATAGTAAAGTTTCTTATCCAATGTGGTGAAGAGCTTTTTGCTTGCTCGCAGGTGATTCGAACTGTTTGTGAGTTTAACTTACCTGCTGTTTGTTTTTGTGCTGTTATATTCCCCACACAGCTAATTCTACTTCTTCTCTAATCTTTCTTCTTTTCTTTCGTTCAAAAAATTATGAGAAGACACGGCAAGGCACAAATCCCCGAATACACACAGGGAACGTACAATTTGAGCCAATATATTTTGACTCCTGATTCCTGAAGGATGCTAGGTTCCTATCCAGCAAACAAACCGGATTCTTTTGCATGGATTTTCATTTCTGCTATTTCACTTGTTCACTTTTTGATCTGTTTCTCCGTTACCAATACTTTGATAAAATTGGAAATCATGTTTCTTAAAACAACGAATAACATCTATAAACCCTATTTCTGGTCATCACAAACATCCAGTAAAACAGATAATCTTAATATTGTAACACTGCTCAATTACCACTTCTTAAGAGTACTAAAGATATCGATTATATTTGTAGCGCCCAATAATATTAACTATTACAGTACAAGTATGTAAAATGCATTATTTTAGAACCATGCAAAAACCGAAAATAATAAACAATCTCACGTAAATCGTCAAGTTAAAAGCCAAACTAACATATTAATATCGAAGACATGCGATTTTTGTGCTGCTGCGCACTACGCCAATAATAGGAAAGGCAACATATTTTTTGGCACAGAACACGCATACTAAACAGAATTAAAAACGGTGAAATGAATAAGGGGCAAATTCAAAGAGAAACGAGCAGCATACTATTGTTTTTTGATATTTTATATTCATTAGTAAAAAAAAAGGATTTGAAAAATATCACATGAAGAAAGATACATAATAACATATCGTTAACTTCTGCATCGAGCAAGTATTTAAAAAAAAAAAAACAAAATAAACAACAATCCAACTAACGAAGGATGAGAAGTGGGATGGAATAGATATATATAGAGAGAAATATCGATCCAGAAAAAAAGGAAATCGTAATGTGATGACGTTTACGTACAGAAACTATCCGGAGACCTGAAATCGAGTTAGACACGCCGTGCGCTGAAAAACACAATATAATGAATGAGAGCGAAATTCGATGAGATTATGTATGTATGTTTGTAGGTTATTTTTCGATATTGAACCACTGATGAGATCAGAACCAGAAGTACAATCTGGACACAATATGGGATGCAAAAAATGCACTAGAGAAAACTGATCATTAGGGTAAAACTGCCGATTGTGTGCTTAAAAATGGTAAATGTGACAGAAGGTTGTAGTAATTAGTTGTAGAACCGAAATGGTAAAACGGAAGCCAAATTAATTTCATGCAAGTAAAAAATCATAATCTTACAGTAACAGAGAGCACGCGATAGCTCGACCGATGGAAACGTACTACCACTAATCAGCCAACACGTGCCCGCCGACTTCATTGTTTACAAACAAACCAAACGACTGCGTTTATTTTTTATAGCTTCACAAGACCGGTCTGGCAAGTTCCACACTTGAAAAGAAGCAATTTTCCAGCACAGATAAAGCACCGAAGCTCTTCCAACTGGTTATGTGTGGTTTTTTAATACACTACAATAGTGCTGTCAGTCTAGGTCAAGTGACACGAGAAATTGATTTTTGCCAGAAGCAGAAGCAGCTGGGGAGAGACAGTAGATAAAAAACACAAGAATAGGATTGTCGATTGCGTCGGTGGTAGGAATGTCACTGTTTTGATTCCTGTCAATCGAGTTTCACAGGAAACTGAAAACAGAACAAAAGAGAATTTTCCAACCTACGTTCACAGCGGGAATTGTTTTTGTACCATTACATACTTGAAAATAAAAATATTCAATTCACTAAAGAGAAATTTGTTAAAATTTGCTTTTCGTTGCATGGTGACAGAGAAATGGCGAGAAGGTATTATCACGATTCAACACAAAACCAACGGAAACGCTAGCGACCATCCAAATCTAGTATTCTTAATCTGGTAAGAGAGAGTAAAAAATAACCGGTCGTAATCCAAACCACGGCTTACATATACTAGGCTAGCTCGTTAGAGTGTAAACATTTGACGAGAGCGCGTCATAGAAATCGTCAGCGAAAACAATTACATGAAATTCATATATTGTTTGCTGCTAACGAATGATCGGCACCTGGTAAATCACAAGGAAGCTATGCGGATGTCCAAAACCTTTGCTATGATCAGAAAATTACGGTGGGATGTTTTCTATGGCATGCATCCAAATTCCCGATTTATGCTAATAATCACATAGATGCACTGATTATCCACTGTGTCTGGTGTAATTATGGCGTAATTTACGTCAAAAATCCATTGCACACTATTTTTTCCACCGTAAGAGCTCAAATATTGTTAATTAACAACTTTCGAGAAATCCGTTTGTTTATCTCAACGATTTCTCTGACGTCACTGAAAACTGTCAATTCGCGGAATAGCAAGCCTCCTTTATGTGAGCCGTGATCCAAACAACGAATCGATTGTATGGGTACGCGGATGTTCAATAAAACGCAAATTAAATTTTACTGCAACCACACGAGCTAAGCGGCGATTTCGTATGTTACGTGGATTGTTATCACCTTCTAAAAGTGGTTCTAAGGTAGATAATGAAGCTACAATTTTTTTGTTATGCTATTTAAAGAGTTTACTAGTTTAGGTGTACACACAAATATCGTCACAAAATATTGGCAATGATGTCACCGTTGGCTGCTGTTTGTTTTTTGTTGGTTTCGGTTTACTGCAGTCTATTCAGCAGGAACTCAACGAGACACTCGGTTGAAACGAAGAATCCGAACGATCTAGCTATATCTTATGTAAATAATTATGAAAATTTGGCGAATAGCTCTAACTCGCGTTGAAAGGCAGAATGGGGAAGAATAGCGAATCACAGATCACGTCGGCATGATAGAGAAGACTAGGTACACTTGATACCACTTGAGTAATTTTTTTTTAACCGTTATGTTCGCTATAATGTAGCTGTTTTCTGCCGTAATAACTGAACTAACGACGCATTTGCAATTCAACCCTAACATTTGAAATGGGCTTAAATACTAAATGTAAGCATTGAGAGAATTGTAAAAAAAAAGATTTAAACAAATTAATCATAACCCTATTGTGAAATATGGCACTATTTCGTTCACCTTGTTATGTAATGCACCTCAGAGCAAATAAAGAGAAATCTAGCGAAAATTTAGAATAGGACGTAAGTAACAATGAGAGATTCTCTTTGGGGTCTTTCTCTTCTTTTCATTACTCGGCCATTTCAACATTTACTACTCTACTCTTTGCACAATATTCTAGTAAAAACCGTCGGCTTTCGATATGTACTGGAAAATTAGTGCAAAGTTTTGTAATGACGTCGTAATAAACGAAAGAGAAAGTAAACAAAGAGAGGCTCTCAATGTTACTTACGTCCTATTGAAAATTTTCTCTAGAAATGCTATTTGCACTTTTCATGCGAACCATCGCTCTTCTCTTTCATAATAAACTTCTTCACTCCGATATGTGTTGCTCCCATACGTGCATTCTACTCCATGGCTGCACACCTCAAAGAGTAGAAATAAAGAGGCTCTATAGTATGGTCTGACGCGCACGGAAGCAGAGAAGGCAACGAAAAAACATTTTACAAACGTTCTTCCGATCAATCTTTGTCTGAATTGTAATTTGATTCGCCTTCCAGTGAGGGGATGCACAAGAAAGTGGCGCTTCCAGGTGACTCTTTACGCGAAATTGTGCAGCTCCCCGAGCAGAAGAAAATAACTGCGGAATACTAAATTTAGTTATCAATACCAACGACTGTTTACCACAATATGGTATTAGTGAGCTCTACATAAGAGGTAAAATACCACAAAAAAATAACACAGGTATGTTCTACAAATAACTATTTGATAATAAAACGAGTTATTATAATACCTGAATAATAATAAAACATTTTTAAACCTTCCAGTAACAAAATTCACTCTATAGAGGTATTCAATAAGGTATTGATTTGGTATTTGTAAAATTCACTGGAATACATAAATAATACTAAAATAAAGCATTATACCTCATTGAGGTATTAAGCAAGTATTGAAAAATGTTTCTTCAATACCTGCTTAATACCTCAATGAGGTATAATAAGCAATTAATACCAAGATTTGGAATGAATACCAAAAAATAGTATGCTCGGGTTATTACCCAGTTATTTTCTCCTGATCGGGTCTTGGTGCATAGATCTTTCTCCTTTTCATTTTCAAGTTTCTCTTTGTGCGGTCGTTCTGCACATCGCAGTGTTTTTGTGCTGCTCTATTTTTCATCGGTGTATTTCGCTCTTTGTTCACATTGTGTGAGCAAATAACAAGCCTGATTATGCATATTGTACCTACTTGGACACGTCACACATGCATATACTTACTACACCGAAAGTTATAAGAAATAAGTCATATCTAATTTGCTGTGAAGATTGGCCTTTCAGTTCAAAATCAGATTGTCCCTGTACGGAAATTATATAAAAGTTGGGTTTAAAGCATCTGTAGTTTCGATTAATTCACTAAGTGCTGCACTACTTTTATAATCTTGTTATAATCAGTAGGGCAATGCAAAAAAATTTTTTTTTTGAATTCTCAAAGGCCCCCCCTCTTATATTGTGACAAATGTCAAAGTAAGCTCAGATGCCAAGTTTCACATCATTTGGACAATTTTAGACTCTCGCCCATTTCGCTTGAAATTTTTGAAATTGGTAATATGGGAAAATATGGAGGAAAAATATATTAAATGCTATAACTTTTCAAGTAGCAATCAGAAAATTACAATTTATACCTCTTTTTAAAGTAAATAACCTTAGTATTTGAAGGAAGATATTCCTGTTTCTAGATAGGTAGGGAAAAGTGGGGTACTGGGTCATTTTGACCCCAAAATCCCCTATGTTTAATGATTTTTCTGCGCCGTGATGCAAATCATACATATTTGGGAGTTTTTCTAATGTGAAAAAATCTCAGAAATCGAACGGAACCTTTTTGACATTTGTCCGAATACGGGAAGTTGGGGTTATAGGGCCTTTTGTCATTAATATTAAATTTTATCATTTTCTCGTGCATATAGCTCTATTATTCTTCAATCAATTCTCATAAAATGTACCTTGTTAAACGTGAAAAATCCTTAGGAACACAATAAAAATAGATTCGTTATCGGTAAAATTCTGCTCTAACTAACCAAGTGTTCAAATGGAGGGATGAATAGAGGTGAATTAGGGCACGATTATCCTATCAACGAATTGCGATTTTTTAGATAGAAGAGGCATACGTCCATATCCGGGAGAAAAATTTCAGAAAATTTTAACATGTACGAAATGTTGTAGTGATAGAATTCGATAATTCCGGTGCAGCGAAAACCCTTGTTCCATGCAACAACATGAAACAATTTGTTCAATACATGAGACAAAGTTCTCCCCATCTAGGAGGAAAAATTAAAAAAAAAATTCTCCGAGGATAAATGTACAAATATATTCTCTTCTGAAACACCCTATTCTTTTCTTCATTACATTGAAACCTGGATCTGCGTATTCTCAGACAACGCTGTATATGTATGACAATAAATCTTCCACATGTCAGTTTTATAAGAAATCCGCACACTAAGGAAAACCCTGTGTGGGAATACGCAAGACAAAACCAAGTATCGTTTTTGTTTGGAGTTGTTCAACTAGAGCTTAGCGCATTAGAAGAAGCACCAGCACTGCCAACGAGATAACAAAAAACATATAAAATGGTTACACAAGCGTAATCCACAAACCCAGAAAATTATGTAAAGCAATCAGTGATACCAACATATCGGAAGTAACAATTGCATGAAGTGTTCTTACAATTCGTTTGTTGGACTCAGCTAGAAATGTATTTCAAGACGATTATTATACAGGGTGTTTGGTTCATAATTAAGAACCTCTCGAGGGATGATTGATTGTCTTATTTGGAGAAAAAAATCGTTCTACACATACCATTAAATCTCAACCGTTACAGTGTTATTGAACTTTTTGTGTAAAAAACTTATTTATATTAAAATACCTCTAACACGAAAAGTATACTTTGTATTTTAAATCTTTTAGTTTCATTGGAAAGGTGAGAAATTTTTCTATTGAATGGTGTTCTCATATCTTTCAGTTAATCAGTATTAATTAAGTTGTAAAATTGTTAAAAGTTGGCGTTTTTGATCGTTTTGTTAATTTTCTCAAAATAATGAATTATGATTATAGCGATATTTATTATCCAAAAGTTGGGTTTTAGTACGATTCATAATTTGTTCTTCAACATCATATTCCTATCTCTTCTCGTTTCTTTGTAATTTCATTACAAAACTTTTCCTGTAATCGACTTACAAGTGTTTAAAAGACTCTAATCTAAAAAATATGCTTTATATCGTTATTTCCAAGTCTTCATTGGAAAGCTGAGACAATTTTCTTTCGGTTTATGTACAAATATCCTTTAGTTAAGTGTGCTGAATGGCTTTGTACTAGTAAAATAACTCAAAATTGGCGTTTTTAGAGAGTTTTAATTAATTATTCTAATTATTATTCAACAAAAATGTTCATTTGATGTCCCTTAACATTCTCTATAACTTGTTTGACACTTTATCCCTATCGCTTTTCATTTCGCTGCAATTTAATAGTTAACACAGCATGACCTCACCACAATTGTAGTGGGTTCGAAATCGTTGTTTTTGCATATGAAGCGAGGTGATAAAAATGATTTTGTTTCGAAACTAAAAGCGATAATTGAATGGAGTCCAAGAAAGAATTGTAGAACTGATATGCATTATTTCGATGATAATAATGGTGATGTTTATTATTTACTTTTTTGAGTAAATTAACGAAAAGATAACATTAACTTTAAACTAATTTACTTCAGAAAGAATTCTAAATACACTTAATTGAAAGGTATTAATACTTCTTTCTCTGCAAATTTCTAGCTTTCGAATAAAAATAATAAAAGGTACAATAAGTGCCATACTTTTTCAAGAAGAGCTAGTATTAGTGAAAATGAGATAAAAATATCAAAGTTCAATAACTCAAACACATGAAAACAAGAAAAGATAAGTGTATCATGTCAAAGAACAAATTATGCAGCTCTTCAAGACAAACAACAATTAACATGGTGATGTTGAAAAATCGATCGAAATTGTTAAATTTTAAGTAAATTACTGTGAAAAGGTTAATTAACCTCATTAGCTGAAACATGTTAGGACATCATTCAATGGGATTTTTTTTCACCTATTCAATGGATCTAAAAGATTTGAAATACAAAGTATACTTTTTGAGTTAGAGCTATTTTAAGACAACTAAGTTTTTAACTCAAAAAAGTTCAATAACTTAGTAACGGTTGGGATTTGATGGTATGTGTAGAACGATTTTTTTCTCCAAATAAGACAGTCAATCATCCCTCGAGAGGTTCTTAACCATGAACCTTTATGGATCGTTTTACATTTTCTTTTCTTATGGATCATTTTGTAAATATCCATGAACCATAATTTAACGTTCGATATATGAATCATTTTTAATGTTCATTTTTACATCTTCTATGGACCAAGAAAAATTATTTAGCAAACATTTTCATCAAATTTATGGAACTTTTTCTGACATTTTATTGCTCCATTTTGTAATACCGTGGAACATTTTTGTTAATATTATAGAACATATCGATGTGTTTTAATGTACATTGTTAATATTCTATGGATCAATGTCAGTTAATTTATGGCACAAAATGTATCATTTTATGGAACATTTCCAGTATTTTTATGGGGCATTGGTTCATATTAATTGCTCTTTTATTACTATTTTAGTGCTCTTTTGCGAGCATTTTATGGTTCAATTTTACATAATCTATGGATCAAATCACCCTTTTTTATGGATCATTCACACTGTTTTATGGATTTTCAGTTTTGTTTTATGGAACATGGACAACTTTTTTATGGATCGTTTTACAATTATTATTTTAAATATTTTATATGCAAAAGTATATTTTCCCCATATCGACACCAGGTTAAAAAACGAACCTGAAACGTTGATGCATCTTGGACACATATGTGCTCATCGCTTTATCTTATCAATAGAAATATCACGCTGCACAGCGGTTTGCTTAACATCGAAAATGACTCATGCATCTTTGATTGCTTGGTTTCGAATGAACACGCGGAAACAGCATTTTACTTCACAGCCCGGACCGGTATCGTTTACTCGTTTATATTGTTAAAACGTACTTCTGAATAAATACGAATTAAGTTAATGGGAAGATCAAAGGGCTCTTGATTGATCTTTAACCCCATCGAGAGCAATGCACACGCAACCCACATCTTTTGTTAGGGCAAACTGTTTGTTTATAGCCTCTTGATACTGTTGGGGCTATACTGAGTCAGTTCCGAACAAATACTGCTTTACAATACGTGTTGACAGTCCCGGACAGGCACTCGCTTTCCCGTTATAACAGTATTTTCTATTGGCTCAATTATGAGATGATTTATGTATACAGAGGCATGACTTTTTGTACTACGGCGACGAAAGAAAGAATCATAAATGTTGTTGCATAGAGTCAAAATCTCCCAAGTGTGCGAACATTTTTTTTTGTTGGAGGTTCTCTTAAAAATTGTTTGACCATCATCTACCGGGTTTTGGAGCAAAACCTCATAAATAAAACCAAAAATAATTAAAGGAGTGTTAACAAGGACAATTTATCAACTATTTTAGACCATGGAATCCATTTGCATTTGTTCCAAAAAGTTCGTTTAAGACGACACAATCTTTTATTAGATGTCGTTAAGATTAAATAAGGTGTCAAAACTGTAAAGGTTGAGTCAAAACAAGATTTTTTATTGAGTTGGAAATGCTCTTCGACAATCCCATTGTCACTAAGAGTCCTTTCTTATTGAGACTGCTCAAAAAACTTAAAACGATTGACTCATAAGACCATCCCTTTACATTCCGTATCAGGCAAAAGAGAGTATCTACACGGATGGGATCCACTGTTGTCGAACATACCCTATCAATCATTGTCGCAACAATCGGACTAGCTTATGCACAACATCTCTATCCGCATAAGCTCGTAAGTAGCACATAATATCACAACGCGAACACAGCGATACAGCAGTGAAGAGAATGAAATATCATTTAACAATTGACTCCACTGATGGTTCTCGTTCCGGTGTTACTACTTCTGAGCCTCTGGCAATGCAGCACGAAGCAAACAAGAGAACTAATTTAATTTAATTTCTTGGCAGAAAGGCATACTGTCGGTTGTACGGCTACTAGATCCGATTCCAATTTCGGAGAATAATCATTGAAATAAGAAAAAGTATGTAATTTATGAACGGGATAGAATGGGATGTCTTTTGATTTATGAAAGTCACTGATACTCCCATTCGCACTATATTATTATTGGAATTCCACGCCCAATACTTCAACCATCAAAATCGGTAGAAAATAGCGCACTGTTGTGCTATCGTATGACAAGTGCCATTTGGTACATTTTAAGAAAATACATTTTTAAAGTTTGAGAATTAACTGAGAACGATTCAGAGAAGACAATTGATACTTCTATCTATTCTGTATTAATCTCTATTACGAAGAATTATATTGAGAAATTTTTCTAAAAATGTGAACAAAAGTCGCACTCCCTCGTGTTAATAATGTGTAGTGATGACAAAATTTGTATGACGTATCATAATTATGCAGGGAAAATTTTACAATCAATTATTAACTTTTATTCGAATCTTTGGCTCAATTTGACCTAGATCGGTTAGATGAATTTTGAAGGAAATTTTGGTCAGTAGTCAGTTGGTTGTATTGTTGCCAAATATGCAATATTTCCCTTTAAAATCAAAATATCGTTTGTCATAAGATAGCACAACAGCGACGAGTTATCTAAATTTTTCCAATCAGGAATTTTCGGGCATATCAATGCGATCAGCATTGCACCTTAGTGATTATCTCGAAAGCGCATATTTCATTATGTACCGCTTACGTTATGTGGCCCTTACGTTATGTACCCCTGAGTACATGAAATCATGTTCACTATTTAACCACAATGACCACCCTATCGGAATCACCGGAACCGGAGGTAAGTGTAAAACGGGATAGGTTTTTAGGGGAAGTCCGAGCACAGTATTTGATAGGTGTGACGCATTTTCGCGGAAATTAGTTATTATTATACGTTATCAGCCAGTGGGGGGCTCACTTAGATATGCCTGCTAGTTGGTCGCTGCTGTAACCCGATCAGAAGAGCTTAACAAAACAATAACATAATTATAACTATGGCTGATATTTATAACGACTGGGATTATATTCAGATAACGGAATTGGAAGTGGATAGCGGACAGTTTTTTATACTATCAATATTATAACATAATCTGTTATGAAACGATCAATTTATGAATGGATCGTATGTTCCCGATCAGAAGAGAATAACAGATTTGTAACAATTGGAGTTATTTATTTCAAAAATATTTTGAAACAGCACCTGTTATAAATCCAACTGGTTAGTTGTTAAAATAACAAAAAATAAAACAAAAAACTGGCTAATGATAACAAAATTGTTACAAAATTTGATATGATTCTATCAAAGTTAAAACAAAATGAGATATAATTTTTCCAGATTTTTATTGCAACCTTTGTGAGAGATTAGATAAAAACTGTATTAGATATAATCATCTAATGACAGTGATCTAGTAACAAACGATTAATTCATAAATTGATCGCTTCATAACAGATTATGTTATAATATTGATAGTATAGAAAACTGTCCGCAATCCACTTTCAATTCCGTTATCTGAATATAACCCCAGTTGTTATAAATATCAACCATAGTTATAATTGTGTTATTGTTTTGTTATGCTCTTCTGATCGGGTTACTAGATCACTGTCATTAGATGATTATATCTAATACAGTTTTTATCTAATCTCTCACAGAGGTTGCAATAAATGTTTGGAAAAAAAATTATGTCTCATTTTGTTTTAACTTTGACAAAATCATATCAAATTTTGTTACAATTTTGTTATCATTAGCCAGTTTTTTGTTTTATTTTTTGTTATTTTAACAACTAACCAGTTGGGTTTATAACAGGTTCTGTTTCAAAATATTTTTGAAATAAAAAACTCCAGCTGTTATAAATCTGTTATTCTCTTCTGATCGGGAAACCACCATAGGCTTGTACACTCCTGCACAGATTGAGCTACAGTTGATACTACCTTCAGAAGGTATGCGAGTACAAGCTGCGGTCGTTTAGAAGCATTTTCCATGTATGTTGTTGTCAAGGTAAGCAAGAATGCATGTTATGGAAAACGTGAGCTATCCAAGACATAAAAAGCGAGGTAGGGGGTTGAAATGACTAACGCATTGAGTCATGTCAAATAAATGAACAAAAGGCCAGGAAAATATTAACCTCAAAGACAATAAAATTCAGAATATCGGAGGCGTGTTCTATTACTACCTTTTCATTAGTTATTCGCATTTCTCCATCAACAGCAATAGGTTTTTCAAAAGGCCCATAATATTTCCTGTACCTTTCTCTTTGACATCAAGGCGATATTGTAAACAATTTGAAGGCTACATGAAAACAACCAAAATATGATTCAACTATAGTTCAACCATCAGACACCATGGTTGAATAATATTTTGATTGTTTTTGTATACCTTTCAAACGATTTACAATATCGCCTTGATGTCAATGGGAAAGTTACAGGAAATATTACGGGCCTTATGAAAAATCTATTGTTGTAAATGGAGAAACGCGAATAACTTAAGAAAAGGTCATAATAAAACAAAATAATTGTGTTGCAAAAAATAATTCTAAATACCTCGAGAACTATTACATTTCAGAAAATTTTTGTTATGAGCATTTTGATTTAATATGGCGTTGATTTTGTTGGAGCAAAATTCCAAATATCTCTAAAATTTTGGAAGATTTTTGTTACATGCATTTTTATTTAAAATGATACTTAGAATTATATTCTGTAATGAAATTATGGTTTTGTATTTCAATTAGTATGATATTTAAAAACATGTATAAAGTTATCGCTCTAAAAAAAATTACTGATAAGTTCTCTTTCTTGCAATCACATTCAAAATGTTTCTTTTCTCTTTAAGTTTTTGTTGACAAAATATAAAAAATTAAAAAATAGGTTTTTTTCCAATTTAAATTTTTAATATAAATTTTCGTTTTTGAGAAAAATGACACATTTTTTTCAGTGTATATTTTTTTCGTATAGAAATAATCATTCCCAGTAACTCGTTCATAGAAAGTTTTGCTGCATAAAATAGAGTAATCGACATTTTTTTTTTGGAAATTAATGCACGTAGAAACGTCTACGCCCTTTTGAAAAATTGCTCTTGTATCACAATATTTCAATTGCCAGAAAAAATCATGGAGATTCATAAACAAGTGCAAAGTTTCGTTCGAATCGACGATGGTCATATTTTGCAGTCGGCACACACATTGCTTGAAGTTTACTGACATTGACACTATGAGGAAAAATATATTAAATGATATAAATTTTGAAGTAGCATTCGGAATTATAATTGATACCTTATTTTAAAGGAAACATTCTTGATATTTGAATGGAGATATCTTTGTTTCCCGAAAATGCGGGAAATTTGGGTTTGAGGCATTTTGTGCCCCAAAAATCCCCATTTTTAATGATTTGTCTGCTTTGTGCTGCAAATAATAAATATTTCGCAGCAATTCTAATTTTAAAAAATCTGCGGAATCGAACCTTTGTGATCTTTGTCCGAATATAAGAAGTTGAGTTTCTAGACCATTTTGACATTCATTTCAAATTTGGTCATTTTCTCATGCAAATATCTCTATTTTTCTTCAGTCTATTTTCATAAAATGTACCTTGTTGAACATGTCAAATTCTCAAAATAGAAATAGATTCCTTACGGTTCACAAGGTGCATGTTTTTAGTGTTCAGAATAGCACCAATTTATGAAGATTATTTTCAATGCGTTTTTAATCAACATTTTGATCCTGAAGTTTATATATATTGAGCATGAGCACGATGACTAGTTGCTACTCCGTGATTCACAAGAACAAGTAAAATTGCATAGAGAATCAACGAATGGGGCCTGGGAGTAGCTATCCATCCTCAATGTGCACGTTTCGAATGTTCTATACTTTGAAATGCCAATAGCGGCGTCGGTCATGCCCTTGTAGTCATCTGGGATGGGAATGAATGTTAGTGTAACAAACGTTGTTATGGAGACCGTGTATCTCCACGTTTGCCATGGGAATGAGTTTTTGTTAGTAGGATGGAGTAAAGAGTTACAAAAATCTGGATTCACCTTGATGAGTGATACGATCTATGCAACTCTCAGTAGTGTTATCATGTATTTTTGCTCTGGGCACTAGGCTGACTAGGATTTGTTATAGATTTATCGTTAATTGAAAGAGTTTTGAAATCCTCGGTTTATAAAAAAGCAACTTCAACTCCGGAACGCCGACAGTCGGGAATGTTGTTTATGTATAATGGAATCAAAAGGCAGGTGAATGATTTTATTGTCCATTGCTCCGTCTTTCCGGCGAAATAAAAATACAATATTATGAAAAGTGTCGCGAGGCATTTGTCTATATATCTATATAATTAAATGTTTCGTAATACACGCATTATTCAACATGTATATATTTTGGTATTATTATTATTGACAATTATGTATTGGCTTCTTTCTTCACGGACGATTGATTCTTATATATTAATTATTCGCGCGCGTTGTTAATATAATAACCCTACCGAAATACCTGAAATGACTAACTTTGCATGTTGAACACAACCGATGATACGTACGCGGTATTTTTACGTTAATTACTAGAACAAGATTGTAAACAATAAGAACGAAAAAAAACTAACTCGTCACATTTTGCGTCAATGATCAAGCTACAACATTTTTATACTCATGAACAAATATGGTTAACGTGACAGAAATATAGTACATGTACTACTCCATTTAATTTATTGATGGTTTAATGGACTAAAAGTAAACCAGTGAATATGAAAATAAAAAATTGTTCTTCGTGCTGATATGACTGCCGAAAATTGATAACTGGTTTTGAATTCTTCCTGTGAATTGTCAATTCTTAACACTCATACATAAATCAAAAGTCATCATTCACTGAGACAAGACCATGCGTATTCCCCACGCGCATTAAATACCCAGTGTATTAGTTTCCTAGTTGGTCAAACAAACACTAAACAAACAAAGAAATTAGTTTGCTCAGTTTAAAGAAATGTCAGCTCAATTTGCATCAATCGGCGGATACGTGTTCCGTTACAATACCATCAAATCAAGAAACATATAAAATTATATACAACAAAATATGAGCAATTCAGAAGATAACGAAATGAAGACTGCCTAATTATTTTCATTAAAATAAGATCGAAAAAAATTAGTTGCATAACCGAGGTGGTTCATTTTCAAAGATAACACTACTGATGAATCACTTTATATGGATCACTTTATAAAAATAAGTGATGGGGGACACGAACGACAAAAGCTGACCTCCGCCTGAACCTAAAGTTCATACATATTATGTTTAAAACTATTTTGCAACCTGTTCTTTGATTCATTTCGTTTTTCTCTTCAATTCCAACCCAATATTGGTAGCAAAACGTCTCATGCTACATCTACCCTGGTTTCCCAGAATATTTAAACGAAACTCATGTTATTTACAATACTTTTCGCCACCAGTTGTGTGTTTATAGTCTTACTAGGTCATAACAAGCATTATAAGGTTACGCGTCATTCTGTGGTACTTTGCAAGTCTTACACAATAATTCCACAAAAGAATGCTCACATCGAACAGACAGGATTTACGTAATTGTTTGAGACAGCCCAGGATTATAGGTGACTGTAAAAAAATAACTACAATACACACAAATTAATAACGTGATAATTATTGTTCGACTCGTTCTTTTTTTACCAGGTAAACCTGACCTACCTTCAAATGAAAATGGAATTGCATCAACATTTCTGAATAACAGTTGTTAGGCACATCCCTCGAGCATTGTTAGTTTTTTCAAGCTCCTATGTACTAACTTCCGTGGGATCGTCAATGCCAGGAATCAGAACGGCATTAGACTAGAGGACGCCCAATGCAAATGATTTTTAGTTGTGTGAAAAAAGCGGTGGAAAAATATCACCAGACTCCATTCGATAGCATTAAAAATATTATGATCGATAGAATTGCAACTTCTGATTCTATCTGATTATTATTGCATACAGATGATACTTCGACCTCAACGGAACTGACGACTTTGAATCCCGTTCGTTCCAAGACACCCCTTGCTCACTGCACGAATGTATGGAATGTATGGAAATCAGACACAATATCTCTCAATTAATCTACAAATGGCATGAATACCACTGGCATGAATACCACCAATACTCCGAGTTCAAGTCACGATCCGGGTGTTGATTGCTGTGTTAGATGGTTTTCTCCCATCCTTAGCTGCTGGCAATGTACACGAAGTTACCATTATGCTTTGATCTCCGATAACATTAGACGAGCAGAGATCAGCAAAAATAACAAACAAATTCCACAACCATAATTCTCCGAGTAAAACCAGACTGAAACTTTTCTTTCCTTCTATGATTTACAAGCCCATCTTCCCCGGACAGCAGTAGCCATACAGCATACTTACGGCGCATATCACCGTCACTCGCTCCGCAGTCCGCTCACTTATCTACTGTCTTCTGATGTTCACTGCAAACACATAGTGTCACTAATGCTATAATATGGTAGCTGCTACAACTTAGTTGACGGACACTGTCTTTGATACTGACTTCCGTGTTCAAGTGGCAGAATCAAACAAGCTCTGAGTGTTGTGTTGCTACATTCCGAATGGTTTTCGATGATGAAAAGGGGCGGGAGCGGTGGGTGGCGTGTTTTTGTTTTTCCAAAGAATAGCAGAATAGCATAGAGTGGTTGCCTTGTACATGTATGCTACTAATCATCGCTCTTGACCGACAGTTGTAGTATGTTGGCGGACGGAGATGTTCTACTCTTGGATGATCTCAAAGAACACCATCATCGTCAGTGCCGCGGTGTTCCATTTTATAGTTATTATCAAAAAATGCGAGTAACACTTCGAACACCGTTTAGTGTAAGTTCCGAATTTCGAAAATGGAATGCCGCTGGCGTGAAACTTAACGAAAATTAACCGAATTCAGACACCAGCATGATTTCATTGATGCACGCCCAAATAAGCTTGAGAACCATGGATTTTTCGATTTTGCTTTTGTAATCGATTTTAGATTTCAAAAATACGCTTTATTATACTCGTGATTGCCGACAAAAATCGAAATAAAATCATACTACGTCGCTGTTGTGCTATCTTATGCTATCGCCGTTTCGAGAAAAACGATTTTTAAAGTTTGATATTGAATATCTGGAAACTTATAAATGATATAAACAAACGGTTGACTATATTGCGAGTTTTTACTATGAATGTAAACAAAAGTCGCACTCACACGTGTCATAGGCGTGTATTGAAGACAAAATTTGTACGTATCATAATCGTAATCGTGCATGGCAAAAATTGGTTACAGTTTGGCCAAATATGCTATATTTCCAGTTTAAAACTTAAACTGTATTTTTCTCATAACTCGTGTATTTTTCGTTTGAAAATTTTTATTCCATTGTGTTCCTCAGACATTTTAACACATAAAAACATCTAAAACTTCAATATAACTTGTGCAAATCCCTAGATACAGTGATTTGAAGCAAAAAAACTCACGATTTCTCATCATGTTTCTCGCTATATCTACACAGATAAAAAAATCATGTAAAATTATGCTAACTATACTGCACATAAAGGGAACGCGACCAATAGTGTAAAATTATGCGAGTGATTAGGTTTACATTGGCCACAAATCGTACTATAAATAACTTACGTATGTATTGGTGACGATACCGACATAAAAAAAAATCCGTTAACTAAAACCAAGACTTGAACCGACAATCATTGACACACCAGGGACACCCCCTTATGGACTAGGCTAAAGCGACACATAACAACGTGACTGCAAAGCGGCGTACATAAGCTTCGCTTGAGCGTGGACGATCCAAGCGCATTGAGTTGCGGCTCGTGCATGTGTGTGTGACGCAGTTAGTTTTTCTCTCTGCTCAACACCGTTTCGTATAAAATCGTGTAAAAATAAGATATTTTACCTAAAAGTTGAATGAATAGCGCGCAGGTCTCGAGCAGAATAATGTAAATTTCCATAGGAACAAAAAGATTTGCATGATTTTCAGGGGTCATTTTATGTGCATGATATATAGCGTAAATTTATTCGTGAAACATAATTGCACGAATAGTTTTTCTGCGATATCAGGAAATACGCTGAAGTTAATTTTCATATTTTTTTGCTGTGTAAGTAACCAAGTAGAATTTCAAAATTCTGTAAACGCCACTTTGTAGAGATTTTTCAGACAAGTAATGTGGCATATCTAACTCAGTTTACCCCAAAATGACGTTTGTCATAAGATAGCACAACAGCGACGACTATACGCTCTTCAGTACTAATTGACGTGTATCATCAAAAAATGTTCAAATAAATGTACACTTCAAAAGCACATTTATCGAATATTATAATGCCGTTAGTTTCTGCTCTACTTTGGGTTCTAGGTGAAATAATATCGAACAAAATTCGACATACATATTCTTCGAATTCGATCGGACTGTATGTGATATTCTTTTCGACCAAAGATCGCAACAAGCTAAACCGAAGATTTTACGATTTCTGACGCAACACTATTCGGCTGTGGCCCACATTTCAGAAGTTCGCCATGTCGAGCTTAGAGTTTTGGTACCCAGTCAGAAGCAAGTGAATGCGACTATTTCCCATGAAACCTTTTAAGGACAAGCACCGCATCTACGCACCATCTCACGAAGTTAAAATCGACGGTGCGGTCAAAGTTAAAAGTTTGACATGCAAACATCGGCTGGAGTAAGGGATTGGCTGTTTTAAAGATCCTTTATTTCCGGTCATTCTTTTTCTGTTAATTTACAAAAAAAAATCTTAAAAAAAGAAGAAAAACTTGATTTTCATTAAAATAGGGAAATGTGCAAATCATAAATCAAAATCATTTCCTGTGTCTTTCGCCGGGTCCGCTTTATCGAACAGGGTACTTTCCGACAAAATAGGTCTGCCTGTTCGTCCGTTTCTATCGCGGATCATAAACTACAAAAATGCAAACCTTCAAAGCTACACTGTCGCTCAATGTTGCAATAAGGGGGTTGTATTGCTCCATGAACATTCTTTCTAGAGCCACGGTAGGACACAGGACGCTTTGTGATATAAAAGAACTCGTACCTGCATCGCAGCTAGTTCTAGGACAATTAAACTCCAACGGCGTGGTAAGCAGTTGTCTTTAAGGAGATAATCGATCTACAATCTGTTCCCAAATTCATGAATAAATTGCCATGAATTTTGAACCAATCGCATTTTAACGTTACGAAAACATGAATGTGAGTAAAAAATCATGTGCTTTGAATATTTGATGAATTTTGATTGAGACGATAGGCATTTATTTATTTTTGTGAGCTTCAATATTCACAACTTTATGAACATTATTCATAAACCAAATGCTGATACATGATTTTATTCATAGATTTTAGAATAATGTTGGCGTCCGACTATACGGCGTGACCTCATTCATGATCCTCTACACCTTGATTATGATCTAGTTTTAGTAGTTTTGAATAGTTCACAAAATTAAAACAATCTTTATATTTACTTACTATTTCATAAAATTCCAAATATTACTCAAAGATCCAATCCTGTGTTCCTGACTCATTGTATATTGGTTACGATTCACCTTTCAGTCACGTGGACGATTTCAGAAAATCTTAAAAAATAAAAAAAAAGTTTTCACTTTCACGATATAGTTCATATTGCATGGAATTTTGTGTAAGATCCAGATATTTTCATGCGAGCAACATTACAGAGCTTAGAATATTATTCGTGGATTCGTTTTTGCTTCAACAATTGGTTCTTGTTATGTAGTATATAACCCCGTGGTCTATTTTATGTTCCCGTAAAGATGTATTTAAAAGATATCGCAAATCAATGTCACTTTCATGGTCTTGTTCATAATTCAAACACACAATTTCACGTGAACTATTTTGAACTTCATAGTATATTGTTCAGCATAATATTTAAGAAATAGATCACAAAACCATAAACGATCAGAGATCGGTTCCCCTTCCATAATCTAGTTAACATATTACGGGGAGTCACCACTGTGAAACACGAAAAAATGGGCATACTTTGGAAAAAAATTCTTAGCGTAATTAAGAGATGAATCGAGATCCTGTAAAATGATTTTAATAGTACTAATTGTAAAGTACAACAAAAAACAACGTTTTCAACTAATTTCATCACAAGATGGCAGCGTAGTAGTTTCCGCGAGCGAGTTTTTTTCGAAAAAGTACACGGTCAAAAGCCTAAGTTTTTTTCGATTCCTTAGAACAATAGCAAGCGACGTACGTATCATAACTTCGATATTTTGAGTTTTTGCGATATGACGCACTTTTTTCGAGAGTTGTCCTACTGAAGTTGTAGAGATGCGTTTTCGAAAGGTTTCACTGTCGGAATCACTCACTACCATTGCAGACGAGACGGGAAATTTCACTCTCTAAAACACTGCTTAAGGCCAATTGCAGCCGGCCGTGATTCTGATTGTGATATTGAGTGTACGGTTCAGTTATGCGGGCACAGAAACTACGATTACGTGGGAATGGGCGTATATTTGTTCGCAATTGAGACCATGATGATCAGATTATAAGTGCAGTGGCATTCACAGAATCACGGAGCGTTTTGGTGTTTTTAAAATCTAGGGCGTAGTTGTGCGCTGCGTGGATAAACGCGATAGCATGTCCGCCTCTGTGTACCATGATGAGGGGCTCGAGCGTTTGTGCGTTAACGGGGGCTTTTGTGGAGCCATAGGGTAGAAACTTCCGGACGTGACCGATTCATGATCGCGCGAACACGTCCGTTTATAAGTTCACGAATGTAAATTTATAAGTGCTAAAACGTTTACTTTATCACCGGGGTGTTATTGAATAATCGCGTAGGGTAAAAACGTGTGTATGTTAACGTGTTATTCGCGTGTATAAATTCGATTTCGTAACCATGTGGCCATTTGTAAATTCGTATGCGTCCTTGAATGAATGCGCGGATATGAATGCTAGAAGATAGTGAGTTTCCACGTATCACCCGAGTTTCCGGTCATGTCGCTATGGAACGTATTGCCTAGTGAATATGAGCGTTATTGTTTTTGATTGGTTCAACTGAATGTCTGGGCCTAGGTTGCGAGGACCGAAGACTTCCGGACATGAGTGATTCATGATCCTGTGAACACGGGAGTTTGTAGGTTCAGGTTGGAGGCTGCGTTTGTAAGTTTATAAGTGCTAGACGGTTCACTTTATCACCAAGGTATAACCATGCTTGGCGTAGGTATGCGTGGATGATAGCGAGTTATGTCTCGCTAGTAAGCGCAGTAGTTTATGCACACACAAATTTGATCTTTCCCAAAAAAAATTCCGTTTGGGGAAATAGCACCAGACTTATATAACTAGCATTAAGTTGGTGTTACTTACTGACGAGAAGAATCCGAAGCACTAAAACAAACAAACTTTTACGTGTTCATAGAATTTTATTTTTGATTTCACGACTGGCACTGTAAATAGCATTGCTCTTCCGCCAAGTACTGGCAAGTCACCAGTCACCGTGCGTTTAGGCGAATCTGACGGAACTTCAATCCCGGTTTTCATTAAAATGATAATCACTCCCATAATCACCGTAAAAATATCTCCACAATACGTCACAATTTAGAAACAAAGTTAAACGATTAGCAGCATAACAAGAACAAGTTAAGAGGTGGGGACATCATTTGGAATATGTCATAGTCGCCAGTCACCGTTATATGTCACTATTAACCGTGCGTATAGCGATCCATTCACCGTGGATTTAAAATTTTGATTCTACTTTATTTAAAATATTTCAAGCAACCGCAAGCAGAGGATTTGTGGTTTTATGAAACTAGCTCTGTCAATTCCATGGTTTTGATTCAATCTTGTTTTCTTGCTCATCTCTTTCTTGTCTTTTAGTCACTGCTTCATTATTCTTGATAGCTCGTTTCTGCTCTTTTTTTATAAGCTGTAGAGCCTTAATTTCCACTGCGACCATTTAAAGGAATATTGTGGTATGACTCAATTTGATGTTATGCGCCTCAGCTTTCCCTTCATAATTGAGATACGAAGGTCCTTGTCTGATTTTGCATATTACCCCAGTTAGGATCAACTCGTTTAATGAATCTGATTACCTTACTAGGATTTGATTGCCAAATCTCAGAGGGCTGGTTCCTACAGCCCTCTTTTCCAAGAATTGAATATCTGTAACTAACAAGAGCGCTTCAATCACAAAGTAAATGCTCCGCTGTCTCATTCTTAAATTGACAGAAACGACAACTCGGACTTTGAATTTTTCCCATTTTATGTAGATGATATCTACTAGGGCAGTGACCGGTAAACAAATTAGTTATTATTCTAAGGTTCCTCTTACTTACATTAAGTAAAGTTCAAGCGGCTTTGGCACTCGGCTTTATAAATTTCCTTGCATGCTTTGCAGTATCTGTGGCGTTCCAGTTCGATTCTACCAAAGACATTTCCCATTTCCTAAGTTCCATATTTAAAGTACAGGTTGAGACTCCACAGAAAGGTTCTGGGCCTATAAACTCGGTCTCGGAACCTTCTCTTGCCAAACTATCAGCTGATTCGTTTCCTTGAATTCCACTGTGACCGGGCACCCAAAGCAAGTTTACTTCATTATTCCCTGACAGTTGCTTACGTAAGGTAATACATTCCCATACTAACTTCGACTGACAAGTTGAGGCTTTCAAAGCATTAAGAGCTGCTAAGCTGTCTGAAAAGATACAGATCGTTGCAAATTTATATTGCCTCTTGAGAAGAATCAAGAATTGCTTGAATCTCCACCTGAAATACAGTTGGGTAGTGTCCCATCGGGATAGTTCTTATCCCGGGTCCAAACCCCCCGGCTCCTGTGCTGCTATTCATTTTTTAACCATCCGTAAAGAAAACAATAGAGCCTGAACGTAGATTTGGCCCACCTGTTTCCAACATGTCTGCTTGTTACAGTCACATTATAGGGAATTTCTTGGTTTGCCTTCGTCTGCATCCAGTCTATTATTGAATGTGAAATAGGATTTATATTGAATTTTTAGAGGATCGTTATATGTCCTGTCATATCTCCTTCTACCATTTTTGTAGATCGAGTTAATTGCAAGGCACTTTTTTCTGCCTGCAATTCCACGAACTGATGAAGCAGTAGGAGTTTTAGAAGAGCATTCAGGGCCACGGAAGGTGTGCTCCGGATCACCCCAGTTGTTGCAATACAAGCTAGTCTTTGCAGTTTGTTCAATTTTTTTCTGAGCGGTCACCTCTTTAGTTTTAGGCCACCATATTAATGAAGCATAAGTTATTCTAGGCCTTACTATTGTCGTATAAATCCATTGAATCATTTTAGGCCGAAGGCCCCATTTTTTACCGTAAGTTCTTTTGCAGACCCAGAAGGCATTTGTAGCTTTACTAATTACCTGTTCCAGGTGTAAGTTCCAATTGAGCTTGCTGTCCAAAATAACACCGAGATATGTAACTTCTTTTGAGAATTCCATTAGAACTCCATCTAGAGCTAAATGTATTAATGAAACGGCCCTTCGTCTAGTAAATGGAACTATTGCTGTTTTTGAAGGATTAATGTTAAGATGGAGATATTTGCACCATTTAAGTGTAAAATTTAGTGCCGCTTGCAGTCGACTGGAAATTGTGCTTTCGTACTTCCCACGCACGATGATGCAGACGTCATCAGCAAAACCAATTACCTCGAAACCGAGACCCTCTAGTTTACACAGGAGATCGTCGACTACTAAAGACCACAATAAGGGCGATAAAACTCCTCCTTGAGGACAGCCCTTCTGTGATCTGATTACTAATCTTTCCTCTCCTAAATCAGCTGAGATCTCTCGGGTAGCGAGCATTGCCTCAATCCAATCGATAGTACATTTATCAAGGCTTCTATTTTCCATAGCTGTCCGCATGGAACCATATGAAGCATTATCAAATGCCCCTTCTATATCAAGAAAGGCTGCTAGACATAACTCATTGAATTGAAATAATTTTTCGATTTTGTTTACTAACAAATGCAATGCTGTTACAGTTGATTTCCCACTTTGGTAAGCAAATTGAATTTTGCTTAGAGGAAATCGCTTGAGACACGTAGACTTTATAAAGTTATCAAAGATTTTTTCCATTGTTTTAAGTAATACTGAAGATATGCTAATTGGACGAAAAGCTTTGGGGGACCTTTTGTTTCTTTTTTCCAGCTTTTGGAATCAAAGTTACCCGTACCTGTCTCCAGGCTTTTGGAATATAGCCTAGAGTAATACTGGCTCTAAATAATTCAGTTATGTATGTATGTACTTATTGTCTCTTTCCCTTGTTGAAGAAGTGCCGGAAATATTTCATCCTTCCCCGCAGCTTTGAATGGCTGGAAAGAACCCAGTGCCCATTCGACTCTAGATCGAGTAATGATTTCACTGACTTTAGCATAGGCATTCGCGGACCAATCTTGTGTTGGACCTACTCTATTCGATACCAGATGATCTTCCTCAGAGATAGAAATCGAACCCGGGAAATGAGTTTTCATCATAACTTCCAATGTTTCAGAGGAGTCTTTTCTAAGAATCCCATCTTCATTTTTAAGTCTACCTAAACCATTTGAAAGGTCCTTTGATAGCACTTTATGTAACCTAGCAACTACCGGAGCACTTTCAATTTTTTCGCAAGTGCGTTTCCAGTCTTTACGTTTAGCCTTCCTAATATTTTTGCTATAATCCGTTAGGGCCCTTTTGTAATCATCCCAGGCTCCTGTGGCTTTTGCTCTATTGAACAACCTACCGACGTTTTTTCTTAATACTGATAGGTCTTTATTCCACCAAGAAACATCTCTATTTGAAAATTGCTTTCTTATAGGACAACTAGCTTTGTAGGAATCCACAATATTCTTTATAATTTGGTTTGAAGCATGTTCTAATTGCTCAACAGTTTTGATTTCGCTACTTTGAATGAAGGTATGATCCCTGAGATGAAAACGATAAAGGTCCGCTCTTGCTCCTTTCGATCTTTTGCTTCTTGTACTGCTTTCTCTTCACGTTGTTATTTTTCCTGAGCTCAACGAATACTTTGCTGATGAAAACTGAAGGAGGATGACAATTTTCTTAGTTTTTCTTTGCTTTGCATGGAAGCTCGGAAGGTACTCTGGAAAAGGACACTATGAACACATTTTCATCATTAGAAACCGGCAATGGCCCATCGCGTTCAAGCTGGGAGACGATTCTGGAGGATCATTCTCAGTCGTATTTTCTGCTAGAATGTTAGATTCAATTCAAATTTCACAAATGACCGAATTTACTGCCCTGGTCAGCCACAGTATCATTTCATATATTTCTTGTTTTCGGCGTTTTTAGGAACGTGTCCTGCGGATCACATTTGTTATCTGTTTATAGCTCCAGTGGATCGCGTTTAGGCTTGAGATATTATTATCACTGTTTGCGTCCCATTAGCTAGCTCAGACACCGCCAGACTTTGGTGGAGAATAGAGCTCTGGAGAGGCATATTGAAGTCTGCCCTCAAAGCCTATGCAGATGGTAACGGTAAATCCAGCCGTAGATGAGTCCATTGGTAGGTTTTGGGACTGTGGCGGTGATCACGATACTGTTAGGGATTTTGTGACGGCGAAGTTGTTAACGTATCCAACTAGAAACTGGGAGATCGCAGGTTTGATTCCTGCTTAAGGATATATCTTTTCTCAGTGTGTCCAATACAAGGTGAATTGTCACAGTTCCGGTCATTCTTTCTCTCTCTATTTTCAGGTTCCTAAAAACCCAGACTCATTACTGGCATGGGTATTGAGAAGAAGGACCGATATAGTAGTGGAACAATAATTTTTTTTCCTCGCCACAAGTCAAATAAGTTTTAATCCGCCACATTTCCTCTCCAGATTGCGTCATTCTCAGCCTTCTCGAACTCAATCATCTGCTTAAATGTCAAGCGGCCCTCAAACGCTTTCAAAATTTCGACATGACATGACCGACATTAGAGAGAAGCGATCTATAATCCACCGCATCTGGATTCCATGGATAAATTCCACTTTTTCGAAATACATTATCAATCGCTGGGTTCCAAGGCTTGCTTCATAATTAAACGTATTGCCGCCTTGTGTATTGTTCGAACTCCACGTCAACCGCGTTCTTCGAGGATTATGTTTTCCCTATGTACTTCTTTAGTGGTCCGAAAAAACTAACGTCAAGTGGTTGAGTTAGATGCTAGGAATTTGGAAACAAAGTTATCGATATGATTTGGTTGCGGCAATAAAAATCCGTGCCCAGTAAAGTTATACGACTCATGATGCCCATCAACAAACAAGAGAACAGGGAATGTATTGTTCTGTTTTTTTAACCAGGAAATAAAAATATTCCTCCAATAATCATGGAAAGCTGCTCCGATCATCCAACCAGTTTCAGTTATCCCAATACCGTAGTCTTCAGGAACACTCCGAGTAATTTCTTCCGAAAGCCGACTTTTGTATGGAAATCAAATTAAAGGTGGTATTTCAGCTGCATTTCCTGCCAACAGAACTGTAAACTTTTCTTCATCACTGTTTCCAAATACAGACCAGATATGCTTAATATTCTTCGAAGCCAAGTATTTTTTGATTCGCACAACCAATTGAAAGGCAGGCGGATCCAAGGTGAAAATTTGTTGCGACAATAGCAACAGATGTTCCATTCCCTCGCCTGTGAGTTGATTAAGCACTTCTTGGAACCACTTCCTTAGCTGACACTCCGTGCTGCCGCTCGGTGTTTTCCAAACACATTGGATTTCCTGACGGAGATTGGAGGGTGTCTTTTGACATCCATTTTTCCGGGAATTCCATTTTTGAACGGAGTTTTCAGCTTCGTCTGCCGGGCATACTGTCCCACATCGATCCGCAGCTTTTAGATTGTGATTAGAAGATCCAAAGGAGCAGAATTCTTAATCCATTCCAGATCACGTTTGGTTTACGGCGATAATACCGGTGATCCACCAGGTTTCGATCCGGCAGTATATTTGCAATTAATTCTATCTTAAATAGTCGGTGCTGGAACACGGAATACCCGGCTCACCATTCTCACTGGTAATCCACGCCGAGCAGCATTGAGTGCTTTCTCCGAATCATCCTCAGAATAGCGTTGCTTCTGGAATTTCTTCTGGCTCATCCTGTGTAAAATTAAAGGAATTGCCATTAATGTTATTCAAAAACGGTGAATGGAGACCATAGATTTCAGAATGATCCAGTCGCCGTGCATTTTTATTGGGGTTGAAATGTAAATAAAACATGTATAAATACACGTGTTACTACGTATTACTAAAAAACAAACCTTAACCTTCAATTGACTGATGTTTTTGAGGAAAACGTCACTAAAACTTTTATATTTCAATCTAAAACCTTATAGACGTTAAAACTACTATTTTAAAGGGCGAAAACGAAATTATTGCGACACCGAAAATGTCATGCCAATTTTCTTATAATGTTTAAAATCAAACCAAAATTTTAGGGTAGTTTTATACATATATTTACTTCAAAAATCAAAAGAAAAGTTAATCGATGGAGCCTTAAGTGTAAAATTGAACGCATTTTCGCTTGATGCCCTCCATCAAAGTCTTTACAGTGTCATCCGGTACCAGTTTCTCAGTTTTTTTTCCATTTTCTTAACATGTCCTTCTAGTCTTTGACTGTCTTCTTGCTCTTCCAAAGCTCCCGCTTCATCATTGCCCAGTACTGCTCCACCGGGCGCAGCTCCGGACAGTTTGGCGGATTGATGTCCTTTGGAACAAAATGGACAGAATTGGCCTCATACCACTCCAGCACACTTTTAGAATAGTGGCACGACGCCAAATCTGTCAAAAATAGCGGAGCTTCGTCGTGCTGCTGCAAGAACGGCAAAAGGCGCTTCTCGAGGCACTCAGATTTGTAGATCTCGCCATTTACTGTACCCTTTGTCACGAAAGGCTCACTCCTCAGTCCGCAAGAGCAGATGGCCTGCCAAATGAGATATTTAGAGGCGAACTTCGACATTTTCTTCTTCTTAAATTTGTCGTCCACATAGAACTTGCTCTTGTCGGTGAAAAACTCCAACCCCGGAATTTGCTTAAAATCGGCTTTTATAGACGTTTCGTCGCCCATCACACAGCAGCCATATTTTGTCAGCATCTTCTCGTAGAGCTTCCGTGCCCGAGTTTTAGCCGTCGATTGTTGCCGCTCATCGCGGTTTGGGATGTTCTGTACCTTGTATGTATGTAGTCCAGCTCTCTTCTTTGCATTCTGGACGTAGCTCTGCGACATGCCGATCTTTTTAGCCAAATCGCGGCTTGAGACGTTGGGATTTGCTTTAATCATCCGGTTCACCTTTCCCTCCGTCTTTTTGTTCTCCGGTCCCGGTTTTCTTCCAGCTCCTTTGCCGTGGTCCAACGTCAACCGCTCTTGGAACCGCTTCAATACTCTGGAGACGGTTGAATGGTGAATGTTCAACATTTTTCCCAACTGCCGGTGCGACAGGTCAGGAAATTCCAGGTGTTTGGAAAGAATTTGTTCTCTCGACTGTCGTTGGTTCACCTACATTTTCGTTGAATCGAAGAACACGACTTCGAGTTTGACAGCATGTAAACAATACACATCAATGAGAAAGTGTGCAAAATTTGGTTGATTTTTACCCAATGGTACAAAAGTTATGCCCTGTTGAATGTGTCGCAATAATTTCGTGTTCGCCCTTTACTTGAAATGCTGTTAAAAAGCTGTTTGACTTAAGAAGTAAACAATATTAAATGTCAAAACAGAACTAGAAACAAGTTTATCATCACCAGTCCAACTCAATGACAATTCTTTTGTTATAGTTTAGTGGTGCACACGCAAAAATTAAGTAATTTTCATTATTTCAAAAAATAATCAAAAATAAACTTCTATAGCATGCATGAAACGCGCACGGAAACTGGTGACTTGACGGTACTTCCTTGTACCTAAACCTCTTTGAGACGGGTCCAGCAGGTTGGTTGAAAAACTACGCTGTTTTCAAAGATGAGGTTGAGTTTTTTTATATAATTCACTGACAGTGAGAGATAGTGCTAGAACGCTTGAAAGTTCCGTCCATTGTGCACTGCTCTCTATCTAGTTAGATTTTGAAACTTACCTCCGATTGACTAGCAACTGTATCCTGTATGTAGTAATATAGGCACATGCAATCATATATAATTTCTCCGCGAAATTTGGATCCTATTTTGAATTTTATATTTTTCAATTTTTCGTACCAACTGAAACACATTCTGTCGAAAGCACTTCAATATTTACATACATTATAATATCGATTTTCTACGTTTAGGTGCACACAGATGCAGTAACTATTGTCATTTCACGAGCATTATCCAAGCATGGTTTTGACGAACAAGATTAATCACCTATAGATTTACCATCTAGTGAAAACGTTCCCAACATAAGACACTTGACATCAAACACAATATGTGCCAAAAGCTGAATAAGAAGATCCGGTATACCCGATAACGCCTTCTTTCGCAATGGACAAACTATTAACTCACTCATCAGTTCAATGGAAAACAACCGGCTCGACACGGCATCACGAAGTAACAACACGCCAATGTTGACAACAAACTACTCACTACGGGAAATTTCGCTCGAAAAGAGCTAAACAAAACACGCACTTGTCGAGCGGCGACAGAGACGGAAACGCCAACAACATCCTGCGACGAACGCGTCATCGTAACTGCGGCAAATAGGTACAGCAAAACTCAGAGACATACTGCACTTGTAATCACTAGCCCAGCTAGAGCATGGACGGCGATGACACTTCAATAGTAAGGCGAACAAAATGAACTCCAGTCGAGGGCAAGCGACCTGACGAAGGCCACGCGAAATCCCCCTTAAAAGAAAACCCACGCGCCTGTTACGGAAAGACATCGCGCGACTCCACCATAATTTTTCAATGAACCTGTGCAAAAGTAATAAAAAGGACAATCGAAACGATGTGATTATTTATTGAAAAATTAAAACAGAAACCCATATTGCCCATTGAAATATCTCATAAAGCCCTTGGTGCAAGACACCAAAACGCAATCCAACTTCAAGTGTTTACTCCTCTTCAAGCGTCTGCTGGGAAACTACCCAACCCATCCCATGAAATGGGAGCAAGCAGCAAGCGACTCTCCGATCTCGGTATTACGATACAGCGACAGCCCGCATGCAGCAGTCCATGACAAGGGCTGAAGGCTATTGGTGATGAACGCACCAGCATCAGCAGAGCAGCCTCCAGGGCCCGGTTTGCGTGGGAAGAATTTTTTTTTGCAGGGGCATGAACCGAAACCAAGTACGAAGAGAAAAAAATCAATATACCTCTCCCAACCAAGGGAAAACTGAAACTCCCACACTTTCCACCCACGTAACCAGCGATGCGCTTCCGTGCGACCATATTACGGTGATACCACGATTATAAGTAACTACGTTACGGTTTCGCGGTTCCAAGGCGACGACGAAAGCTCGTGCCAATTATTTCATCGTGATTATAAGTATAATCAGTAGTATGAAGGCATAATCATAACAAACTGAAAGAAAATAGACTCATCAAATCATCCAGAAATTGATGAACTATAATAAGAAAGTGATCAGGATAAAAAAGATTTCATTCAATCAACATTACATAACATGAATATTTTTACCGCAACTGCTGGCAGCAGTGGTTGTTCCAGTTGCAAGGGATTCATAATTGCGAAGCACTTTACAACGCATCCGTCCGTCTGTCGGCACAATCCGCACATGTAGTGCACTATATCGCTGCTTCTCGTATTGCTGCTAGTTGGTTGGTCGATGTCAACACTTTGCAAATATCAACAGATACACGAACATATGGTTCGAAACTGTCACTCGACAAACGAGCGAACCAAAATTATGATTAGATAAGTAGGTAGGTACTGGTGGACTGTGCTGCCAAGCAACCCGCTGCGTTGGATGGAATGGACGTCGTTCGAACTGGCAGAAATAATTAGTGTATGACAAACTGATTTCTAGGCGAACAACAGGCGAAAGCTGAAGAAAAATTATGATACACGCCATCTAACTTGAAGAGAGATGACTTTTCTATAACAGACGGAGAACAAAGGAGACCTAATGCGTTTCCAAAGAAACCTACACGATAGTGGGAACAGACACAGATGCACTCATGTCTCTTGTTAGGTGTTTTTACGCGGTTTTTCTACGATCAACGAATCAAAAAAAAAATTTGAGAAAAATAAGAAGAAATACTACGCTTTTTCACAAAAAAGCATTGAGATCGTAATACATACATGGAATACACATCTAGAGATATACTTTTTTTAGTTCTGTTCTTCTCTTGATAAATGTCGAGTAATTTGAATCGATTTATTGTTTTATGATCTTTATGACCACCGGAAAATTGTGCATTTCAACTACCTTTAAGCAGTCCTTTTGTGAAGTGTTACATATTTTTCGTGCTATCTATTTTGGTGTCCAGTCGCCGGCGAATTTATTGAATTTACGATTTATGAAATTTACGATATATCATGATTTAGTTCCAGAAATACTAAACCTTGAATTCACGAATCTAATTGTATTTCTAAAACAATAGTTCACAACAAAAATATACACGAGTTGCATTCGAATCTTTGTCACGATTTGTGATTTTTAGTCACGAGTATTGTGATTCATGTTTAAAATTTCACGATCTTAGTTACAATTTTCGTAAGTTAAGTGCACGTTATCGTGATATGTTATTCTTGAACATACTTTAGACATTTGACTTACTTTAGAATTTTTTTTTTTTTTTTTTTCGAGAGTTGTCCTACTGGAGCTGTAGAGCTAGGTTCTCGGAAGGGCTCCCCGTCAGAATCACATACTACAATTTGCAGACGAGACAGGCAATGTCGCCCAATAAAACACTGCAATAGGCCAATTGTAGCGGGCCGTGATTCTGAATGTGATATTCATTGTACGGTTCAGGCATGTGCGGGCGTAGGGAATCGCGTGTATCATCGCGAAGGGCTCGAACATTTGTACGTTAATGTGCTCGATCGCGTGTGCGTTTGTATGTCGCGTGTGCTAACGTGTAACTTCGCGTGCATAAATTCTATTTCATAACCGTGTGCCTTTCGCATATTCGCGTGTGTTCTAGAATAATCGCGCGCGGACCGTGAATCTGATACTTAATTTTTTGTGTACGGTTCAGATTCCAGAAGGAAGTGGGTTCTTCCATATCATTAGAGTTCCCAATCATGTCGTCGTAGAACGCGTGGTCTAGTGGATATGAGCTTTATTTTTTTTTTTGATTGGTCCAACTGAATGTATAGACCTAAATTGCTAGAATGAAGGTTAAAGATTTCCGGACGTGACCGATTCATGATCGCGCATTTGCGGGTTGGCGTTTGAGATCGCGTTTGTAACTTCGTAAGTACTAAAACGTTCACACAATTGCCGCAGTGTTATCAAGTTTACGCGATCGCGGGCATAGGTGTGCGTAGATGATCGCGAAGGGCTTAAGCGTTCGTATGTTGACGTGTTTGTCGCGTGTATGTGACTTCGCATGTATAAATTCGATTTTGAAACCCTGCGGCGATTCATATATTCGCGGACCGTCATTCTGATCTTTAGTTTTCGGTGTACGGATCACATTCTGACAGGGAGAGAGTTACCCCATATCACTAGAGTTTCCGGTCATGTCGCCATGGAACGTTTTGTCTAGTGGATATGGTAGTTATTTTTCAATTTTATTATTTTTTTAATAATTAACAAGGACCTAGATTGTTTGTACCGAGGATAGATACTTCCGGACGATCCCGATTCATGATGGCGCGAGCGCGGGAGTTTGTAGGTTGACACTTGAGATCGTGTTGGTAAGTTTATGAGTGCTGAGATTTTCACCTTATCACCGGGGTGTAATCATGTTTGCGAGTTCGTGGGCGTATGTTGCTTGGAAAATCGCGAGGGGCTCTAACGTTTGTGCGCTGACGTGATTTTGTAACGTATGTTCTTGAATGGTTGCGCGAACCGTGAGTCTGATATTAAATTTTCAGTGCGCGGTTTGAATTCTGGCAGAGAGTGGGATCGTTTATATCGATAGGGTTCCCGGTCATGTCGCCATGAGACGTGTTGTCTAATAGGTATGGGCGTATTTTCTTAAATGGTCCAGCTGAAGGCATGGACCTAGGCTTCTAGGATCAAGGATAGACTTTCGGACATGACCGATTCGTAATCGCGTGCACGATGGCATTTTTGTAGGTTCCCGCTGAGACCGCGTTTGAGAATGTGTGAGTGTTAAGACGTTCACTATCACCATCTTTGTTGACCCAGCTGAAGGCGGGTGTAGAATGGCAGTATAGGACTCGAAAAGAAGAAATAAAAGACAATATATGAGAGACGTAATAGATTAGATAGGTACAAAATACAGCTGAAGTTATGATCATCACATGAGACATACATTAGTACTTCAAACACTACTAATACTTGAATAGCCAATCACCACACATAGCACATCCTTTCTCAATTATCTATTTGTTACTGGTTGATTGTTGGTTATGAGCTGGTGAATAGAGGAAAGGTATAGAACAGACAAAAGGCTCATATCAGCCCTCCCGGCCTCCCCGACACACCACTATCGAGGCGTATTGTAATCAACATCTTGAAGCGGGCTTCTTATATAAATCAAATCCTCAGTAGTCATAATGTTTGGTGGAATATTAACATGAGAACTAATTAACCTCTAGTAGTAGAACTTGGTGCAAATAAAAACTAAAAAGAGCGAAGGTCCTTATATTTAGATAACTCTATTGAATATATTGTGGCTTGATGATGTTTACAATACCGTCAATCCCATCAACCTGCGAGAGGGCATTTGACTTACTTTAGAATTTTATATCAATAATTCTATCATGATATTCGTATTATCACTTCAGCTTATCGTGATGATTTTTTACTCCGAGTAACGTTACAATATGAACTGAATCATAAAAGTGTGACTGATTCTTGTTCGTGTTTTATGAACTATATCACGAACACGATCAGTGGCTCTATAATGTATCTTTGATGCTCAGCGCAGTTTGGGTTCTCTGTCCGGACATCCCTATCAAATGAATGTGTTTGAGGAACTAATAGTTTTTTTATATCTACCGCTCGTACCTATTAAGCTATCAGCAGACGAGACAACAGGACACACGCCACATAAAATATTCAACATGGATTTTGTGTTAGATATTCCAACGTTGTTGCTGTTATCGCGTTGGAATATCCAGAACAAAATCCACAGTGAATATTTTCTGTGCCGTGTGTCCTGTTGCCTCGTCTGCAAACAGCTTTACTGGTCACTAGAAGCAGGACACCAGTTCACGAATACATGAATAATATTTTATGACTTTCACGGACTCGCATGGCCAGTCATGACAATTGTGCTAGAAATCATGGTACAGTTCACGAATACATGAATAATATTCCACAATTTAATTAACTATCTCATGAGCACAAATGGCAAGTCGTGACTAATACGCTAAGAATCATGAACCAGCTCACGTATCCATGAATATTTTATGGTTTTGTGTACTTTTTCACGAGCACGGATCGTGACTAATATATTAGGAGTCATGAATTTGTTCACGGGGATTGAAATGATTCATGAATAATATTCCGGTTATTTTGATTTTGTGAACTAATTCACAATCACGAAAAACATATCATTATCAAGCGGTAACAAATCATGAATCAGTTCACGTCGTATAGTCGGACTCTGAACACTATTCAAATCTATGAACAAAGTCACGAGTCGACCGTTGGATTTATGAATAATATTCAAATAGTTGTGTGCTAGTTCATGTACAGAAAATCGATTTGGTAATGACATGGCGGAAACCGTGACTGAAGTTCGCAAGACAAAAATAAATACCTCTACTAATAAAATCGTTATGCAAGCGTTGATGAAGAGAAATTAAACGTAATTATAAAACACGTGATTTCTTTTCATGGTCATGTTTTCGTAACGTAAAATTCCAGAATTCATGGAACCGCGCACGATTTTGGGTAAATTTTTTCCGTGCTCCAAAAACCACACTACGACCCTGTTAGTTATATTCAGATTTATTCACAATAAATGGTGGATAGATGAATAAACAACGAACAAGACAAAGACATCAAATTAAACAAAATAATGAAAATTATTGCAAACTTTTTTTTGTCGTTTTCTCAGTTTTATAGAAACACAAGTGGAACATATATGTGGTCATGGGTAGTAATGCAGGCAATGATCGCGGAGTAAGGATCAAATATCCACAAGAAGACAACCAAATGCCGTACCGTGGTGAGAATTGAAGTCTCCCCGCTACCAGGAGGTGGTTCACAATATCTGTTGCCGGTTTCGAACCTAGACTTAACCAGTTCTGCATTGAGTTGTATTTCTGATTAAAATGAGATTTTGGTTTCCTTAAAGGGCGGGAAACTCTTTGTTTCATCTCAAGACCAGGAGCTATTCTGTTCGACTTCAAATGCTTAGCGCCAACTGATTTCATGAACACAATGTTCAAAATTTGCGACTGGAATTTACATGAAATGAACGACATGAATTAATTTCGGTCGAATCTTTTGGACATCGTTTTTTTTCTCGATATTTTGACAAACTTCCAACCATCGGAAATAAATATAACGTCTTGTAAAGAAACAAATATTCCAATATGCAAAAATTCCCAAATGGAAAATATTGGACAAGGTCAAATTTGTGTGTACAAGGACACACAACCTAACATGAAGTGTGATTTTTTAGTGCTTCGAATTCTCCTCGTCAGTAACTAGCACCAACTGGGTGGCTAGTCAGGCGATGTATCTAAACTAGTACCCAAATTAGCACCAGTTAGACGTTAAAATCCAAAAAGCCACACGTCTTGCGTGAACACTAAACAACTGCCTTATACCAAGTGATGTGTCGAAATGTTCCCCGATTCCAACTCTCCGTTAATTGCGTCGTATCTGCACCAGATGCCACTCCTCTTGCCAGCGAACCGCTGCTGTTTACGTGAGGCACCTAGTCCAGCTATATTGCATACATCCCACGTAATCTCGTCTCTTCGGTCACCAGGACGCACACTTGCCGCCAGTCGTGAGGAAGCCCTTAGTCCCCCCATCACAGTCGAGCCATTCCTGCCAGCGACCTACAGCCGTCCCGGTCATGTGGTGGAGTTGGGACGAGGGGTTTTCCGCAAACCTACCTCAGGCAAGTGCAATGCATCTGTGAGCTCTTCCTTGCTTCAAGGCTCTTCGATTTCCAGCCTTGGTCAACGACGGGATAAGCTGCTGTTATACCACCAAAATGTTGGTGGTATCAACTCAATCGTCGAGCAATACCGGCTTGCAATATCCGATAAGAATTTTGACATAATTATCTTCGTCGAAACGTGGTTGAACGATGCACGCTTTCCAGTCAGGTGTTCGGTACTGGATACGAGGTGTTTCGTTGCGACCGGAGCCCTAGCAATAGCTGAAAATCCACCGCAGGCGGCGTATTAGTAGCAGTTAATACCAGTTTGAAGGCAAAAATTGTCGAGAATATTTCTTGGGCTTGCCTAGAGCAGGTTTGGCAGCTTGGCGACCGTGAGTTGTACTTGTGTGCGTTGTATGTTCCACCCGACCGCGCTCGTGATATCGAATATGTTGAAGCACACTGCAGCTCACCTTTTACTATCCTCGAAGACGCTAACGCAGTTGATGAGATCATGGTACTAGGAGATTTTAATCTTCGTAGCATTTCATGGAAGTCTTCCCGCAACGGATTCCTTTATCCGGATTCGGACCACTCCGTACTCCACCCAGGTACAGTGAGGCTACTTGACAGCTACAGCTCAGCCACGTTACTACAAATCATTTCTATTGCCGATGAAAATAGCAGCCATCTCGATCTTTGTTTTGCCAGCGATCAGGTTTCCGCCACATCAATAGTGATGGCGCCCTCTCCTCTAGTAAAACCAGTGATGCATCATCCTCCATTGATCGCTACGATTGATAACACTGTGGTGCACGATTTCGATATTTCACCACTTTCTATCACCTACGATTTCCGTAAAGCCGACCATCGCAGTATCGAAGACCTTTTTTCCACCATCAATTGGGAAAATATTTTGGACCTCGAAGATGTCGAATCCACAGTTCAAACTATTTCCAACGGCGTACGTTATTGACAGGTACGTTCCGAAGAAAGTTCACCATCGACAAACCGGCCCCCCATGGCAAACGAATACATTGTGACGGTTGAAGTCTATCAAGAGAGCTGCCCTGCGGACGTTTACCAAGTATCGTACAATATCACTCAGAAACTATTACCTCAGTCTCAACCATGCGTACAAACGAGCCAGTCAAAACTGTTTCTATCGATATCAGCAAAATATTCAGCGTAATCTCAAGTCACATCCGAAACGTTTCTGGAAATATGGGAACGAGCAGTGCAAGGAATCTGGACTGCCGTCGTCTATGACTTTCAAAGGTAACACAGCTTCCACATTACGAGATATATGTGCAATTTATTTTCGGAAAAATTTGCGAATGTGTTCACAGATGAGGAATTAAGTATTGAGACTCGCCGCTAGCAGAGTTTCGATGTCAATGCAACGATGATTACCAGAGCTTCTTCTCCACTTAAGTCATCCTTCAGTCCGGGACCCGACGGGTTCCACTCCGGTTTTCTGATATGGCACATCGAGGTTTTGGTTAATCCGCTTCTTCACTTCTTTCGAACATCTATTGACAGAGGTATTTTTCCATCTTGCTGGAAATCAGTCAGTTTACACCGACTTTTCTGCCGCTTTTGACAAGATAAACCACGATATCGCAATAGCAAAAATGGAGAGATTTGGAATAAATGGTAGTATTTTGCAATGGTTTCGATTCTACCTCACTGACCGAGAGATAGCGGATGTCATAGGAGAATACCAGGCCCCTACATTCACTTCCATATCTGGAATACCTCAAGGAAGCCACTTGGGACCGTTGATGTTTCTGATATACTTCAATGATTTACATCTAATTTTGAAGACTCCACGATTATCCTTCGCGGATTGCTAATTCGTTCAATTGAAGATTGAGTTCTCCAACAGCAGCTTCAAGTCTGATTAGTGCAATACGAACCGCATGTATGTAAACCCGAAGAAGTGCCGGGTAATATCTTTTTCACGGAAGAAGGATTCGATTTATTTCAACTACCGTCTACTAGAAACAGAAATCGAACGTGTCAGTCACGTGAAGGATATGGGAGTGATTCTGAATTCTCAACTTACGTTTAAACAACGCGTCTCGAGCACTGGGATGCATATTAAGGATAGCCAAAAACTGTACGGATGTTTATTGTCTCAAATCGCTGTACTGCTCTTTATCCCGATCAATTCTAGAATATTGCCCTGAAGTGTGGAGCCCGAACTATAATAATGGCGTTGAAAGAATTGAAAGTGTGCAGCGTCGCTTTTTACGTTTCGCGTTCCGTAGATTGCCGTGGAGATATCCTGTCCGACTACCTAGCTATGAAAACCGATGTCAGCTGATTCAACTAGAGCCCCTACATGTTCGAAGGAATACCACAAGAGCTTTGTTCATCGCTGCCACTCTGCAAGGCCGTATAGACGCCCCAGCTATTTTGGAACAAATCAACATAAACGTCTCACCTCGAGCACTACGTAACAACATTATGTTCCGATTGTCATTCCGACGCACAAATTATAGTATGTATGGAGCCATCACTGGTCTGAAACGAATTGTTAACCAGGTAGCTTCAGCATTTCATTTCAACGTTTGTCGACAAACTCTGCGTATACGTTTCTCCAGATTGTTTAATAAATTCGTTAAGAACACTTGACCTTTTTATTGCTTGTTTGTAATTATTGTATAATTATTGTTTTCATGTGCGACATGGTTATTATAAATAAGATTAATATTTAGGCCAACATCATTGGGGTTTTGATATGCCTGTTGATATATTAAACAAAATAAATAAAATAAACACAAATAAATAAAATAAAGTAAACATAGAGGTTCTGTTTGCCGACGAGGAACGTGAACCGAAATTGTCTTTTGGTATAAGAACCAAGCGCCTGGTACTGTGCAAAATTCCCAAGTGGAAATCACTCAGTATAAACCAGCTTGTCAGAGCAGGAAATACGCTCTCAGTGATTCAGTTTATGCGGAACTGTATTCCAGCAATTCAAGGAGGTGGTCATTTGGAGAGATTCTGGCACGAGAATTATTTTCAACGAAGAAAGGTGCCTTATTCGGGATTGTCACAATATCTAACGTCTTTCTCTGCAGTATACGACTTTTACGTACATCTACATACAACGAACGAATGCTTAATTAATGTGTTGCTTCTTTCTCGGCACACGGGAATATGCAAACGACCAGGCGATTAAAGAAACGCATTAGTACACGAGAAATTTCAAACGTGCTAGCATAAGCGACATACAAAGGCCAACGCGAAAAAACGCGCAAAATATCATACAAATGCTCGAGCCTTTTGCGTTAATACAAATCAAGTCGCAAATGCGGTCATTAACGCATACCCAGGATTTTGCAACCATGAAATAATCCCAACGATTAAGTTGACGTGTTAGCACTTACGAATTAATAACCGCGAACTCAAGAGCCAACATTCTAACGTCCACTTTCGTGAGAAAGTGAATCGCACTCGTCCGGGAGCTTTCACTCTAAAATACGACAGTTATATACACCAGACAACAAGTTTCAGGGCGTCAAAATTGGACACTAAACTGAGAAGGGGGGATTACTTTCTACTTTCATCTGAACCGCACGCTCAAAATTAAACATTAGAATGACCGTCCGCGAGAGCATTTAAAAATCCACGCGAACATACAAACGACTACACGGTTATATAAACGCAACCAAACACGGTAGTGTACGCGACATAAAACTCCCACGCGATCAAACATAACATAAAAACGCTTGTTCCATTCGCGATAACACAAATCTGATAACGCGCGCGATATGCAATCGCGATCATCTATGATTCTAGGAGCCTAGGTTAGTGTCTTCATGAATCTCAAAACTCTCTCCTTCTAGATCTGAACCATACACTCAAAATCGCGGTTCGAGCAAACATTCAATCACGGTTACACAGGCAAATGTCGAAATATGCTCAATTTTCACTAGCTTGTTTTTAATGCAGACTTGGATGAAATTATCGCGTTTATCCAGGTGCTGAAGTAGCTTCTGGTCGCTCGGTTCTTCTGCTGTCCGGATACAAGACTGGCTATCCTCGTAGATGATCACCGATGAGTCCAGATTGATTTCAAATTCTCAAGGCACTTCAAGAGGTTGTCTTTTTAATAATCAACACATATTGCTGCCAATCACGTTTGATGCGTAATCCCAGAAAGTGATGTAGTTCATTAAGATTTGCCATGGCGAATTCGGCAGACAATCTCGCCTTGATGTCCTCCATGGCCTTCAACGAGTTTGAAACTAGAAGTATGTCATCCACGTACAAGTCAACGTAGACGTTTACCTTTTTCTTCATAAAAGTGTATAAGCAGCTACATGCTGTAAACTTTGGAATCCAAGCTTCAATATAAAATGGTCATTCCAGCCTCGAGCGACCTGCTTCGACCGTACAAGGATTTTGTAAGTTTGAAAACGTCCCGATGATTAATCGAATGTGTTAGCACTTATAAATTTATGAACGCGGTCTCAAGGGCAAACATGTTAACGCTTGTTCCCGCGCGATCATGTATACATAGTATCACAAATAGGATCACGGCCCGCTACAATTGGCTTTAAGCAGTGTGTTAGTGGGTGACATTTCCCGTCGCGTCCGCAATTGTAGTGTGTAGTTCTGATAGGAAGCCGTTTCGAGAACTAAGCTTTACCGCCTTACCGCCTTACTTCACACGCGGGTATCACAGGCAATTTATGAACCAAGAGAGCTACTCTTTATATACCAGCACATACTCTTGCGATGCCCACGTGTGTCTAACCCACGTCTATCATCTAACTGAAATAAGGCATGAATTTGTAGTAGAGTGAATTCGCATTGCTCGTTCGTTGAAGTTTCACAATCCAAGGTCTGCCGCGAAGACCACCGATCGATCATGCTCGACCCTTACGCCAAACTCACTGCTGGCAGTCAAGCTGTCACCAGATGATCCAGATGGTGCACGTATTCTTTACGTTCTTCTTTACGGAACTTCGCCGTAATAGGCCTATCTTTTGATAGGAAACCGAAACCTTCAGTTCATCTCGCCGGATAAGGATCATATACGGTCCGGTCAAGTTCAATGAGTAGGACTTCAAATGAGGGATCGGAGTGGATGACGAATCTTTTTCCACATCCATTTCACCATCACCGTTTGACCTCACACGAAACACAGATTGAAAGAGGTACGCGACTGCGGTATGCAACAAAATCGAGTGGCTGGTTTGATTCTCGCGTATAAACCCTCCCAGAAGATTGAAACTCTCGAGGAACCCAACCGGCGCCGGTTCGTCGACGGGATAACGAAAGCAAGCTGAAAACTCTTTGGGATTCTGACCGACTTATGCGCTACCAAAACAATACCAACGAAAGCGTGGAATACTCCAACTGCTGTATATTATCGATGTTATTCAACAAGTGCCTTGCGAGTAGCAATGTCCCTCATAACTGGAGACAAGTGAGAGTAATCGCCTTTCCAAAACCGGAAAAACCAGCTTCCGATCACAATTCGTATCGGCCGATTGCAATACTGTCCTGTAATCGAAGCTTGTTTGAAGAATTTATCCTGTTTCGCCTTGATAATTGGATCGAAAGAAATGGCTTTCTGCCAGATACACAATTTGGCTTACGCAAAGAAAGGACCTTGGGCCACTTTGAACAGAAATACGAATGGCCAATGCTAACAAAGAGTAGATGGCATCAGTGTTTTTGGATATTAGACGGTCGTTCAACGATTTTAAATCTTTTTTTACTAACTTGTTATCTGAGAATCACATGCATTTGTAGCATTTTTACATGAATGACACAGATAAAATGTTGTCAATTCATTCACGCCAAGGGAACCTACAGATGACGGTGCGGTCGCTATTTTTAAATTCAAGAATATCGAATAGCAAAGACCATTGCAAAATACATAAAAATTTCAAGTGGTTTGTCCAGTTTAATTCTCAAACTCGATTAATGTAATTTGTAATTTATTATTTTATTGGTTACGAAAATCTGTCAGTACAGGACTGTATATCATGTCAAGGATATAAGTTTAAAAAATCACATCAAGAGATCCTTGTACTTCAACTACATGGCACAGAAAATTAATCTTGTTTCGTATAATTTCAATCGTGTCCATATGCCATCATTTATCATAAATTTAGAGAAGCGCGCTGGTTATTTTACACATTGTGTAAAATAACAAGCACGGTAATCATACACGCAACTCGCTGTGTTGCCGATCCGCATCAGAGCTCTACTACGAAATTCTGCGGATACCTATGACTACAAAGCTGAAGGATTAATCTTAAACATTATGATTAATTTGTCCCATGACACACAACATAAGATTGTTTATTTATTTAGTTTTTTTTTATTTCGATTATAGAGGTTTTAACCTTAAGGTCATTCGCCTCTTCGGGTTAGGAAAATCTCTTATGAAAAATTTCTAACCCTATGTGCGGGAGTCGGGACTCGAACCCAGGTGCGCTGCGTACAAGGCAATCGATTTACCAACTACGCTACGCCCACCCCCTATTTATTTATTTATTTAGTAAGTCAAAACATAAATTTTGAATTTTGTATTTGAATTTAGTTTTTTCCTATGAGACAATATAAACTGAAGGTGCAATGGTGTAAAATGAGCCACATAATGAAATCTGTGGAAAATGAAACTGTCTCCAATTGATTCATTTTTCACGAAGAAACAACCTTCATGAAACGTTTGAGTTTAGCTAATTAATGATATTGCGCTTTGGCATTTCTCTGTATTACTGTAAATAGGAGTTGTTGCAGTTCGACGACCAACAAAATTGTTCATTTGGGCAATCATGATTTGAAAAGAACACTTAAACAGATGTAGAACAATGTTTCAAAAATAATGTAGCATTTTTGGCTTTTAATATTTTACCACTGCATAAAACATGGGACAATTATGCATATAACGGCAGTATAGTCGGTTTTACGCCAATTCAAAATTAAGTGTAATAAATCTATCCCTTTTTATGGGAATACCTCTATACATGAGACAATTACGCATAGAATGGTAGTGTACTACCATGTAAAAACGAAAACGTTATCATAAAGAACATTATTATTGATTCGATTTCGTTGGTTCCAACTGTGCAAACATCTGTTGCAATTGATGTAAGTAAATGGCGCTACAAAACTCATGAACTAAATGCTTTTTATCAATATATAGAATAATATTGTCTTTGTCTCGCGGTGCTACAAACAACAAAAGCAGAACCATATGTAATAATAAATTATTATTTTAAAAGCCTTATGAATTTCGACACGCAGAAAAATAGAACGGGCACCAAAATAAAAATAGGATAGTAATGCTACAGGCTACAACACAATATAAAATATTGAACTTGATAACAGGGAAAATCATCCAAGAGGCTTACCTCGATACCGACGATACTGTGTGGGACTTTCTCTCTCCATGGGTCCACCGAGTTGGCTAATGGCATTCTTGGCTGCTTCGCTCTAATAATGTTGATGATGGGACGCGGACAGGGAGGCTGAACGGAAATGACCTCTTCCAGCGCTACTATTCATCGAATGCGCTCTCCCCCCACGAAACACAACACACAAGCCGGAAGTATGGTTCAATGCGGAGAAACCTTGAGGCGGGTCTTGTTGCACGAGTTGGTAGTTACTTTGGTGGTTTTCTTAGCAAAAGCCGTGACACAACAACCACCAGATTTTCACTTTTCACACTTATTTCCTTCTCGGGTAATGCCAGCCAAATAAATCACAAATTTGAAGTGGAAAATTACAGCACTCCTTCGAAACGAACTTTGCCAAGATCACTCGCGCTAGATCACCTATTGTAGCTATTAACCAACAAATTTAATTCTTGAAATTTACACTTTTATCGCCTAATAAAATAGAAACACACAATAATTATACACAATGCACACAATAAAATACACTCCCGACTTTATTCGTCCGAATCGCGTTGAAAAGTGTTTCGTTCCGTTCGTTTCCTTCGTGTTCCTCCTGTCAAACTGTTTGCTGAAGGCGCAATGTCTTTGTATGAAACAGATGTGCAAATATTGTATTCGCAACAGTGTTGGTAACAGAAATGAAAATGAAATGCGTCATACAATGATGTCATTCATTTCATTCTGTATGGTAATGCTGGCTACAGAGTCATATGGTAGAAAAACCATTCTCAATAAATACTCGACAAATATATGATTACGGCTAAAAAGCCAACTGTCAAAGTTCTCTTTGAAAGGAAATTCTGGACAATACGTTACTCGCCAATCACAGATGTTGGTAGTAAACAAAAGAGAAAAGTTTTCTCTTTCGTTAACTACTACGAACTTTGTTTAGCCGGTAACGGTTTGTCCGGAATTTCCTTTCAAAGAGAATTTTGACAGTTGGCTTTTAAGCCGTAATCATATGTTTGTCGAGAATAGTAAAATGTGCTATATATTATTTCAAAGCTATCAGAAACTGTCTGAATCTATAACATGGTTTTTAATAAACATTTATGTTAGGTTTTACTATTTTGTATATTACCCGGATAGAATTTTACAATAGCATTTACCATACAAACAATCATAAAACAATAAATATTATAGTTATTACTGTTTCAACATTGTTCGATGCAAAGTTTTTACAGCAGATTTACAATAAAATTTCATATAACAATAAATTTTACTGTTAAGAAAAAAACTGATACGGTAAATTCACATTGAATTTTACTGTTCTCGAGAAAAAAATGTATGGAGAAAAATCGATTTTTTAATGTTAAGATACATAACCACCCCCCTTTTTTACTGTAAAAGTCTATTTTACATTGTAATTTACTGTAAAAACGTTAAAGTTTATTGTTTTTGTATTGTAGCATAACACTAAAACTCACTGTAAATTATTGTAAAATTACTGTACTGTCACAGTGAAAATTATGGTTTTGTTACTGTACATTTCTATTCGGGTAGATTTGGACACGATTACATTGTTAAAATTACTTCGTAAATGTTTAACGTTAATATGCTTTAAGATTTATTTGCGTAGCTTTTTGGACTACTATCAGTTTTACCACCAACATGGTAATAATTAAGTCATTTATAACCAAACACAGTTTTGATTTGGAAGTACTATAAACATAAATGTCCGCCATATTGTGCAAATATTTTTCTCTTGGTGTCAAAGTAGTTTTCTCATTTTGTTTCTTCAATATGCACAGTTTTATTTGAAATTAGAGCGAATTAGGGGGAAACTCAAGTTGAACCCAAACCCAAGCGTGGTCTTCTGGCGCCATTGGTGGTATTGTGATACCGATTCTAACAGCAAACGCAGGCGGGTTGGTGCGTACACGGTTAAAAAATTATACCCATTATTGCGTATTCTAATCCCCATCTCCGACAAAACTGGGAAAACTCATTTATTGGGTAAAGATGACATACCCAATAAAGAGTACCACCAGTATACGTCAAAAGTTGGGTAAATGTTTACCCAGTTTTATGTTTTTAAATAAATTGAAAATGGGTAGAATTGTACCCATTTTTTAGTACAAAGTAGAAAAGAAGAAAATAACTAATTTGAAGAACTATAAGGTGGAATAGTAAAAAACAAGAGTATCGTATCAACAATTTATTATTTTCTTCAAGCATTATATATAAAAACAAATTAGGAGCCCTTTTGCCCCTCCATTATCATCAACTTCATATACCGAACTGTGTTCCATCTTTGCCTTGTATGCATTCCTCTTCTCAGATTGCGAAGTTAACGTTATCGTCATGATACGTCGCCTTATCACTGAATCTCGCTCCGCTGTCATTTCGTCGTTTTTTGCATCAATTGTGCTTTTTTAATACCTAAATGGACAGTATAAAAATTGGCATCAAATTTCTAAACAACTTTTATGTTAGTTTCAGACTAACCTGAACATCTCTACTCATTGGCTCTAACAACGCACGTAGAGCTGAATTGTTCCGTAACTGATCGCAATAGAACCATTCACTATCCGGGCATTAATTTAATCCGCTTTTATCGTTACATGCACTGGTAAACATAAACTTAAAAACCGCAAAGTGTTTTTCAATCATTTATGAGTAATTTTTTATCCATTTTTCTCTTCGATTAGCAATATTAAGATGGATAATATTTTACCCAGTTATACATTCGAAAAAGTACCCAATTGGTGACAGCTGAAATTGAACTGGGAAATGGGTACTTCTGGTACTCACTACTCATTAATGGGTACTTTTTTTAACCGTGTATGATCGATATCGTAGATGGCTTCGCCCATGCAGGTTAATAAGGGTATTCAAATTATTTTGTGATGGAAAGGAATGTTAGTTCAACGCTTGTGACTATTATGACCCAGGAATTCTCTGCATCATCCACAAGTTTCGCAGAATAGGATTGGTGTTAGTAGGTAGGGAAATCAATCAGGATATATGTGTGTAGATATTGTGATTTATGGCGATTTCGCTTGAACCTGAAACTGAATCAGGTTCTAACCCCAACCGCTGTCAGTTCATACATTTTGACAGCAGTTGGGGTTAGGAACTGACTCAGTTTCGCCTCATACAAAAACCACATTAGTTAAGTAGTCACGCGCTTTGTCTTTTCATTTTAACTCAAAGTTTTCAGGTGTGCATCCTGCAGTAGAAATATGAATGCCGTTCTAATAGACATTTTAATAATTATTTTGAACAACGAACGGCCGGCCAACGGGAGTATTGCTTCTTATTAACACTTCAATATTCATTTCAAAAGTTTTCATTACAAAGCAAGCGTACAAAAAGTATAACAGATATCCCAAATGAATGTGAACAAATTCACTACGAAATGTTAATGACATGTTGGCATCTCCACTTTCCCTATCAGACACGTTTCCATATTTGCGTTAAATGTCAAATTGCAAACGCCATGTATTATGCGTAATAAATATAATTAACACGACAACGATCTTGATCCATCGATTGCCCAGAAGAAGAATGGATGGGAGAAGAGCAATACTGGCAAAGACCGACTACCATATAAACGGTTCAAACTCCAAAGAGTGACGCAGAGTACTGCACTGGACGATTTTGAAGAAAGGAACAGCAGTGCGATTTCACGAAGTTTTAGCTTCCGATGGCCCCACATTTTCTGACAGATTGAAGTTCTGGAGTGTTTAGAAAAGCAAAAGTAGTACAAATCTAGTGTCAGACCTTCACGTGACCTCAAGAAGTCGCATTTAAAGGTATTCGTCAATGTAGATTTCTCGGTAGACGGTTCCAGATTTAATAAAAAAAAACTGGCTTATTTTGACACATCTACAGATCGCTTGCCACATAAACAACTTTTTGTTCAATTCAACAGCTTTATTGTAGGCAATTCCAAAAAAAAATCCTACATAAAAGTTTCCTTTTTTGAATACGGTTTTTAAACTAAAGCTTTTAACGCTATACCACAGACTAACAGACATAACACTATGAGGAAATTCCCTCAAAAAACATCGATCCGGCAATTTTCCCAGAACACTAACTCCACCTTTAATTCACAGTCCCAAACACTCATTTGCTAGGTTTATGAACAATTTTTCACTAGTGGTCTATCCCCCATACGCTTGCTCATATGGCAGTGGCGCCAAAATTGCAAATGTGGCCACAGTCCCAACTACAAATATATTTAAAATGACCGTTAAAGCAGGCGAAGTATTGTTTTCGAATGTTATGTCTGTTAGTCTATATATAGAATGGATAAAGGCTATGATTCTAAACCTTATGGTCCGCCCAGGTGGTCGTCGGTACGGATCAATATCTTGACCTTGACCTCGTAGCATGTTGTTAGTCGCCTCTTACGACATAGGAGCAGGTTCCCAGTGGTTCTTTTATTTAGCCCGCCGGACACCACACGGCTTTTCATTTAAAAAACATAATCAACCAGCAAAATCCGGTTTGCGACTACAGTTAATTGCTGGTTCGCTGATGCATCTACTTTTTCGAACTTCGTGTCCCGTCCCTGGTTCGAACCATCAATAAAGCTTACCTGTCGATTCCAGCGATGCCACATGTTTTTGTGAAATGTCTGTAGAAGAATAATTAAAATGTCTGTAAAAGTCTGTAGATTGTTGTGTAAATTATATTTACACTAGGTTATTACTTTAAAAGAAGCTTGAAATTAGTAAACTATTGTGAAAGAATCACTCATATTTGGATTAAATTATTTTAGGGAAATTTTGTTAAACACTGTTACTCTTTGAAAAGTCTGTAGATTTCTGATTACGTCTGTAGCAGACCATCAAAAGTCTGTAAAATACAGACATGTCTGTAAATCTGGCATCGCTGGTCGATTCTGTAACCAAACTGAACAATGAACCGTCAGTTGATTAGAATTTCGAACAACTTCTCTGAATTCAGGAATTAATTTTTCTTGATTCGGTAAAAATGAAAAACTGCTTAATATACCTACATGTATTTTTATTCATATTTCATATAAATGATCACTCGCCCTCACTATCTAAAGCCATACCTAGCCTATCCGCACTGTTTTCGGCAGCTTCACCATCATCATGGTATTCGCGATCGGATGCTTCACCCTCCGAACCACTGGCCATCCTCCGCTTCTTAGCGGCTCGATCTGTTTTCTTTTCTTCCGCCGACTTTTTCAGACCCTTCATTTTCCTTGTCTGGATAGCATTGATGTCCTGCTTTCCAACGTGTACTCTTCCGTGGACATTACCCAGTTCATCTCGGTTGACGTTCTTTCGTTTGGCCACCTTCAAAATCGCTGGCTGCTTCATCGCTGTCTTGTACAGATCGTCCGAAGCTATTTTCATGCGCCGAATCGTTAAATCCATCGACGGACCCATTTCAACCAGCTCGATACGCGGTGTTCGCTGACCACTCTTTTTCAGCATGATCCGATACGAACGCATCATAACTGTTAGATCCTCAGTGATGGTAAAGCTCAGTACATGTTCCAGTCCCTGCAAACGAATGGAATCCACATTATCTATGTGGAACAAATCGAGCAAGAGACTACGAAGACGGCGCAGTTCTTCGGTCAGTTTCCACTTATACCCATTGAAAATGATTGCTGGTTTCACGAAAGCAGAAATTTTTTCGTTCTTAAAATCCTGCAAACTTTTGTACTCTTTGATGCCTAGCTCAACCATGTCCAATATATGCTCGTCATAAATTCGACCCAAAACCAGATTATTTGGACGCTTCTTTGAGGACGATCCGAACATAAACAACTGACAGTCATTTGATTTCGCTAATCTAAAAAACAGATATTATATTTTCGATTTTAATATATTATCCTACTAAAACTTACTGTTCCAGTGGAGTCGCATCTTCGAAAAGAGTCACGTCGTTATTTCGCCTCATAAGACTAGCCAGTGGTTTCTTGAACAGGTACAAATCTTTCAGTGCTTGACGAATTTCGTTGGAACATTTGCGGCCTTCCATTATCAAAGTTTTCTTGGGATTTTCGATTGTTTTCGGCTCCCGTTCATCTAAAAATCGCTTCCCACGGCGCGTTGTAGGTTTCCTATGAAATAAACGGTAATGGATATTGTTGTAAAATGTGTATTTCATAAAACTCACTTTATTCTAGCTGTAGACATGGTTAAGAAAAGACAAATCAACGATTTCAAGACACAATAATCATATATTCAATGTAGTTTATAATGAAAACGTTTGAATGTTGGAGCAGCAACAACACGTTTTACTTCGATTCGGCAAACTCTTTACGATGGGACGGTCGAGGCATGACGGACGTGATTCTAGACATTTTTTTGAGAGTTCTGAAATATTTCCATGCTACCAACCGTTGAAAGTTATAAAAAAACACCGTTTTGGAATTATTTCACATTTGCACTCTGAAGAGATGTTACCCAAGAGAGGGTAAGAAGCTGGCCACTATAATTAACCGTGTCGGACATTAATGGATGTTAAGTGCGTGGGGAATGGCATTGAACCATTTTGAAACAATTTTTTGGGCTTTTCAGTGGTTATAGTTAGTATTTCGGTTTCTGTGACACAGCCGATTCTAACTGTAGAGTCGGGTGTGTCACAGGAGCCGGAATACAAATTAGAACCAGCCAGCGTTTCGGCTCATATTCCAGGTGAACTTAATTGGGCCTGCTCTCTTTCGTTTTTCCAAATACAAATTTATATTTGGTTTTTCGTTGGAGGAAGTAGGATGCACGCAAATTTCAGATTATCTACTGCTGCAAGCTATCCGTGTACACTAAGGGTCGATTTCTTCATCCTCGCTTAACTTTTAAACCAGGTTCATCAGTACGTTTAAATCTGACTTAAACGCTAATTAAGCTAATATGGACCAAACAAGTCTGGGTCATTATAAGGGAGAAGGAGAAAAAAAGATTTAGCATCAAAAGGCTGAAAATCAAAAGGCCGAAAAAATAAGGCGAAATTTTAAAAGGCGAAAATTCAAAAGGCCTAATGCTAAAAAGGTCGAAAAATCAAATGGCCGAAAACTTAAAAGGCGAAAACTCAAAAAGCCGAAAACCCAAAAGGCCGAATCTCATAAGGCAAACTTTTTTTTATTATTCGATTATTTCACATTGTGTTCTTCCTGATTGATTAATCGCCTCATGTTTGGGTAAATCGAGCAATCGGGCGAATCGCACGTTTTCGTACGAAACATTTCCAATACAAAAGAAGGATTAATACTCTAAAAATCCACCAAACCCTTGTCAAATTGTACATTCATTGCGATTTTAATTCAGATTCAAAGAATGCTCGAAAGAAGGAATCATCCCCTATGTTTGAGTAAACCAGGCAGCCGAAGTGATCACAAGTGTGCGTGCAAGAGTTATTCGGCATACAGATTCAAAGAACTGCTCATATTTGAAAGAAGGAATCAATCCCTATGTTCGAGTAAACCGGGAATACGAACAGTTATGCAGTTGTAAGCAGCTGGCATGTAGCTCAAATGGTTGAGCATAACGGCAACTACCTAAATATTTAAATAACTTTAAATGAGTTTGCTTACCAATAGTACTAATATTGTACTTGAACCAAAATTAATTAGATTATTCTTCGTTATTAAATAATAAAAAACATTTACGCCACATCGCTTCAAGTCGCATGCTATCCAACATCGTTGTCGCTCCGTCGGACTTAAACTAATTTATAGCCCCTGTGTTTGAGTAAACCGGGCAAACGAGTGGATCACAGGTTTGCATGCGAGGGGCCGCCGCTTCGGATCGTTGGTCTCAGTTATGCGGCAAAGCCGCATTACACTGGCTTCGCCCCAAGTGCTAGAGCAGTGTAACAACCGATGGTTGAATATATGTAAGATCATTCAATAAATCATCGTTTGAAAAACTTAGCGAAATTCACAAATGATGAAGTATATAATTCGAAAGAACAGCTCATGATATAAAGAAAGATAATAAGGATAATTTTAATTATTGAAACGCTGTATGAAAAACCAAAACTCACGTCTGGTGGATCGCAATTTTACACTATACTATACTAAAATGTAAGTCATAGCCAAGTATCCATAATTGCAAAAATAAACAAGCATAAAAATTTCAAAAATGAAACTCAAAAGAACTGCTCATATTTAAAAGAAGGCAAAATCAGTTATAAAATGTATTCACTTGAAATATAATCAATATCAGGTAACGGATAATAACACATTATTATCATTGCTTTGTTTGTTTTGTTTCGTCCTATAAAAAGTTTGCCTTTCAAAATTCTGCCTTCTGAAAAGTTTGCCTTTTGAAATTCCGCCTTCCAGAAAGTTTGCCTTTTGAAAGTCCGCCTTTTGATTTTTCAGCCTTTTGAATTCGGCCTTATGTAATTGCGGCCTTATGATTTTCAGCCTTACGGCCTCGACCCATCAGTACGTTTAAATCTGACTTAAACGCTAATTAAGCTAATATGGACCAAACAAGTCTGGGCCATTATAAGGGAGAAGGGGAAAAAAAGAAACGAGAGGCTAGGCTATGTATGCCCAGTTAAGCTCAGCCGGAAATGAACCGGAATTCTGGCTGGTTCCAGTTCGCATTCTGGCTACAGTGACAGAACCGATTCTAGTTAGAATCGGTTGTATCACTGGAGCCCGTATACCGACTGGATCCAGCCAGAATTCCAGTTCATTTCCGGCTGAACTTTACTGGGTGTACACTGAGAATGCATAGTTAACATACTTTCTATTCCCGTCTCTTTTCCTCTGCTGTGATTTTTATGCATTTTCATGCATATATTTCTAGTAAGCATTCAATGAGGGGATAGACCGAATATGTCCAATGCATAAAATTTGGGAGCACGTCGTTTGGCATAAGTTCGTTTGGCATAAGTTCATTTGGCATAATGTTCATTTGGCATAACCGTAGGTGACACATACGGTCGTTTGGCATAATGTTCATTTGGCATAATGGTCATTTGGCATAATGGTCATTTGGCATAATGGTCGTTTGGCATAATGGTCATTTGGCATAACGGTCGTTTGGCATAATTTGAAATATACATTGAAATCTCTGTTATATTAGGCGTTGACGATGCCTAATGTGGCTACGCCACATCGCTTTAAGCGTGGTGCTGTTAAACTAGCTGATAGCCCCTATGTTTAAGTAATCCGGGCAAACGAGTGGATCACAGATTTGCTTGCAAGGGGCTGCCTTTCCGACGGAGGTATACAGATTCAAAGAACTGCTCATGTTTGAAAGATGGAGTCAACTCCTAAGTTTAAGTAATCCATGCAAACGAGTGGATCACAGATTCGCTTGCAAGGGGCTGCCGTTCCGACGGGGGTATACAGATTCAAAGAACTGCTCATGTTTGAAAGAAGGAGTCAACTCCTAAGTTTAAGTAATCCGGGCAAACGAGTGGATCACAGATTCGCTTGCAAGGGGCTGCCGTTCCGACGGGGGTATACAGATTCAAATAACTGCTCATGTTTGAAAGAAGGAGTCAACTCCTAAGTTTAAGTAATCCGGGCAAACGAGTGGATCACAGATTCGCTTGCAAGGGGCTGCCGTTCCGACGGGGGTATACAGATTCAAATAACTGCTCATGTTTGAAAGAAGGAGTCAACTCCTAAGTTTAAGTAATCCGGGCAAACGAGTGGATCACAGATTCGCTTGCAAGGGGCTGCCGTTCCGACGGGGGTATACAGATTCAAATAACTGCTCATGTTTGAAAGAAGGAGTCAACTCCTAAGTTTAAGTAATCCGGGCAAACGAGTGGATCACAGATTCCACTCGTTTGCCCGGATTACTTAAACTTAGGAGTTGACTCCATCTTTCAAACATGAGCAGTTCTTTGAATCTGTATACCTCCGTCGGAACGGCAGCCCCTTGTAAGCAAATCTGTGATCCACTCGTTTGCCCGGATTACTTAAACATAGGGGCTATCAGCTAGTTTAAGTCCGACGGAGCGGAGCGATGTCGGACAGCACCACGTTTAAAGCGATGTGGCGTAGCCACATTAGGCATCGTCAACGCCTAATATAACAGAGATTTCAATGTATATTTCAAATTATGCCAAACGACCATTATGCCAAATGACCATTATGCCAAACGACCATTATGCCAAATGACCATTATGCCAAATGACCATTATGCCAAATGAACATTATGCCAAACGACCGTATGTGTCACCTACGGTTATGCCAAATGAACATTATGCCAAATGAACTTATGCCAAATGAACTTATGCCAAACGAACTTATGTCAAACGACGTGCTCCCATAAAATTTATAGCAGAAGAAAAGATAGCAAGATAGAAAAGTATGCTATCGCATATGCATAAATAAAATTCTGCGTGTATGTATGTTTATTTGTGACGATAGTCTGTTAACGTATTTGCCTTAGGCCATTTCTCGACTAACATATGATTAGGGCCTTAAAGCCAAATTCATCTTTTTCGTTTTATTGCATTAATAGCATCCTTATTCTTCATTCTTTAAGCTATTGTGAGTCTATAATCGAAAAAATTCATCAAAATTATGTTATTATAATTTACAGTAAACGGCGCACAATCCATATTAAGCGAGTGGTTTTCACGCCCTTTGTTTCAGTTTACGGCTTAGCTGCATTAAGTGCTTGAATTGGCATTCCGGACCTTTAATTTTTGTTCTTATATAATCTTGTGAGTTATTTTAGGAGGATTTTATTATTGTGTAGACTTTATTGATGTCGATTTCCAACAAAAGAATTATCCTATCAAATGTAAAATATGTGAAATCCTAGGTGAAATCTGTGCTAGTTCTTTTTTTCCTATTTTTGTAAATAATTGTTATTGTCTGATTCTTCAAACAATAATGGACTTCTTGCATCACTATTATCTTTATAAATAACCTGTGCAACATTTCTAACAAAAAAACAGTAAAACCAAGTAAAACTTTGTTATATATATTGAATGGCTTAAACGTGCTTACGTTATATTTCAAAGTCAGTCAAGGGCTCAAATTAACGGCTGTAAAACCAAAACAAAGCAAACATGTGAAGTAAACGGCGCAAAGCAAAGGACTTGAAAGCCAAATAAAAAAATTTGTTTTGATTTGGCTTTCAAGTCCTTTGCTTTAAAGGTAGGTTGTGGTTAAATTTAGACTCGTTTCATGTCCTTATTTCATAAAAATTTTAGGTTCCGGACGATTGGATTATTCCAGACGTCAACACAGAATTTCTGGAACGTAACTCTTGCCCGGAAGCATTGAAGCAGGTGAAGGAAACTGATCTGGTTATTTGGGTGGATCCACTGGACGGAACGGGCGAGTATACGGAGGGTTTTCTGGAAGGAGTTATGGTGCTCATTGGCATAGCGGTCAATGATCGAGCCGTGGGAGGTGTAATTCATCAGCCCTATTTTAAGGCCGATACGGGTGAGCTGGGTCGGACAATTTGGGGAGTACAAGGAATTGGTACCGGTAGATTTACACCTAAACGCCCTCCAACCGATCGGTTCATAGTGACCACAACTAGATCCCATTCCACTGCAGTAGTTCAAGCTGCTTTAGATGCTTTATCGCCGGACGGTATTCTTAAAGTGGGTGGAGCTGGGTATAAAGTGTTACAGCTCCTGGAAGGAAATGCTCATGCACATGTTTTCGCAAGTGCTGGTTGCAAAAAGTGGGATACCTGCGCTCCGGAGGCAGTACTCGAGGCTCAAGGTGGAACGTTGACAGACATTCTGGGAAGGCATTATCGCTACGGGAAGGATGTACGATTTCCGAATGCTTGTGGCGTACTAGGATCTGCCAGTGGCATTGCTCACAAAGACATACTAGCCAAGTTGCCGGACAGTGTGAAACAAGCGATGAACAAAACAGAATAGATGACTTGTTCTAATAAAGGTTCTAGTACAATTAACCGTTCTAAAACACCTACATTTATTGACACCATTAAAAAGATACCAGTTCCGGAATCCCATAACAAATTGGCAATTATTTACAGTTTAGATTTAGGTTTCTGAAGCAGCGCCCTAAGGTCTCCTTAGAATTTTACCACTCAAATTTTTCGGAATTTCTGCTATGAATCGAACACCTCCATCTCTTAGCCGGTGAGGTTCTATCCGCAACGTATTTTTTTAATTCTTCACTGACTGAAACATCATCCTGTTTAACGACAAAAGCGAGCGGAAGCTCACCAGCTTCTTCGTCTGGCAGACCAATCACAGCTGCATCTTTCACCTTCGGATTAGTCAACAAAATTGCTTCTATTTCGGCGGGTGGTACCTGGAAAGCTTTGTACTTAATCAGTTCCTTCAAACGATCTACAACATAGAACTCCAGATCCTCGTCATAGTATCCAATATCGCTGGTGTGCAGCCAGCCGTCCTTGTCAATCGTTTCTTGAGTTGCTTTATCGTTCCCGATATAGTCCTTCATGATTTAAAGCAAAGCTCTCCGTGCTGGTTCGGTCCCAAGGCTTTTCCGGTCTCCGTTTATTGTTTATTATTAATCGTACGATAGCCTGTCAGTTTAGTACTATAAATCAGGTCAAGGAATTATTTTAAATAGAAGTTATACATAGGAAGATTAATAGGAAGATCAATTACCTTGGCTAGAATATCGTTGGCTTAACCATATCATCTCTTCGGTCCACTCATCACGAAATTCTTCCCGAATCTGTCGAATATCCGGGAAAAGCTTCAAACGCTTGGTTTATTTTGCCGGCACAGTGTTCTGCACAAGCAAAGTACAAAATGATATGGGACCTGGTTTGTACGTGTTACCACCACAGAACAGTGAATCAGGCAGTAAAACCGCATTTGACCATACGAAAGCAATGGAGCACCAGGGACAAAGCATGACCATTTCGATCGTTGAATCCTTCAAAGATTCAGATCATCGTCCAGAATATCATTCAAATCCGGGGTACATTAAGGAAAATGATACTGATAGCGACTCAGAAACCAAAGAGAACGTAACGGTTGAAGGATTGACTGAGCAAGCACTTTCGGAGTATTTCGAACCATTTATCAGATTTCGATGCTCCCATTAACTTCGATATGGATATGGAATTTTTTTTATTATTTTTGTGCCGTTAGCTTGCGGCTCAAAAGCCAAAACAAAACAAACAAAGTGAAGTGAACGGCGCAAGGCAAGGACTTGAAAGCCAAATCAAAACAAATACATTGATGTTAACGGCGTGGAGCAAACGGCTGATAATCCACCAGGGATGCCGGCAGTGCGCAAAAAGGACGTAAATTGCATTTTGTTTAAAAAAAGTGGTGATATGTAATGTTTTGCTTCTATTTCGTATTTTGACGTGAAAGATTAATGTTTTATCTACCAAAGAGCGACATTTTTTCATTAGGATCAATAGACCACTTTAATTAATGAATAAAAAAAGATATGCTAAACTTCAGTCTCATTTTTCTCGGTTTGACATCATTGGCTTTACGGCCCTAATCATATGTTAGTCGAGATTTATGCTATCGATGCATAAATAAAATTCTGCGTGTAGGGTAAATTGATTAGGTGTGATTTTACCGAACAACTGCGTTGTTTGTAAATTGCGTGTCATTATTGTTGACAGCAAAGAAAGCAAGTGAATCACGTTTTACGCGCACGTTGTTTTGTTTGCAAATTTACACACATTCGTCAATTCAAGTAATTTGTAATTTATTGTTTTATTGCTTGCGAAAATCTGTCAGTACAAGACTGTATATCAGGTTAAAGATATAAATAAACTATTTAATTGAAAATCAACCTTCATTGCAAGCTCGATAACCCACAATCAACAATGGTTTCCGGTGTAAAAGTTATGAAAAAAGGTTGTAGAGGTAATTCAAAATCTTCCGCCTGCTAGCATCATTCAAATATTTCGTTTTTCACCAGTACATGAAGCTATGGCCAAATCGGACACCGATAGTGAAATGTCCGAGGATGACCAAGATGAACAGCATTTGTCAGACGCAGAATTTCCCATGTCCGACGAAGAACCATTAGATCATGAAGAACCCCATGAAGATGAGGATCAGCAATCAACGTCAAAATGGGCTCTCACGATGGCAAAGTATCTCAGAAAAACTGGAGATGCCCCTATTCTTTCAAAGGTTACGAAAGAGGCAGATCTGGAAAGAAAACGGAAGGAACCAAAAGCGACTTATAAATTTGAAGTCATTGGACAAGACAAGACGTCCAAAGAAGACAACCCAAAGGATGATAAACCAAGTGATTTGGAAATCGCCAGGGAATTGATTCGTCAGAGGGCCCTGCTCAAGAAAGAGCGTCAGAAAGATATTTTAGGATTGCGAGTGAAACCAGCTGTTGGCGGATACGAACGGGAAAAAACACTGAAAAAGATCGCCACCAAGGGCACAGTTCAACTATTCAATGCCGTTCGGCAACAACAACGAGATGTCAGTAAAAAACTACAGGAAGCAGGCAAACTGGAATACAAACGAGAAAAAGTTCTGAAAAATCTTAGCAAGAAGGAATTTCTGAATGTACTTATGAATGGGCCAAGAGCGAAGTCGGAGCTGGTGGACAGTTTAGTTAAGAAGGAGGAGGTTAAATCAGAGAATGAGTCTGAAGATGGTGATGAGCCCGAGTCTACGTGGGGTGCACTAAGGGCGGACTTTTTGACAGGAAAAAAGTCTGGATGGGATAAAGAAGACGACGAGAATGATGGTAACTTTGGTAACGATCCGATGGGCGGTAGCTCGGACTCTGAATAAAACTAATATGTTGTTACACGATAAATTGTATTTTTTCGTTTGACCAATTAGTTGCCTCGAAAAAAATCGCAGGCTTCATAAACATCCAACTTCTACTTAATATTCAACGTGAACGTCCCACAAGCTTGTGGAATCTGTACAGGTGCGGTCGGATAAATCGTCACCGGTAGGTTCCAGATCATGGTTTCGATCGAAATGTCCGTCGGAGCTTGCCATTCCAGCGTGTCGCTAACGATAGTTGTGTTCAGCTCTTCATTGGTGCTGGTGACGAACTGAAAATGCAATCTCCATCTGACATCAACCAGGTCGGTTTCGAACGTCGGAGTCACATACAGTGGAATAGGTAGGATCATTTGCGTTTGGAGCAATCCAAGACACACTTCGTGGTGTTTAGTAAAGTTTGTTATGCGTCCAAAGGGAACCGAAGTGTGTTCCTTGTCCGGGCTTAAAGTACTCCCAATGTCACTTGGCGGCTTGACTTCCTTATTTTTGACAACTTCTTCACATTGCAGCGTAACTGAAAGTTGGACACATTTTACAGTTCCACAGCTGAAGTCCAAAGTGCCAACAATATCCTCTCCAAGTTTGTAAATCGGCTTAAACAGGCAAAAACGGCCCACTTTACCCCTCTTATTTGATATCAAGTAAAAGTTTGGTCGTCGCCGAGCAGTTATGTTCTGTAAGTAATGTAAGGCATACTCAATCTTAGAGGGAGCCTTCTTTTTTTCTATAAATGGATTGTTTGGTGCTAGATCTTCGTTAGATTCGTCATTTAGGGTAATCGCTTCATCGCTACTGTTGATTGGTGGCAGAGGTAGGACACGAATTGGAATGTATAATGCCTGGACCGTTGAGCCGACGCGTTGCGTAGCTACTGTGATTTTATAGTAGTATTTGACCATAACACCCCTATAGGTTGGAGGAGTATTTACTGAGAGTGTTTCGCGGAACATAACTAAAATCGGTTCAAACATTTGAAATGATAACTTTTAATTGTGGTTATTTTTCACTTACATTGTCTTGATTCACCCGGCGAAAGGCGCAAATCACAAAATAGTATTTTGGGTTCAGAAGATTTAAGCACCTCGCCTTTCAGTTGGTTGCTAGCATTAAGGGACGTTGATCCGCTTACATTTTTGTTAATTGAACTCGATGCCTCTGCTGCAGCCCCACCGCGATCCTGGAGAGTAGAGTTGCAATAACAGTGAATCTGGACTGTTGCCCATGCTAAATTCTCCAGAATGTCGCTAAAAAGGACAATTTTTTTTAAATTTCAAAAAAAGTTCAAAATATTGCTTTACCTATGGCTTTGGGAAATGTTATGCTCCGGTAATTTTGGATTTGTAAAAATTATTAAGCATTCCACTATTTCACCGCAAAGAAAAACGGCACTTTGATCTCGTATTAGTTTAGCAGTTATTTCAATCATTTTTATTAATGAAAACGGTTCAATAACAAACGAAACATAAAACAATGATGACGCGTCGCAGCGATTGACAATCAGCTGGCATCATCATGTTCTATTTTTATTTCAGTATTTGCAAAACCTTTCTGTGAAATATTTCATATACACGCTTCGATCAAAACATTGTTGCATACACGCATAAACTACATTACCCATTATAATATAAAAAATGTCCGTTTTGAAAGTTGACTGCCATAAAATGGGTTACTGAAAAATGAAACCATACTAAATTGCATGATTCAGTGATCGAAGCTCAAAGCAAATACAAATTTGTATTTGCTCAAAGCTTCATTAAGTATTCAAAATCATGAAATAAAATTTTGCTTTTACTACCTAAATCGACTAAATGATAGTATCGCCCATTCGGCGATTGTTTGCGTTTTCGTTCCCATACGTATCACCATTGAAGCATCGCTCTACCCTAATAAACATCTTATGATCCAAGAGCCTAACGACCTTTTCAGGGTATAATCCAAACAATATGTGGAATCGTTGGATTATATTGGTTAAAGTTCGCGTATAACTTTTTTTTATAAGGGTTACGTTTTTTTTTACAATAACTCCCGTTTTACGACATCGATTTCGTTCGAGCCTACTCAATTGGCATTTTGCTGCAAAGCTCATTTACCTGCTGCGACATTTACAGATTAATAGCATAAACAAGATAAGCAGGATGTTTTTGTGTTTTTCATGTCTACGATAAATAATTTGATGCAATTTTTTCATGTTTTTCGGTAAATACGCATCAATCATCATCGAATAATGGACTCAAAGGGGAAGAAAAACGATTTGTAAGTTAATGATAATAGTTTTTAGTAGATACGCTTAAGTTAAACTTAAAAAATCTTCGAAAATGTGCATTCTGTGCTTCTAGGTTAGGGTTCACAACCGACAACCCGATTTAAGAATATTCAAACAACTTATTAAAGCATAACAAATTTAAGTTCACTTTTGGAAAAAATTAGCTCTCATTTCGAGTATACACAATTTTGTACGAAGTGGTTTTATACCGACTAAGAATGAAAAATTTAAAAAATATGCTGCAATAGGGATCTTTAATTTGGAAAAATTGCGCCAGTGTTTCATATGTATTGGTAGCGGGTGTCCTTACGAGTACACTCATATTATTCTTAAACTTTGATTATTCTTTTATGATTTTTAAATTAAAAAAAAAACAAATTAAATTCAACCAGCAAACTGACAGTTGTCCTACTAAATGACGTATCTGCAAATATCTCGTTCGCCTCATTGTTAACCGGGACAGCACCCCACACAGCATGATCTGGTACTTTGTCAATCTGCTAGCAGCCTGCCATCTGCAAACTATGGTAGATCTGATAAGGCAACCTATAGAGTCGTGCAAGTCGCATGGGTTTGGATGTGTTATTGTCATAAAAGGAAACAAACTAAAAAATGTTTTTTTCAATAGTTTCGGGCCAAAAAATTGAAAAAGGACTGAGATATTAACTCACGGTACTAATCTGCATCAGAATATGCCTTAACCCCCACACCCCTAAAGATCCCTATATCCCTCTTTTGCATAATAATCTATTGCCATCTTGAAGGAAATTAGTTTTCTTCCACTTCACCTTCAGTTTTTTTATGTAAATATGACCAATTTTCTTAAAAAATGCAAAAATTGCGTAAACTTTTGAAAATTTTCGACTGATTTGACAGTTCCTTCGCAAATCATCCACCTCAAGCAGGTGCAGCCCCCTATATGTATATATATATATATATATATATATATATATATATATATATATATATATATATATATATATATATATATATATATATATATATATATATATATATATATATATATATATATATATATATATATATATATATATATATATATATATATATATATATATATATATATATATATATATATATATATATATATATATATATATATATATATATATATATTCTGCGGAAAGATGCCAATAGCGATCATTGTTACTATTTGCAGCTGGTATCAGCTTCATAATCATGAATATGAAAAATATGAAAAAAAAAATGAAGGCTGTGTACAAGACACGACTGCAGTTGCATTGAAAATTATTAACCCTTAGCATTATTAACCCTTAAAGGCGCAAACAATTTGTTTCCATTGTATATTCGTCCTAATCAGGACAGTTTGCTAATAACTATGTTTTAGGATACGGGACGAGAATCCTTTGAAACAATAGGGATCTTTAGGGGTGTGCGGGTTAAGGCATATTCTGATGCAGATTAGTACCGTGAGTTAATATCTCAGTCCTTTTTCAATTTTTTGGCCCGAAACTATTGAAAAAAACATTTTTTAGTTTGTTTCCTTTTAGGACAATAACACATCCAAACCCATGCGACTTGCACGACTCTATAGGTTGCCTTATCAGATCTACCATAGTTTGCAGATGAAACTTGGGATGGCAGGTTGCTAGCGGATTGACAAAGTACCAGATCATGCTGTGTGGGGTGCTGTCCCGGTTAACAATGAGCCGAACGAGATATTTGCAGATAAGTCATTTAGTAGGACAACTGTCAGTTTGCTGGTTGAGTTTAATTTGGTTTTTTTAAATTTAAAAATCATAAAAGAATAATTAAGGTTTAAGAATGATATGAGTGTACTCGTAAGGACACCCGCTACCAATACATATGAAAAACTGTCATAATTTTTCCAAATTAAAGATCCCTATTGGAACCATGTTGCGCCGGCGATTCGTTTCTGCTGCATACACACAGACGAACATTCCTCTTTCGCAGCTCATGTCAAATGAGCACTATGTAACACAAGGCGATCTCTTTTATTAACTTTTTGGTGCAGACGGATGCTTTTGTGGGACAAAACAAAATTTCATCATACTTTTTGGTGTGGCTTTCGCTAACACTAATAAAATAAAGCACCCATTAATGCGTAGAAAACTACATTTTCAATAAAAGCGGAATAACCCATTAAATGGGTAAAGTACGTCAACCTGGGTATGTTTTACCCATTATTTTTCGCAGAACTGTTACAACGAAGTGTGTTAAAAAATACCCATTCATGAAAATCGCGCCAGAATGAAAAATACTGTCAATAGATTTGTTTCTAAATTTTAGAAAACATAAAATAACATTCATTTCATATTATTGTCTTCTTATAAAAGTATAAGAATCTTGATTGAGATCTTATTCCAAAACGCCTTAACAAAATTAAACCGCCAACTAGATATATTTTTTATGGCTAGATCTTTTAGCTGCTCTAAAAATGCCGAACTAGTGCATATTTGCAACATCCTCAGTAGTCTAAACAGCCGTTGTTTTCGGAGCATTGCCGAAATGTTCCGTTTCCGCCACGGACTCCGATGCAGGCCGTTAATTTGAAGTTCCCGCTTTGATCCTTAGTTTGCAGGTTAACTCGCTTGAAATAATTCTTAAGGATTTTTCACCCATTGTTAAGATCAATATACCCATTGACCTTACCTCATCGAGTAGTTGTGAAATGGATAAAAAATACTCATTGTTAGAAACAATAAAACATTTTTTGACAGCTCGAATAACTTCCGAAAATGGGCAATTTGAATACATAAAATGGTTAAAGTTTTTTTTACCGTGTAGTCGTAGGGTTGCCACATTCACTGATTGCCTTAAAGATTTAGAAAAACTATCGGGTTGGTAGATTATTTTGAAGAATATTTGCATATATTATGATTCACTGGTAAAGGTACAGAATTACCAAGCACAAACTTAATACAAGTTAATAAAAGGAATTTTCTAATTGAATACTGTTTCCATTATGTATTTGTCCTAATAAGGACGGTTTGCTAATAACTATGTTTTGGGATACGTTACGAGAATCCTATGGAACCTGCACGGATGATACGCACGGCATAAACCAGCAATTCACCATCTCGCTTCTGTTCCGCCATCGTCGTTTGAAGCTGCGAACAAAATCCTTCCAGAGCACACAAACAAACGTTCCCCTTCCGTAGCTCGTGATCTTATGAAAGATATAACAGCTATCCAACAAGCAACAATAGCGATAATCCAACTGGTTATGCCAGTAGAGCAGGCATGGCAACGAAGGAATTTGGTCGAAAACATTCCTTTTATATCAAACGATGAATTGCTTTTGAATGTCGAGATGAGGTCCGTGTTAGGGAAAGTATTGCACAAATTTGTGAAAATTGTATATGTTTTCACTATTTATTGCATATATACGGATTTTTCAATAGTGTGCTAATAAAATATGCAGATAAATTTGATAACAATTTTTTACTGGCAATTTTCTGAATCGATTGCTGTTCGAATCATGAAAATCCGTCAATTATTTGCAAAACGTAAGTGAAAACATTGTCAATTTTCCCAATGTTTTTGTTGAATTTTTCAATAGTGTACAGTTGAAATACCAATTTATAGTTGCAACCTTTTAAATTGGACTTTTCTGAACCTATTAGTATTTAAATGACGCAAATCCATCAACAATTGACAACAATACAGTTGTATAAAATTATGCCACATTTTCGTGACGCTATTCGAAATCAGATTTTAGTTTTACACCCTGCCGCAGCCCCACATAGTAGAGTAAAGCATTTTCAATGCTAAAAAACAGTATCGCCCCTAAACTGGTAGCAAACTATGGTAGATCTGATAAGGCAACCTATAGAGTCGTGTAGGTCGCATGGGTTTGGATGTGTTATTGTCCTAAAAGGAAACAAACTAAAAAATGTTTTTTTCAGCAGTTTCGGGCCTAAACATTGAAAAAGGACTGATATTAACTCACGGTACTAATCTGCATCAGAATATGCCTTAACCCACACCCCTAAAGATCCCTCTAGCATAAATTTTATGCTAAAACCATATTCTGTCTGTTCACCCATAGGTATCCATAAACTAAAAATATACTATCATAGCATAAACCATGTTTATTCTTCGAATGCATGTTTCTATTTTATTCTAATAATGCATAATATTTATTTAACAGAATTTGATGATTTTTTTTCGTTATTACACGTTCAATACTTACTCTCTAGTATTACAAAAATCTATACCGTTTATTCAAAACGTCATATCTAACCAATGTAAACAAACTGAGTTAATTATGCCAAATAAAAGCCAAGTATTGACTCTTTATCGTCCACAAATAATAGAGAAAAATAATAACTCTTTACATGTTAATTTAACCTCAAGTCAAAATGTCATATATAGTATACCAAAGTTTTGCTAATATTTTGTAGATGTGATGATTTGCGTTGTGATGTTTTTCCAAGTCGCCTGTAGTTAGCATCTTTTTCCAATGCTAAACCTAATATCTACACTCTTGGTTGCAATACAGCACATGAAATATATCACAACTACAAGCCCGTCCTAGGGGCAGATGTGATGCATTTTTAAAAATCAGCGAAATTAAATGCATTTATTTCCATCAAAATAGAAATTCATAATGTATTTTGCGTTGCGTGCAATATTTTTGCGTTGCGTGGAATGTTGTTTGCGTTGCGTGTAAGACGTCAAAATCCTACACGATAAAAAAAAAACTTTACCCATTTTATGTATTCAAATTGCCCATTTTCGGAAGTTATTCGAGCTGTCAAAAAAATGGGTATTTTTTTTTTGTTTCTAACAATGAGTACTTTTTATCCATTTCACAACTACTCGATGAGGTAATGTCAATGAGTATATTGATCTTGATAATGGGTGAAAAATCCTTAAGCATTATTTCAAGCGAGTTAACCTGCAAACTAAGGATCGCAGTGGAACCTGCAAATTGTCGCCAACGTCTGTTTAGACTACTGAGGATGTTGAAAATATGCGCCAGTTCGGCATTTTTAGAGCAGCCAAAAGATCCAGCCATCAAAAATATATCCAGTTGGCGGTTTTATTATGTTAAGTAGTTTTAGAATAGGATTTCCATCTAGATTCCTATACTTTTATGAGGAAACAATAATGTGAAATGAATGTTATTTTATGTTTTTTTAAATTCATAAATAATTCTATTGACAGTATTTTTCATTCTGGCGCGAATTTCATGAATGGGTATTTTTTACGCATTTTGTTGTAACAGTTCTGCGAAAAATAATGGGTGGAACATACCCAGGTTGACGTACAAGGTCTGTACTCATTTATGGGTACAAACGCTTTACCCATTTAATGGGTTATTCCACTTTTATTGAAAATGAGTAGTTTTCTACGCATTAATAGGTACTTGATTTTATCAGTATACAGAAAAACTAGCCCTACATTTAACAAATGTCGAACAAAGTGGATCAGCGTAGGACCAAATACAAATATACATATTTGTATTTGGTAGGATGTTTGTTAAACAAACTTTTCTGCGAGGCAGTGCAGAGCTGATGCAAAAATGGAAATTAAATGCATTTTTTTTCAATTTGATGCAAATTTGTTATACATTCTGCCCCTAGAGCCCGTCTCTCAAAACGTCACAGTAAAATGTGCCATCCACAAACGGTGTTGCCAAGAGCACATATGTAAAAGAGCATAATAGCAAAAGTGATCGGCAAAATGTAATAAAATAATAGTTATCAATTATCTCCCTATTATCTTCGCGAAAAACATGTAATATGCTTATACGATCCTGCAATGAGTAAATGCAGAGGTGATAGTACAATTAATAGCCTTCTGTGTGCTTTAATTGTTAAATAAATTTAAAAGTCGCAAGGAAATTTTTGCACGCGATTTTCTCCGTTTCACGTTTCTGTTAGATATGATGTAATGAAAAAACGCTCTACACCTAGGGGCAGATCACTTGTGATGCATTTTTAAAAATCAGGTAAATTAAATGCATTTCTTTCCATCAAAATAGTATGTCGTAATGTATTTTGTGTTGCGTGCAATGTATTTTGCATTGCGTGTAAGACTTCAAAACCCTACAAAAAATAAGCCCAAGATTCAACAAAACGTCGAATAAAGTGAATCAGCGTAGCATGTTTGTTAAACAAACTTTTCTGCGAGGGAGTGCAAAGTTGATGCAAAAATGGAAATTAAATGCATTTTTTCTAACTTTAAGCAAATTTGTTATACATTTCTAGAGTGATCTGCCCCTAGCTCTACACGCAAACGAAAAACTACCTAAAATTGAGTTCCTTTGACTCAATCTCGGGGTATCGAGGAGGAAGGTAAAATTAGATAAATCGTGTTGAAGGTACTTTCCATTTAACCGCGGCAAAAATTCAACTCATTGATAGGTTTTTTATACTCAAATTTAAGTTAAATTCACCTAATTTTCAGTATACCCCAAACAACTCAAAAGTACCTTCCTCCACAGAAGACCTCGACTGAGTCGAATCTCTCGTTTTGTTTTTGACAACACTAACAAGTGCGAAAGCGACGCACAACTCAAAAGTAAGTTAAAAGAACTTATTCTGTAGGTTGTTTTATTTAACCGTGTATTGAAGTATAAGGTCCGCCAATCTTAATAATCTTTCGCAATAACGTCCCTCGAACGTGAGCCAAAAAAATATTGTGCAGCATTGCCAACATTGACAAACCACACGAACGCTTTTGCCTAGCACCAACCCTGTCGCACCCGTTCCCCCTGGAGAAAACTCCGAACAGTGCAAAAGTTGGACGAATTCGTCATTCGGTACATTTAAAAGAGGAAATCGTATTTCAGTAGGTTTGTTCAGAAACAGAAACGCTATAAATTTGTCGCGGAAGAGTTGCGCATTGCGCGTGTGATATTTTTTCCACCCGGAAGTGGTTGGAAGCGGCCACTGGTCGCAGTGAAAATCTTCAATAATTCGGATTGCAATCTCTTTTTCCCTGGTAGTGCGTGGAGTGTGTTGGAAGGAAGAAGATTCACAAGACAGCTGACAAGAAGAAAAAGCGAAGCGAGAAAAAACTCATTGCACGACGGTGGTGTAATCCAAGCCCCGTAACGTTTCTATCATTCGTGGATTTTCAGTGAAATTCCATCATTCGTGTGACAGTGCCATCAACGGCATTTAAACAGACTTATACCGTATAACGTGTAGTGCGAATCGAAAAGGATTACCCAAAAATTCTCACCAGCCAAGTCGAAAGGAAGAAGACAAAACCCATACGAACGCTGGTAGTAATATGAGTAATGCTATTAACCAAAATGGTACAGGTCTAGAGCAGCAGGTGAGTGATCGTTCCAAGATTTTTTTTTAAAGCTAGTAGGTATCATCCGTTCTTGCTCGTTTGTCTCAGCGCTACATATGCAGTTGAAGAAAAAGTTGCACAATGATTGTTCTCTAACCTGATTTCTCTTTTTGCTCCCTCCGTTTCCAACTGGATTCAGCCAGTGATGCCATTTTGCGAAACGCGGATGAAAATAATGGCACTTTACAAACCTTATTCAATAAAAGTAATAGTTCTGTGAATTTGAAAATTATTGATCTAATCCACAACGACGTCGACTTGAGCACAGTTTTAAAAATGTCTAAAGAAAATACTAGATTCTATCAGATAATGTACAGTGGAAATCTATAAAATGATTTTGTGTATACCAAAAATCTCGCCTTGATCTAGAACTTTGGGCTCGTTTTTTTTATTAAAAGCAAATATTATAAGGTAAACGGGTTTACATGTCTCTCGTATACTAGTCATTGGAAATACTTGCAATTAGGCAATCCATGGCATGAAACGTTTCTGATCAGCTGATTATTTCTTGTTTATTTCTTCCGACGTTACTCGGGCGGGCAACATCAAACGAATGGGACTAAAAAAGATGTTCTTTGGACGGGTTTTCTGTTCACACGAGTAGAGCAAAACAAGCTTGTTGACGAAACCTACAGTTCTTGAGCGTTTTTTCAAAACGTCATATCTGCAATGAGTTACTCTCTTTGTTTACTTTCTCTTCTGTTGATAATTCGGTCATTTTAACATTTATCTCTCAACTCTTTGCATAATATGCTAGTTAAAACCACCGTCTTTCGATCTGTACTGTAAAATAAGTGAAAAGTGATATAGTGACGCCGTAAAAATCGAAAGAGAAAGTAAACAAAGAGAGTAACTCATTACAGATATGACGTTTTGAAAAAACGCTCAAGAGTTCTATGTGACAGTGACAATTGGGTTTAGTCCAGATGATGTTGGTTACGAAATACTTGCTGCGCAGCGTCCCACTGAAAGTAGGGCCGGAAGCCTGAGTATGCTAAAACGAAGAAAATGATAACGTAGTTGACTGTTCGTGTTTCCGATCAATTATCGACTATTTTATGACAAGCTTGAAACTACATTAGAAAAAAAACTTCTGATTACCATCAATTTACCCAAAAAAAAATGTTTTCATCATATTGCAACATCAGCTTTCATTGAACAAGTTATTTTAAACCCCCTTACACGGAACTCAGCAATAAGCATGTCAGCATTGAAGACCGTAACATTGCAATGGATATTCCGCGTTGATGATGCAGTAAAGGGCCGCTTATAAACCACGTAGACTCATGGGGGGACGGGGGGTTCTAGCTAAAGTCTACGTTTGTCTACGAGGGGGGAGGGAAGATTCAGCTAGATGTATTTATGCAGACATTTCGAAGCTAGTACACTATTGGGGAAACTAATCCTTATGCGACTAATCAACCCAGAACCTACGTAATTATTTGGACAAAAAGCAACCCGATACGTTGTTGTTTCTTGCATGTATTTAGATATAGTTTTTGGTCTCATGAAAATTTTCAGGAATAACACATAAGGGATCATTCATAAATTACGTAACGCAAAAATTGCCCAAAATTGACCCCCCCCCCCCTCCCCCTATGTAACAAATTGTCACAAATTTTTCCATCCCCCCCTCCCCTGTTACGTAACAAATTCCAAGAAAAAAAATTTTTTCTTCGATGAAAACATGTTACGTAACGATCTAGTTAACACCCCCTCCCCCCTATGTCACAACTTGTCACAACTTGTCGTACCCCCTCCCCCCCTAAAAGCGTTACGTAATTTATGAATGGTCCCTAATGACAGTTCTAAAGACGATCTTCCAAAATTCCTCTCGAGGAAGATTTTGACTGTGAAAATCCTGCAGTCGTGAATTATCATCTAAGATTCCGCTAGTTAGTAGACATGCATGAACCAATTAAAATTCAAAAATGGTCAAATTTAAGCACTAAAATCACCATGGGAACAAGAAAACGCCCGATTTTAAGCAATAAGTTGATTGTTTTTTTATTTCGGTGGTTCAAGCAGTGTAGTTAAACTTCTACGACAAAGCGTTTACTTAAGTTAATCAGTTTGAAATTTCTCTTGCAATAATGTACACTAATTTAGAAATCTAAACGCCCGTTGAATTGGTATTCTTATGGCGTTTTCGTTTTTTCTTGGTGCTACACCGGTGTAGTGCAAAGAAAGAGATAGACTGATTACACCCAAGTTAGAATGAGTGTAGCACCGACTACACCGGTGTAGTGCACTGTCAAAAACGAATATGCCATTAGTATCCATAACAAACGTAAAGATGTGACACAAGGTACTAAAAATGCACAAAAATCCCGTCAATCCTATTTTTCCCTCCCCAAGGTTTAGGGGTTTGACGGTATTGCAAACAAGCATATTGCGTGCATCAGTCCTACAGAACCTCTCACAGACCATTGCTTTAAGATGGTTATTGCATTACGCCTCGATAGTGGTGTATCGAGGAGACCGAGAGGGCTTATGCGCCTTTTTTATGTTCTATGTTTCTTCATACTCTGCACCTGCGCATACCAACGCTAAACTACTGGTCTGTGCGCGGTGGCGTGGACGACTGGCGGGTCGACGTGGATTGACTTTTGCTGTGTGCCGTGTTTGCAAATATTGTTCTATTTGTGGTATTCGTGGACGGGGCTCACAGTATGAGTCATTGTGTGTCCATTTATCGGTCGACTTCGTCATCGTGCATATACCAATTAAATTAATTTAATAAAGCAGAATAAGTAGAAACCTATTAGTTGTAGCTTTGTAATAATCGTAGTTTTTCGTACTAGTATAATGGGAATGGATGCAGAACTGGCGTATATGGTAGAATAGTTGCTAACACTTCTGGTGATCAATTTGAACATTTGGTGACGCAGAATAGCGGTTAGGGCAGTGTAAAATGAGAATACGTGCTACTTGTTAAAGTGACGAATATGGAATGAGGTTTATTCAGTCAAGTTACATGTGTGTGTATCATATGTCAGGAGTGTAGTAATAACGCTATGTTGCATAAAGGGCGGATGAGTAATATATAACACCTAGTAAAATCATAGAGTTTGGATTGGCAACGGTGCTACATGGTTGTGTAGTCCGTCACTCCTCCTCAACGTTGTCAGTTCGAAGTCTCGATTGGCTCCTTGACACCAATGGCAATTCGGTGCCTCTCCAGCATGATTCTGTCTAACGGCTTCGTCATAAGATCCGCCTCCATGCGCTCGGGTGGCATGTAGCGGAGTTCGATTACCCGTTGTTGTTGTAGATGCTTAGTATAGGCGTACTTTGTATCTATGTGTTTACGCCTTTAGAGGCACACCGACTCCACTATCTTTATGCACGACTGGTTGTCTTCCCATATGACGATCGGATTGGGCGGTGCTTGTTGCAGGTCGTTGAGTAACTTCCAGTACCACATGAGCTGCTGACAGCCATCCGCCAAAGCAACGAACCCGGCTTCCGTAGAGGATAGGGCGACGCACGATTGCTTTCGTGTTCCCCAGTCGATGAGGCCTCCGCCGAATTTGAGAAGAAATCCGGAGTGTGACTTCCTGTCACTTTCGTCGCCGGCCCAGTCGGCGTCGACAAAACATTCCGTTTCACCTGATCCTGAGCCTAGGTGCAGATGATGCGTTTTGGTAGCCTTGAGGTATCGAAGAACTCTCTTTGCTTCGGTCCAATCCCAGTTAGTCGGGTTTGTGACTTTTCTTCCCAACAGTGAGGCAGCCACGCAGATTTCCGGTCGTGTATTAACCGCAACGTAAAGCAAACTCCCTACCAAACTACGGTACGACGTGTTTGTAGGCAACACACTCTCCCCCTTTTGCTTGATCCCGCTGGATCGATTGGTACTTTCGACGACTTTGCTTCGTCGTGTCCGAATCGTCGTATCACCTTTTCGATGTAGCTTGTCTGATCGAGAGTGTAATGATCACCGACTTTTTCTACGTGTATTCCAAGGAAATGCTTAAGTTCACCGAGGCAAGAGAGCTTGAGTTGATCCTGCAGCTGTTGCCGTATTTCCTCGAATTCATTTTCCGAGTTGCATACAACGACCATGTCGTCGACGTATATTATAATATAGAATTGTTTTCCGTTACGATTTCGAATGTACAAGCACATATCACTCTGCGCCTGCTTGAATCCCATGGATTTGAAAACACCGTCAATCTTTTTGTTTCATGCTCGAGCGGACTGTTTGAGCCCGTAAATGCATCGTTTGAGACGGCATACCATTCCGTTGTTGCGATCGAAGCCTGGCGGTTGCCTCATATACATGTCTTCTTGCAGGTCTGCGTACAAGTAAGCACTCTTTATATCCAGGTGCTTAACCAACATATGTTGCTTGCCGGCCAGTACGAGTATTGCCCGAAGGGTTGTTTGACGGACGACGGGGGCGAAAACTTCGTCATAGTCCTGGCCGAATTTTTGGGAGAATCCTCGCGCGACTAATCTCGCCTTGTATCGTACCACTTGCCCGTTTTCATCTTCCTTCCTTTTATACGTCCACTTACAACCTACCGCTTTGCGATCCGGTGATAGGGGGACAAGTTCCCACGTGTCGCTTTCTTGGAGAGCTTCTATCTCCTGCTGCATCGCAACCTGCCAAACGGCCGCATCGGGGCCTGCGATTGCTTCGGAGAAGCTTTGGGGTTCTTCGCTTATATGCTTCGTCACGCCAGTGACCTCACGATATCGTACAGGTGGGACACCTTTCGTTTGACGTGTCGATTTTCTCGGTTTGGTCGACTCAATATCACTTTCGCCGAAGAAGGGTGGCTCATTGTCGCTAAAACCTTCAAACTCATCATTCACGTTCTCGACGGCTGAATCATAATATTCGATATTTTCCGCTTCCGGTTGAGCATGTGGTAAGGTTGGGTTGCTTTTCAAACCAATATCGAACAAAATTTCCTCACCTCTCTTGCCATCGGTGGGTTCCTCCGTTGGGTCACTTGTATCATTTTCGACAAATTTGGCATCTCGGCTCACGTAGACTTTTCGTAGACTCTGATGAATAACCCACAAATGTCAACTTTTGTGCTGTGGCGTCCAGTTTCTTCCTCTTTACCTTTGGAATATGAACCCACGCATGGCAGCCGAATATCTTCAGGTGATCAACCTTAGGTTTAACCCCAGTCCAAAGCTCGAACGGCGTAACATCAACTGGTTTCGTTGGCAACACGTTCTGGAGGTATACTGCCGTGTTTAGAGCTTCTGCCCAATAACGTTGATCTAGCTGTGCATCGAAAAGCATGCACCGCACCATTTCAACAAAGTAGCGATTTTTTCGCTGCGCGATGCCGTTTTGCTGGGGGCTGTATCCCGCGGTATATTGAGCTGAAATCCCCTCGCTTGTAGAACATACGCAGTTGCTTTCCGCTATATTCGCCACCCTGATCAGAGCGGATTGCCTTCGGCTTCCGCCCGAAAAGAGTTTTGACGTACTGAAAGTACTCTTCGATCTTCGCGGCAACTTCCGACTTCTCTTTCAAGAGGTACATCACGCAATACCGGCTATGATCGTCGATCATGGTCATGAAGTATCGGTAACCACTGACCGACGACATCTCTACCGGACCGCAAACGTCCGTATGCACCAGATCCATGGGCGCCTTGGATGTGGATTTGGACTCATTTGGAAAAGGGTACGGGGGGTTTTACCTTTCAGACAGCACTCACACGTTTCGTCGACATTACATCCGTGAATCGTTAGGCCGTCGGCCAACTCACCCTTCTTCAAATGATCGATCGCCTTTGGGTCCCGATGACCAAATCTTCGATGCCAAACGTGCTGACAGTCCCTTTGTGGTGACCGCTTGCTGCCATCACGATGTCCTTGGGATGTTTGATCTGGTAAAGACCCTTTTTTAAACGCGCTACAGCAATGGTAGCGTTTCCACGAAGAATCCGACAACCGGATGTGTCAAAAACAACTGTAGCTTGTTTCTGGACTAGTGCCGGTACAGACAAAAGATTCATGGATAGACTCGGGGTGTAAAGCGCAAAACTAATGTTCATTTCCCGCCGAAGTCCTTCTTCATCAACGCATTCGACGATGCAGGAACATTCGCCGCAAATTTTTGCTTGCTTACCGTCCGCCAAGTTCACAAACTTTATTTTACTTTCGCGCAGTTCTTGGAAATGGCTTTGATCTGCCACCGTGTGCCTAGTAGCACCGGAATCGACGACCCACGGCTTTGTTGTGCCGCCATCCGCTGCTCCTCCTGCAGCGAGTGCGAAAGAAACTGTCTCCTTCTTGTTGGTAGAGTTTTCTCTGGATTTCGTTTCCTTCTCCGAATCGCGGATCATCTTACGGCATTCCTTTTGCTTGTGCCCTGTCTTTTTGCAGTAATGGCAGACAATTGGCATTTTCTTGTTGTTGCCGCTGCCGACTCTCAATGCCGAGTTTGACACATTACCCTACCGTTTTGACGCTTCATCCAACAGCTTTCTTTTGACGAGCTCTAGTTTGAGGTCGTCGTCCGATCGGCTTTCGAGTGCCGTAGTAAGGGTATCGTACGAGCCGGGGAGACTTCTTAAAATCATCGCGACGATAAGATTCTCCTCGAGCTCCTGACCGGCGTTGGCCAAACGAGAAAACAGCTTTTCCATCTCAAACAGATGTTCCGCCATGTCGTCGCCGTCTGCGAAACGTTTATCGCAAATTCGTTTTAGCAATGACACTTTCGTCGTGAGGCTCGTCTTTTGGTGACGGTTTTGCAGCGCTGTCCAGGCTTCTTTGGCCGATCGTGATGTATGAATCAGTCCGTGCTGATTGTCTTCGATCAATAATCCGATCGTGGCCCTTGCCTTGGCATCGCCCGCGTTCCATACAGCAATGGATTCTGCTTCCGGCTTCTCACCCGGGTCTACGTAGCGCCAGAGCTCCTCTCGAACGAGCAGTAACTAGACCTTAAAACGCCAGGTCGGATAATTGCTGTTACTCAGCTTCTGCAGGGCAGGGAAAAACGATTTCCTTCCATGACGCGCGCGATATGGTAGATCGAAAATAACGCGTACACTACGATTTCGCGACGAATATAAAAAAACTTTTCGTTTTTGCAAGATTGCGTCACTTTTCACATCACTGGGCCCATAAGCTGACGCAGAATAGCGGTTAGGGCAGTGTAAAATGAGAATACGTGCTACTTGTTAAAGTGACGAATATGGCATGAGGTTTATTCATTTAAGTTACATGTGTGTGTATCATATGTCAGGAGTGTAGTAATAACGCTATGTTGCATGAAGGGTGGATGAGTAATATATACACTGAGTAAAATCATAGAGTTTGGATTGGCAACGGTGCTACATGGTTGTGTAGTCCGTCATTTGGTTCTATTCATTCGGGAAAGTCGGGTTGAATAAATTAGGGTACAATGAATTTACCGACGCACGTGAAGCATCCATTCCCGACCAGCATAGCATGATGAAAGTCTAACAGCATGATATTGTCGTTAATGATAAATATACAACATTTGCTGCATTAAGACGAGTTGGATTGCATGTTACATGTGTTTTTCTATTCTACTTAATTAGTGTTTCTTTTGTACATCTTGCTTGAAGTTTGCTTTTCCATTAGTTATGTATACCAAAATAGTATTGTTCAATTTATACACTTCTAATCAAGCTCTTTGCATCTTTTTTTCTTTATTCGGCATGTTATGATTCCTTTTATCTCTACTGTATATATCTGTATATATGTATATCTACTATAAACTATCTATACTCATATAAGTACAAACGCTCGTGGCCTTCGCGGTAACACAAACTTGGCCACAAACACGACCATGCAATTGCAATTATCCGCACATACTTACGCCCGCGATTTCGCCTACATGAAAAAACCCCGGTAGTTAAGTAAACGTAGCATCTTTAAACTTCTAAACGCGGTCTCAAACATTAACCCATCACTCGCGCAATCATGAAACGTCCGGAAGTCTTACCTCGGTCCTAGCAGTCTGGACTAATGTCTTCAGTTGAACCAATCAAAAAAGTGACGCTCATATTCACTTTCCATGGTGACATGACCTGGAACTCTATTGATATGGGGAAACGGACTACCATACACTAAAAATTAAACATCAGATTTACGATCCGCGCGCGATCAAGCAGGAATACACGTTACATCATCATAAAATCTTAATTATACACGCGAAGTCATATACACGTCACAAACACGTTAATAAACAAATGCTTGAGCCCTTTCGCGACCATCCACGGCACCTACACCCGCGATCTCGTAAACATGATAACATCCCGGTGATAAAGTGAATGTCTCAGCTCCCATGAATTCTCAAACGCGGTCTCAAGCGTGAACCTAAAAACCCCCGCGGTCGCACAATCATGAATCGGTCACTTCCGGATGTTTCTACCCTTGATATCAACAGACTAGGTCCATGCTTTCAATTGGATCAATTAAAAAAAGAAAGCTCTCATATCCACTGGACACCACGTTACATAGCGACATGACCGAGGACTCTAGTGATATGGGGTAACTTACTCCCTGTGAGAAAGTGAATTGTGCACCAAAAACTAACAGAATGAAGGTCCGCATGACCATCCAAGAATGCACGCGTATATAGGAATGGCCGCACGGTTACAAAATCCAGTTTTGTACATGAAATCACATGAACGCGAGCACACGTGACAAACGCGTTAACATACGAACGCTTGAGCCCTTCGCGATGAACAACGCACACCTACGTTCACGATCGCGCAAACCTAATAACGCCCCGGTAATAAGGAGAACGTTTTAGCACTTACGAAGTCTCAATCGCTCTCTCAAACGCGAACCTACAAACGTCCGTTTTCGCGCGCTCATGAATCGGTCACGTCCGGAAACCATTACTCTCTGTTCTGATAACTTAGGTCCATACATTCAAAAAATAAAGCTCATCCACTAGACATCACCGGGAACTCTAGTGGTATGGAAGATCTCACTCTCTTTTAGCATCTTAGCCGTACACCAAAAATAATGTATTAGATTCACGGTCGGCGCGCGTTTATCGAAAAACACGCAAATATGCGAAATGCACACGGTTGTAAAATAGAATTTATACACGCCAAGTTACATACACGTTAGCACACGCGACATACAAGCGCACACGCGATCGAACACGTTAACGTACAAATACTCGAGCTCTTCGCGATGATATACGCGATCGCGAGTCCCTACGCCCGCACATACCTGAACCGTATAATGAATATTAGGGTGGCACAAGAATTCAGTAGAACCGATCTAAAACTATTCGCTATACGACCTCATTCAACCATGCAAAATGTTGATTTGATAGGTTGGTTGTGTCGTGTCTACGAAATATTAAATAATGTGGATCATTTATCCATGTTAAATCACATACAAATGGTTTAAAGTTTGTATGTGATTTAACATGGATAAAAGATCCACATTATTTAATATTTCGTAGACACGTTCCTATGTATTCTAAAAATGTATTTCGGTAGATACGAGTACCGTGTACAACTTTCCCGAAGAGTGTAATAGGCTGCGGCTTCTGGTTCAAAAGTTATTCTTTATACAATGCTTAAGTGTCTACATCGTTGGTGAAAATTGAATTTGTCTGGATACTCTGACTGATACTTTAATCAAGTTAACCGTGATATGCTAGTCATAAACCGAATTGGCAGCTATCAACATAGCCGGTTTTATAGTTCAGATGCGAGCGTCATAAATAGACAATTTTAAGGACATGAGTTCGGTTCTTAATTTTTTAATTTTTTTATTGCCTGTAAAGCGGGAAAATTATTATGTAGAATTGCTCGTTTCAAATAAAGTAATAAGGGAGATCGTAACCGTTATTTCCGACGTTTTATTTTATTTTAGCAAAATTATGTTCTAACGCTATATTCACGATGCTACTCTAATCTTAATCCCTGGATGATTCGTTCAAAAGTTTTAGTTGAAATCAAATCGTGTTTCATGGCCGGAGACACTCCTGCTGACATATAGTGACAGATATTACCCGGCTTACTCAATTAACCTACCTTCAGTTTACGCGGCACTCTATAGCCGTTCCAGTTCCAGCTCCACAGGGATGTGGTGAACACCAGTTGAGCTTCAAAATAATGGGATTCTTTCCCGGTTCAGTCTCGTTTCAATTTCAATTTGCTCAACGTATATTATTGTACACAAAAAAATACACAAAAATAATTCTGTTACAATTCGATCCCAAGTCCTTTAGACCACATGTTTCGGATGATATCATCTGGACTATAATTCCGCTTTACACCAACGGTATAACTAGTGACCACAACAAATACGTCAAGGATCACTTGATTGAAGGTTCAGCACGCCGGGTAGCCAGAGACAGCACTATTTTCATAACTTTCAAGTCAACGAAACTTTAATTTTGCAATAACTCATGAACCAGTTGTCGTAGCTATGAACTGTCTTTAGAAAAAGTTGTTCTACTTGACTGAATCTATAGAATGTAGCATACAATATATTTTTCAGGGGCACCAGGCGGAATATTTATGAATTTAATGAAAACTGTATTATTTTCTCATAGTAAGCTCCATACATACTTAGAATCATTTGTGCTAAAACATGCTCCAACAGATTTGATTCAGATTTAGCGTAGGAGTTCGTTGAAGAATTACGAATTTTTCTAACTTGGTTCTGCGGTATTCAATTTTTTTCATACATGCTCGTGCCACCCTAATGAATATCACATTCAGAATCACGGCCCGCTGCAATTGGCCTAAAACAGTGTTTTAGTGGGCGACATTGCCTGTCTAGTCTGCAAATTGTAGTATGTGATTCTGACGGGGAGCCCTTCCGAGAACCTCTATAGCTCCAGTAGGACAATTCTCAAAAAAAAACGCGGCCTACCGATAACTACCGGTAAACTTTTAGTGAGTTTACTGATAATAAGGAATTCTATCTGGCGACCCTACCTCCAGCCCTGTTCGTCACGGTCTTACTATTTGCCAGTGTCCTCAGACACCTAGATTTTCAAGCCCACATTCGAGATCTACACGATCACTCCCTCCTGCGACTAGCGTTCAGGAGAACCAACTATGGTGGTCAGAGCGGTATTACCGGACTTCTGAATATTTTCAACAGTGTGGCGACGGTAGTGGACTTAAAATTGACGAAGAATTTGATAAAAGCTAAAAAATATTGTCCTTTTCTAATGTAATTGGTTTAACCATCGTTGAAAAATTACTACAACAAAAAAAAACAAATAAAACAAGGAGGATCGATATACCCTTGACAGGTAGACGCCACCATCTGATTTAGCTAAATTTGTCTCGCGGAATGTATCGAGATTCACTTTGCAATACGCTGCAGTCGTATCATCCCGTAAATATTAAAAATGATCCGTTGACTGTAAAGCTCTCACATTGTCCCACATCAAATATATATTTTAAAACGTAAAACAGCCTTTATTCTCCATATCAAGAACACTGCGTGAAATATGAGAAAATCAACAGTAGTGTGTCGCAGTTATATAAATCAGGGCCAAAGTGTTCCAAGCAGCGTGACTGATTTTATTTAAGATTTTCTGCGAGCATTGCCACTCGAACCTTGCTGTACGTACAACATTGAACTGTGTAGTGTGCTGATCGTGATATGCGCGATGCAGCTTGTGTGGAAAAAAGCCATAAACAAAGGAATGGGAAAAGCTTTCTCCTGCATTGTGCAGGGAATTTATTGTGGATCACCCGTTGCCTCGGGCCTAATCATAACAAATTACAGAAGGAAAAATTTCCCTGGTTTCAATGTAGTTTGGAATCTATTCAAAAATTATTTCTGTGGCCGAGAAATCGAAAACTGGAAAAGGGTTTCAGTTTCAAGAATATAAAATTGAGTTTTGCGAATAACTTAATAATAGACCTTCCATCACCATCAAACGATCTCTAATCTCAAAAAATCTAAATACAACGGAAACATGATAGCACAGTTCACACCATTGGAATACCCACTTTCCAATGACAACGTTCGACTTATTCCGCATCGAAATAAAACTCAAGTTAAATGACTCATTTATAATTTTCTGCTACGTTTTGCATCAGCTACCAGCAGCGTTTTCAGTATAGCTAGCTAGCTAGCTTTTAGTGTAAGTGTATTTATTTCACGAAGGTCAGCAGTGCTCCTCGTCAACTAAACAGACACAGTTGGCTGAAACTGGCTCAGTCCACTCAAGGCTACCCTTGTGCCATTTTAGGTGAACGTGGGGTACACCCGGACACAATGCTTCCCTTTTATGTATAATTATTATTATTATTACCTACTAAGTTTCATAATTGTCTCGAAGCACGTGAAAGTGCTTCGAGACAATTATGACACTCTAAATGAATGCCCACTGTATGTATTCAGTCAGCACAGCCCCACTTTGCGCTATTAAATTTACTTCGCATAGAACGTCCGGAATAACGTTGAAAAATTGCTGATCGCATCAGATGCGCTAACTTTTCGTTTACTGAGCATCACACTGGGCTGATGCTTCTAAAACATGTCAGTGAGAACAGAGTACCGACCAGCGAGTTTATTCACCTTGTCCCACTCATTTGATTGTTTTATTACTAACACCAGTCGTGACTGCCTGTTTGAATCGAGCCTATTTTAATTCTCTTTCTCCTTTCGTTGTGCCCTTCTTTCACAGTTTGCTGGTCTGGACTTGCAGCAGCAGCAGCAGCTGAGCAAGCAAGATTCTGGAAATTTTAAAACTTCGGCTGCTCGTTACGTTCCACCCCAGCTGAGAAGCGGCCGTAGTGGTGGTGGTGGTGGTAGCGGAAGTGGCTCTGAAAGTGATCCCAAATCCGCTGGCGGAGGTCGTGGAGGCTACGGTCGTGGAGACGATTTTTCTGGTGGCAACTCAAGATACCAGGACCGCGATCGTGGAGATTACTACAACAACCGGGGCGGAGATTTTAACCGTCGCGGAGGAGGAGGTGGTGGACGCTTCCAAAACGATCGAAGAGATAATTACAACCGCGGCGGCGGCGGTTACAACAATCGCGGAGGAGGTCAAGACCGTGGCACAGATCAACAGCAGCCACCCCAGGAGTTCCAACAAAATGGCGACGAACCACGTGACGGTCAGTTTAACGATCGTGATGAACAAAGAGCCGGGGGTAACTGGGGTAACAATTCTCGCGGTGGTCGCGGAGGGGATTATCGTGATAGGCCAGTGGATAATCGTCCACCACACAATGACCGTTGGCAAGAACCGCCGGCGAATGGAGCAGCGGGAGAGGGATATGGTGCCGGAAGTGGTTCCGGCAGTTACGGAGGCAACCGTGGTGGAAGAGACGACCGCGGGCAGGGTATGGGAGGACGTTGGAACGAGCGTGGCAGAGGAGACATTGATTATACACAACTTACCGATCGTGATGAGCGTTTGGAGCTGGAGCTCTTCAAGAATGGTAACACCGGTATCAATTTCAACAAGTACGAAGATATTCCCGTGGAGGCGACGGGTGACGATGTGCCACCGCATATTAACACCTTCTTGGATATCGAGCTGACAGAAATTATCGATAACAACATCAAACTAGCGCACTACGATGTACCGACGCCAGTTCAAAAGTACGCTATCCCGATCATTATGGCTGGTCGTGATCTTATGGCGTGTGCTCAGACAGGTTCTGGTAAGACTGCAGCCTTTCTGGTTCCCATTCTCAACCAGATGTACAAGCACGGTATCAGCGCTCCACCGCAAGGTCGTCCATTCAATCGTCGCAAACAGTATCCACTCGGATTGGTATTGGCTCCTACGCGAGAGTTGGCCACCCAGATTTTCGAAGAATCTAAAAAATTCTGCTACCGTTCACGCATGCGTCCGGCCGTTCTGTATGGCGGTAACAATACTCAGGAGCAAATGCGTGAACTCGATCGTGGATGTCATCTGATTGTTGCAACACCTGGTCGGCTAGAAGATATGATTATGCGTGGCAAGGTAGGACTAGACAATATTCGCTTCCTTGTACTGGACGAGGCCGATCGTATGCTGGACATGGGATTTGAGCCACAAATTCGTCGTATTGTCGAGGAGAGCAAAATGCCACCGACCGGGGAGCGCCAAACTTTGATGTTCTCAGCAACGTTCCCGAAGGCAATTCAAGAACTTGCTAGTGATTTTCTTCACAACTATATTTTTTTGGCAGTCGGTCGCGTTGGATCAACTTCTGTCAACATTACTCAATCTATCTTTTGGGTAGAAGAAAATTACAAACGTTCGCATCTATTAGATGTGCTCTCAAAGATCAATGCACAGAACGCGGGTGATGATACGGACTGCCTGACGCTAATTTTTGTCGAAACCAAGAAATCGGCAGACTCTTTGGAAGATTATCTCTACAGTAACAATCATCCGGTTACTAGCATCCATGGCGACCGTACCCAAAAGGAACGCGAAGAAGCGTTGAAATGCTTCCGTTCTGGCCGTTGCCCCGTGTTGGTTGCCACTGCTGTGGCTGCTCGTGGTTTGGACATCCCAAACGTGAAACATGTCATAAACTTCGATTTGCCGGCGGAGGTTGAAGAATATGTCCATCGCATTGGTCGAACCGGTCGGATGGGCAACCTTGGTGTCGCCACTAGCTTCTTCAATGATAAGAATCGTAATGTGGCCAATGGTCTGGTCAGGCTGCTGCAAGAAACACAGCAGGAAATTCCGGCATTCCTGGAAGAAATGACCACCGATCGATCGTGGGGTAACCGTGCCCGTGGAGGTGGACGAACCCAACGGTATGGAGGAGCAAGCTCTACATTTGGCTCCAGAGATTACCGTCAGCAGAATAATAGTCGCAACAATAACCGTGACCAGCGTGGAGGTGGTGGTTCTAGTGGCGGTGGCGGTGGAGGAGTTGGCCGCAGCAACTACGGAGGTGGAAACTATAGTACGTATTGCTAGAGAGTATCATGATTTTTGTTATCATTGTTTTTACCATTACAGATCGTGAAGAAGGAGGCTACTATCGCAACGGTGGAAGTGGCGGTGGCGGCGCTGGTGGAAGTTACGGCGGAAGCTACAACAATAACAGTAGCTCTGGTCATGACTGGTGGAACGAATAAGCGTTCAGAATCCACGCAAGGGAACCCAGACACACATTTCCAGAATATTAATGGAAACTACAGGATGAAACCACATACACAACAGCAACTTCGTATTAAACAAAAAAAAACACAGATGAAATGCCCACTCTCAATTAGCAAAATCCACAAAACACAAGCAAAAGGAGAACACTACTTTTGTTTTTGCAAGGAATAGATTGATAAATCAGAACAAAATTTGGTTGTAAAATCTAGTTTCCATCTTTTTTTTAAACAATTCATACCGTATTAAGAACGCCAAAAAACCGAAAATTTTAAATTACTGGTTCTTTGGTGGAATCAATAATACGGTGGCGAAATTTCTAATTCATCAAATTATTATATGCGTTTTAAAACATCTTGCAGACTCACGTAGGAGATCACAATGAAAAATAAATGAAAATCAGTGAATTAAATAATATTCTCCTAATACATAAATATCCCCAACAACAGCAAATACAAATGAAGTAAATAAGTAAAAATGATGGTCCCATTTCTCAACGAAAAAAGTCTATCAGCATAAAAAAATAGTGGGGTGCCTTCGTTGGATTTCTGCCAATCGCTTCTTTATACACCGTGAACAGAAAACTAAGGCAATGTATCTCGTGGTGATAATGTAGGTACTAATAAACGCAAGAAGTGATAGCGCAGAACCGAACGGATTGTCCAGAGCAACTTCTGATTATAGCAAGAAAAATGGAAAACTGTGTTACATTTTATTTGAAGTGGAAAACGCAGACAGACGAACAGAAGGCATACAATAATTAAACAAATAGTTGCACTTTCTCTTTAATAAACCCAGTACAGAAACCAACAACAACTTGTGACAAAATATCTTCAATAACAACAAAACTGATTAAAAAAAATAGACAATTCGATGAAGAAGGTAAGGAAATGTATGTTTGATTTTGCACGCTTCGAAAGTTTCTCACCGGTATCCATTTTACCTCAACACAGTAAGTCCTGTTTAAACGTCCATACCTTCAATTCTTACCATCGTTACGGTTTAAATCAAATACGATGTTTTAAATATGAATAAACACAGAGAGAAGAACAGTGAATTTGGCTGCACGGTTTTGTCTCCTAGTTTTAACATCCAGAAGTTTTGCGTAAACAGCGAGTTGTAATCCGCCGTATTTGTATATATTGCTTGTTTGGAACCGTTATTTTGGGTTTGATTGGAACTTTTGGCTTCAGTCTTCGATTGATTGTATTCAATGGGAAGAACGAACATTTTTTTTTTAATGGGGCGGCGATAGGTTGAGCCATCGACGAACACATCGACCAATCTAACTAACCCATTTTCGCCTGGATAAACAACTGTGATTTTCCGTAACTTCCAGTGGATTGGTGGCTAAATTCGATCATGTAGCATGTTGCGATATGGATTTTGGTAGAATAAGTGACTCACGTTATAAATATAAAAGGAACATTTATTCTATAACTACTTTAAAAAACTACGTGAGCCGCTTGCTATCGCAAATGAAAGTGAACGAACTGGTTGTATCGTCTGCGAAAAACTCTCTGGTTGTATCGTCTGCGAAAAACAGACACCGTAGCACGGAACAGACTTTAATTTTTCGACGGTTCCTTTAAACGAAAATTCACGAGCTAGCTTTGGCAAAATGAAGCTATTATAGCGTTCGTGATCCTGTGGGCTCAGTTTTCTCAGTAGAAGTCTCACTTTGGCAGCGTCATCCAGTCTGGCGGCATCCTTGTCGAAGAGATCGGCATAACGAGAAAACCACGTGTCGAAAGTGTGCCCGTTGTCTTTGTCGTAGTTGAAATCCGCCATGTTGCTTGACAAAGAATCCAGTACAGTTTCATCGCGGGACAAATTACGGACGGCGGTCTGAGTTTCGTGCAGCTGCTGTGAAAACTGTCGCATAAGCACCTGCTGATTGGTGAGAAGTTATATGACTGCCTGTCTCGTGCCTGAAATGTCTCGTGGCTGCCGTTGCTGTCCACCTGCTGCAAATGCTGCTGCTGAGTTGTTTCCCGCCATTGCTTTTTTTTCCACACGTTTTACCGATGACCGAAAATTCCGCTTTTCACGACAAAAAAAACGTGCCTGATTTAGCAAAACTTCTACCACCTCGTCGCCACTGTTGCGATATGGATTTTGGTAGAATAAGTGACTCACGTTATAAATATAAAAGGATCATTTATTCTATAACTACTTTAAAAAACTATGTGAGCCGCTTGCTATCGCAAATGAAAGTGAACGAACTATGACACTCGTCCTCCGGTCACCGACGAACGCGTTGACATCTTTCATGATGACATCTCTGACACCTGATGAGCCCACACGGTAATCACAACAAACTTTATTATAACTGTAAAGTACGCATTTTGGTGGGAAACTAGGACTACCCATAAAATGAATACATTGTTTTTATTCTCTTTTGCGTAAACAGAATATACGTCAGACTCTGCGTACTTTCTACTCCACACAACAAAGTAAAAAATGCATAGTTTTGACACTTTCAACAAAGTATAAAATGGGTAATTTATACTCATGCCTGCAAAGTTAGGTTTACTTTCTCGAAAAAGTAAAAAAAATACCTACCCATTTTTTACTTCTTAGAAGAAGTCAGTAATGCGTAAGTACTGCACTACGTTTGTATTTCAAATTCTTTTCGAGAAGTTAAAAATATCACATTTTATTTTTATTTATCGAATTTATTTAAATAGAGTCAAATCTAGAGGTCATGTGCTGTAATCGACTCACGCACTTTGTACATTAATTGATTGACCGAGTCTGGAGCTGTCATTTTTAACCTTACAGTATAAAACTTCGATTAGTTCTACCAGCTTTATAACTATAGTTGGTACATTGCAGTTGAACACACAGTCCGCGAATTCTGCACTGCTTCAATTTCGCAAAGAACCAGTACTGCTTCAATTTCGGAAACTCCTCAAAATTGAGCTCGACGTTCCCTACGATACGTTTGATGTGTTTTGGTGGATTTGACAGCCGCTTCCAAACATCCTCCGAACTCGCGGGCGTCTGGCGGGATAAAGTGCCACTTCAATTATCGTGTGTGGCAAAACTGTGCGGTGCGTTGGAACGCTTACTGATCACGAAATTAGTTGTAAAGCTTGCGAATCTTGTGGTTTCCTCCCTCAAAGTTCGTGGCGTTCTCGCAATGCATCCTATGCGGATGATGAACCTTCTCAGGGAGACTACAGAGGCGTCGCTGCTGAGGTCGAACACTATTTCAGAATGGACGGTCTTAGTAGCCATGCAGACATACACAGCAACATATGCCTTTACGAAGTTGGCTCGTAGCGATCCTTGTTTGACCCAGAATAGACCGACGAAGTTGCCCATCAATTGAGTCGTCTCAGTTGGGTTGCACCAAAAGCATGGCGCTCAGCAGATGTGAAGTAGCTCGACGTGAATTTCACGGATTCACCATCCGCACCAAAAGGTTCTTGTCCGGCAGTATGATCGGATGTCGGCTTTCGAAAGAAAGTCGTGAGCGATCTAAGCGACAATTTACTCGAAGCAGTTCGTCTTGGAAGATAGGTCGGAGGTTACCAATCACTCTGCAGGGTGTTTGTGTATAACTCGCTGATTTTCACCCCCTAGGTGGACGATCTGGATCACATTGATCTGGATCACACAGCCCTATAAGGCCCCGTACATGAAGCGTTATTAATGTCATTACTGAACAGTAATGTCATTTTTAATGAACGTGTAAGGCGAGTAATGATGGAATTCCCATATAATTCCAATAATGACACTACTTAGTAATGACACTTTAATTGCGCGTGTAAGGGTCCCTATTTGATCACAACGTAGCATAACTAAAGAAAAAGTAATCGTAGTCAAAGTTTCTATGTGATACAATCACTGTAATACTGGAAAAGCCCCTGGACCACGTCAAGGTACGGTATCATGCCGAGGAGGAATGGATGATTTTCGGAATAATAGTATACTTTGTTTATCTGTTAGAATTCATTTATTCCGTTAGATGGAACAGATTTTTTCATCCACGAATATTGCTAGCCAGCTTTGTTACTCAAGAACTTTTTCCTGTTTGCTCAATTTATTAGTTACATTTAAAAAAATCGGAGTCCTTTTGCATTGTCTCTTTTCATAACGGAAGCTTCGGACTTTATTTAATTTCTTCATGCTCAGCTTTGCTTTGCGCGTTGTTTATTTTAATTCGCTGTAATTCAGTAATTTTTTTTCCTAGATCATAAAGTATATATATGTGTATATCTAGTTTTTGCTTTTTTATTTCTATTTTTTTTTCTTTTATGTATAAAAATAATGTTCACGTGTCTTTTTAGTGAAGTTTATTTGCGTTATGCTCTCACTAGTTTGGTTTCTTGATAACGACTTGTTCCGACACTTTTATTACGTGTAGCAGTTTCTGGAATTTAAATAAGAAACGCGTCGGAATTTTTCCGGTAGCGAATCTTGTTATAAACATAGATTAAAGAATAAACAACTAAATTTAACAGTTTCTTACAACATAGGATTAATAAGGTAGCTTTTAGTTAGTAGTACTTTAGTTATTCATTCTGCTGATTTAGTGGGGTACGAGTTCAAAAACTAAGAGATTAATTGCTTGACAGTGAGTTTCTCTTAAGAAGTACTAAGTATTTTTAATAGGATATATTTGATCTCATGGTTGCTTGTTTCTTGGAAGATACTAGACTGGGACACACGGCTAAAGTCTCATTGAACCGATACTCGGAATGAACCTTGTTCCTGAAACATCAGTTCATAATAATGTCGAAATATGAGAACTAGTGACCTACATAATAGAACATAGATTGGTATGCAGCCAGACGATGTGGTTGTGTTTATTAAGAGTAAAGATTGTTTTCGTACGAATTGTTCTGATTTGTTTCTAGCCTGGCTTGCATTCCAGGAAATGCGGTCGTATTGTGTGTAATTTATTTGTTACACTGATATTCCATCCCCAGAAGAGTATGTTTGCATTTATCTTTTCAATCTACATTTCTAAGTCTTGTTTAGTTGACAGTTGATTAAATAATAATAGAAACGTCTCGAATGCAAATTTAATATTTTAAAATAATATTTACTGAAGGAAATGATAAATATTTATCAACGACAGTAGAAAAAATGCAAATCAGTAGAACATTTTACAATACAATTTATTGATTATGACCATTGCCGTACTGAGTCCCATCTTTTGAGCTTACGAAATTAATGCATTCGTTCCATTTACAATGACTGTAACCTCCTGCATAAATCGTCAAAGGTTTTCTCTTGGCCATGCTTTACTTTTTATTTAATCATATTTATAATAAAAACGGATCTAAGTGGAGTGTATCTTGTCAAAAAGGGAAAATTGTTTTGAACTGATAACACCAACCGGAGAGTTGCGTTGCAACATGAGGAAGTAACAAAAACACTTCAAGGTCGGCTAATAACGTTTTTCGCTGGTGTTAGTTTGGTGGAACAAAGAAAGATCAAATGGATGCTTGAGGTGATGCGACGCAGTTTGCCGAGAGTTTAGGCGAGCGCGGATTTTTTTCTGGAATACAACACTAGCAGTAAATTGTTTGCACTATAAATACTTCCGATGTGTTCTTCGAGCCTACAGTCCATGTTTTTTCCTTGGTTAAGGATTTCCTCTCGTAACAATGGTCTGCAAAAAGATTATAAGGTTAATTTCAGAAAAAGCAGTTTAAAATATTTTAAGCTTCATGCGCCACATTTTACGTATCTTAAGAAAACCGCTTCACTTTTACTAAAGACCCCCATGAAACTAATCTAATGTTTTACCACCACTTGTTTTTTCATTCAGTGTACTCTTACGGATCAGTGTTGTTGTTTTAATATTTTATTATTTTTGTCTGTTTTGTGAAGTTCAGATTGATATCAATCGGCGGAGTTTTATTTTTACAATGGATAGTGAAGCTTTAAAGTGTTTTTCCCGTTTGATTTTGCATTGCGAAAAAATCACCCGAGAAAGCAATTGGCTAAACTTTTGCTATTCAGCCACCAAATAACCCCTGAACCGCAGCGCCGCCTAAAGTTGAGTGTTGGCATTGTCAGATCTGCGCGCACTGTGGCATGCGATCTTTTTGCAAAGACCGTTAAATCGGAGAAGATTAATTCAACACGGCCCATCTGCAACCCTGTTGAAGTCTCTGCAACAATTAGCAGTGCCGCTATATCATGCTACACCACCATTGCAAAGAATATCGATGTCGAGCGCATACTGAGACACAGCGCAGCGTTCAGCAGTCAACCCGGTTCTGTGTGCGTGAGTGGAGAAGGGTTCTTCCAAGCCGTCATTCCCGGCACATTTCAGGCTTCTAGCTCATCGTGTTGCTCTCGTCGCAAGTTATATCCGTCATTGCATAACGCAGCTGATATTAGATGCTTCGAATCCCCGTCCCCGAGACAGTGATCGTCAATCGTTCTGGTTCTGTTCGTGGTAGTGATTTAAGAGCCTCCCAACTTGCTGCAAAAACAACACTGCTGCGCTCTCTGCATCTACTACTGTCGATTCCTATCCAACCGAACATGATCCGTCCTCCAACAGTATCGAGGTTTATTACCAGAACGTCGGTGGCCTAAATTTGTCAACAGACAGCTATTTGTTAGCTACTACAGGCTGCTGTTATGACGTCAAAGCCTAGGCTTGACAACTGTACGTTTGGTTCGGTATTCGATAACTACCGCTGTGACCGCAAATACCTCAACAGCCATTAGACGTGGGGTGGTGGTGTGCTTATCGCTGTTCGCCATGGCATAACATCCCGATTGATCAACGGTGACTGGTGGACGAGCTGTATTTTCCATCTGAAGTGCGTTTTCCATCTGATAGAATTGTGTATTTGCCATCTGATCAAATTTGCAACAACGCGAATGCATAGTAGATAGCTGCAGTAGCGCCATTCTTCGGCAAATTAATAATGACACCAACAAGAATGGACCTACACTGGGTCTCGGCGTTGTAAGCGCTCTGGATTATGCTCTATATTGTTCCACAACTCCGTCACCTTTAGTCCAGAATGTGCGCTATCATCCCCCCCCCCCCCCCCTATATCTTGTACTCGATGGTAACATAGGAGTGAACATTGAAGACGTTACTAGCTCAACCGTCTACGATTTCGAAAACGCCGACTACGACAATATCATTGGCACAATGTTGAATATAAACTGGGATGAAAATCTTAACAACTAATCTTGAAATCTGCCAGCTGTTCATCGACAAATTTTCAAGAAGGCCTTTTTCCGACGAGCGTTTTACACCACAAGTCGCCGCTGCCCCGATTTTCACTCATTCTTTAGGACACTCCATCAACCGAAGTTGCATCGATAATGCCACTATTCTTACAGCAAACTCCAAGCTGTGCTCAAACGGAGTCCTCCGGGTTCAAATGGTGCACCCTTGATTTTTGTAAAAAGTGCATCGGCGAGCTTCTTGAACCCCTACGACGAGTTTTCGAACTATCTCCCGCTATTGGAATATCTCCTACTTGTTAGAAAGCGGCCCACATGTTTCCGGTCCATGAAAAGGAATACAAAACATCGATAGTTATCGAGGAATTTTGTGTTTAAGTGCGGTATACAAACAATCCGAGCTGGTTGCTTTGGACTCCATATTCTTCCACTAAGCACTACATCGCAGGCGACCAACATGGCGTTATGACCAAGAGGTCGATTTCGAAATTCGAGACTAGATTTAATCAGTCTGTCAGTTTTACAGTCCGTTTGAGCACATGCTCATTATTATTTTTAATTGTTAATGAGAAGACTCTCGAGCTGTCCGTGCACCAGGTCAAAATATCAAATATATCAATAAATAGGAAACCCAATTCCGGAGAATAATTGGACACAGAGCGTTTTACTATTCACTAATGGGATTTTCGCTCGCGCAGCGCTTTTGACATGTACGTGTCATCAAAGGTCAACTGATTGAACGTGCTTTGTGTGTTATGCTGAACAACTCTCAAGTTATACTGAGATACGGGACGTATGCACAATTCCGTGTACTTACTGTCGAATAGGAAAATTCAAATAGTAATACAATGTTTGCTTAAAATGTGTAGACTGTAGACAACTCAAGTTTAATCCGGTTTCGGAAAATACATCCCAATCAATCGCCAAATGGTTAACTTATGTGCCTAAATTGTATCTGTGGCGTAAAAATAGCCCACGGTAAAACTTACCTCGATGATGTTTTCTTCATTTATATCACTCTTCCTTGTCGAATCAACCATCCTGCATACTATCTTTTATTCAGGTTGGTCAGCCATCAGTACCGCGATTCATACTATTGTAATACACTGACCAACTTGAGCAGGTTCTGTTCTTCATCCTTCGTTTGCACCAACATCCCTTCCACTTGCTTTCGACTCTAGATTTTTCAACATGAGTTCCTGCAGAGGACAAGCGTTAGTAAAACAAAAATGTATGGTATTCTGCGATTTAACTTACAGTTTCAGCTATTAATAGCTTATACTGTTCTATTTGCTTTTGCAGCTGCTCATTTTTTGCCGCCAAAGCCTGTGGATCCTCGGCAGGATATACTGCTGGTGCACCGTTTTTACTACTGCTATTGCCCTCGTCATCTCCGTCGTGGGCATCATTGTTATCGTATAAACTACTATTGTTATTGTTAGTACTATTACTACTCCTACTTGTGTTGTTATTGCAGTTTAAATACACTTCGGTATCGGTACTGTTTCTATTGTTGCTAGCGCTAGAAACACGAAGGTTCTCCTGCTGCTCCCGAATGCAGGTTACGGTGGCTTCCAACCAGCTGTAGAAGTTGGTTGCATCTAGTGGCAGTGCCGAGACAATCTCTGTTGGAAGCAGTTTGACCAGAAGATCCTTGGTTCTGCCCTGTTCTTCCAGAATTACTTTATCGACGTCAACGGCTGGAGTCGGTGGCTCAACCGGCTCGTCCACATGATTGGACAAATTCTTGCTAGATTCTGTCAGTTCCTGTACGAAGTAAATCGGTAAAAGAATCGAGATTAGATGTTTGTTGCCGTTATCAAATCATTGTACAGTAGGTTTCTTGAAACTTACAACTCTACTACTGGAATTTTTGTTAGTACTTGATTTTGTGATGTTATTTTGAGCTATTTGTAGCGCTTCTATCAGCTTCCAGTTCTTCATGCGTAAGTTCTGATACCAACAGAAGAATGGGTCGAGCAGAATGGGATGGTGCGCGGGGTCCAATGCAATATTGGGGAATACAGGTATGTGGTTGGCGGAACAGCAAAAGTTGGATTGGATCGGAAATAAAAGAATAAAAGCTCATCTTAGTTTTGACAGTAAATGCAGAATTGCACACTTTTTAAATATCTACTATTTTTACTCAACGCATTAAGTCGTATCAGATAAGCAATCATCCATTAGGTATGTATAGCATTTAGAGGAGGGGGAAAGGACTATAAATAATAGGGGACAAGGATAAACTAAGCGTGACAATCATAAAAAACTCATATAGGGTAAAGTGCCTATTTTCACCATACTAAGCAGGGTGCCTCACCAATTCATTAATTTCTCGGCTTACAATCAATGGAATGCGAAAAAATTGACATCAACAGCTTTGCTGCGTTTCTAAGAACCAAGATAATAACACAAATGCGCTGAAAACAGTGCAATTCTCGTGTTTGAGCGCAACGAAAACTCGAATCGAGTGCCCCTATTGTTGGGCTACCATTTGACTCAATGCGTTGAACAAAGATGGCAGACACTGCTCTAACCAACGGATTCAAATGGGTAGGGTGATAACAGAAACATGGCGAAAATGGGCTCAACACCCTAGTTAGATGTTGTGCCTTCTATGTACAAAGTGGTTTTAAACCAATTATCTCCTTGGGGATGGAAATTGCATATTGCTACACATTACTCTGCTGGCTAAAAACAAGATTCGATTTTAATATGTCTCATTAACAAACAGGACTTCATCACTTAGGACATCGTAAGTTAGGAGTCCTTATTAGTGTGGTTAAAAATATTTTGGACGTCAGCCTGGTGTAATGGTCAACTATTCTGGATGAAGAGACGAAGTCAGAGCGCAAACCTCCAGACTTATATAGTTAGGTTTTGTACCCTTTATGTACTAAGTGGTTTTAAAACAAATTTTTCGTTAGGCTGGATTTTCATTAATTTTTGTTTCATGCCTCGAGCATTTTAAAAAGTGCTCCTGGGTGTGATGATGTGTCTCGATTTTTTATAGCACGCTTGATTACATTAAATCATATGACATTCGTTCACTCCTGCCACTCATTGCAATTGCAAATTTATTTCTATCAAATCTAGATGAGTATGGGGTCCAGTACAGAGGTTCGCATTCCTCTACCAGCAATTTCCTTTTATAGTAATACTACACTCGTAAAGCACATTTGTGAGTGAAAAAGTAATACATGTAAACAAACCATCCATAAATGACGTAGCATTATATGGGGGAGGGGGGAGTTTGTATTTTGTGATGATGTGTGGGTAGGGGGTCAATGTCATGCTACGTAGCCTTTTTAAAGGGAAATAGGGGTTGACCTGATGTCGCGACAACCTTACCCGTTTCATCTAACATCGTTCTTTTTTTTATTTTTTTACGGGACAAGGAGGGGGGGGGAGGGTTACCGTCAAACTGTGTAATTACCAGGGGGTATTTAGAGTTTTGTGACGAAATTCTTCGATGGGGGAGAGGGGCTTTCAAAATCACTCAAAAAATGCTCTGTCATTTGTGAATTATCCCAAATGGAAAATGGCCTTTTGCGACGATGGATTAAGTATTATCATTTTTGCTTTTATGTGGAGTTGCAACTACAATCTTCATGTTTTCACATATTAGAAGCAAAAACAAAAATGTAACTGTAAAAAGTTATGTAAGCTTGGTTGAATTACATTCTGAAATAAATTTCACCTATTGAATTTAAATTATAGGAAGTATACAAAAAACGTTCCTGGATACGATACACCTGGCGGCTTCGAAATCAACATAGTGCTTACAGTACCTTCATGATAAAGTTCAAACAAGATTTAGATTTGTTTTTCAAATACTTCAGAATGAACCCAGAAGATTATAAGAAGTTATTGAAACTCGTCTGTCCAAAGCTTGTGAGTGAAAGTGTGAGTGTTTTAAGTCCAGGAATTCGTTTGGCAGTGGCACTGAGGTATCTCGCTACTGGTGACCCGCAAGCATCCAATAGCTTTGCAATTTCTAATTGCTTTTTCCACAGCATGTTATGTCATTCGTGACACAATGCATTCTATTTGGAAGATCTTATCACCAACGTATTTGATGATGACGATGATGATGGTCCCACCTCATACCCCCACAAAGGTGTGAGCTGAACGATTTATCTAGAAGATAATTAATATTTTAACTCAAGACAAGCCCAGTTAACAAAAAACAGACTGGTTAAATTTGCAGACATAGCCTTTCCTTCAAAAGAACGTAACCAGATACATTTCGAAGGTTCCACCAATAACCAGTGTCCATCACGAAAATTTCCATTCCGGGAAGATACTTGATAGAATCGGGAATTGAACCCAATAGCTTCGATTTCTGATAACTCTCTGTAAGGCTCCTCCCGCCTGAGCAAGACACCGCTAAAGTGAGAAGTGACGAGCCTAGTGGCAGTGCAGAGTCCAGTCGAGTTGTATCATCCACATCAGGCCCCTTTATTGAACCACTAACCCAAGGCAATCTAGGGATATTCCTTTCCGGGAATATCCTTGATTGATCAGGAATTGAACCCGATATCTTGTTATATCAGAAGAAGTCACCAAGCCCATACTCAACGAACTAACTCCGTTATTACCACTATCGCAGCAATACCCGAGAGTCGTGTTGTCGAGCAAAGCTAACCTAACTCCATCATCAAATCAGACCCTGATCACAGCAAAAGTCTAAAAGCTTCGATTCAACCCGATAAGCTCTTAGTACTGGTCACCATATTCGATTTACAAAACAGATTTTACGTGTGAAATACATAGTGTTTTGAACTCCGCCAATGTTGCCGCACGTTTAATATGTCTAGGCATCGAATTGAAAAAACTTATTCCTTTGTACAACAAGGAGTTCTGTGATCTACTAAATAAAAAGTTAGATGTTCTTGCATCAGACGTGTTTTTAGTGATGTACTTATATGCACATCACTTCCTCTTTCAATTCGATCACACAAATATCAAGGCAGCATTCCATTAATAATTTTAAAAATGAACACCATTGTCAAGTGATAAATTCGTTGCTTCACAGAGAGCCATTGTAATGCGTCTAGCATGAAACTAGAGGTATCTGTTCTATAATTTCTGTATATGTTACATTTTAAAATTAATCGTATGATTCTATTTTGTAATCGCTGTAATCCCAATATTTGTGTTTGATTGACAAGAAACAAAATGGACAATTTTACTACTAATTGTTAAATCATTTTTCAGACGACACAATATACCATACTTTTTAGCAATCTTTTTGATGACATTTTCGAAGTATGTATTTGCCGGAACCTACCGTTCAAATGTGGAAGAAAAACACCATTGAATGTTTCTACTTGTATCAAGTACCACTTTGTCTCGGGATAATGAATGGTAAACACATTAAATTTAAAAATTTACATCATGGAACCTGGCTTATAATTACAAGAAAGACTTTTCATTTGTTCTATTTGCTGTACGTGACACTAGTTATAGATTACAATGTCAACCCATCCTGCTTAACACAGAGTAAAATTTGACATGTTTTGTTCTTCTTTCTAATCTCTCACTGAAACCACAGAGAACAGACATATAAGCCAGAACAAACTTATCCGAGAAACCTGTGTAAGCTTTTAAATGACGTTGGGAAGCATCATCGCATACATCGTAGCGCCGGCTAGTGGCACTTGCTGGGGGCATTTCAAAACGAGTTTTATTTCCTACACACATTGAAAAGTTTACTTGTATGTCCGTTCTCAGTGCAGAAACAGCACTGATCAATTCCTCTATTTCTTCATCATCTCTATCACTTTAGCATAGTAATTGCCGAGTCACTTGACTCGTGCTAAAAATAAACTAATTCAAGAGTACTTATTCAAAAGGTCCTAAGTGACATTGAGCTCGAACTGAGAAAAACGGGGCTGAAGTTTCATGAACCTAAAACAAATCCCTATTAGAGAACAAATATGTGTTTTGATGGAACAATTATGCCAATATAGTCTAAGGACTATGCTCTTTAGGTAAATAATAGTAAAAACATGAAATGTTTAGTGCTACTGTAGTTTTTAAGCGCTTTAGAATGATGCGTCCTTTTGAAAATTATAGGACCTTCCACATAGGTCTTTTTTTCGGGCCCACGAATCATACGACGCTGCACATACGGCTTATTTCAGCAAAGGTAGCTCTTACGACGAATATTGAATTTCTTCAAAGTTTTCGACAAAATGAGCACCGGAATACGAATGTTATTCATTACTATGGTAAATAGTGGCACTGGATTTAACAGAAGTCTTGCAGAAAAAAATTGCGGGAAACTTTAGTTTATATTAACAAATCATTGGCTGGAAGTGGTTAAAACCAACGAATGGCATGTTACTTTAGAATAACTAAGCTTTCCAATTATCATTTAATTTATTATACTTACTAAATTCAACTTCGAAAATAAGTCGCATGAACAGAAGAAAATAATTTCTTTTATTTTGATGCTTAGGACGTTTTTACTAGGTACCTATGTGCAGTGGGGAAAACATAGAATGAAATGAATCTTGCGTCGTTTTTGCATGGCGCCTATGAACAGTTGCAGAGGTTTTGAAATAATTCGCGCATAGGTCCTTTCATTTTAAAAGGTCTCAAGTGCAAAATTTCAAAATATGATCATGAAAACTTTGCGACTTTTTATATAATGCTTGTTATTTTGATAAATACTGGGTATAATGAATCCTGGTTTTCGGTATTCGTTAGCTATGTTGTAATCACATGCTGTGCTGCAAATAACTTAGTTTGTTTACATTTGTCACTAAAGACCATTTGAATCAGCACTCTTGAATTCCAAAAGCACTTATTAAGCACTATACTGCCCATCTCTTTAGCCTAAAATCTTTTTTTTTCTCCCAATTACACTGCCCATAATCGCAAGTCAGTTCCATTTTCTATGGGATTCGCTATGCAATTTTAGGTAGTATATGTGTAAACGATTTGTTTAGTCTCCAAATTAATATGTCGATATCTATTTACTATACTACATCTTGGCAAGTACTATTTCAATCCAGGCAGCATCAAGTATTTTTTAATTTATGGTGTTGGAAGAGGCAATACTTCGCAAGCAAACCTGTAATCCACTCGTTCGACTGGCTTACTCAAATATAGGGGCTATAGCTAGTTTGTCTAAACAATTTCCGATCTCTTTGATCGCTGAACCCTCATGATTCTGTTACAGAGTTCATATTGCAGATACTCAGCTATATCCTGCATTACGAATCGCTTTTCGTAGGAATTCTTTGCAATAGTAATAGCCAAATCAAACGGCCATCGGATTCGTTCAAACCCCGTTCGTACAATCAATGCATCCGTAGGAAAGAAAGTATGCCAAAACAATAAAGTATCCAGTAGGTAAAATTATCACAGATATCAAGTTCTGTGCACTTTTGCTGTAAATCACTAACAATCATGAACAAGGCTGGAAGAAGTCATTTCAAATGACATTTTTAAGCGAAAGTTCGGGAAAAAACCAATACGACAGCACCGCTGCTAGTTTGATTTCGGCTGCTGTGCATGTAAACGGACGAGAGAAAAGCAAAAACGTTCGTGCTGCTGATCGTGCCTGTTACATGTTCGTGAAAGTTCGGTTATTCGGCTTGCTGCCGTAGTTGGGTTTCGTTCGCTAGCTGTTGCGAATGTATGTGAATGGCTCGTGTGTTTTACTTGCATCATCCGTTGCGTTGGAACTGTTGCAAATAAATTTCATAGCAGCGGCTCAAAATGAATGTAGTGAACGACATTCATGGCTCATATTTGCAAGATTGGAATGTGCGGCAGTTCGGTTTTCGCTTGCTATAGGAAAGGACTGCAAGCAAAATGTTAGCGGTCACATAGTATCGTTGAAAGGAAAGTTGTTGGCCATTGAAAATCTATAGTTTTGTATATTTACAATTCGCTGATGCGTCAAAATTAAAATATTTTCAACTTTTTAGTAATGAGTTTTATATTGAAGGAGAAGTTGTTGGCCGTTGAAAATCAGTAGTTTTGTACATTTACAATGCGCAGGGGGTCTGCCGATGCGTGAAAATGGAAATGTTTTAAACTTTTTAGTAATGAGTTTTATATTGAAGGGAAATTCGTTTGCCGTTGAAAATCAACAGTTTTGAACATTTACAATGCCCAGGGGGGTCCGCCGATGCGTCAAAATGGAAATGTTTTCAAGTTTTCAGTAATGAGTTTTACATTGAAGGGAAAATTGTTGACCGTTGAAAATCAATAGCTTTGAACATTTACAATGCGCAGGGGGCTCTGCCGATGCGTCAAAATGGAAATGTTTTCAAGCTTTCAGTAATGAGTTTTACATTGAAGGGAAAATTGTTGACCGTTGAAAATCAATAGTTTTGACATTTAAAATGCGCAGGAGAGTCCGCCGATGCGTGGAAATGGAAATGTTTTAAACTTTTTAGTAATGAGTTTTATATTGAAGGGGAATTCGTTGGCCGCTGAAAATCAATAGTTTTGTACATTTACAATGCGCAGGGGGGTCCACCGATGCGTTAAAATGGAAATGTTTTCAGTAATGAGTTTTATATTGAAGGGAAAATTGTTGACCGTTGAAAATCATTAGTTTTGACATTTATAATGCGCAGGGGGGTCCGCCGATGCGTCAAAATGGAAATGTTTTCAACTTTTTAGTAATGAGTTTTATAGTGAAGGGGAAATTGTTGGCCATTGAAAATGAATAGAAGTTGTTGGCCGTTAAAAATTAATAGTTTTGGACATTTACAATACACACAGGCAACCGCCAATGTGACATAATGGAAACTTTTTTATGCGGTAGTAGCATAACCAAGTTACAGAATGATGGTATTGCAAGACAAAATTTTCATTATTTTTCTCCTTTCATCAGGAAAATAAATCTTTTCATTAATAATTTTGTGCCAATACATAAGAAACAATTAAATGAACAAAAATATTCTTTTTTCATAATCCACCATTACATTTTGGCATATTTCCATAGTGGAAATCTCAAAAGGAAATGTTTTCGATCATTTTTACCGCTACCTTGCAGTATTTTAGTCGCATAATATCATAGTAGCGAAAACTCGGTTTTCTTACATTAGCGATTTAGGCCAGTATTGCCACAATTAAATCTGTACCGGGATCCTTTCTATCTGCACTCTTCTATCGAAAGAAGGACCGGATTATGTACCCAAACAATAACGAGGTTGTTTAAAAAAATCATTTTTCTTCTACATATTTTCCATTCGGGGAAATCAAACCAGACATTCTGACTCGGTTGTTTTATTTGAGCTGGAATTCCGCAAGAACCCAGTAAACTAAAAGGCGGCGCCGTAACTTGCCGTTCACTTTAAAAGTAGTGTGGGAAACCAGTTAGAATTCTGGATGAGTTTGACTGGGTAATGTCAATATCAGCTCTAGCTCAAATTTTCACTGCCACTTTGTTTGCCAACCAATGGTGGCCAACAGAGTAGCGGCGAGAAGCTGAGATGGGGTTGGAAATATCAATAAGATGCGAGAAACGGGCTTGCAGGAATTCAAATGGAGTACGTCACAGTAAACGTATGCACTCCGAGAAGATTCGCTCAGCTTTTATTAGACATCATCCCTTTGATTTGCTAGAACCATGTTTCTCGCATATTGCATTATAATGTCAGCTTCAGTTCAAGCTCAATCAGTACCAGCTCCACTTCAGATTCTTGCCATCACTGCTGCCTAACTCAACTGTTTACTGGGATGCATCGCAGGGTTAAATTATTTTACCTTGCTGTAATGTAAAAAATCTGTACCAATCTGTACTTTTTTACAAAAATCTGTAATCTGCACCCTACTAAAAAAAATTATACACAAACTTTAACCCACATAGTCCAACGATTCCACATAATGTATGAATGATACCCTGAACAGGTCGTTAGGCTCTTGGATCATTAGATGTTTATTCGGGTACCGTACAGAATCTGTGCCAAAAATGCTTCAGAAATCTGTACCTTTCTACATAAATCTGGACTTGCGGCATCACTGATTTAGGCCCTCATGAAAGATCTATGTCGAAGTGAGAATTGCGTATCAAAAGAAAAATGCGAAGAGTGACCAATTTGACAAACACAAAGTCGTTTCAAGGTAATCATCATAAGGTGTAGGCATGTGTATAATAAGATTATTGGTGGCAAACTCTGAAAAACTCAGAAAACTTGAAAATGCTAAATTGTTATATTCAAATCAATTTGTTCCAATTAATGATTTGTTTTTTAGAATGATGTAGTATTTACGCCATCCCAATCCTGTCGGATGTAAAATCAAAACACTGGCGTCACATATGTAAAAATCTTATCCGTTATCATATTGGGGCTTATGCCACTTGCTGTTTGACGAGACTATAATTTAATATTGTAAACGGTCTATGCAAGAGAATGATCATTGGAGGGTAGTACTTCGTGAACACAGAGTTCGCTAAAATTTAAAACTGAATGTATGTAAATTTGTAATATCTCGATGTCACAGCGTTCACACGATTCAATAACACGTGACATGACAATAGGGGGGCGTTTTGTTCCAATTTTACGTCAGAATGGTCCAGCTCCTGATTGGTTGATTCTGACTTTTTTACCGTACGCAATGTTACTGCAGAGATAGCGAAATGATGCTTGGCAGTGTTGCAATATTTATAGAAAAGATTGTCATTACTTTTGACAAATAAAATTATTATCGCTAAGGAAGAAAAAATGACTAAATTGAAAAGAAATTGTACGGCAAAGTAAAACAAGTATTTATCATGCATTTACCGTATACATGGTTGATTATCTTTAACAAAAATAAGACAGAAACCACAATATAATCTAAAATTTTTCAGAAAATGGCTTCATCAAACCTTACTAAACACCCATGATATAGAAAAACGGTGCCATTCACCAATATAGTGGATTCAAGATACAAAATATTGCCGGCATAAAATAAATTAACAAGCCTTTCATTTTCATTAATAAAAATAGCAACACTGTTCGGAAGATGGCAGGAAGAAAATGAGCGAAAAGAAGAATATCGAAGGAAAAATAAGAAGCCGATTGTCACGTCTTGTCTTAGTGTTGACCTAACATCGAACAATTTGACTATCAAGAAACACACCCAGACCAGGGATGCCACATTGACATCTGTGTTTCGGCGAAAAAAATCTTTTTACCATCTGTGATGACAAAATGCAAAAAATCTGTCATCTGTGAAAAAGAATCTGTGATCAAAAATTGTGAAAAAAATCTGTGACATTACAGAAAAATCTGTGAACATGGTAACCCTGACCCAGACGCGACAATGTTCACACCTTTCTAACATTTACATCTTGATTCCATATTAAAATTTTCCAGAGCTGTCAGATAGCTTTGTTGGAAATGTGCATCCTAATAAAAAAAATCTGTACAGTCTTCCCTAATAAACATCTAATGATCCAAGAGCCTAACGACCTGTTCAGGGTATCATCCAAACAATATGTGGAATCGTTGGACTGGGTTAAAGTTTGTGTATAATTTTTATTGGGGTTTATTCTCTGGTTCGTAACTCTTTGACTGGACCGTGTTTTAGTTAGACCTCCACTAGTTAGACTGTTGTTCAACTAAAAAGCAGTTTTGTGGTTATTTACGCATAATTTAACTATTATTACTGAACTATTGATTTTGAATGGCCAACAATTTCCCTTTCAATATAAAACTCATTACTAAAAAGTTTAAAACTTCTCCATTTTGACGCATCGGCGGACCCCCCTGCGCATTTTAAATGTCAAAACTATTGATTTTCAACGGTCAACAATTTTCCCTTCAATGTAAAACTCATTACTGAAAACTTGAAAACATTTACATTTTGACGCATCGGCGGACCCCCCTGCGCATTGTAAATGTTCAAAACTATTGATTTTCAACGGCCATCGAATTCCCCTTCAATATAAAACTCATTACTAAAAAGCTGAAAACATTTCCATTTTCACGCATCGGCGAACCCCCCAGCGCATTTTAAATGTCAAAACTATTGATTTTCAACGGCCAACGAATTCCCCTTCAATATAAAACTCATTACCAAAAAGCTGAAAACATTTCCATTTTCACGCATCGGCAGACCCCCTGCGGATTGTAAATGTACAAAACTACTGATTTTCAACGGCCAACAACTTCTCCTTCAATATAAAACTCATTACTAAAAAGTTGAAAATATTTCTATTTTGACGCATCAGCGAATTGTAAATATACAAAACTATAGATTTTCAATGGCCAACAACTTTCCTTTCAACGATACTATGTGACCGCTAACATTTTGCTTGCAGTCCTTTCCTATAGCAAGCGAAAACCGAACTGCCGCACATTCCAATCTTGCAAATATAAGCCATGAATGTCGTTCACTACATTCATTTTGAGCCGCTGCTATGAAATTTATTTGCAACAGTTCCAACGCAACGGATGATGCAAGTAAAACACACGAGCCATTCACATACATTCGCAACAGCTAGCGAACGAAACCCAACTACGGCAGCAAGCCGAATAACCGAACTTTCACGAACATGTAACAGGCACGATCAGCAGCACGAACGTTTTTGCTTTTCTCTCGTCCGTTTACATGCACAGCAGCCGAAGTCAAACTAGCATCGGTGCTGTCGTATTGGTTTTTTCCCGAACTTTCGCATTAAAATGAAATTCGAAATGACTTCTTCCAGCCTTGGTGGTGGGAAACAAAACTGCTGTGTGGCGGCATTCACGCACACCAAAGAGATTACATTCATTGAACGACATTCATACGTACACCAACCATGAAATTCGTCTATGACTTTCCTGCTCGGGCAGCAGCGTGAAAGTTTGTAAGCTTATGACGTTCATAAAAAAAAGTCACGTTTCCAGCCCTGATCATGAAACACTTGCATAATTTTTAAAAGTTGTAAGTACCAATGCTAAATGCAAACGTTCAAAATCCTTACATTGTTTCTTGCCTTCTGCTCCTCAATCTCCTGCTGAAGTTCGTCCAAGCGAGTAAGCAATGCCGTTGCCTGCTGTTCCCGGTCAACAAGTTTATTTTTGCTGTCAGCAAGGTCGGTACGACAAACGACAAGTTCCGTCTTACTTGAGTCTAAGGCATTCTGGAGGTTGCGGATTTCCACCTTGCTGTTTTCTTCCACTTGATTTTTTACGGCGGCCGCAGATGCCACCGCAGCGGCTGCCTGCTTTTGCTTCGCTTGCAGCTCATCGACCTGAGCTTTGAGCTGCTCCAGTTCGTAGCTCTGCTGCTGACAGGTTTTGACCAGCTCATCTTTCTGGTTTGCAACTACGCGCAGCTGCTGCAGTTCATTCTCGTATGCACCGATATCTGAGTAACAAAAAATAAATACTACGTCAACATTAAAATCGGATAAACTTACCCTGCACTCGTTGTTGTATCAACTCATCTTTACTGCGAAGTAGCATCTCATATTCCGCGTTTTTCTTCAGCAGTTCCTAAACCAAATATGAAATCGTCATTAAGCCTTATCTTATCAACCGTTCTTATTTTAAATCACGAATGAAACGAGCAATCAAAATTTAGAATGGTTTATTCAAAACTTACCTCTTCGATTTGCAGTTTTTCATTTAACTGCTGGCCCTTGGTAATTAGCTCCCGCTGTAGAATCTGCTGATTTTCATTCAGCTGGGAAATAGTCGCCACATTCTCTTGCGCAGTTGCATGCTCCTTTGAAAGTTGAATGAATTTCGCATGCAGTTGCTGGTACTGGTGAGAAAGTGATTGCTTCTCGGCAGCAGACTTTTCGGACAGCATTTGTAACTGCTGCTGAAGGTTTTGTTGCTCTAGGCGCTTAGCATGCAACTCCTCGTTGTAGCTCTTGATGATTGAGCTGTGCTGCACCTTGTCACTGTTCAATTCTTGGCGTAGTTCCTTAAGCTTTGCATGCAAACCGGCTGCACCTTTGTGCTCTTCCTGCAGCTGATTTTCTTTCTCCTGTAGTTGCTTCTTGAGCTTCTGCAATGGATCGGACGGATCGTTCCATTCGGATGGATCCTTGGTCAGCGTGTCCTGTTGCTTGTTTAGTAGGAAATCGATAAGTATCTGAATGTCATTACGAGGAAGATCTGCCTTTGCCAGAATGCGAACCAATGCCTGAACATTGGCTGCATCTTGCACTTCGGCTGCCAACTGTTGAGTAATGAGTTCATTTTTCTTCTTTTTGTTAGATTTTTCCTTGTTGACCAATTGTGTCAAAGGCTTAGTTTCTACTTTGGGAACTTCCGCCACGATAACGGGCGCTGCAACAGGAACAATGGGTATCTCTTCTACAGCGCTGGTCTTCGGCAATGGTTTCGTGTGGTCCTTGTTTTTGTTCTTACGTTGTTCCTTTGGTTGAATTTTGATTTTCGCCGCCTCTTCCTTCTGCGAGACCTGCTGACGAGCAATTTCAACTGCATCTTTTGGATGAGTCACATCGAAATGATTGATTTCAGGAGCAGGTTCTTGTTTCACCATGACTGGTTCAGCCTTATTAATCAGAATACCTCCCTTTTGCTTATTTTTCTTTCCTTGGGTTGGTTTATTATCTTTTTTCTTGAAAAGTAAAGACAATCAATTAACAAAATATAGATCAAAATGACAAAAAATGTATTCTTACCTTTCCTTGGCCATCGTTCAGGGGGAAACTTTCTGTCTCGACGTATTCCACACTAGGATTGACCTTCTTCTTCGCATAGGTTAAAGGATTGATCTCCTCTTCCAGCGGACTCTCGGACGAATTAGAGTCACTTTCCACTTCTCCCGAGTCATGATCAGATTCCTTCACTACAGCGGAGGTTTTCTGTTTTTGTTGTTGTGGTTTTTTGTTGGCCTTCTTGGCCTTTTTGTTGGCATTATCTTTAGACGACTTGAGGCTAGCACCACCGGCGCCTAAGATCTTCTCTCGCATCTCACGTTTCTCTTTCAGCATCTCCTCAAACGACTTGCCGGACAGAGGTTTCAGCAGAAAAAAGTGCAGTCCAAGCAGAGAAAGAAGTGTCCCGACAAGGATTACGACAAAAATCGACAGATCCATCTTTGCATGTTTCGGATCCCGAACTCAGACAGAAACAAACTGTGATTTTTTGACGACAACGATGTTTACACGAACGGAACACACAAGTGCTCAACAGAACACGTGCAACGGGATCTGCAATGTATACAAATAAGAAAAATATATCAATAATAATTATCAATTCAAAAATGCCCAAAATTGACTCCCTTCTCTCCCCCCATGTCACAAGCACGACTCAATTTTTTTTCTTTTTTAAAACATGTTTAAAATGCGTTTATATTGTATTATACACTCCGTGGTTTTTGCTCTTACAGTACCGGGTATAAGAAATGCACCAAACCCTGCAATTACACCAAAATTTTTAAAAAAAAATAAGCCATTTAAAGCTTTTTTTGTTTTTTTTCTGAAAGCTGACTGGAATAATATTACCAATAATGTGGGGTATCATTATCAAACATTTGGTTAATCGATTGTAACGTTTATCTGATAAACTACACAACTATCAAAATAAGGCCGGACAAAAAAAATGCACCAAGGCAGTTATTGTTTCATTTCAGTTCGCTTTTTCTCTCAAAACTATTTTTCTTTTGTTAATATTCGAAGCAACTAGTGTAGTATTTATGTGTGTTATGCCATCCTTTAGGCTAAATGTTCTGAAAAAAAGATGGGCGGGTAATGTCTTTTTATTCCTTTATGGGCAGCTAGGGCCGAGGGTGGTGGCTAGCGGGTTTCATACATCCTTGACCTGACAGACGAAGCTATGGTGCCTTGAACACAGGTAACGCAGATCCAAGTCCATCATTAAAATGATAAGTTCTGCGTTTGAGATGTACTTCACCCGGTTGCCAGACGAATACCTGTAATTATTACGTGTGATTTTGTATGTATGTCTAATTGTGAGTCCTACTGTGGTGGTTTGTGCGTGGAATGTGTAAGTTTAAGCGTTCGAGTTCAGGGGTGTATACTTGTCTGAGTTGGCGTGGATGCTCACTAATTGCGTAAGAGTGTGTGGATGTTTTTTCGAGAGTTGTTCTACTGGAGCTGTAGAAGAGCTACCCGTCAGAATCACTCGCTACAATTGCAGACGAGATCAATTGCAGCGGGTCGTGATTCTAAATGATATTTGTTGTACGGTACAGACATGTGCAAACACATGGACGTCACGATCGCGTGCATCATCACGAGGGGCTCGAGCGTTTGTCCGTTAACGTGTTCGATCGCGTGGGCGTTTGTATGTCGCGTGTGTTAGCGTGCATGTGAATTTGATACTTAATTTTCGCAGTAAGGGTCAGATGCTAAAAGAGTGCGTTCTTCCATATCACTTTCTCGTATTCGAGATTTTGGATGTATTGGTGGACGATCGCATTTGCTTGTTCGCCCCTGCCAATTCACGACGAGGGACTCAGACATTTGTATGGTAGCGTATTCGATCGCGTGGGCCTATGTATGTCGCGTGTGATGGCGTGTATGCAGCTTCGCGAGTATAGTTTCGGTTCGGTAGTCGTGCAGCCATGGAGCAGACTTCCCGACGCGATCGACCCGTGACCGCGCGAACACCGGCGCCTGTGGTTTAGCGTTTGTAAATTTATGAATGCTATCACGACCATTTTATCAACGAGATACTATCGCGCTTTGGAGATCGCAGGCGTAGGTGCGCATGAGTTATCGCGTAGGGCTGTCAAAGATTGTTTGGTATATTGTCATCTTCGGGAGCCCTGACATGGTACAGTCCACATTTAGGAGAGTCCCAGGTCGGGGCTCGTCGCTAAGCCCAAGGTGCCTCCAGAGAGTACTTGGCCCCAAACCTATTGTACATTATTTCAACCATTGCATAAGTGAGTAATAAAGGTCGCCAAGTTAAGTACTAAATTTGATCATAATGTAGCTTGACTAAAAATAAAATAATCGTATCCCAAGTTTCTATGTGATATCATCACTGTACCGCTACCGCTTTGGTGGAAAAGCCCCCGGACCACGTCGAGGTACAGTATCATGCCGAGGGAAAAAAAGATGGGCGGGTAATGTCAGAGACATAACCGGAGTGAAGTAGAATACACTTTAGACTGTTAATACAAATGCTACAATTTTGACTATCTTCTGATAGGTTGTATTGAAACCAGCTATCGTGCATCGAAATCTAAAACATTCGAACATATTTATCCTCATATGGTAACCCTGAAAAGAATATTTAATGAAAGTGAAACAATTCATTTTGGCAACTGTAGAGAATCGGATATACTTGTATCGTTATTTTGCTATTTGCTTTAGAAATACCCAAATAACTTATTTTAATAAAACCTTTCAGAAATTAGTAAATATTGCAGCATTCGTATTAACAGCGTAAAGTACACTTCATTCCGGTAATGCCTCTGACATTACCTATCCGTATTTATAATCTAAAACAGAAAAAATGTTCTGAAAACCTAATAAATGCTAAGGCAATTTAAAGATACACTTTTGTGAAATTCCGACAGAAAACAAAATTACGTATTTGTCCAACGAGTTTTCTGTCCCGTTGTTGTATTGAATTATGTGCCCTTGTTGTGGTGAAGTTTACCCACCGATTATTAGAGTTGACGTAAAAATTGGTAACTCGTACTGTCAAACGAACATTTGTATTTGACAGCACGAGCTACAAAATTTTGCCTCAATCTCTGATAATCGACAAAACTGTCATGTATTGTTTAGAGTTCCTACATTAAAAGTCTGGTCAAGAGCTTCAAGAAATGTGGCTCAAAAAAGTTGGACTAAACTTGAAATTGAAGCGCGCAATAATCTTTCAAATAAATTTTCCGGTTTTGTTAAACAGTTCACAATTATCTATTTTTTTGTAAAGATAGAATGATATTCGACAAAATATCGGGGAATATGCTAAATTCAGAGTAAGACATATACTGCATTTTCGAAGAAAAATCCTTGCAATCTGATAGTAAATCGTTTCATTCTCGAACAACAAAAATGGAATAGGTCAATCAATGTGTTTGAAAAATGTTGTTTTTTTTCGATTTGCCTTTCATGAAGGCAACCGGAGCACAAAGTTAGTCAATACCACATACTTGAAACGTTAATATAAGATGGTAATTTTAATACGAAAAACTTGTACTCGTACATTAGAGTTCTTTTATGAGAGACACTTTAAATAATGATGTGTAACTCATTATACGGAAGTTTAAATTATTTGCTAAGCATTTTCGCCGAAATCGTTCTAGTTGTCATGTCGGTTTGTCAAGTGCGTTTTTCCCTGATTATTTTCCAAAGTGTAATTTATAATGATTTTGAAACATTGGATATTTTACATGCTTTTGAATATTTTGCAAAGCGTTATGATTGCGATTACAGGAGAAAACGTTGGTTGAACGATATTTATTAAATTCTCCTAATTAGTGTTCTATAGCTTTACCATCTTTACCTAAATAATAATATGCACAATGATATGCTCAAACCTTAAACAAGCAGGTTTCTTAGAGTAGAATTTTCGCAATAACCCTGCAATTGTCACGTATGATAATCGACAACGAAAGCAGTACCAGGACATCACTTTTAATGGAGCTTTTCACTCGTTGAGCCGCAATATTTGCAACAAAAAAAGTAAAATGCACATTGCGTCATCTAGCCGCACATAAGGGATCATCCATAAATGACGTAGCATTATATGGGGGAGGGGGGAGTTTTGTATTTTGTGATGATGTGTGACGACAGGGGGTAGGGGGTCATGTCATGCTACGTAGCTTTTTTAAAGGGGAATAGAATAGAATTTTTTAAAAATTTTACGGTGACAAGGGGGGGCAGAGTTACCGTCAAGCTACGTAATTACCAGGGGGGGGGGGGTAGTTGAAGGTTTGTGACGAAATGCTACGATGGGGAAGGGGGGTGTTAAAATCACTCAAAAAATGCTACGTCATTTATGGATCATCCCTAAACTAAGCTGGTCTTAATGTGGATATAAAAATCCTATCATGCATCTATGTTTAAACATTGATGATACGTAAAACTTTCCGCTTGCCCCGAGAACCGAGTATTTTAAGTTTCCCCGGGTAGTGTCCAAAACCCTACAAACTCGTAAATAAGCTTTACGAAGTAACTCGTATCAAATCATCAACATCATCTTCTTTACACAACGAAACAACCAGTGCTTATCTAATCGTCAATCACACCCGTGAATTTATGAATTGATGAATTTATCTGTACACGCACCTGACGCCACATATAATTTAAAGAGTAAGAGAGCGCGGCTCTCTCGCACCAAGCCACCTAGAGAAAGAGCTTTCTGCTTTTTCTGTGGTGTGCAGGATTACTGTAATATCTGGACAAACGTGTGAAAAGGGCATATCGCCAATGAGAGCCTCTCTGTGATTACTTTCTCTTTCGATTATTACGGCGTCATCATAAAACTTTCCGACATTGTTTCAGTAAATATCGAAAGACTCTGATGTTGTCTAGTTTTTTATGCTAAGAGTTAAGGAGCAAAAGTAAAAGAGGCCTGGTTCTTGACGAAAGAGAAAGTAAACACAGCGAGGTCTCATTTGCGATATGCCCTTTTCAAATGTTTAGCCAGATATCACAGATTTTTTCACGATTTTTGATCACAGATTTTTTTACAGATGACAGATTTTTGCCATTCTGATGAAAAATTCACTGATTTTTAGAAATTTTGCGATTTTTCACAGATTTTTTGGAAATTTATCACAGATTTGTTTTCCTGTTTTAGTCATCACAGATGGTAAAAAGATTTTTTTGACCAAAACACAGATTTCAATGTGACATCCCTGATGCTTTCATCATTGTATCCTCCGTGTATGCATGAAACTGGCACGCCCGTAAATCATTACAATGAAATGCTATCAGCTCCTGGTGGCATTGTGATGTATTTGCGTTAATCGAAAATAATCGATAAATTTCTTAAATAATTGTCGAATAAGCGAAAAAATAATAATCGATTAGAAGCTTCGGCACAATCGAGTAAATCGATTAGCTGATATCAATTCATCGACAACATAATTCATGGAGGGTATATGTGCGAACGCTAAATATGCAAACCACAGAACAAAATATGCAAGCGACTCAAAATTTCAAAATAGATCCAGCGACCTTTTTTTGGTTGATAAACTAAGATGTACTACCTAATCGATCATTGATTTTAATCGATTGTCTTGGCCGACTAATCGAATCAATTAATCAGGCTCTCGAAAATTATTCGATTAACGGATAATCGATTATTCGCAAAAATCAGACATCACTAGCGGCAGTCAAAGGATGTATTACCTAGCACCGAAGAATGCGAGCTGACATGAAACGCAGCAGCTGCTATGCTTACAACGTCAAAACACAAACTAACAAATTTTTCTTATGTTCTGTGTCGCAGTTCATTCGATGACAAAGAAGCAATCCTAGAAACGCTCGCTGCTTGGTCGATTCTTGTAAGAGCACCCCGTCAGAATCACATACTACAATTTGCAGACGAGCCAGGCAATGTCGCCTACTAAAACACTGCTTTAGGCCAATTGTAGCGGGCCGTGATTCTGAATGTGATATTTATTGTACAGTTCAGGTATATGCGGGCGTAGGGACTCGCGATCGCGTGTCATCGCGAAGAGCTCGAGCATTTGTACGTTAACGTGTTCTATTTTATAACCGTGTGCCATTCGCATATTCGCGTTTGTTCTTGGATAATCGCGCGCAGACCGTGAATCTAATACTTTATTTTTGGTGTACGGCTAAGATGCTAAAATAGAGTGAGATGTCGCCATGGAACGTGTTGTCTAGTGGATATGAGCTTTATTTTTTGATTGGTCCTACTGAATATATGGACCTAAATTAGCAGGACAGAGAGTAATGGTTTCCGGGCGTGACCGATTCATGAGCGCGCGAAAACGGACGTTTGTAGGTTCGCGTTTGAGACAGCGTATGACCAACGACACGACTAGACACTGGAATTCCAAAACTATCGCAAATCTGACTACCCCTCAGTGACTCAGGTAACTTGTAATGTCAAATATGACTTGTGGTTAGAAAATGCATGAAACAAGCAACACTGAAAAGTCTGTTGTTATTTTTTTCAAATAACCTCTAGCATCCCTTGGTTACGTAGGGACAAACAAATACACGACAACAACAATAAAAATCTTCAGTTTTAAAATATGTAATAATAGTGCGATAGTCTGATTAGTGCGCTACTATTATTTCCAGCGATCAAGATACGACTTATGGATAATTCGCAGATGGTTGGGCCAAATCGGGATCACCTTGCTGAACAACGTTCTCTTCGACAAAGTTCATCTCCCTTCAATAACGCTCCAAGTTTCTTTTGAAAGAAATGCTAAAAAGAGTTTCGTCGGTAATCAAAATTAATTGTTACCCCTTGCGCAGATCCCGGGACATCGAAATCCTCAATGTTTTAACAAGTGGTTCAAGTTAGTGCAGGGCTGATGAAATTTTCTGACATCTTCCCAGTTAAACCCATTCTGAAGTGGTTCGGAAATCGAAGTGTCATATTTAACCGTATAGTAGATTCAGAAGTACCAGTTACTCTGTTTCTTGCAGGTCTCCTCAGTCAAATACTGGAACCGTAGCATAAATTTCTACCGACTCGGAACAATTAGGTCTTATAAATTGGAGCGGTCGATTTGCTCCAGCTTATGCTAGAATCCGTGTAGTGGTTGATGAATCGTGCCATTCCCACGACGAAGCTCGCTACAAGGTGGAACACGGAGTGCATGCCAAATCGCTTTAGTTCTGCATATGACCAGTTTTCTACGGCAGATATTTTTGGTGAGTTTGTTGAATATTTAACCACAGAGAACAGACATATAAGCTAGAACAAACTTTTCCGAAAAACCTGTGTAAACATTTAAATGAAAATACGGTGAAAGTCACCATCACATACAGGTTTGCATGCGTGAGTCACCATTGTATCCAAGTTTGCACACAAGTCCCGTATAGCGTTTGTTGTCCGATCGAAGCGCCGACCAATGGCAAGTTGTTACTTGCTGTTATAATTTCAAAGCGACAATTTTATTTCTTACACAAGTTAAAAACTTTACTTGTATGTCAGTTCTCAGTGATTTAACATAAAGATTAATAAAGTAATTAGAAATCTGCATCAACAGAATCGAGTTAAAATGACCTGCAGTGGTGTTTTTCTCGTAGACGATTATGCGCAAGAAATCCCAGAACAACTGAACTATCCAATCCACATGGATTAGACGTTGGCTATGCTATGAGTCTTTCATCACCATCTCGTGATGACGCCTAAATAGGGCTACCAAATGTCCTTATTTTGAAGGACAAGTCCTTAATTCCGACAATTTTGGGAAGCGTCCTTTTTTACTTCAAATGTTCTTCATTTTAGTTTCAAACCTAGACATATTCAAAATATTTTTGAAATCAAGCTAATTTCGAGAAGATGAAGCTTTTCAACCATCATTTTAATTTATTATTCCCTTCTAGCGCTTTTTGTCAATAAAGTTTAAGTAACATATATGCATACCCCAAAAGCTCTTTTATTAAACAACATTATTTATTCTGTAACATCTATTGGCAAATTAAAGAGTTGTGTCAGCTGTGTGTTTGAATTATATACGTGTTTCAGTGGCAAGAGTTACGACTCGATACGTGCAGTCTTAGAAAAAAGTGCTAGATCGAAGACGAGAAAATTGTTCCTGCACATTCAATTCGAAAACAGATACAGGTCTGTCAACCTCAGCGTCCTGGCTCGTCTTTCCAGTTGTACATACATACTAATTCTCCGCATGCTTTCTCAACAAAATTAACATACTATCGTCGAAATTTAAGGAACTGCAAGATAACCGCTCTAAAACACTTGGTAAATCTAATGGCATACTCATGCAGTATTGCATAAATCATTCTGTTTCAGTGAAATGTAAAAGAAAAAGTACTAAACGCGATGACCAGTGCGATGTAAAGAGTATCAGTAAGTTCTGTTAAAATTACTAGTACAACTTGTACACTTTAGTTACTGTTTTCTTTTGAACTCAAAAAAACCTTTAGGTACCCAAATTTTTCCTCTTACGGAAAACAAGAAAGTTTTTATGGTAAGCTGTTCAATGCTACTAGACGTTCGTTAAACTCTCCAAGCTCTGGCCAAACGATGATCTACACTTTTAATGCTCGGTTCTGAGCGCTGATTAGATGGATTTAGTTCACAACCTCATCCAGTGCTATCGATATTGAAAACGAATTGTGGGTAGGTTAGGTTGTACCTATCGCACTTCGATTTATAACGAAAGCAATAAGCATATTAACATTGAGCGCTTTTTACGATTTTTGTTTTAGAAATTGAAATGTACGCAAACTAAAATATATTTTACAACAAATACATATAAATCTTTTATTTGGCTTCCTAGGTTTTCCGATTATCGTAATCCTTCAATATTTTCCCTTCTTTCGTCATTGCTGGAATATGTAGCCTTGTTAAACTTGTTCAATTCCCTGGTTTTAAATGTTTATTCATTATCACTGCTCTCGACGAAGTTGATAGGACGGGAAAACGTCGAAATTATTATTCAAACATGTTTTGCCATCGTCTGAAATATATTCCGTATATTAGAAAATTAATAACGGACAAAACACACCGTTTATCTGCTATTTGACTTCGGCCTATTGTAATGTGTTTAAAGGTAAAATCTGATAGCCAATCTTGCGTTGGAACTTGGAAACCCACAGCAGCATAATTTCAACCTTGATGCCCAGCACTAAGGCAACTATCAATGTGATCTTTGAAGGGATCTCTGAAGTAAACCATCAAACCATCGATGAACTCCATTATCTCGGTGCACCAATAACGCAGAGTACCATACGCGACCTCGAGACTACTGGCGCCGAATCCCCCGACAAATGAATGGTACCGTATACAAAGTGCTTCTCGCTCAGAATGTTCTGGAAAAGTTTGGTCATCTTATCCTGTTTAGATAATGCTGCCTCTTGGTTGATTAGCATTTCCAACATCATTCGAAGATCGGTCCTATCGTCAATCTAAAAATATACATTGTTAAACTATTTAAGGCAATCACCTTTCGTTTTCACTTTTTTAATCCAGATACGTGAAGCATTTTTATCGCACTCAAATTAGCGAATATTTAATATTTTCACCGCAAGTTGATGGCATGGTAACCACCCACGGCTCACAGAAACGAGGCTTGCTACTCCGCGAATTGACAGTTGTCGGTGACGTCAGAGAAATCTTTGAGATAAACAAATGGATTTCTCGAATGATGTTAATTGACAATATTTGAGCCTTACGGTGAAAAAAATATAATATGCAACGGATTCATGACGTAAATTACGCCATAATTACTCTAGACACAGTGGATAATCAGTGCATCTTTGTGATTATTAGCGAAAATCAGGAATTTGGCTGCATACCATAGAAAACATATCTCATCGAAATTTCCTGTTACATGAAAAGGTTTTGAACGTTGACATAGCTTCCTTGTGATCCATCAGGTGCCGATCATTCGTTAGCAGCAAACAATAAATGAATTTCATCTAATTGTTTTCACCGACGATATCTATGACGCGCACTCGTCAAATGTTTACACTCTAACAAGCTAGCCTAGTATATGTAAGCCGTGGTAACCACCCATATAAATAATAATAAACATGGCTAAAATCAAGGCAGTGTTGCTCGAGAAGCTCATTTTTTATCATTTCCGAGGGGTCACTCAATGCACTGGTGACTGGTGGTAAATGACTCGGACACTTTTTCGTTAGAATATTCCAGGGAGTTTCACGTCGTGTCGTTGGTATGACACTTCGTAAGTACTAAAACGTTCTCCTTATTACCGGGGTGTTATTAAGTTTGCGCGATCGCAAACGTAGGTGTGCGTTGTTAATCGCGAAGGGCTTAAGCGTTCGTATGTTACCGTGTTTATCACGTGTGATCGCGTTCATGTGACTTCGCGTGTACAAGACTGGATTTTGTACCCGTGTGGCCATTCCTATATAGTCGTGCGTTCTTGGATGGTCACGCGGACCTTCATTCTGATAGTTTTCGGTGTACAATTCACATTCTGACAGGGAGTAAGTTACCCCATATCACTAGAGTCCTCGGTCATGTCGCCATGTAACGTGGTGTCCGGTGGATATGAGAGCTTTCTTTTTTTAATCGATCCAATTGAAGGCATGGACCTAGTCTGCTGACATCAAGGATAGAAAAATCAGGGAAATTACCGATTCATGACCGTGCGACCACGGGACTTTTTAGGTTCACGCTTGAGACCGCGTTTGAAAATTTATAAGCGCTGAGACGTTATCAACGGGATGTTATCATGTTTGCGAGATTGCGGGTGTAGGTGCCGTGGATGGTTGCGCAGGGATCAAATGTTTGTATGTTAGCGTGTTTGTCACGTATATGTGACTTTGCATGTATAATTTAGATTTCATAGTCACGTGGCGTGTATTTTTGAATGATCGCGCGAGAACCGTGAATTTTATGCTTAATTTTTAGTGTATGGTACAGATGGTAGAAGAGTGTCAGTTTTCCCATATCACTAGAGTTCCAGGTCATGTCGCCATGGAACGTGTTGCCTAGTGAGTATGAGCGTCATTTTTGGTTCAACTGGAGGCATTAGTCTAGGCTGCTAGGACTGCGGTTGGACTTCCGGATGTGACCGTTTCAAGATCGCGCGAGTGGTGGGTTAATGTTTGAGACCGCGTTTGTAAGTGTATAGGTGGTACGCTTACTTAACTACCGGGGTGTTTGAATGTTGGCAAAACCGCGGGCGTATGTATAGAGCATTGAAATTGCAGGGTCGCGTTTGTGACCAGGTTTGTGTTATCGCGAAGACCACGAGCGGTTGTGCGGTTGTACCTATATGAGTATAGTATAGAGCATATGAATAAAAGGAGTCATAATATGCCGAATAAAGAAAAAAAGATGCTCATTAGAAGTACATAAATTGACCGATAGTATTTTGGTATACATGAATAATGGAAAAGCAAACTAATAAATGTACAAAAGAACAGACTAATGAAGTAGAATAGAAAAACACATGTAACATAAAATCAAACTACTTTAACTCGTGCAAATGTTGTTTATTTGCCATTAACGACAATGGCATTCTGTTAGATATTCAGCATGCTATGCTGACAGAGAATGGATGATTCACGTGCGTCGGCAAATTAATTGTTCCTTAATTTATCCCATCCAACCTTCCCGAATGAATAGAATCGAATGCACAAATCGAATACCGGAAAGATTACCCACTATTCTATCATATACGCCAGTTCTGCATCCATTCCCTGAGTCAACTGTCACAAATATTTAGACGAACACATACACAGATAGACATACGACTAGCACATAACAATTGTACACTAGTACCAAAAACTACAACTACTACAAAACGGCAGCTAATAGATTTCTACTGATGTATTTGTCAAATTAATTTAATTATTAAATTAATTTAATCAGCCTGTGCACGATGACGAAGTCAACCGATAAATGGACACACAATGACCCCCACTGTGAGCCCTTCCACCAACACTGCCATTAAGCTGTGGAATAATGCCATCATACACACTGCCCATATATGCATAAAAGTCCCATATTGAAAAACAGCAAGCCGAGAAAAACGCTCTTCAAGATTTACATTTTTCATTGAGCCTTATGGATGGGACAACCATGTTTTGGTATTTTTTCGATATTTTCAGAACAAACCTGATAATCTTATTTGTGCATTATGAATCAGTGGTGATAAAGAATACTATCCAACAGATATCTCATTTTCGACAAAAATCCATATGGGACTCTTATGCTTATATGGGCAGCACAGCCCAGAGCAAAAGTCAATCCACGTCGACCCGCCAGCCGGCCACGTTAGCGCGCAGAGGCTAGTGATTGAGCGTTAGTATGGGTTGGAGCAGAGTATGAAAAGACATATAACATAAAAAAGACCCATAAGCTCTCTCGGTCTCCTCGATGCGCCACTATCAAGGCGTAATGCAATGACCATCTTAAAGCAATTGTCTGTCAGAGGTTCTGTAGCATTTATGCATGCAATATGCTTGATGATCTTTGCAATACCGTAAAAGCCCTCAGCCTAGGGGAGGGAGTATTTGTACATCCTACGTAATTGGATATAAAATTGTTGTACATGTTTCCAATCAGATAGCGCAATAGTCTTATTTTTTCATTCAGTACAACGGTAGATTTTAACGTTTAAAAAATCGGGTAAAATTTCGGCAGAAAATTTTGAAACGGGACCCCTATATTGAAACGTTAGAAGTATTTTACTTCAAAATAAAAGATACTTATCTTTGAATTGTTGTCTTCAAAACTGTCTCAAAACAATGCTAAGAGTGGAGAGTGGAGTTCAACGATAACCTGAGACACGCCATTCTCAGATCAAATTGTATTTCCTCCTATTTCAAAGAAAGTCGCAGCAACGCGCGATGGGTATTAACTAGTATTTTAAATGCAAGCATTCGCACAGGTCCGACATGGTGCGGTGCCGGACAAGTGTGAATATTCTCATTTGAAGTCTGTGAAAGAATATGTGAACACGGCGACTCCTTCCAGAAGTGTAACTGTAGCCGGGCTAATCAGTGGTGAATGCTGAAAGTTTCCAATATCTTTGCCGCCAAATGGCGGTAGATGGCGGTACCACGCTCGACATAGGAGTACGGATGAAGAAGGCAAGGGGTGCCTTTGCGAGTTTGAAAAACAGGTCCAAAATCCGAATTTTTAATTCCTACGAGAAATCTGTGCTGCTAAACACTAATGAAACCTAGTGTGTATGATTAGATAACACTCAACGGTTGCAGGTGTTCATCAACAGACGCTGGCGGTACATAATTCGAGCCTGGTGTCCTCAAAATTTGATCTCAAACAACCAATAGCAACTGAAATTTGGGAACGAAAGTGGGGCTGGGACGGCCACCACTTACGCAGGGGCGGAAACGAAATCTGCAAACAAGCATTGGACCGGAAGCCCAGTAGGCCAAGTCAACCAAAATCTAACCTTGCAACAGGTTAGTGCGATAGCTGGAAATCGACCTGGGTCAGTGCTTTGCACCACTCCAGATACGCAGGACACCTCCATTTAAAAAAAAAAACGCCGTTATGCCAAAAATATTACGCACAAATTTGAATAAGTGAAGCACCGCCTACACCGGTGTAGTTTAATGTAAAATACGAAAATGCCGTGAGATGTAGTCATTGGTCATTGGTTTTTCTCGAAACCAATGCAATGTTCCTTAGCCCGGTCTGACTTAACACCGATCAATTAAACCAAAAAAAAATATTAGAGATAGACCCCACGTGATCAGGGTGGTTATGTTGACAACTAGGGTAACATTTTGAAATTATCATTGAAGCCTAATCGCAAGCATGGATTATGGAAATGTTTTCCATCATCCGTCTCCTTTAGGTACCAATTCTGTAATAGTAATCAACACATTGAACCTCTATCAGTCGGTAGGTATGCATTATCAGTACTATGCCTGATTTTTTAACTTTGCAACTAGATTTAGTTACAATTTACAGTAAACCGATATATTTCCGGAACATCACATCGATTGTTCATGTTCAGATAGTCGCTTACCCCAAACAGCGCAAGAGAGCAAGTTTCAAAAAAAATCTGATGACGACGACGATTCTCTGCTGTTTTCCCCATTCCACTATACCTCTTGATTTACACAGAGCTGCGAACAGCAACTATTTCCAGTGTATACGCTTCCGTGACCCTTAAACTTCTAATTCTCATTTTCGATGGACTACCAGAGATCCGATACTTGGCATTAAAATTACACGGAAATTGGGTTCAAAAACACTCTAAAGTGATCCAAAAACTGAAATCTTAACTTCTAACGGTGCAGTCCATTGACAAGGTTAATTTTCCACATACCTACTCACTCTGTCACAGAAGAAATTCATACTAGGCCGCCATCATGCTTCACGGTACCAACTTACTCCCTATCACAAGATTCGTTGTTCGCTTACACCATAATTTTGATGATCAATGGCCTTATTTAAAGTATTAACAGATCTATTTGCTACTTGTTTTGTTAAACCCCTTTCCTTAGATAAATATCCGTGCTTTTTTAGCAACTTTAGAAAATACCATCAGAAAATGCGACAAGCCAGCACTTACGTTTCGTTCTCTCTTTCACGCTCGACAATCGGTAGTGGCCGGGCCGACTGGCTATGAAGCCGGATGAAGCAGTTCTGTATCCAGCCAATCCCTGTTAGGCTGGAACAATATTTTCTAGATTTTTGTGGAACCACTAGTTAGACGAATTATTTGACACGTTTTATACACCGTTGCGATATGTTAAACAAACTTAAAAGTCAGAACAGAAACGATGATCTTTCAGCAAGTGACAAAATTACTTTTCTTCGCTCACGTAAATTTATTGACCACGTAGAAGAACAACCACACTCACACGGTCGAGAAAAGAAGAGAAGAAAGTTATTTCAGTTAAAAATGAACATCACACTCACACGACGTATACATAATTGGAAGATGGATTCTGCATTGTGACAAGTTAATCCAGTAAAGTTCAAACGGAAAATGAGCCAGAATGCTGGCTGGCTCTAGTCCGTATTCCGGCTCCAGTGACACAACCGATTCTAGTTAGAATCGGTTGAGTCACTGGAGCCGGAATGCTAACTAGAACCACTCAGAATTCTTACTCATTTCCGGCTGAAATTTCACAGTTGATACGAACCCACGGTGTACTACACGCAAACGAAAAACCACCTAAAATTTAGTACTTTTGACTCAATCTCGGGGTATTGCGAATCTTTTCTTAAATCCACATAGCGACTTTTCAGCCATGCGCCACCGGGCCGTGCGTTGAGTTACGCGCCCATCTAATTTGCATCAGTGCGAGTGAGAAAACGTTTTGACGTTTGTTTTTGTTTCGATCGCACTCGTGTGTATCCCATATAGCAAGAACTTGACGAAATGCTAGATTATCTCGAGATAGACAATCGTGCAGGAAGGAAATACTACGTTCACACTACGAGTTAAAACGTGTTTTGATGACACCTTTCTTGTTGCTAATTATTAAAACATGTTTTAACGCAGTAGTTTGAACATAGTATCACAGAGAACAGACATCCATGATCGAACAAAAATATTTAAAAAACGTGTGTAAACATTAGCGCCGCCATACCAACCTATCCCAACTATCCATCAAATCCATTCCGAAACCAGTTCAAAATCCTGAATGGATTCAGTATGGAATCTTGCTCAAAGAAAACAACCGATTCCGACTCTATCGGTTGATGCATTTGAGCTGGAATTCATGCTGGAAGTCCTAACCGGTTCCGGACTGGTTTGGCTGGGTAGAGGAATAACCGCTGTCAATTCTGTCGAACTCAACCACAAAAAACATGACGACAGTAGCGCACCTGGTTTGGATATCCCAACTACCTTCGAAACCGTTAGATTTTACATAAGTTGAATGCTGAAGATGGACGTCTGTTCTCTGTGATAGTATGAACTTATGTCGTTTTTGCTAGAGGCAGAAACTAACTCAGTTTCGGACCTAACTGCTGTCAAACCGTTTATTTGAAACCAGTTTCGAACCTAGGTCATGCGCCACTGAACTGAAAACCGAGTTTGGTTCCAATCTGAAATATATTTCGGGTTCGCTGTTTTGCGAGAACCCAACTTAGTTCCAATAAAAACGTTTGTTTGAGGCAACTAACCTGGGTTAGTGTCTAGGTTCTCAATCGAAAACGACATTAAGTAAACCGTGTTGAAGGTAGTTTCCATTTTTAACTACAGCAAAAATTATAACTCAACCTCGACTTCAATTTACTTAAATTTAAGTTGAATTTACCTAATTTTGAGTATACCCCAAACAATTCAAAAGTACCTTGCTGCACGGAAGACCTCGACTGAATCGAATCCCTCGTTTTGTTTTTGACAACACTAATAAGTGCGAAAGTGACCCACAACTCAAAAGTACCTATATTTCCCAGTTAAGCTCAGCTAGAAATGAACCGGAGTTCTGGCTGGTTCCAGTTCGTATTCCGGCTCCAGTGACACAACCGATTCTAGTTAGAACCGGTTGTGTCACTGGAGCCCGTGTACGAATTGGAAACCAGCCAGAGTTCCAGTTCATTTCCGGCTGAACCTTACTGGGCTAAGTTAAAAGAACGTATTCTGTAGGTTGTTTTATTTTGGCGTGTACGAAAAAGACGCACATACCCAGTAAAGTTCAGCCGGAAATGAACTGGAATTCTGGCTGGTTCCAGTTCGTATTCCGGCTCCAATGCAACAACCGATTCTAACTAGAATCGGTTGTGTCACTGGAGCCGGAATACGAACTGGAACCAGCCAGAATTCCGGTTCATTTCCGGCTGAGCTTAACTGGGTATTATTGAGTCGAACCAAAACTCATCAAAATGTCAATAAGTTCAGCACAGAGAACAGACATCCATGATCGAACAAATATGTTAATAAAATGTGTGTAAACTTGTGAATCAATACATTAAAATGCTAGCGCCGCCACACCAGCTTATCCCAACTACCCAGTTAAACTCATTTTGGAACCGGTTCGGATTTCTGAATGGAGTCAGTATGGATTCCAAATCAAATGCAACAATCGATTCTGAGTAGGAATCGGTTGTTGCATTTGATTTGGAATCCATCATAATGACTCCCCACTGAGACGTCCAAAAAATTGTTTCAAAATCGTTCAACACGGGTCCAACGATGGACGTTCGTTGAACGGTTATTTGGACGTTGTCCAAATTGGTCCAACGAACGTCCTTCATTGGACGATTTTGAAACCAACCGTTCTTAGAGGGGATTTTAGTTCGAATCGGTTGTGTCGCTGGTGCTGGAATACTAACTGCACCAGCCGGAATTCCGGCTCATTTCCGGCCGAACTATGCTGGGGCCCAGTTAAGTACAGCAGAAAATGAACTGGAATTCTAGTTGGTTCCAGTTCGTATTCCGGCTCCAATGACACAACCGATTCTAGTTAGAATCGGTTGTGTCACTGGAGTAGGAATGCGAACTGGAAACAGCCAGAATTCCGGTTTATTTCCGGCTGAACTTGACTGGGGGATAGAGCATTAAATTAATTTAAACACAATTTAGAATATTTTTTCGTATCCGTGTATGTTGACAAGAAAATTCAATCATCGCACTTTTCCACAGGGCATTCATTCTGATGTATGTTCATTATAAATTTAGTAGTTTATATTTTGAAGCAAACTTGGACTAACAATATCGGTTTATTAACAAAGAAAAACATTTAATTGCAAGAACTGTGAGATTATCATCGTATAACAGAAGCAAGAATGCCGGTATGAACTGTATCACAATTGATATTCAAGACTCAAGAATCCCTCATTATGAATCATTTTTTTTATTGATGTCATTAGGGTGTAACTAACTACACTTTGTTATCTATATTCCATACAGGCGTATCATTCCTTGATAAAAGATTATTCCCAATCGGTTGGAAATATGGCGATCCTCCCGTTACGCACTCAAGCGCGTGGTCCTGCTCCGACCAACGCAAATATTGACCAGGACATAATCGATGAATCATTGTATTACTTTAAAGCGAACGTATTTTTTCGTACCTATGAAATCAAGTCTGAAGTGGATCGAGTGTTGATATACATTACACTCTACATCACAGAGTGTCTCAAACGACTACAGCGTTGCTCAAACAAGAACCAAGGCTTGCAAGAAATGTACACTCTGGCGATCTCCAAGTTTGATATTCCGGGCGAGGGAGGCTTCCCGCTGAACGCTGTTTACGCTAAACCATCAACGCCTACGGAAGTGGATTTGATGAAGCAGTACTTGCTGCAGCTTCGTCAGGAAGTTGGCATTCGGGTTTGTGAGAAAGTGTTTTCCGGAGAAGATGGAAAACCAAGCAAGTGGTGGTTGTGTTTTGCCAAGAAGAAGTTCATGGATAAGTCGCTCTCTGGTCCGGGACAGTGAGGTGGTGTACTATGGGGCACGTGCCGCAGGTAACGAACATATTTTTTAATCTATCGATTCAGCGAGAATTAAAATATCTAATTTGGGGTTGAAAACGAAGCACTGGTCAAATCTTCGAAACTCCTCCTATGTGAAGCATGAGATTGGGACTACGATTCAGCATTAATGGGTAAAACTGGGTTATATTGTTTTAAAAAAACCGCAATTGAAACGAGATAAAGTAGGTCCAACTACGTGTAGAAACTACGAAAGATCATGCTATCGTTTCTCGATCATTGCGTACCTGATTATTGCAGCAGCTTGCGAGTATACCGATATAGTTCTCAGTAACTGACTCCGAGTCAGGGCTAATTTGAAAATTTCAAAGTTGTAGGGATAACATTGCTGCGTTAACTGTACAATGTAATAAATAAATAAATAAACTTAACTTGCATTGTTCTAGTTCTATTTCCTCAATGGTAGTTGCCCAAAAATGGTATTTTAACTTTCTCATACAGAAAGATTATGCAATCACTCTGAAAACAGCAACATAAATCGGTAATGTCGGTGGCTTAGCTAGGAGGGCGTTAGGAGGTTAGACATCTCCTTTTAACAATTAAAATAAGTTGGTGTGAAGAAAAAAAATAAGCGATTCATTTTTTGGCTATTGGCGTAAGTGCTAATACCTAGGAAAAATAGTTTATACATATTAAACTATTTAAATACTACAATTATTCAGGTGTTTTTTTTCCAATTTATTAAGTCGAGTGCTTTCTCACAAACCCATAAATGAGAAAGATATAATTCTGTATCGGTTTTGTTGGCTATTTTCGACAAATTTGAGACTAAGAGAAACGCAAGCAATGAAATTGAAAGACGGATAGGTATTCTAGAGCGAATCAGTTATAAACATAGAACGGAAAACTAGAACTAGGCAGGCTCATATGGGCATGATCGAAAGGAAATGTGAAGAATTCTTTGCCTTCTGCAGAGTAGGAGTTAAGCGTTGCACCCAAGTCTACCGCATGGTCTATGGTAGAACATAACTCATCATCATGTTTTACCGCCGACGCCGGCAAAAAAATCTTCACAAATCCTCGCCCGGAACGACCATGCGATCATTCTTCTCCCTTATAATTGCGCCACTAGTTGGATTAAACTGCAGGTGTTTGTCCCTAGTAAGAATTGAGGTTTTATAGCGACTAATAAAACGTAGATTGCACTTGTAGTGTGCTATAGAACTTCAAGTGTTACTTGGGGTTGTTATTCATCTGTGTGCAATCGAACATTTTCTCACAGTCACCTCACCTAGCGACAGTAATTTTTCTTGACGTCGCTAAGTGACTGGTAGAATAGGACGAGGAGTCTCACTAGTTTACCTTACTCAGGATCAACCCTTCGCAAAAACATACTGACATTTTCTGTGGTGTTTTATTGTTTTCGTTTTACACTTTGCGTCTGTGCTGTGTAACACAGGTGTAGTGTAAAAATAGAGATAGATTCATTACACGCAAATTAGCATCAACTGCACTGGAATAGTGCAATACCGAAAATAAAGTTACCATACGCAAGTACAGACTAGTACTAGGAGGATTAGTGAAATGGAGGGATAACCACCTACTTCCAAATTACTGTCTCGGACAGTGTATAGCAGGGGGAGCTAGGGCACTGGCGAAATAAATCGAACGATATTTTTGGACGGATTCCTCTACAGCGTTGAGTCTGTGTGTACAGGGCCACTTTCAATGCTTTCCAAATAAGTCAATGTTACATACTGCTAGTCAGATAAGTTTATTGCCTCTATTTTATTTTTTGCTTTAAGTCTAGATCTCTCGGCAGCCATTGTGTTCAGGAATAGTTATCGAAACCCTATTCTGGCTTCGTTAGTTTTATTTATCCCAACATTTGATACACGTTTTGCACAGAGCACACATTCAGACTATATGAAAGCAAATTTGTTTTATCGTTTCAAATAAATAATTTCGCTTCGGTTTCAATAAATTAAACATCGTACACACACATTCATAGAAATTGTTTCTTATGTAAGAAAGAGTTCGTCTGGTTCATTCAAAGATCTCTTCGAGAAACACGATTTTTTGCACTATTACAACCTAACATAGCAATTTTCACTAACATTGAAAACTGTTTCTTTTTCGCCTAATTTGATTTTTTCACTTGGTCGGTACCGACAATGTTGGCATTTTGTTTTGCTCTGGAGATCGATCTAATACTTTCAAATAAGTCAAGCCACCTAATAAGTCTCCTGGAAGAACGGGTGATTTAGGGCTTCCTCTGCGGAGATGCGGTTATGTGGATTTATTTCCAACAGTTTGTGAAGTAGGTCATAGGCCCGTTCCGAGTACTCATCCTCGGAGAAGTCCCTGTTGGCTTCGGAATGCTCGCAAAGACACTCCGCCAAACGCAGTTGACAGTTGTCGCAACTGTTGGCAAACGTGGTTGCCGTTTCATCCGCATCCTGTTGTTGCCGTGCACGGATGCGTCGGAAACGGAAGCGCAGACGCAAGCATAGCTTCCTCAGGTCCAGCGGTTGCTTTCTTTGGGCCGTTTTCACATGGCGCCCTAGTTGAATCGCTGTCTTTTTGATGCGTTGATCACCAAATACCGTTATTATCTCGGCCAGCGAGTGCAAGTCATCCGAATTCTTGAAAAACGGATAGCATCGCGACAAAATACTCATAAACATCACCCCGGCCGCCCATATGTCCACCACGGTCGTTTGATCAGGATACTTTAAAAGTACTTCCGGTGGACGATAGCCTGGAGTACCAGCACGAGATGCTTGCATTTCTTTTTTTACAAGGCAGATATTACATACCTGGCTTTTGCCGAAACATTCACATACGGAATCTTGTTTATTCGCAGGGCCAGCCGTTGAAGAGGTGTTATACTGGTGGTTTCTCGCGCCTCCCGTTGCCGTTTTCGGGGGCATCGGTGCAACAGCAGGTTGATTGCTGACCGTTCCTCGTTGCTGCTGGCGTTGTGCTACCTTAATATTAGTACTAATTCCCAGTACGGTGGATTTTATTTGACGAGCCAATGGAGAGCTGTAGAGATCCTTAGTGACATTCGAGAGTTTCATTGGTGAAATGATTTGATTTGATTGTTTTAGTGGTGTTTTGAATACTGGTGGTGGTTGTTGCACTTGAGCGATACCCATCTGCTCCTCATTGGCAGGTTTGGTACTGTTCTCCAGGTTATCATCGACAAGTTTCAGCTTCTTCTGTTGCTGTACCACAGCATCGCTACACTGCTGATTCTTCTCTGCCCCTGTTTCTCCCGAAAGTCTCCTCTTTCCAGTCTTATCCTCTACCTGTTTTGCCGTTTGCGCCGAATTAGTTTCGGTTCCCCTAATTGCGCGTTTATGACTGATGTCTTGGGCTAGGCCGAAATCCACAAGCAAAAACTTTTGCAGCTTGCGGTTGTACAAGAAGTTACTTGGTTTAACATCTCGATGAATGACGCAAAACTCATGCACTCGTTTCAGTGCAATCAGCAAATTCTTCATGTAAAGTTGCGTTTCCGCCGGACTCATCTTGTCATAGTATTGATGAAACTGATCATGAGGAATGTAGGGCATAACAAATGCAACTGATTCCTGTCGACGCAGGCACAAGTCTACTCCAACCACGTTACAGGCACCACCTATCTGCATCATGCATCGCAGCTCCCGTTCGATACGGCTCGGATGACTAGTAGGAACCACATGCTTGATGGCAAACAGTTTTTTGCGATCCGCTGGCAGGCGCTCCTGACACTTAAGTGAGCCGAGAAACACCGAACTAAAAGTTCCATGTCCGGTCTTGCGGTGGATTTTGAAGATGTTGTCGATGTCCGGAATCTGCTGGCGCAAGTTGGCTACCAACTCTAAAATTATAGGAAGCGAAAAAAAATTAACGATTGTTAATGTTAGGAGCAAGATTAAATTGTAATTTATTCATAAGCATTTTTACCCAATAGCTTAACTGCTTATAATCGCATGTCAGTTCCATGCAGATAGGGAAAACCGTAGAACATGGGACTGACTTGCGATTATGAGCAGCTAATGTGATGACCAAAATCACTATTTTTTAAGTTATACTTTGCACAGAATTTTTGAACATTAATTTTATCTGGATTTCGGACATAATCACCATGTGGACAGATTTCGAACCTAGATGCCACCTGTGTAACAAGAGTACCTAATAACCATCAGAATGATTTTCTGTCAAAATAACCTTGAATGCACCACGCTGTTTAAACAAGCATTATAAAAACTAGAATATTGCTCAAACCTATACTTACTTTCATCTTTCTTCGGCACCTCATTGGTAAGCAATTCGGCCAGTTCCGCTGCAATTTTGCGGTCTTCGGCTGGTTTGGTGCTCGCATTTTCACCATTATTTTGAGCCTCGTTGATAACCTCCATGTTTAGTTGCGCTGGTCTGGTTCGCCCTGTTTATCTAGTTTCTGCTGAGTACACGCGTCTTCAAACTAATATCCAAACTTCTAAAACTCGCACACCAATTTCAGTCTACAGTCGAAATAATCTTAACATAGAATAATTTAACTAGTTTTGTACTTGGGGCTTGGGATTGAAAATTCTTGATAATTTGATGTAGGATCGCAGTGGTGCGAAAAATTGCGTTTCTTTGTTTCTCCGTGTGATGGTGAAGAGCTGTGCGAAGAGTGATGTGTTCGATGCGACAGCGACGCTGACGTACATATTGTGGGTGCGGGTTTTGAGAAGTGGCGCAGGTATTCCCAGTAAAGTTCAGCCGGAAATGAACTGGAATTCTTACTGGTCCCAGTTCGTATTCCGGCTCCGGTGATAACCGATTCTAACTAGAATCGGTTGTGTCACTGGAGCCTGAATGCGGACTGGAACCAGCCAGAATTCCAGTTCATTTCCGGCTGAGCTTAACTGGGTCTCTTCGTTCGCTTTCCGTTGAGAAAGAGTAGGTCGAAACATACCATGCATCCAAGTGAAAGACAGAGAAAGTGTTTATTTTCTCCTTGTCAAACCCATTTCGGAATCTTGAAAGGAATCAGCGTGGATTTCAGCTCAAATGCAACAACCGGTTCTAACTCAATCGGTTTCGGAATCGGTTGTTGCATGAGATGAAAATCATGCAGAATTCCAAATAAAATTCCGAATGGATTCCCACTGAGAACCCTCTAAGAACGGTTGGTTTCAAAATCGTCCAATGAAGGACGTTCGTGGGACCAATTTGGACAACGTCCAAATAACCGTTCAACGAACGTCCATCGATGGACCCGTGTTGAACGATTTTGAAACAATTTTTTGGACGTCTCAGTGGGAAGCCCAAAAATTGTCCCAAAACCGTTCAACACGGGTCCAACAATATACGTCTGTTGACCGGTTATTTGGACGTCGTTCAACGTTGGTCCAAACGAATGTCCTTCATTGGATGATTTTGAAACCAACCGTTCTCCGGGATCCCACTGAGACGTCCAAATTGTTTCAAAATCGTTCAAAACGGGTCCAACGATGGACGTCTGTTGAACGGTTATTTGGACGTTGTCCAAATTGGTCCAACGAACGTCCTTCATTGGACGATTTTGAAACCAACCGTTCTTAGAGGGATCCCACTGAGAAGCACAAAAATTGCTTCGAAATCGTTCAACTCAAGTCCAACGGAGAACGTCCTGTTGAACGATTATTTCTAGGTTGAGTTTTCAAAAGGTCGTACCCAGTTAAGCTCAGCCGAAAATGAACAGGAATTCTAGCTGGTTCCAGCTCGTATTCCGGCTCCAGTGACACAACCGATTCTAGTTAAAATCGGTTGTGTCACTGGAGCCGGAATGCTAACTGGAACCAGCCAGAATTCCAGGTCGGCATTTTTAGAGCAGCCAAAAGATCCAGATATCAAAAATATATCCAGTTGACGGTTTTATTTTGTTAAGTAGCTTTAGAATAGGATCTCTATCTAGATTCCTATACTTTTATAAGGGGACAATAATGGGAAATGAATGTTATTTTATGTTTTTTTTTTTAATTCAGAAATAATTCTATTGACATTATTTTTCATTCTGGCGCGATTTTTAACGCATTTTGTTGTAACAGTTCTGCGAAAAATAATGAGTAAAACATACCCAGGTTGACGTATAAGGTCTGTACTCATTAATGGGTACAAATTCTTTACCCATTTAATAAGTTATTCCACTTTTATTGAAAATGGGTAGTTTTTTACGCATTAATGAGTCATTTTATCAGTGTATTGGAAATCACGCCTTTTTTTTGAAAAGGGCAAAAAACAAAATGACTGAATCGAGTAAAATGGGTTTGAAATTTTGCTAATATATTAGAATCTGCTAATTGAAACGTACACTCAAAAAAAGTAAACGTTATGCCTATTGATTTTACACATAGATTTTTGCAATTAACGGAGGCATTTAGACACTATTTGCTGGCACATAAACCTAATGTGTGTATTTACAAAAAAAATTATTCTTACATTCACATTTCATAAGGCACATAAAACCCCTTTCTATAACAATATGCACATATAACTTATGTGTGTGCATACATAGTTTATACAGTTGACACATAGAAGGCACAGAGAACAGACATCCATGATCGAACAAAAATATTTAAAAAACGTGTGTAAACATTTGAATTAATATACGATAAACACTAGCGCCCCCACACCAACCTATCCAAACTATCCGTCAAATCCATTCCGGAACCGGTTCGAACATCCTGTATGGATTCAGTATGGAATCTTGCTCAAAGAAAACAACCGATTCCGACTCTATCGGTTGATGCATTTGAGCTGGAATTCATGCTGGAAGTTCGAACCGGTTCCGGACTAGTTTGACTGGGTAGAGGAATAACCGCTGTCAATTCTGTCGAACTCAGCCACAAGAAAACTTGACGACAGTAGCGCACCTGGTTTGGATATCCTAACTACCTTCGAAACCGTTAGAGATTTTACACAAGTTGAATGCTGAAGATGGACGTCTGTTCTCTGTGTAGAAGGTATGTGTGCGCGTGATAAAAAATAGCATTTTTTCTTCATATGAATTTTAAGCGGTTTGAAGCAAATAGAATTAACGTTTGGATTTTTTTCAGTGTAGGCGAATTTCGTCAAAAAAAATGCACACATTCGTTGTAGTTTGATCTATATTTTGCTAACATACAATAATTTCTGGAGATTTTACTTGGTTTGAGCGGGTTTTTGCTCAAAAGAGACAATAGGGATCTTTAATTTAGAAAAATTGTGTCAGTTTTTCATATGTATTGATAGCGGGTGTACTTACGAGTACACTCATATCATTTTTAAACCTTAATTATTCTTTTCTGATTTTTAAATTTAGAAAAACCAAATTAAATTTAACCAGTAGACTGACAGTTGTCCTACTAAATGACGTATCTGCAAATATCTCGTTCGCCTCATTGTTAACCGGGACAGCACCCCACACAGCTATTGGCGATTCTACATTGAAACCGCTCACATATAGCGCTGGAAGCAAAGTGTTGCTGATTTGATTCTGTTCCGTCATAGTGCATATATTGTCTGTAAACATTGGTAAAAAAAATAACTTTTGAACACCAAATCCCCGATCAATTTGTTGATAATTGTTTATGAAAATGAAGGAAAACCATCATCAAACCATCAATCATCATCATCATTTCTCGACAAACATATGATTACGGCCTAAAAGCCATCATCAAACCATCAATCATCATCATCATTTCTCGACAAACATATGATTACGGCCTAAAAGCCAACTGTCAAAATCCACTTTGAATGGAAATTCCGGAAATCTTTAATAAATCTTTTTTACGTATCACAACGAAGTTTTTTTTTAAATAATTTTATATTATGTACATTGGACCTAAAATTTATCGAATGGAATGGAAAACTATATATAGCTTATTTTGTTGAGTGCCGTAGCCGCCGCAACATCATTTCACGTTCCTCCTAAGTCAAGCTAAACCTTTATGAGATGATGTAAATTTATGAAACTCTCCAGATTACGCGAGGAAATAATATATCCGGCTAATAGGAAAGTTCAGCTTTGTATCATACACAGCCGATCCTTCTCTCTGATAGTCTTCACTGAATCTTCTACGTAGTCCAAAATATGAAGGAGTTTGACATTGGTACTGATTTGGTCTCGGTTTCGAGTTGGAACTTTATTTATGGAACGATTTTTGATAACCACAATAATACCCTGATTACATTTTGAAGAAATGTATGAGGCAAATAGTTGCAAATGGCTGTAATTTTAGAATAATTGCCAGCAAAACTAAATTTCTTACTCGTTTCATTCATATTTTGGCAGTGGTAAGCTTTTTCCAAGAAGAAAATGAAGTTTTTCTTGTAAGGTACGACTCACTTGCGGGTGAAAAAAGCAAACTATCACTTCGCCAGTTCATGAGCTGAATCATGGGTGTCGTATGACTATTTTTGGTTTTACCGCGAATCTCCAATTATGTATGTTTTTATCTTTTAGAAAGTATTCTGAACACATTTAAAATGTTTATAGCATAATTTCACGCGATTTTGATTAAAGTATTATTAAATTAGACGGACAGGATTGAGAAAAGTTCTGTTTCTACTGATTTGTCCCAATTTGATTATCAATCATGATATTGAAGCAATTTACACCTTGTACGGTTTTATATATTTGTCAAGCATACAATGCTTACTGGATATTAAACTCGATAGATTTCGATCAAAAAGTTTATTGGTTTACTTTTGGCCCTTAACTGAAACGTCAAATTATTGTTTGGCCTTTAACCAAGCTTACGTTCAGCGCCTACTATTAAGTTAAAAGTAAAACTTGTAAATAAATCAAAAATAATAATCAAAATAAAAGTTTTCCTTTTAGGCTGATGAAGAATAGTAATCAAAATAAATGTTTTATTTTTTTATTATTTAAGAGTGAAGAGCTCTTATTTTTACCAACATTTTTTTTCTGTGTGTAGCTTAATGACCCAATTCAATTAGCTGGGTAGTTGAATGCATTGTCGTTTTCAAATTTTGCACAACGACTCGTTTTGCATATTTCTTCGATGATTTGAGATTTTTAAAAAGAGAATACTAAGAAAAAAGCTTTCTTCTGTTCTATAATAAAGCACCCGATTATTAGAAATGATGTTTGATTGTGTTTAAGTCATTTTCAAACGAAAAAAGTAAAGGGCCAAAAGACCAAAACAAAAATGTTTATTGGCCGTTTCCTCATGTAAACGGCCAATGTATTATTGCACAAATATTGGCCGTTTACTCAGTATAGCGATATGTTTTTCAATTATTTTTTTTGTGGCATTTGGGTTTTTACGGGTGGTAATACTTCGAATAGAGATCCTGAATATTAAATAAAACGAAAATTCCAAATTTTGTTTATTGGCCATTTTCAAAACGAAGCGAGAAATATAACTTAAAACACTTTAAATAACGAAACATCATAATTGGTTGAAATTAGTAGGATTTTCGCGATATTATTTTCAAGTCACATGCAATAGACCTTTCTCGTCCGACCTAACCCCCTTTTTTCTTATTTTTATTCAAAAGAATATACATTTTTAAGAATATTTCCGTTGAAATGAGACTTTTTAGAGCTATCGTGATTTTTTAATGATTTTTTTAAATTTGAAAAATGCAAGAATGTTGAGTATTTTTTTCACCTTTGCAAGAATGGTGGGACTCAAAATGTGTGTTTGGGCAACACTGTTTTGTTTATTTTTGCTTGAGTTCCTGGCAACGCGGCAAATGAAGTGGTGAGTCGCGGTACAAAGTTCATTGGTTATGTAAACAAACTAAAGTGAACCTCTCGGTGGAGAACATTGCATGATAATGTTTAACCTCACTTTTTGACAGTTCAGAGAGATTGTTTACATGGTCTTGGAAGTTTTTGTTGATTCGATCACAGTATGAGAAACTTGGTTTGGTTCGCTGCCAAATATTAACACTTCCCACACAAGCTCGCTCAGCTGTAATTTTTTATTTGATGTCGGCATCATACATTGTTCCGTTAAATTTAACATTTTTACTTTTCTTGTGCATGATTCATTGAAGAAGTAAGGAATTTCAAGCCAAACATTTGAAAAAGGCCTACTGCCAAATGCAAATAAGTCGAATTTTTATGTTCTCTATTAAAATCCTGGGACAGAGCCTGTGGATAATATTTTCTTTTTCTTTTTTTTCTGTTCATTTTATCTCTTGTCTTGCATAGCCACTCTTTCTTCCTCACATATTTTAAATGGACTGGCTACATTTGACAGTTCCCTCTGACAGCATTTGACGGTTCCCTTTGGCTGCATTTGACAGCTCCCCCTGGCTGCAATTGACATTAGGTTTTTCGTATCCACACGCCCCGTCCCAGTTAAAAACTATCTATCTGGCCATGTACATAAACATAACGCAAAAATGGATTATGAAGAATTTTGATAATGATTTTATAACAAATTATAAAAGGGCCCGGCTGATATAAATGTCCTGACTAGCAATACACTTATTATAAAATGATTATAAAGGATTATTGTAACTGATTCCAAAAGGATTATAAAGGCAGTGAAATACGTACTCAATGAATTAAGGGGAGTGTCTGATGTAAACAATATGCACAATTAAACTACATAAAACAGTATTAAATTTTTTAAATAGAATTATAATGAATTCGACCCAAACTTCTTTTGCCTTTTTCTCAAGGTTTACGTTTGGCAGTTAGTCCCTTTTCAAATGTTTCAAATGTTTGGGTAGAATTTAGATTATTTTATCGTTGTTGCGATCAATTTCATTTGGTTTGTTTTGTTCACAATGTTAGTCGCAGAGCATTTTGGTGATCTATGGCAATTGATGACCTTTACACCCCATACTAGGACCGCTCCTGTTGCAGCTGTTTCGCCCCGTCCGGCACCGAGTCAACCGATGGTCCAGCCTGCGCCGCACTCGTCTGTCGCTATGTCAATGGCAGGGACTTGGATTAAAGAATAAAATGTCAGCTACGGCTGGTGGTGTTACTGCAATCGGTTTGCCTTCGGCCACGTTGGACATTCGGCTAACGGGAATATTCAGCGATTCCGATTCGAAGGAAGCAGCGCCAGTAGCAGACTGCTTCGGTTCAGCAATACGCTCCGGTATCGGGCGAAGCTAACACTCCGGCAGGACGAAGGTTTCAACGAGGGGCTCAGGCATAAGTAGTAGAGTCCTTGCACTTACTGCGTGTCGAGTGAACAATTCCGGCGAAACTACTGTCGCTCTCGCCAAGTTTGAATACTGTAATAAGTGCGACATCAGCGGTATAGTGCCAGGAATAGTCGAGAAGAGTGCCAGGACTGACTTGCCGAGAGCTACAAGATTAAATAGCAGGGCGTTTTTAAAGTGACCATAGTATAACGTAGAGGCTTTTGGGCAGATGATTTATTCAGCAGAATAAGATAGCAAAATTACCCAAAACATAAGAGCGGGCTGCCGAAGTGAATCCACACACATCATCACCTACAGAGGCAAGCAATATTGAAACGCAGCGAAATTCCTCACAATGAATTGATCTCGTCAGATGAAATTCCAGGAAATACAATTTTCATAGCATAATTTATCCGACCGAAATTGTAGTCCTCAATTGAGAGACTAATAGAGTAGCAGCAGCTAGGAATTTTCTTTCGAAAGCTAGCAGCGGTTTCGCGTATCCTGCGCTAAGTAGAGAGTGTTAAGACAGATCTCCGAAGCATGCCTAGTTATTTCCTACCAATTTGAACAAGACAGCAGATGAAAGATAACTTTATTGCGGTGCCAAAATGATGGCAACTCGGGATATAATATAAATTCACATATAATTTCTCCTCCCTGATATTCTTCCAGAATGTATAATGCTCTGCATTCTTATCACTCCTATCAAATCCTTCTAACTCCTTATCGTCAGTGCCGAGCACTGTTTTGCATTTGCTGGCTAAATCAACGACAATGTGATCATCGACGAAACTTTTGCTGTAATGGAACTTGAACACGATTAATAAATAATTGATCCATTCGAAAGCTATAACCTTGTTGTTCTCATGTTTGCAGCTATCATACGCTGACAGGCATTCTGACCAATGGAAACGTTCTTCGATATGGGCATTGAACGAACAAAATCATTTCAACAACTTATCATCGACCGAATTCGTTACCTATACAGTTCAGGTAAACTTCACCACCTAAAATGAGTAATCAATCGGATCATCTTGTTAGAACTTAACCCACGAGCAAACAATCAAATGTGTACAAATCCTTATCGTTTAATAGCCCAATACTTGATCTTGCGATTCAGCATATGTCACCGGGTATTACATCCAGCGCCGATTGGTCAATGTATGAACAAAGAGCATCGAAATTATTCAAGTAATGTAAATTTTAAAGTCCATGTAAACAAGTTTTAGGTAAACAAGCACACTGAACTGTCAGAAAAGTGAGGTTATACATTTTCATACAATGCTCTATGTTTTTGACAGGTATACACTGAAATGAACGACATGGTAGTTTCAACTACATAGTCATGATAAAAATTACCATTTTCAATATAGTGTTAAATTTACCATGATTATTTTATGAACTACCAGAAAATACTTGAACCTACCATGCGGCTCGAATAAAACCTCATGGTATTTTTTACTATTATGCATATTTAATTTGATCATGATTTCATGTTCGAAGTAACTATACTGAAATGTTCAATTCTACTGGTGGACTTGTTATACCTCTATCAGTTATACTACGAACATGATAATAATGAAAAGATTTACCAATGTTTTTCAGCTGAACACGCGTTACGTTTAACATTACTAAAATTATGGTAATTTATACCTGCTATCCACGGTTTCCGCCATGTTGTAACTAAAATATTTTCTCCACGATCTTGTAACTGAAGTATTCTCACAAAATACAGTATTAAGGAGGAATCCTGACCATGTTCAAGAGTTGAAGTTAATGGAAGTGGAAATAATAATGAACGACTGTGTTTCTGACCCGGAATCTTTCATTGGTAAATATTATATAGAAGGATTATAACACTAAAACCCAATTCTAAATTGTGTATGATTTTATTCTTCATCCGCCAAAAATCGACAAAAATCCAGCGTTTAATGCGCTTATCGCTCAGAGCTGGAAATTGGAAAAAATCGACGGTCGTAATATCATTATCGGTAAGATCTTATTGTATGTTTAGGTTAAACTGTTTATTGCGAATATTAGTTTCAGGTCACGGTTTTACAATTCTCTTCCTGGCTGAAAAGGAGCTCAATAACTTTCGATGCCCATCTGGTCATTTGGGGCATACATCTAGACAAGCAAATGGTTTCTTGTTTCTGCTTCTAAAGCATACACAGTTTGCTTGATATGCTGAAACGGTAGAGAAGACAACCATGATAGCTACTAAGTAGTTCCTAAGAGCATGTGCTAATCCGCATCTTTCTTTGAATTCTTCAGGAAATGTAGGAGATTAAACATTTTATCAGGTAATAAAAAATATATAAATTAAATCAGAAAAATGTGTTTTTTATTCATCTAAAAGAAGAATACTGTCCGTGTACTATATATACTATGGTATTACTATAATATAGTAAAAACCAATAGTAATTTCAATCAGCTATCAATCTTCAAAACAACCATTTTCATGGTAATTCTGACTATTAGGTAAAAACAGAGGCATAGTAGAAATTACCATTATACCACCAGGAAATAGTAAAGTATACCATGTCTGTATATGAAAATGGATATGGTACGAATGACAGGAATCATTCTCAGGTTAAACATGATATATTGTCTACCAAAATTCACTGGTTCTTTTCAATTTAAACCCCTAATATAGTAGTATATATTGTCTTCGTCTCAGTGTATAAATGAATCATTTCAGCATCAGTGATGCCAGGTCCATTTAAACAATAGCCTGCAGTAAAAATATAAAAGTCTGCAGATTGTTACAAAAATCTTCAATAAATTTGACATAGAAATGTACTATGTATATATTTTAAATGATCAAAAATGTTGAAAGCAGGTGTATAAATTGGCTGGCATCGGCTTTGTTCTGCTAAATATTTGTAATCTGCAAAAGATCTGCAGTGAAAATGCAAAATCTGCAGATTTACTAATATATATGCAGATCTGGCATCCTTTTAGTATTCCCCACAGGAAATTCATCCAAATGGTGTAAAAATACGGGGAAGCAAGGCAAGATAGGTATTCAGAATATGGGGTTAAATGGGCAGCTTGCACTATTTTTGATTTTTTTCAATAGTTAGAGGTACCAAATCATCGCGGCAATAGGCAGTAACGAATTGGAAATAAAAAAGGAAGCATCCTATCATATAAAAAATTTTAACGAGAAAGGTCTATTGGCAATTTGCGACAAAACTAAAATTAGTCATGCAACACCTATGATTCAGCTCATGAACTGGCAAAGTGAAACAGTTTGTATTTTTTCACTCGCAAGTGAGTCGTAGCTTCCAACAAAAACTCCATTTTCTTCTCAGAAAAAGCTTACCAGTGCCAAAATATGAATGAAACGGGTAAGAAATTTTGTTTTATTTGCAATTATTCTGAAATTACAGTCATTTGAAACTATTAGGATCATACATTTCTTCGAAATGTAATCGGGGTATTATGATGGTTATAAACATGCTTCCCATAAATAAAGTTTCATCTGGAAACCAAGACCCAATACGTACCAATGTTAAACTCCTTCATATTTTGGACTTCGAAGGAGATTCTGTTAAGCCTGCCAGAGAGAAGGATCGGCTGTGTATGATGCAAAGTTGACACTTTCCAATTAGCCGGATATATTCTTTCCTCGCATGATCCGGAGAGTTTCATGAATTTACACCATCTCATGAAGGTTTAGCACAGAGAACAGACGTCCATCTTCAGCATTCAGCTTGTGTAAAATTTCTAACGGTTTCGAATTTAGTTGGGATATCTAAACCAGGTGCACTACTGTTGTCATGTTTTTTGTGGCTGAGTTCGACAGAATTGACAGCGGTTATTCCTCTACCCAGTCAAACTAGTCTGGAACCGATTCGGACTTCCAGCATGAATTCCAGCTCAAATGCATCGACCGATATAGTCGGGATCGGTTGTTTTCTTCGAGCAAGATTCCATACTGAATCCATTCAGAATTTCGAACCGGTTCCGGAATGGATTTAACGGATAGTTGGGATAGGTTGGTTTGGCGGCGCTAGTGTTTATCGTATATTAATTCAAATGTTTACACACGTTTTTTTAATATTTTTGTTCGATCATGGATGTCTGTTCTCTGTGGTTTAGTTTGACTTAGGAGAAACGGGAAATAATGTTGAGGCGACTACGGTGTCGCACGCATGTAGCTCTGCGAGTAATATTATGCCGATTTCGGTTTTAGATCAGAGTCGCCCTAGGTTTGCTCTAATATTTACAAAATCCATACAAAAGTGACAGCTCAGAGCGAACCTAGAGCGACTCCGCTCTAAAAACGAAATCAGCATTAGAAACCACTTCGTTTTGCACCCTTTTCGCAAGATGTTTACTCATCATCTCATAAAATGATAGTTTTCCTTCGTTTTCGTAAGCAATTCTCAACAAATTTGAAGGTGACATGTTGTTTAAAAGTTAAATTTTTGCCAAAGTTTACAGAAAATATATGCACTGTGGCCAGGTAACTGGCATCCCTATCTCTACATACAGAGTTTGACAATAGGGATCTTTAGGAGTGTGCGGGTTTAGGCATATTCTAATGCAGATTAGTACCGTGAGTTAATATCTCAGTCCTTTTTCAATTTTTTTGGCCCAAAACTATTGAAAAAAACATTTTTTAGTTTGTTTCCTTTTAGGACAATAACACATCCAAACCCATGCGACTTGCACGACTCTATAGGTTGCATTATCAGATCTACCATAGTTTGCAGATGAAACTTGGGATGGCAGGCTGCTAGCGGATTGAAAAAGTACCAGATCATGCTGTGTGGGGTGTTGTCCCGGTTAACAACGGTTAGCAATGAGATATTTGCAGATACGTCATTTAGTAGGACAACTGTCAGTTTGCTGGTTGAATTTAATTTGGTTTTTTTAAGTTAAAAATCATAAAAGAATAATTAAGGTTTAAGAAGGATATGGGTGTACTCGTAAGGACACCCGCTATCAATACATATGAAAAACTGGCACATTTTTTGCAAATTAAAGATCCCTATAGGCAACATCGCTTTTCCACCGATTGATGGGGGTCAGTTTGACAACGTCAAAATCGCTTAAAATGTCATCAACAAACAATAGTAGCAGTAAACAAAAGAAAACAATGAACACTTTAACTGATTCGATGTAAACTAAAGTGCTCCTCGTTCGTATTTAAAATTAATTTCGTTCGTTTTGTTACAAGCAAAGTTCTTATGTTGGCTGTGAAAATATGACGTCACGTCACCCTCTTGACTATGACAGAACAAAATGAAATCGGCAACACTTTACTTCTAGCGCTACCCAGTAAATCTCAGCCGGAATTGAACTGGAATTCTGGCTGGTTCCAGTTCTTACATGGGCTCCAGTGATTCTAGTTAGAATCAGTTGTGTCACTGGAGCCGGAATACGAACTGGAACCAGCCAGAATTCCGGTACATTTCCGGCTGAGCTTAACTGGATATATTTGAACGTTTTCAACGTACACGCTACCAGAAAATAACCTACAGAATAAGTTCTTTTAACTTAAATTTAGGTACTTTTGAGCTGTGCGTCGCTTTCGCACTTATTAGTGTTGTCAAAAACAAAACGAGAGATTCGACTCAGTCGAGGTCTTCCGTGCAGTAAGGTACTTTTAAGTTGTTTGGGGTATACTCAAAATTAGGTAAATTCAACTTAAATTTAAGTGAATTAAACTCAAGGTTGAGTTATTATTTTTGCCGCAGTTAAATGGAAACTACCCTCTAGGAACGGTTGGTTTCAAAATTGTCCAATGAAGGACGTTCGTTGGACCAATTTGGACAACGTCCAAATAACCGTTCAACAAACGTCCATCGTTGGACCCGTGTTGAACGATTTTGAAACAATTTTTTGGACGTCTCAGTGGGTACCTTCAACACGGTTTACCTAATTTTACCTTCCTGCACGATACCACGAGATTGAGTCAAAAGTACTGAATTTTAGGTAGTTTTTCGGTGGCGTGTAGAATCGCAAAAAAAAAAACCAGTTAAGCTCAGCCTGAAAAGAACCGGAATTCTGGCTGTTTCCAGTTCGTCTTCCGGCTCCAGTGACACAATCGATTCTACACGCTCATTCAAAATTACTCAAAATTTTAGTACAGAGCACTCAATTTCAAAAATATAGGCAATATGTCAAAAAATGAGTTTTAATTTGAGTAGAATTAACTCAACTGATGAGTAACCATTAATTTTTTAAACTTGCGGGTGAAAAAATAGTTATTCTCAATAAAAAGTGCATAGAATTTGACGTCGATTGAAACCACGATAAAAAATTATGCCTCGGACCTATTAGCTGTAAAGTCAACGCGGTACATTCAGAAAATTAAAAGGTAGGTTTCTCTGAGTATTAGTTCTATTCAAATCTAACTTTCTATCTTGTTTTTATAGTTTCTACCATTACTACGAAGTGCCGATTGGCCCTTAAAGAGATGTCCAAAAACGTCGTCGGATTATATTTCCAGACGTCGCTAGCGCTTGGAGGTACAGGTAAATGATAGTTGAAGTACCGTTGACATTATTTATAATAAAATTAAAAATACTGAATGATTATTTTTCTCATTTTCTTTTTGAGTAAAACGTACTCAAATTTGACATTTGCATCCCAAACTCAAAACTGAGTGAATTAGACAAACTCATTTTTTGACTACGTGCACTTTTTATGAAATAGAGTGGCATGTCACTCAAATTTGAGTTGTTATGAATGAGCGTGTAGTACCAGCCACCCAGTAAAGTTCAGCCGGAAATGAACTGGAATTCTGGCTGGTTCCAGTTCGTGCACGGGCTCCAGTGACAACCGATTCTAACTATAATCGGTTGTGTCACTGGAGCCGGAATACGAACTGGAACCAGCCAGAATTCCAGTTCATTTCCGGCTGAGTTTAACTGGGCAGAGCTCCAGCCCAGTTAAACTCATTCCGGAACCGGTTCGGATTTCTGAATGGAGTCATTATGGATTCCCACTGAGACGTCCAAAAAATTGTTTCAAAATCGTTCAATACGGGTCCAACGATGGACGTTTGTTGAACGGTTATTTGGACGTTGTCCTAATTGGTCCAACGAACGTCCTTCATTGGACGATTTTGAAACCAACCGTTCTTAGAGGGTTCCTAATCAAATGCAACAACCGATTCTGACTCAGAATCGGTTGTTGTATTTGATTTGGAATCCATACTGACTCCATTCAAAATTCCGAACCAAATTCCGAATGGTTTGACCGGGAATTCATTTCCAGCTGAACTTTACTGGGAAATACCCGATCAAACCATTCGGAATTTGATTCGGAATCCTGAATGGAGTTAGTATGGATTCCAAATCAAATGCAACAACCGATTCTGAAACCAATTGAGTCGGAATCGGTTGTTGCATTTGATTTGGAATCCATAATGACTCCATTCAGAAATCCGAACCGGTTCTGGAATGAGTTAACTGGGTAGTTTTGTGTATATTTTGCGAGTTACGGCTGTTTGAAAAAGTACTCCAGAATTATTGTTTTGGACAAAATGTCAAGTAAACAAAAGATGTTCTTTATTTTCTTTACAAAAATATTAATTTGTTCACTGTAGGTAGATAATATAATAAAGGAATCGTTTTGAATATAAAGCATGCCAGTCGATTTTAAAAATAAAACTGGTCGGCACTCAGACGATGAGGATGAGTTTTTCAAACCAACGTCGAAGTAGAACGATTCAATTATCCCAAATAAGTTTACTCCACAGATGTTCTATATTCTAGTTCTACACTGGCAAAAATTTTTGGTATATCGAAAGGCAGTCCGCCCAAAAAGGCGTCACCGTCGACAGAACCGTCCAAGTCAAATCAGCTTTCTGACCGCTATGGTGCATCGTCATTCAGGTATGTCCCGCCACAGGAAACAACCGACTGCGATGATAATAATCTTCAAAATGCGCCCACTGTAAACTGGAAACTCGTGCAAGCTAGTGTTGTTTCCGCATATAAACTGTAAGTTTATAGGCAAAATCTACCGATTCATTAGTTATCCTTATCAATCTTTTAGTATAAACACCGAAAATGTGCCCCAAGGAAAGCTTGGATTAGCCCTTCTATGTTTGGATGCTGAGTATAGAATAATAATATATCGGACAAAAGCAGACGTATTAGCTACCTTGAATATCTCTCCAACCACAACATTGATTCTCGTAAACGGTTACCTTCAATTCCATAGTGATGATGGATGCTTCTGGAGCATCCTCTTTGATCAAATTACAGAACGTGATGAGCTACTAAAGTCTGTCCATGGAATTTGCACGATTGATCAAGAGGTTAAGCACTCAATCAAACCGATTCCTGCTTCGAGAACTATTCCCCTGGTAGAGTTACCGGATTCAGATGTAGACCCAACAAAAGCCAGCCTGATATCCAGGATGGCCAGGGTAGGACAATCGATTTATCCACAAGATAACCCGGTATCAACCACCGAAGTCAGTGATTCATCCGATGCGGATGTTCGAATTGAAACTATCCCCCGATCAAGTATCCCACCACATCGCAGAACCACTAATTCAAGTAGAAACTATCCCGTTACAATCGGTATGCAAATGATTCCATCGGCAGCAAATGCACTCAACACGGCTATCAGCGGTCAAAACATGCTACAGACGGCTAACGATGTTAACATTAATATGTTTCTGACTGAGAGTCGTATGTATAATACTGAATTACGAATGAATATGTCTAAGATTGAGACTAAACTGGAACGAGTGCTTGACAGGATAGATCTAATAAATGGTTCCACTTCGAAAGAAGGAAAATCTATGGTTGATAGGGACGAAGACATGCTACTTTTAGAGGAGAAAATGTTAGAAGTGAAAAAGGAGAATTATTCGTTGAAGGGGAAAATTAGAAGTTTGGAAGCCGAGGCTGCTTCCGGTAAGGATAGTATAACAGCAAAAGCACAGCTTATCGAAGCCGAAAAGCGTTGCCAGGAATTGAAAACACAAGTTGACTTTTTACAACGCGAAGTTCAGACTAGTAAAGAGAAAAATGAAGAAAATGTTTTAGAAATTGATCGATTGAACCGAGAGCTTATGGCTAAAAATATAGTCATAGAACAAACAACCAAAGATTTAAGTGTACTGGAGGAACAAATAAAATTTGCTCGTAGCAAAGAGAGTTCGTTACAGGATACGAATCTGTTGCTGATGAAAGAGTTGGAATGTTTAAAACAAACCATCGCAGGTAAGGAACAGAAGTTAGCAGATCAATCGGCGGAACAAAAGACGAACGATAGTAAACAACTGAACGATATGGTGAAGCAGATCATGAACAACTGCTTTCAACGTATATCAGATCAAATAGATGATGTCAACGTTTTAAAGATTGTTGCACAGGCCATTAAGCAGGAAACGAAAGCCGTTATTCAACTTCAGTAACCTAAAAAAGGCTTTCCAACGAGCCCACATTTTATCAGTTCAATAGTAAAAAATACGTACTGGGTAAAATTAACAAACTGAATAAAAAACGTTTTTATCAGACAACTGTTTTTTCTTATTAGACTAGATGTGCAGTGACTGGTTTCGTAACTAACTCCGCGCTGAGATGTGTAGGTACCGCACATAAAACAGTGATTTTATTGACAGTGCATAGAAATCTCAACGATGTTTTCTATCGTGTTAATACGCTACTCAATTCAATCCAATAATACGTAATTGAATTTTTTTACGATAACTCAGATTTGAAAATAACCGGAGTTTATGCATGAATTACGTAAAATATTTAGAGAAGAGAAAAACATCTTATCATTTACGCGTATCATGCTCCATTAGCCAAGATACTTATACGCTTTTCTTTGATTTGGCTAACACCATAGACAACTTTAAACCACGGACCTAGCTTTGCACGAGGGAGTCATCGAGAAGTAAAACAATAGAAAAAATAATGTGTTAATGTCTACATAGATTAATGGTGTAGCTTCTTAAAATACTGTCATTTTCCGCTTATCGTTGCGTAGTTGTTGTTCTCTACTAATTGTATGTTCTGTGGCCTGAATTTGTGAAATTTCCGAGCGTTTATCTGCAATTTGCTTCTTTATACACGAATGCATTTGTGATCCAGGCTGGTGGCGTGTTAAGGAGTGTTTTAATTTTTGAACATCAGTCTCCAACCGGCGGCTGTGTTCCGACAGCTTTAAACTAGCAATGTTTAAGTTTTTCGAAGAACAACTCGGTAAATCAAGTTTGTCTTGTGTAGTTTGTTTTTGACCACCCGGACTTGTTGATTTTTCTCCATTGCACAAAATTTCGCTATTGATGAAACTGAATACGTCTTTTCTTTGTTTACCTTTGGCATACTTACTAGTATTTCTTTTTTCCTGTATTCTCTTTTGTCGCAAAAGCTTCTTCTCGACGCTAAACAAATCGCCATCTCCTTTAGCTTGTTCACGGAGTTGCATACAGTAATCTAATGATCTCCCCTGAGGTAATACTTGTGCACTAACAGGTACTACAATGCCCTCTCCTTTACTTCCTAACCCTGCACCTACAACGTAACCCATCTTCATCATTATCTTGGACCCGATTCCTTTCGTGTGTTTTTCCCATTCCCCCAAGCGCTGCGTTGGGACAGGATTAAGCAGACTTCGTTGAATTATTTCCAAATTTTGAAAGACAGAAACATCATCATCTGCCTCGTTACTGGATGAATCATCCTCTGACTCCAAGCTTGGCTCATCAGTGTCATCGAACGGTAGAATATCTTCGAAAGGTAACTCGACCTCACGTTTACTTTCTTCCAATAGTATGTTGCATGTTTTCTTTTGGAAATCAGCACTACTTATGGTACCTTTGCTCCACAATCGATTTTTCTGTTTGGCCAAAACTCTACCACCCTTCTTCCGAAGTAGTTCAAACCGGGGTTCTCGATAGTCTTTCAACTCATTGAACGGTACATTCTCCCCATGCGAGAAACGACATTTACCATTTTCAAATTTGCATTTGTCGTCCAGATAGTAAGAGCAGGGTACCATTTCTTGGTGGGTTGGATTAATGAACAGCACTTTGACCATGACGTTATCTTCGTCAGAAGTGTCTAAGCTGCAAATCAGTGCATTGTGGTGTGCTACCGATCCCCACCGATGTATGTGAGGTGCGGAACATTTACTTCCAACTAGATCCTGGAACAGATCAGGTTTGCTTGCCTTTGGCTCGTCGCCTATCGGGGACTCTTCACCTGCTGAAAGTTCATGTATCTCAGACATGAACAGAGCAAATTCATCTTCTATGTTATGTTTAACTGGCGTTTCTATTGGTCCATGTTCATGCTGTAACGTTTCACGAGTTAATCTTAATAGTTCGGTAATATCATTCTTTAGGTTTGCCAAATCCTCCCGCTCACTTTGCTCAGTTGCTGTTGTCAGTGCTTTTTCCACTTGATCTAGCTAATAGTGGGAAGACATAAATCGTTTTGCAGCATCTTTTATCATATTTACTAACCTGCTCTTCATACAACTTAATCGATTCATTCAATTCTTTAACAGAGCTCATTTCAAACGTAATGTGTATTAAATGTTTTTAAGATCGATATATAAATTGTTCAATAATAAAAATTCTGCTTCCCTTTGAATTCCCAAAAATATTTATATGTCAACACAGTCAATGAACTAGCACACGCTGTGTTACGCGGTACTTTCCGAGCACCTGCTCATCAGGAATGACATTTACTGCGGCCTTTGTTTACTTGTTGGATCAGCTGATCATACAAGTAAACCCCAGTTAAGCTCAGCCAGAAATGAACCGGAATTCTGACTGGTTTCAGTTCGTATTCCGGCTCCAGTGGCACAACCGATTCTAGTTAGAATCGGTTGTGTCACTGGAGTCCTACACAAACTGGAACCAGCCAGAATTCCGGTTCATTTCCGGCTGAACTTCACTGGGTTAAAGAGCGCACCAAATGTCATTCCGCTCGATCTGGGTGCTTAGAAACCCACACGGTTAAATAAAACAACCTGCAGAATAAGTTCTTTTAACTTACTTTTGAGTTGTGCGTCTCTTTCGCACTTATTAGTGTTGTCAAAAACAAAACGAGAGATTCGACTCAGTCGAGGTCTTCCGTGGAGGAAGGTACTTTTGAGTTGTTTGGGGTGAACTCAAAATTAGGTAAATTCAACTTAAATTTGAGTATAAAAAACCTATCAATGAGTTGTAATTTTTGCCGTGGTTAAATGGAAACTACCTTCAACACTGTTTACTTAATTTTAAGTTCCCCCACGATACCACGAGATTGAGTCAAAGGAACTCAATTTTAGGTAGTTTTTCGTTTCCGTGCAGTCGCCAAATTTTCTGGCAGAGACCGCTCTGCTAGATTTCTGTCAGTCTTGGTTTGGCAGCCCTGTTAGATTTCAGCGCGGATCCCCGGTCAAACCATTCGGAATTTGATTCGGAATCCTGAATGGAGTCATTATGGATTCCAAATCAAATGCAACAACCGATTCTGAGTCGGAATCGGTTGTTGCATTTGATTTGGAATCCATAATGACTCCATTCAGAAATCCGAACCGGTTCCGGAATGAGTTTAACTGGGTCCTGTCGGGTTAGTTGAGCTAGGGCGAACTCGGTTTCGCTCGCGTTTTCTGGCAAATTTTGACAGGAACCGAGCAAAACCCTGGCATAACTCGGAAATAAATCGTGCAGATCCTGGCAATTCCTACCTGGTAGAATTTAGCACGAATCGAGCAAAACATCTGACAAAGATACGTGGCAGGAAGCGTACAGAGATCTTGACCGTACATTCCTGGCTGGATTGTGGCTACCCACTGAGACGTCCAAAAAATTGTTTCAAAATCGTTCAACACGGGTCCAACGATGGACGTTTGTTGAACGGTTATTTGGACGTTGTCCAAATTGGTCCAACGAACGTCCTTCATTGGACGATTTTGAAACCAACCGTTCTTAGAGGGTAAAAGTGAGCAGCATCGGTTAGTTAAACCGCTTCTGTCAGAAACGGTTGTTGAATTTGAACGAATTCTTTGCCAGAAATCTCGCACAAAATACTGGCAGTAACGCTGCCAGAATAAATTTCGCTTGGCTCAACCATAAACACTCCCGGTCAGCGAGGCAAGCAGAAAGTTAGCAAAAGTTGAGCAAAGCGAAATTGATGCTGGCAGTTTCTGAGAACATTTTGCGCGATTTGTGCGAGAATTCTGGCAACGACTTCGCTCAAATGCAACAACCGCTTCTGAAAGAAGCGGTTAAACCAACCGATGCTGCTTACTTTTATCCAGAATCCAGTCAGAAATGTGCGGCCAAGATCTCTGCACGCTTCCTGCCACATCAGATGTTTTGCTCGATTCGTGCTAAATTCTACCAGGTAGGAAATGCTAGGATCTTTGCACAGTTTATGTCCGAGTTATGTCAGGGTTTTGCTCGGTTTCTGTCAAAATTTGCCATAAAACGTGAGCGAAACCGAGTTCGGCCTAGCTCAACTAACCCGACAGGATACGCGCAGAGCTCTGACAGGGCTGCCAAACCAAGACTTACAGAAATCTAGCAGACCGGTCTCTGCCAGAAAATTTGCTCACTGGGCTAGCGCCGTTCTTTGGAAACTCTGTAAAAAGCTGATCAGCAACAGTAAATAAAAATCGCAGCAAATGTCATTCCGGTCGAGTAAGGGCTCGGAAATGACCACTATGTAACGAGTGTTTTTTTTTTAATTTTCTGGTCAAGCTGTGGCTCGGAAAGTAACGTTATGTAAGAGCTTGTTTTTATTATGTTTATTTTCCGACAGATTCTTTTCGCAATGAGTGCCTTAATTGACAATAGTACTTCAAAATGTATTATATAGCGTTACTTTCCGAGCCACAGCTTGATTCGACTGCATCGCTTGTTTACTGTTGCATCAGCTGTTCTTCAGAAAATTTGTAAACAATAAACAACTGATCAGCCACAGTAAATAAAGAGCGCAGCAAAATGTCATTTCGGTCGAGCTGGGATTCATATATGAATCGTAACGCTATGTAACTCAACATGTTTTTGCTTTACTACTTCGAATTGTTTCGTTTAGTGCTTAGAGCTTTAGTGTGGTGAAAGGTGTCAGAGCGCACATAGCTCAGTGTTCAGTACTGCTGTTAGATTCTTAGTAATTTTCATTCACTAACATTCCTATCATCTAATGGCTACACTCAAGCAGTACAGCTTAGCTGATGTTGCTAAACACAACACACTACAGGATCTATGGTTTGTGATCGACGACAAGGTGTACGACGTCACAAAATTTCAAAATGAGGTAATGTGTTTCACTTTGGTTTCTTATTATCGTATTCACAATAAGTAAAATCACCGACAGCATCCTGGTGGTGAAGAGGTGCTATTGGAATCAGCTGGCAAAGATGCTACGAACGAATTCAACGACGTTGGTCACAGTACAGATGCCAAGTAAGTTTATCAATATAGGCTGAATTCATTTTAGAGTACCTACCACGTGTAGCCTTAACTTTCATTTACATTTCAAGACAACAAATGAAACAATTCATCGTTGGGGAGATCGTTGAGGCTGAACGGAAAAAGAAGGCGACAGTGCCTGAGTAAGTATAACATGTAACACAGAAGATTATTTTCCGAAATCATACAAATCTTTTCTCTTTTGTTGCTTACCAACTAACTTTTCTGTTAATTCTAGATTGTTTTTTCTTTTTATTTTCAATCTCAGTACTGGTTCGTCCCCCTCTCCCGGATCCTGGTTAAATTCCTTAAAGGCCAAATTTTTTGGTTAATTTAAAGTAACAACATGAAATGTGGCATGTATGGTGCAATGTACATTCTCAGTTTAATTCCATCATCGAATATTTTGCCCACCTTATAACAGTATGAACTATAATGTCACTATCTCATGTTGATACGAATTACAGAACGGATTCGGCTGAATTCAATTCTATTCATTGGTACTTTACTGAGAGCTCTTCTATCGAATAAAAAAATGCAACTCCCTAATGGAGTTTTGTTATTGACAAAGATCGAATCATCCGATTATTCCCTTACGATTGAACTGTAAACTACCCACACATTTTGCAATACGTCAAAAGTCAGAGCTTGTATCACTACACATTTCTCTGCATGCTTGCTATTGTAAACGTAGTTATATCCCGATACAATCAATTTGTCAAATCTCATCGATATCATTTCAGCTGTAAGCGGATGGTCATCGTGGCATGTTCGGCTCTAGCTATCGGTCTGGGTCTAGTTCTAATCTACAAGGCTTTGAAGAAGTGATTGTGCAATACACAATGCAGTAAAGCTATCAAGTATTACATTTTCTAGTATGGAATTTGAAACTCATATAAACACATGTTAAAATAAAGAATTATTTTTTCCGGAAAAGCTTTTAACAGATATATAACACACCTAGCGTATATGCACTGGTGGCATTAATAAATGAGGCAAATATTTTATTTCCCTAACTTGTTGTTAAGAATATTTTCAAACTTTAGATAATTTTGCATTTCGTCGTGTAGTTGCTCTATGGGAGAAGTAACCACGTAAGTAAAATTCATAGGTTTAATTAGAGGAACCGAACATTTTGCATAACGGACATTCGGCATAATATTGAAAAGTGATTACACTGCACCATCGGAAGCGGCGGCCTCCTATATAGGCGTCAGCCGCTTACAACTGCATTTATAACAGCTTCCCTTGAACGATGCACATTATTGTCAACACAAAATCATAACACCAAAATAAACACCGGAAACCGATGAAACACTCATAGTTACTAATAACTTTATAGATAAATATACCTATCGCATAACGAGCATTATGCTAAATTGGTGCTTCTCTAAACTTAAAAATAATTATAGGCTTGGTCCTGTCAGAATCACTCACTACAATTGCAGACGAGACGGAAAATGTCACCCACTAAAACACTGCTATAGGCCAGTTGCAGCTGGCCACGATTCTGATTATGATTTTGAGTGTACCTACTGCCGTTCTCGCATAATTGTGCCATGTTACTTTTTGGTCATTTTCGCTTTTTCTCATCATACTGTCCTTTTATGTATATTTTCAGAAAATACATCCATATCATACAGTTTGTCTCATTGTTGAAATTCTATGCATAATTGTCCCCAAAAGGCCCTAAAAAGCATACAATAAAAAAATAATTGCGTACACTAAGAAAAATTATATGGTAACATGTACCATATGAGGAGGTAAATTCAACTTTTCGAGTGTAGTGGTTTTTAACCGACTATAGCATCAGGTCACATCAACTATACCCATGTTCAAGTTTACTATACAAGAGCTCTTGACCACAATAGTACTATTGAACATTGTATTGTAAGCATGACCATTATAAGTGGGATGCTCACCGTAACAATGTTCATAGTTATCTTGACTTGGAAGTGTTTGTTATAACTAAACCAGTAGAATGGAATTATTTACCAGTTTTACCATGCTTTATGCATAATAGTCAAATTGAACACTCTGTTGTATGAATGACCATTAAAAGTGGGATGCTTGGTATAACAATAAGCATAGTCATCCTGAGCAGGGCCTGCTTTCAATAACTAAAACCTTGGGGTTTTGACATTTTCCTTCTAGTTATTTTAAAAAGGGATATCATTGTTTTGGAAATGACGCGAGCCAATATGGATGGTGAGGATGGACAAAAGAAATTTTGAGCCAATCTAGCTTTTGGAAAGTATCCCTTAGTTTATTGATGCTACACATTTTTTATAAAAATATTAATCGGCTCAGCAACCATATCTCAGCCTCCTTTTTTCTGCTCTTACGCTTAACTGAAAAGAACCAAAAAATATTTATGATTTTAAAACATCGTTTTTGAATTAAATTGAAGTATGTACTCACATAGTGCAATAAAGCAAAGCAAATACTTAGTAATACAGTCCGTTGCGAAACATGACCTTCTATTTCGTAGGACTTGAAACCGATTCTTAGTGTACAGACCATTTGTGAGGTTCATATTTGGCTACTAAATACCTTCCCTGACTGGGACTCTACCATACAACGGGTAATGATGCTATCACCTTACCGTAATATTACAGAGATAATATTAGTGCGATAGTTAAAAAAATAAAATTACAGAGTACGCCAAAAAACACGCACGTATGTTATTTATACATTTTTCACTGTAATGGCCGCATCCTGCAGAAAGACTTAATGGGATCGCAAACATTGACAAGTTTTATGGTTGTTAGTAATACAAAGCATTGTCAGCTGAAAATCACTATACGCAAAAGCTGCTTTCGACAAGGGTAAAGTCCACATCAACGGTCTATATAGTTATTTTAACCTTTACATTCCTATAACAACTATACATTTAGTGTTCACGACTTATTAATATATTGTGCAGAGGACAATCAAACGAAAAGTAGTTATAACAATGGCACTGTTTACATTCAAGATGTTTACCATGTTCATATTTTTATTTTTACTTGAATTTTAATAGTGATTCACACTATTCATTTGTCACTTTATAGATGATAAATATTGTTGGAGTGAGCATGTTCAAATTGTCGTAAATAACAACAGCATAGTTAAGCGGTAATCGATTTTTGTAGTATTTTTTGGGATACAGATGTTTAGTATTACTGATCTCATGGTCATTACTGCTATTTCGGGGAATAGTTAAAACAACCACGAAAGTCTGGTCACAGATACTACAGGTTTTTTCTCAGTGTAGCGTTTAGTTAAGAAGTACATTACACTAGATGTCGGGCACTGAAAAAATTGGTGTAAAAATAAAGGTTCATTAAAAAGAGATGAGCGTGGAAATATTAATTAGAGCAGCGAGATCAATCCTGTAAAGCTCTTCGTCACTATCGTCGCTTCCATAACATGGCGAGCGCATCTATTTCCGATTTTGATGAAGCAAAAAACCTCCCGAACAACCAAAAAGCTCGACATACAATTTTGTAAACAAAATGCGTAATGAGCATCGCTTGCATAGATCGTGGTGGGACTGATATGCGTGGAATTTTCCGGTTTCTGTCCGATTTCTTGGCATAACAGTCCCACTTAACATTTTTCGTAAAAACTAACGTTAACTGGATTTTTATTATGAAAAACTGGACTGATTATATTGGAAACGATTGCTATGAACGTAATTCTAGACAATAAAACTTTATTTGTTGTGCCGTTTCTCGTTTTCCTCAGTTGCCAGTTTTGGAACATGGGACAATTGGGCGCAGAACGGCAGTGTAACGGTCAGATGTGCGGTCTAGACACGTGAAGATCGTGTGAGAATGAGCGTTTATTTGTTCGCACTTGAGCCCGCTTGAATTAGATTAGATTGCTACAGCTTTCAACAAATTATCAGGAAGTACTTGTGTTTGCAAAGGCGTAGATGTGCGTGTATGATCGCGATTACATGTTCATCTTTGTGTATCATCGCGAAGCACTTGAGCATTTCAATATTAATTCGTCAAAAGGGCGAAAGTGTTTTTTGTAAACAAACTTGTTTTGCTCATTAGTCTGCTGCAGAGTGAAATTTCATGAAAAATATGCGTTAATGTAAATTTTTACCCTTCGTAGAAGTAATTTCAAATGTTTTCTGCTTCGAAATTATAGTAAATTAAGAGAAACCATCAAAATAAAAGTTTGTTTACAAATCTTATTCGCCCTTTTGCAAATTTAATATGGATTTGTATGTTAACGTGTTCAATTGTGTGGGCGTTTATATGTAGGGGAACATGGGGAGACGACCAAGAGCAAAATTCTATTTTCGGCTATGGCGTCTTCTATGCGAGTCTTAATTTTTTTTCAAAAATATTTTTATACTTGTTTTGATCCCTTAAGGACATTATACATGCGAGCCACAACATAGCTCCTACGCCACACACACCCCTCTCCCCTGCCTAGCCATGTATCTGACATGAGCAAATATAAAAATACGTTTTTCAACACACTAACCTTGCTGATGTGTCACGAAACTACTACTTAAGGAAGCTAGAATATTTTCCTATGCAATCAATCCGAGTTTTTGACGGAATGCCATCTGTAGCTCCTGTTTTGTGCGAAAATATAACCCCTCTTCACTTGGGGTTCCTTTCGAAACACTCTTTTTCTCGTTTTTATTGCACTTTTTCAAATGCACTTTTTTCACACACCACTGCAAAAACACTCGCGAAAATTTAATCGTTTACTAACAAAACTTCAAATTTTCTGCCAATGTACAGATGACCAAAGGAAAATGTTCGGAAACTCTCATTTGTGCGATTGAATTTTCACTTCAGATTTTAGTTTTTCCTAATGTAAACAAGCGAGTCGGTGCCTAGCAACGTGGCTTCCACATATCTTCACCTTAAGGTAATTTTGAAAGCTTGGAGTAAAAAATCCTTTCCTTGCAGAAAATATTACGTGATTAATAAATTTGCATTAAATGATGTAATTTTTTATCAAACTTTGTATGGACATATCTACTCGACTACTAATTACTATTAAAGGACTAATATACCATCCTTATCCTTATGAAGCAGTAAAATGATTTTACATAAACTGGAGCATTGGAATAGTTATTAATAGAATTCGCATGAAATTGAACGCAATAACTAATGTTGGGGAGACTTGACCAAGATTTTATGGGGAGACTTGACCAAGTGGCCTAATATTTATTATGCTTTGTTAATGTTAATCACGCCATAAAAAAAATCCCACCCCAAACATAAGTCTTTATATTTTAAAATTTGTAAGCAAAGTTAGCAATAGTAGGACTGTTTTCGTGACGTGTGAACACGCAATGCAAGCGGTACAGTTAATCCTTAAAAAGAAATGCATTTAAAAAAAATCAAAATTTATCAAATGCAACCCTTTTATATTTTTACTGCTACCTCAGGATCTCGACAATAGGGAAAAAATAATTACAGTATGTTTTATGTCATTATTTTTTGTTATGATTTTTCAAAATTCTCTTGGTCAAGTCTCCCCACGCCTTGGTCAAGTCTCCCCGCAATAGGGAGACTTGACCAGAAAAAACGATCACAGAAAAACTTTTGTAACTTTTTAAAAATTAAATCAAAAATTCTGCAAAAAATCATGAAGACGCGCAATAACTTTGTGCATTATATCTGAATGATTTTTGGGGGATTGAAGGCTTTTTTAGAGATTTATGCCGTTTTAGCTGAAAACCTGGTCAAGTCTCCCCATGTTCCCCTATGTAGGTGTGCGTGAATGCTCGCGAAGGGCCTATCCGTTTGTATGTCGGTGTGTTTGTGCCGTATGCTAGCGTGTAGTTTCGCGCGCGTATAAATTCGATTTTATTACCGTTTGGACATTCGCATATTCACGTGTGTACTTGAATTGTAGTGCAGCTCGTGAATCTGATATTTTATGTTTAGGGGACGGTTCAGGTGCTAGACGAAAGCGAGTCCCTCATATCATTAGAGTTCCCGGTCACGTCGTCGTGACACTTGATGTTCAATGAATATGAGCGATTTTTTTAAGAATGGTCTTACTGAAAGCATGGATGCTTTCATGCTGCTAGCACCGACACTACGAGCTTCCGAATGTGAGGATTCATAATTGAGTACGCGCGTTTGCATAATCGAGCTTGAGATTGCGTTTAAAAATGTTCAGGTATGAAAAAGTTCATCTAATCACAGGCGCGTTTGCTGGTTGTCACCAGCTTCGCCACCGACAAATCTTTGTGTCAAAGTAGAGTGTTGCTTACTAGGCTGATGGATTTCAGTCACCGCAAACTGGAAAAATGACCTTTGTTTGCAGGTTCCATTCATGAAGATAAGCCTACCACTGTCCTTGAAAACAAAATCCACTATTCTGGTGAAGGCACAATAAGTAAAATGATTCGTGAAAAAGCGCATTAAAGTGATCAGTATCGTATTAACCACATGGAAAAGTTTAATCACAACTTTGATCACACATTTAAAGTTAACGACCACTGTGTATTGGGCTGGAACAGCGCTTTTTCCCGAAATTTACTCAAGGCGGAAGAATAAATACAATGGTTATTTTGTTATTGAGATAAAGGACACTAGATCGTGAGGTAGCTCGTCGCTGTTGTGCTATATTATGACAAGCGCCATTTAGCTCATTTCGAGAAAAACGATTTTTAAAGTTTGATATCTTGGAACTTATAAATGGCATAAACAATTCAAAGAAGACAATTGATGCTTCTATCTATTCTTTATTAATCTCTCAAATATTATGAAGATCGGTTGACTATGTTGCGAGTTTTGACTATAAATGTAAACAAAAGTCGCAATCACACGTGTCATAGGTGTGTATAGATGACAAAATTTGTATGGCGTGTCATAATCGTGCATGGAAAATTTTCCATAGAAAAAAATCATCAATTATTAACTTTTATTCATATCTTTGGTTTAATTTGGCCTATAAACAATCGGTGAGATGCATTTTGAAGGAAATGAGTCAGAGAATCTAGCAAAAACAGTTATTTTTGGTTACAGTGTTGCCAAATATGCTATATCTCCAGTTTAAAACTAAAACTACATTTTTCTCACAATTCGTGTAATTTTGTTTTGAAAGTAATTATGCCATTGTGTTCTTTAGATAGTTTTACATATAAAAACATCTTATATATCAAGATACCTTGAGTTAATCCCCAGGCACCGTCATCTGAAGCAAAAAATTCAAAATTTCTCATCATGTTTTTTGCTATATCTCAGTAACCAAGCAGAATATCAAAATTATGAAAACGCCACTTTGTAGAGACTTTTTAGACACGTGATGTGGCATACCTAACTCAGTTTACCCCAAAATGGCGTTTGTCATAAGATAGCACAACAGCAACGAGCTAGCAATCGTTCATTTTGCTCGTTTGTACATCTGAGTCGGGCAGAAGTATAAAGTTTTCCGTGGCTAAACGGAAATTACTTTCAACGTTATCTTTTTTCGCCGATATTTGGCGTCTACTCGTCACGCCCATTTTGGTAAAACCTATATTCGTTGAGTTATGGAGAACTTCGAAAAACAGAAAGTATTTCACTATGGAATTTAATCGCCAAGTCCATTTCGAAATACCCAGATTCGTTCTATTTTTTTCAAAAATCTTCTAAGTCTTTTTCAAAATATCCCAGGTATAAACATAAGCAGTTCTTAGAATCGTACTTATTTCAGTGAATCAAAATGCCAATTAGAACACGATGCATATTTTCTGTCAAATGACTCTTTAGACAAACGACCGTTATGTCAAATGACTTTTAAGCCAAAAGGCCACATGCCAAACGACCTTAATAGCATTCAATATACTACAGTCGTGATTCGCTGGTTGGTCACTTTTTAACTGGACCATTGTCCAACTAAAACGCATCTGAATGTCAAAATCTCGTATCAAATTCACTTTGACAATCAAGCTGACGATAATTAGAGATGTGAGCATATACATTTTTTGTCCAACTAGCGAATAAAATTCGTTAGTTGGACAGATGGTGTGACCCAACCAGCGAATCATGACTGTATACATTTTATGCCAAATGGCTTTTAAGCCAAAAGATCTACTATCAAATTATTTCTTAGACCAAACGGGCATTATGCCAAACGATTGATATGCGAAATGACTTTATCCCAAACAGGTTATACTACGTTCACACTACGAGTTAAAACATGTTTTAACGCTATCTTGATGACATTTTTCGTGTTGCTAATTATTATAACATGTTTTAACTCGGTAGTGTGAACGTAAAGGGCGAAAACGAACTTATTGCGACACATTCAACAGGGCATAACTTTTTTACCATTGGGTAAAAATCAAACAAATTTTGCACACTTTCTCATTGATGTGTATTGTTTACATGCTGTCAAACTCGAAGTCGTGTTTTTCGATTCAACGAAAATGGAGGTGAACCAACGCGAGTCGAGAGAATAAATTCCTTCCAAACACCTGGAATTTCCTGACCTGTCGCACCGGCAAAAATGTTGAACATTCACCATTCAACCGTCTCCAGAGTGTTGAAGCGGTTCCAGGAGCGGTTGACGTTGGACCACGGCAAATGAGCTGGAAGAAAACTGGGACCGGAGAACAAAAAGACGGAGGGAAAGGTGAAGTGGATGATTAAAGCAAATCCCAACGTCTCAAGCCGTGATTTGGCTAAAAAGATCGGCATGTCGCAGAGCTACGTCCAGAATGCAAAGAAGAGAGCTAGACTATATACATACAAGGTACATAACTTCCCAAACCGCGATGAGCGGCAACAATCGACTGCTAAAACTCGGGCACGGAAGCTCTACGGGAAGATGCTGACAAAATATGGTTGCCGTGTGATGGACGACGAAACGTATATAAAAGCCGATTTTAAGCAAATTCCGGGGTTGGAGTTTTTCACCGGAAAGAGCAAGTTCTATGTGGACGACAAATTTAAGAAGAAGAAAATGTCAAAGTTCGCCTCCAAATATCTCATCTCATTCATGCTCTTGCGGACTGAGGAGTGAGCCTTTCGTGACAAAGGGCACAGTAAATGGCAAGATCTACAAATCTGAGTAGTGCCTCGAGAAGCGCCTTTTGCCGTTCTTGCAGCAGCACGACGAAGCTCCGCTATTTTGGCCAGATTTGGCATCATGCCACTATTCTAAAAGTGTCCTGGAGTGGTATGAGGCCAATTCTGTCCATTTTGTTCCAAAGGACATGAATCCGCCAAACTGTCCGGAGCTGCACCCGGTGGAGCAGTACTGGGCAATGATGAAGCGGGTACTTCGGAAAAGCAAGAAGACAGTCAAAGACGAGAAGGACATGTTAAGAAAATGGAAAAAAAACTGAGAAACTGGTACCGGATGACACTGTAAACACTTTGATGGAGGGCATCAAGCGAAAATGCGTTCAATTTTACACTCAAGGCTCCATCGATTAACTTTTTTGATTTTTGAAGTAAATATATGTATAAAACTACCCTAAAATTTTGGTTTGATTTTAACCATTATAAGAAAATGGGCATAACATTTTCGGTGTCGCAATAATTTCGTGTTCGCCCTTTAGTATTAGCCCCCTTTTAGATGGTTCCCGGAATTAATCACTTTTGCAATTTTTTGAATAGTACCTATTTTTTACACGGTACGTATCTCCCGTAGCCCTGGTCTGGCGTCTGAGAGGGCAAGACACTGGTCTCATAAACTACCCGTACCCCAGAAAGGAAGGATATTTAGTGGTCAGTTGGAAAGTATCACTAGCCCTGAAATTGTCCAGTGCACTGAGAATCGGTTGCGAAGTTTTTGAAAGTTCCACAACGAAACATATTCCCAGTGTAAAAACATTGGTGTGAACTTGACAATATGTAGATTGACCCTGGTAGTCTATACAAACTAACCTTGTGTATGGAGAAGAATCGCTATATACATTTCAAAATTTAATACAACAAATGCAACCTCGATATTTCTCAGTATTTTCTTAACAAATCATTTAATACAAGTATGCATTATTATAAACTTTACTGGTGCATTTTTCACTTTACAAACCATTTGCTATTATTTATTTCGTGTACAGTTAATAATATATAATTAGATTACTAAATTATTGTATTATTTACCTTTGTTGTATTAATGTTATTCTAGCGGTGGAGCCTTATACATTTTTTGTTTGATATCGGCTGTTGACTAACACTTCTCTGCATGCACGCTTCATCGGCATACACGTCATACACCTAACACATAGTCATACACCTAACACAAAGCATAACTATGGATTGTAGTATGAGGCTTACCGCCCCTAAAACCAGCTCAAATTGAAGTAAATGATGATGAGTTGGCATTAGGGGGGTTAGTAAAATAAAGCAAGTGGTGAGACTATTTTCATGTGTTTGTTAGTATTAGTTTCCAGTGTGTTTTAAATAGCTAAGAAGTGTACGAATGATAATCTTACGAAAGAAAAACAACACAAAATATCTTATGTGTAAGGATGAGGAAGTTTATGTGATTACTATAAAATAAAATAACTATTTACAAGTTAAAACTATGACTAATAGAGTACGATGAGCCCCGATGAGTTTAGAAAAAAGCATCCACTCTCCGCTATATTATCGGGGAGTAAAAAGAATGAAGCAAAATACACAGTGGGCGTTTTTCTATTGTACAGAACGTTTCTTAAAGTCGTAGGTTAATATTTAAGCCCACAGTATTTTTGGCACGTGTTACATGCATATATTTGTTAATGGATTTTGAAAATTTTTGAGTAGACCATACATACGAGCTTCCTCATAACCAAAAGCCAAAACGATTATTTTATATTTGAATTACTGCCAGAGAAAATCTTGACCCGTCTTTTTCTGTAAAAAACGATTGTTAGCATGTCTAAAACAGACTAAGCAGGACGTAAATTTTAGTGATGCTATTAGATAGACTATTGCCTACTTCCTACCAAACAAAGGTCTGTAAACCGATAATTTTATATACCGACCAGCTCAGCTCGGTATTTTTGGGGAATTCTGTTCATAAAACCATTCAGGAACTCAAATAAAACATCGAATGCAACATACCTTCCCGGTGGAAAAATCTCGCTGTTATTAACAGTCTTGCGATTTGTAAGAATTCCGCATTTGCATAAAGTTCTTAAGAGTCACAAGTGGTGTATTGAAGAAAAGTTCGAAAAATGCGGATTTATTCAGACTGGAAAAGTTTATTGCCTCGTGTTTGTTTATATCATCTATAGTGAGTTGTTTGTTCTTGGGTGAAAATAAATCCTAATACGGTGATTAGAAGTTGAATGTCGTGACCTGCTCTAATTCCGTGGCGAATACTTGCCGATGCGTATTTATAAATTGTTCCATTTTATTTTCAAGAGTTTATAACAACGAATATTACAGTTTTTCTCTTCAAAAACTTTCGATATGAAGCCAATTAACGCGATAAACACGGACGATAATCATAAATTAAAATCTTATTCCAATTTTGTACATGAAATGATCTCAACCTCACGTTATTAGAGCATGTCACGATATAATCCATCGATAAATGCATTTATGTAATCAGAAAAAGGGACAAATAGAAAAAGCAGAATTTACATAAGGGGTTATATGAATGTAATCTGAACAATAGCATTTTAATCTTGAGTTATTTATTATAAGGGTCGGAGGCACAAACTGAAAAACACACATTCAGACGAGCTGCGGTTGTTAGCATTCAGTAAAAAAATCAATATTTCCTCTTTCGTCAATTAGTGTGATGCAATAGTTTAAAGTTAGGCTTTCCTTCCCTTTTAATAAATTACTTGAGAAATGCTTTTGTTTCTGATCTATATTAAATATTGTACATCCAAGCAAATATTTATTGCAAAATATTTCAAAATAGCGCAACCTTCTTTAATCTGTATTATCATTCTATTTCTTCTAAAAGAAAAAAAGGTACTTACAAAAATATACACTAGTGCAAGAATAAATTATTTGAAACGATAGCCGATGATTTAAATCTAAGGGAAGCCAAAAGGAACGAATCAAATAGGTATGCCTAAAATTTCGCCGCTGATGGGAATCGCTCAGTCCAACGGTATTAAAAACATGAAGCCGAGAGATAATCATCGCGTCGCTTCAACGAAGCAAGTTTATCGAATGTTGGTAAATAAATTTAGAACACTTTTGTTTTCCTTCTGGCTACGCGCTTTGCTAAATACATTCCAAAAACGGAGCGTTTCATCTCCTGCCCCGGTGACGATAGCTTCACCATCAGGGCTCAGTGCCAAATACAGGACCCGATAGGAGTGTCCCGTAAGTTTTGCAACCTGGGTAAGTGAGGGATATTTCCACACGAGGATTTGATTCTGCGAGTACCCATGGGTTGACACCAGCTCCGAGGAGTGCTTCGACCAGGCAAGATTACAAACCTGAGATCCAGTATCGACGCACTGCATTGGTTGCCCGGTAAGGGTATTCCAGAAGCGTATACAGCGATCTGCTGTACCGCCTCCGCTGGCTAGTAGTCCGTGATGATGAGGGGACCATGCGATCGCTTTCACTGCAGCCATATGTTCCGAGTATGACTGCACCGGATTGGACGAGTGTTGATTCCAGACATACAGTCGATTGTCATTACCGCCACTCGCAAGATACTGATTGTCTGGCGACCATTTAAGTCCGCACACTTCCTGTCGATGACCCACAAGACGTCGCTCAGAAACTTGGGCAGGTGTGCGTGTATCTCGCTGCATTATCAAGCGATCTCGAGACCCGCTCGAGAGAACATCACCATTCCAAGCAAGTGCGCCTACGCGAGCCGAATGACCTTGCAATTTATTAACCTACGATCGAATCGAAGAGAAAAGAGAAATTCAGTAGGTCACGCACTTTTTGCGGTAGCTATTTAGGCTTGCGAAATTCACAATACGATCCAGGAGATGTGCAAAAAAATTGGCGACTGAAGGAACTACATGGTTGGTTATTCAAAGCACGTTTCGCAATGAACGGGTGCGTTTGGGGCGTTGTCGTGAACACTAAATGGTGTCATGTTGTTGGTGCGTAAATCGTCGAGTGGGTAATTTGTTTACCCAATGAAATCAACTTTCGTTTAAGATGTAATTGAGAAGATGATAAAAATAGGTGAGGCTCATGGTTGGACTCGGTGACAAAATCGTGGTATTGGACATAACTTTTAACGTTGTACGTATATTATTTCATGTAGTGCCATGCGCGAGCCACGTAACAGGCAATTGAAGATAAACAAATGTAGAGCTTCTTATAGTATTTGTTTAAAGCAAAAGGATGCATCATGAACGGGAATCCGTAACCATATCCAGTACTGGCGATCTCTTTGTTCTGGGCTACTTCATAACCAGTCAGTTTGCAGAACCTACACGCTCGCTCGAACGTTCAGTAAAAAAAAAACCACTTTTTATAAAAGTGTTTTCTCTAAGCAAACAATAAATATTTGCACACTCTTCGAACGTATATTGCTTTTTTCGGTAGCACATACCTGTTTGCTGGCAGCAACGTCCCACACAGTGACGTATCCATGATGCGTACCCACCGCCAGTTGGTGCCCTCGTTCACTCCATGAAACTGACGTGACGGTGTTGGCATCGGAACTCAAATCGCACAACCGTGTTACCTAAGGAGGTAAAATGTATTAATAATCGATTTAGCTTTTTGGCCAACAGTGACTTACCTGACTGGTACAAGCACTCCACAGGTATACACAGCTACCGAGCCCCACTGCTAGTACATTCTGAGCGGACCAATCCACTAAGTTCAGGTAGAAGTCATCTTGTAGTTCCGGTGCATCTAACACCTTGAAAGGTATCTTGGAGATTTTACGGGTCGCTTTCCGTGGCGATCGGAGCAATTTTTGACTTTTAATGCTAACGGGTGATAGCGAGTACGGGCACTGCTCATTGTAATCCTATGGTAGCGAGATAAAAGTTAAAGAGAATTAGTTAAACTGCAAAATCAACTCGAAAAAGAATGAGTATAGTTCAATGCACTGCACAGGAGATAATGATGTGTAAAAATGCATTTCAAGTGATAACATGAACGACCATGTACAGCTATTCAATAACATTCACACGCTAATTGATAATGAAAGCTGCTAGTCTCATTTTTCAAAGTTCGATATATCAACGGAAACACTAGACACATGCAATTATGTTAGTTTGCCCGTTAAAGAATTTATATTTTATGCACGAAGGATCAATTCAATGACGGGACATTGATAAATTATGAGCCGGTTTTTTTAGGTAAATCTACCATTAACAGATTTACAATGTTTGAACTAATATTTGAAAGAGTGCTCTAAAATCAACATCTTGTTGAAAACATTTAAGATTGCAATGAAATTACGGAAACAACAATCATATCACTCATTTGCAGAATAACTACAGCGATATCAATACGCTCAATGTTAATCCATTGTGGGTTATCTACGTAGAAAGCCATGTGTTTTGCACTAACCATTGAAATGGGTTGCAACCCGAGATTGAATGTCTGCAATGGTCGAACTGGAAAAAGGCGACCGCTTGAGTGACAAGAAAAAATATGACCCCCATCGGCCCACCCCTGAGTCGATTCTTAGTCCCATCCAGAGCTGCAAATGTTCAACATGTTGTTTTAAACTTGAAGGACGAACAAATCTCAAATCATGCCCTACTATGTTCAATTCGCAGTTGTTCGTTTACGTCATTCATTGTTTACATTGAACCGAGCTGCTCAATCGCTTTCCATTCATTTTCATTGACCCTGTGGATATCTCTCTACTGGGGTATTGACTAGGTTTTTCAAGCAAAATTACCCTGAACATACTTTTTATTATTCATGTAAGCATGAAAACGAAAAACATGTCAACATTTACCCTAAACTGGTTTGTACAGAACAGATCTAGGACAATTTTTCAGAAGGGCGGTACAGCAATTACACGCTTTCGAGGAAATCCGCATTGAAGTTTTTCAAAACTTTTTTAATTCCTATTTTTTTACACGAGAAGATGGAAACCAAATTCAAAAGCCAAAACTAACATGATAAGTGAATGCATCATATTATACTTGCATATCCTTGGAACAAAATGTTTCCGCTCTGAAATACGAGAAAATGTGTATTATGCCTTTTTGATATATCAGTACATCATAACGCCCTTCTTTACCGTCCTTTGATAATCAACTAGTGCTGCTGCGGCTTTTGACATCAGCCTTGTTTTGAGTTCGTTTTGCTGCTACGGCTTTTCGTTGGTTTTTAATCACGTGTGGTTTTTTTCAAGTAAAATTAGCTATTTTAAATTTTGGAACCTCTTCCCGTTATAAAAGATACAAAATAAAGGTAACTACATCATGTGAAATGCATAGTAAATATTAAACTTAAAACTATTATTTTAGATGATCGTGAATCCAACTAAGTATAAGGAAACAACCATTTATACTGTCATGCTACGCACAAAGTAGGATGAAAAAGTACGAAACGACAAAAAGATTGCTGGATTACTGACAAGTCGGTTACGTTATTGCTGGTCCATCATTTACTACAGCCGTTCTCGTTCGCAGCTGCATTGTGATGTGTGAGATATGTTTGTTCCATTGATGACATGGTACGACACGAGAGTGAACTATTTCATCGAAATCCTAAACCGTTCAAACGTATACGTCGAGGGTTGTTATCGGAGGATGTATCAATTCACTTGAGCCGCATGGATCAACCAAATAGATGCCTTTATTGTATTTTCAAGAGCTACTATACTACCTCAACAAACTCATGTTGTATATGCAACGCTATATTTTTGTTCGAAAACAAATGCATTCAATGCACGTTATTATAATCGTCTCGCCGTGGGCCCAAACAAATACAACAAATTAAAACAATTTTCAATAGATTACTGTATGCATGACGTTGTTTCAAATGTGGGCTGATGCTATTTCAGTGACGTGCGATCTTTGAAGTCAATCTAAGACGTATTGTAGAGAAACAGTTTTCCAGGTTTTAAAGTACCTGATATTGATTCCTTCGTAATTTCTGCTTAGTATAATTGATTTGAAACTGGAATAACTGAGTGGATTGTTTGTATCTTATCGTATTCGGATGCCATAGATGAAGCTATATTAGATTGTGAAGTGAAATCACATAGTGCGTAAAAATAAAATGTATTTTTTGTTTATTATTGCTTTATATTTAACATTTAATATTCACATTCCTTGCGATACTTTCGTCGAACGTTTCCACAGATCAATACTTTTAACCGTTTCGCTATGGACATTTTTCTGTTTCGGTTTGTGGCTAGATTGAGATGTCACAATTAATAAAACTAAACCTATGTTGAAATACATCCTACTCATTTGCAAAGGAAGGAACAGCGTCTCCGATTTGAGTGTATTGATATACTAAAGCCCTTGTACAATGTACATTGCTTATGTAGTTGATAGAAGCTCATCGGTAACAAACAGTGAAGCATTGGTAGCCTTGATTCTTGAGCACTTTTTAACGTACCGGGACAGTATGTAAAGAGTTACTGCAGAAACACTTAATTGACCATCAGAAGGGGAAAACTTACATGAATCTCGACATGAATAAAACCGCTTTATCACTTACCCTTAAATAATCTTTTTGATCGCAGAGTTGAAGACTAGCATAGCTAGTTAATGGAAACCCAATCCATTATGCAAGAACCATGATGGTTTTATCAATCAAAATGTAAAATATGATTAATTTACTCTATAAACAACGAAGGGCTCAACAGCACCGTACTTCAAACAAGAGGCTGTTGTATCGGGCGCGTCAACATATTGGAATTGAAAACCGTCGGTAATGCAGGGCGTACTGCTGGTAAATATGTGATAAGGGTGTAATGCACTCAATGTTGATTTTCGGGGAACTAATGTTAGATTTATAATAATTGTAACCATAGCTGAAAATAATAGGCAATGAGCTCTCTCAAGCATCGCTAGACTCTTGAAAGCGCTAAAAATTTGTCATAACTGCTGTAAAACTAAATTAAATATGGGGGCTTAATAACAACTTTTTTCCCTATAAAGTAAGTTGACATAAGCCCTTTTTTTAAAAGTCTTAGTAAGGTGGTCCAGACCGTTCTTTTCTATTTCTTATCAAAGTATATGATAATTTAATGCATAAGCTTCAATAAAATGCGAAAACCCATATTGTTTACATATTGCTGTAACGCCCTTCTGAAAAATTGTCCTAGAGATGATAACTTTGGTTGGTGAATGAAAAAACATCAGTTTGAAATGGAGACGTAGGAGAGACCGGGGCTAGTTGTTGTTGTTTTCAGTTTTCATTTTTCAGGTAGCTAGAACACGTTGCATAAAAGAGTAGACTGTTGACAACAATTCTGAATTTTAGTTAGTGTTTGCTATATTACCTTTGTTTTTATAGACAAAAATATGGGACGCGGAAAGCCAGTTAACTTACCCCGCCCCCAGGGTGGGTTGGAGGTATGTATGTGTACGCCAGAAAATGGATCAAATGGAGATTCAGTTGCTTCAGGAGCTTTAAAAGAACGTGCTGAATGTATTTCTAATAAAACTGTATATTAACCGACGTTTGCCATTATATTTCAGTGTCAATATCCCGGCATTTTTACATCGACGCGTACTCCATATTCAAAAGCAACTTTGCGAAATTCTTCAGGCGATTGGCCGAAGTAAATGTCCCCTCCATTGACGTATCTACACCAGAAAAAGATTTTCGTGCTTTGGAGTGAGTTTTTTTTTTCAAAAGTTGTCCTACTGGAGCTGTAGAGCAAGGTTCTCGAAAAGGCTCCCCGTCAGAATCACACACTACAGTTGCAGACGAGACAGGCAATGTCGCCCACTAAAACTTTGCTTAAGGCCAATTGCAGCTGGCCATGATTCTGAATGTAATATTCATTGCACAGATCAGATATGTGCAGGCGTAGAGACTTCGCGATCGCGTGTATCATTGCGAAGGGCTCGAGCATTTGTACGCTAACGTGTTCGATCGCGTGTGCGTTTGTATGTCGCGTGTGCTAACGTGCATGTAATTTCGCGTGTATGAATTCTATTTCATAACCGTGTGCCTTTCGCATATTCGCGTGTGTTCTTGGACGATCGCGCGCGGACTGTGAATCCAATACATAATTTTTGGTGTACGGCTCAGATGATAGCAGAATGTAAGATCTTCCATATCACTAGAGTTCCCAGTCATGTCGCCATGAAACGTATTGTCTAGTGGATATGAGCTTTATTTTTTGATTGGTACAACTGAATGTATGGACCTGAGTTGCTAGGACGGAGGATAATGATTTCCGGACGTGACCAATTCATGATCGCGCAAACACGGGCGTTTGTAGGTTCGCTTTTGAGACCGCGTTTATACGTTTAAAACGTTTTATTACCGGGCTATTATCAAATTTGCGAGATCGCGGGCGTAGATGTGCGTTGTTGATCGCGAAGGGCTTAAGCGTTCGTATGTTAACGTGGTTGTCGCGTGTGCTCGCGTCTATGTGACTTCGCGTGTACAAAACTGGATTTTATAACCGCGTGGCAATTCACATATTCGCGTGCGTTCTTGGATGGTCATGCGGACCTTCATTCTTATATTTTGTTTACGGTGTACAATTCACATTCTGACAGGGAGTGAGTTACCCCATATCACTAGAGTTCCTAGTCATGCAGCGTGTTGTCCAGTGGATATGAGAGCTTTCTTTTTTTAATTGGTCCAATTGAAGGCATGGACCTAGCCTGCTGATACCAAGGATTGAAACTTCCGGAAGTGACCGATTCATGATCGTGCGAGCGCGGGAGTTTTTAGATTCACGCTTGAGACCGCGTTTGAAAATTTCTTAGCGCTGAGACATTATCACCGGGATGTTATGCTTGTGAGATCGAGGGTGTAGGTACCGTAGACGGTCGTGAAGGAATCAAGCATTTGTATGTTAACGTGTTTGTCACGTGTATGCGACGTGTATAATTTCGATTTTATGATCATGTGGCGGTCTGATGCTTAATTGTTAGTGTATGGTACAGATGGTAGAAGAGAGTAAGTGTCCCCATATCACTAGAGTTCCAGGTCATGTCGCCGTGTTTTCTAGTGAATATAAGCGTCATTTTTTTATTGATTCAACTGGAGGCATTAGTCTAGACTACTAGGATCACGGTTAGACTTCCGGATGTGACCGTTTCATGATCGCGCGAGTAGTGAGTTAAAGCTTAAAACCGCGTTTGTAAATTTATAGATGATACAACGTTTACTTAACTACCGGGGTGTTTTAATGTTGGCGAAATCGCGGGCGTAAGTATGTGTAGAATATTGCAATTGCATGGTCGCGTTTGTGACCATGTTTGTGTTATCGCGAAGGCCAAGAGCGTTTGTACCTATATGAGTATAGCTAGAGTATAGTATACAGATATAATAATAAAAAGGAATCATAACATGCCGAACAAAGAAAGAAAATTGAAAAGAGATTGATTAGAAGTGTATAAATTGACCGATACTATTTTTATACATGAGTAATGGAAAAGTCTCGCGTGTTTTTTGAGAAGAACCAATAAGCATACTGTCAAAATTCACTTTGGGATGAAATTCTGGACAAACCATTAATCGCCGATTAACAGCAACAGACGAAAGAGAAAACTTTTCTCTTTCATAAAATCTATTCTCGGCGAGTTACGGTTTATCTGGAATTTTCTCACAAAGTGAATTTTGACAGCATGCTTATTGGCCCTTCTCAAAAAACACGCGAGATGTAAACTAATAGAAGTACAAAAGAAACTGACTAATGAAATAGATGAAAAGAACACATGTAACATGCAATCTAACTAAATGTTGTTTACTTGCCATTAACGACAATTGCATTCTGTTAGAATTTCATCATGCTATGCTGACTGGGAATGGATGATTCACGTGCGTCGGTAAATTAATTTTACCTTAATTTATCCAATTCGACCTTCCCGAATGAATTGAACCGACCGCACAAATATCATATACGCCAGTTCTGCATCCATTTCTTGACTCAACTGTCATAAATACTCAGACGAACACATACACAGATAGACATATTACAATTATTACAAAGCAACAACTAATAAATTTATACTTATGTAGGGTAAGGTGGGGCAAATCCGACCGTTGGATAAACCCGACCCCCCTCTGTTATCGAAAATCAGAAGCACTACGCGAACTACTATTAATGTTGTTGTGTAGAGCATCGAAAATAATCATAATGGTGGTATGACAGCATTTCATTGACTACAGATTATTTCTGATTGTTAAAGTGATTGCATAATTAATGTAATTGGATTTAAATTCTTTGATTAAAATCCTACAAAGTGCATAGAAGAATTTAGTTCAACCTTTTTCATATAATTTTTAATTGCATCGTAATGAAAAATGACGCGGTGGGGCCAATCCGACCACTAAATATTGGGGTAAATCCGACCGCTTTTTTGCTAAGAAAATTTTTATTTTTCCAATTGAAATATATTTTTATCGTTATTATTTATTATTTTTATGCAAAATGGTTCATAATTACAAACGAAAGACACAAAAACGTGATGATTATAGTATTCGTCGAGCAATTGCTCCGATGCAAATGGGAATATCATTACGTGCTACTGCTCGTGATTTTAGCATTCCAAGATTGACATTGAACTCCATTTTCTTCATGTTACAATTCAATAACACAACATGCATTGATTTATCATTGAAAACCCATAAAATTTGGATAATATCTGCACTAAATCAACCAAAAACATAGGGGGTCGGGTTTACCCCACCATTTTTGAAAACAGCAAAAATGAACATTTTTGTATAACGCTTGTATCACAAGATATTCCCAAGATCCAAATATATAATATATGGTAAATAAAACGACTTGATCCGATGTAAAATGAGCATTTTAGAGCCAAAACCATTTACTAGGTCGGATTTGCCCCACCTTACCCTATCTATTAAATTAAATTAATTATTAAATTAATTTAATTAGCCTGTGCACGATGATCAAGTCGACCGATAAATGGACACTAGAGTGACAAGAAAAAATGACCCCTATCGACCCACCCCTGAGTCGATTCCTAGTCCCACCAGGAGTACTTGCTCCAAATTTGAAGCAAATCGAACAAGTCTAGCTACCGGACAAACGTGCCTGAAGTTTGCATAGGATTTTTTGACAATTTGCATGGAGAAACCTAGTAGCTCGCATTTTCGCCGCAATGTGGCACTGTGTGCCGATGCGTATAAGTTAAAATAAGAAAGATAATTTAATTGTCGTCGACTTTGTCGAAAACTGCTAGTCAATCAAGCTTTGTTGAAAGAAGGTATAAAGCTTTTAACAAAGTGATGTCTGAGTCAGTTTTGCATGGGGCGTAGTACTGCATGGTTGTGCATCAGTACTCGATTCCCACTAACTTAACATTTTGGTGAAATAATGGTTAGGTTTAGCTCTATAGCATGTTCAGAAGAATGATTGTAAATAATACGAGTCATGTTTTGGTTAGAACATTTTAGTTCCGTATAGAGGGCGCCATCACTAATTTTTAACGGAGAGAGATAGAGATTGTGTCTTCTACAAAGTTTTAGAAGAGACATTTTTCAGTAATTCTTCCGATCATCCCGATATGCTATATCTTTTCTGTGAAAAGTTAGTGTTAGCGCCCTGTATGTGGTCACAGGTGGAACTAATTTTTTTAGCCAAAACATAACTCGTATCATGTACTATAATTCGCCTGAACATAATGTTCAGCTAATTCTAACCATTATTTCACAAAAATGTATAGATCGCGGGAACCGAGTACTGATACACAACCATGCATTGCTATGCCCCATGCAAAACTGACTCAGACATCACTTCGTTTAACGCTTAGTAACTTTTTTAACAAAGCCAACTTCACTAGCAGTCTTCGACAAAGTTGTAGACAATTAAATTGTCTTTCTTATTTTCACTTAGCCTCAAAAATTCATTATTTTTCGGGGCAGTGTAATGGACACTCAATGACCCTCACTGTGGGCCCCGTCTACCAACACTGCCATTAAACTGTGGAACAATGTCTTCCAATACGGCCCACAGTCAAAATCAATCCACGTAGACCCGCCAGCCGGCCACGCCCGCGCGCTCTCTAGTGGTTGAGCGTTAGTATGGGCGGCCGCAGAGTATGAAGAAACACAAAATATAAAAAAGGCCCATAAGCCCTCTCGGTCTCCTCGATGCATCACTATCAAGACGTAATGCAATAACCATCTTACAGCAATTGTCTGTCAGAGATAATTTAGCACTGATGTACGCAATATGCTTGATGATGATTGCAATACCGTTAAACCCCTCAACCTAGGGAAGGGCGGTACATCCGCTGAATTTTTTTGAAATAAGAAATCCCAGTTTGAAAAAAATCTCACATATTTCTAAGATACAGGGATTTTTTTTCTTTTTCTTGCGTCATATGCAAGAAAAATTCTTGCATTTTTTGCACAATGGTAGTACTCTTACAATTTGCGTTTTGCGGTCCTTACGTTAATGTAAGTGATTCTTACTGGGTTGGTTTTGGATGTATAGCATTTACTATATAATGTACATAATACATTTTGACGACAATAACATTAATAGCACCACACTAGAATTTTGTTCATCTTAAGCTCTTAAATACGTCTGAATAGAGTATATTGAAAAAAAATTACACCTTTTCAGTTGGTGTGGGATGGGATGTAAATAATTGTGAAGTTATTATTCTATGTTCCGCCAGACCATTCTTCAATATTTATTCATATTTTTATTTTTCTGAGTGGGGCAGGGATGCCACATTGAAATCGGTGTTTCGCTCAAAAAAATCTTTTTACCATCTGTGAAGACTAAAACCGAAAAAAAATCTGTGTAAAATTTCGAAAATATCTGTGAAAAATCACAATATTTCCAAAATTTTGTGGAAATCTGTGAAATTTTATTCAAAATGAGAAAAAGAATCTGTGATAAAAAATGTGAAAAAATCTGTGACATTACAGAAAAATCTGTGAATATGGTTACCCAGATCTATGGTCCAGTGATGGAGCTATCTCTCTGGCGTCAGTTACAGGCGGGCAGAGGCGGACGGAAAATAAGCATGCATAAAAATATTATCGGCTTATTACAAACTATTATCGAACTTGTTAAACATGTGATTCACCGTTTGAACCGCCAGACAAGAATTCTTCAGTATTTGGCTTGCGTTAAGCCAAACCAAACTGAGCGTCACAATTTTTTTCTGGTCACACGTTTTTGGATCATTTACCATTAACATAGGAAATTTAGGATCACTTATTTCCTTTCGATTGCTATGTGAGTTCTAGAAAATAAACCGATGCGGGAGTTTCTAGTGCTACATTGGATGCAATAGCGTTTTAGGATGTGTATCTCAAAATAGCGCTTGGTCCTCCTCCTTTAACACAGGCGATTTATTTGTATTAATTTGATGAAATTTTTTTATCCAAACCGCAATGTTTTTCAGAAAATTGTGCTAAGACTTTCTAAAGCGGTACAAATTACACATTTTACCCTATCTATCAAACCTGTTGAACATGGGCTCAAACGGAAATCGGAATCCTATTTCATTTTGATATAACTATCAACTGTCACCATCAACGCGTAAGTACATGTTCCAATACTCGGTCTGGGCACTAGACTTACGTGTGACCGAACGAAAATTGATTCAAAGTTCAACAAAATATCAAAAAGTGCAACGACAACAGTGACCGAAGCCTTCCGTTCGTTGACTCCGAGTTTTGCATAGAGCTCATTGTTAGTTGGATAGCGGCATAAACTCGAAGCGCTATACGCTTTGCAATCCAGCACTTTTACGGCGGTTGCACCATGATTTCAATATAAATTTTTTCGTTGCATTTTCTACTTTGGGCGAAACAAACATAAATAACCAACGAATGTTTTGACGAACTTCTTAGAATTTTAGATTGCTCCAATTTGAAGAGCTTGACTGACAGTGAGACTTCCTGTTTCGTTTTCTTCATACATTCTATGCGAATTGGGTATGGTCATGATTTTTATTCAAGTATAGGAACTGCAATTGCAAAAAAAAAAACAAATGTGAGACATGCATCAAAAGTATTTGTACTTATCAATACTTTGAGTGTACAGAACGCAAATATTTTCGTAATTTTGGAACTTAGTACAAACAACCAGCCAGAATTATCAATCGATTAGTACAAATAATTCAAAAATAGACATATTACCTCATAATTTTCTGAGGGATATCTAATGATTCGAAGCATCGGAAATAAATTCTGTTTTAGATTCTGACCTCAGATTTCGACGGACTTTGCAAACGATCTTAGCCTACAGGCTACATACAGCATACAGAATTGCAACTATTCTGTTCTAATTGAGAATTTGTGCTGAGCTCGAATATGTTACGACTGGGTTGAGACCATCGCCTTCACTCGCCAAACCAGCACCATTTATGCCTTAGTATATTTAAATTGTCATACATGAATGATCAAGTTCAGTAACTCCGAAGCATGCATCAATACCACTTACGACATGGGAAAAGTAAAAGTATTATTCGCTATTGCAGTTAACGCTCAAAACATTGTACACAACTTCCCTTCCCTTATCGTGATGGTTGGTATTAGCGGAACAACGCAATCTCCGTGTACTTTATTTGCTACTCAAAGCAACAATAAACCGTATTGTTATGGTTTTAGCTTCAGACGAAACTATCTGTAGAAGTAAAAACTGCATCACAACTGATTGAATGCAACATTAATTTCCATTTGAGCGGGTGGAGTTGCTATGTACATTTTTATTCCGGCGCATCACTCGGAATATAATTGACCGTGACTTTTGGCACAGCAGGTTGCCGCCGCCAGACGGTAGTCATTGCTAATTGAAATATTTGAATTTCGTTGTCCTAAGCATTTGTCTGTGTTCCTTCTCGAGCTTTGTTGATGTACGTCAATATATGACGAACAACGAGGAAATGGTTTAATTGGAAAATTGATATTTTTTGCCATGAATGTTCTCCACTGATTTTGATATTCAGTATCGAGGTAGGCTTTTTATTGCTCAGAAAGTGTAATTTTTAGAGTTACCGTGCCTCGAAAAACTTAGAATATACGTGTGGTATGTTATGGTGGATTGTACTCGTAGTACACACAAAAAAATAATTTGCTCATAATTCCAAACATGGCACTTTTTTACAAGTCACATACTTATTTGTGAGAAAATTTTGAGAAAGTTTGAATTTTCTTAAAGCTATGTAGAAATGATTTTATAACATCAAAGTTATCGTTTTTCCATAGTACATTTTTCAGTGAAAGAACAAGCACTAGCTTTTTTAGTTTCTATAATTGGTGTAGTTGTAGACTTATCCCCGACACGATTTATCTCTCTGTACAACCGAAATTCATTACAGTTCTATCGAAATACGGAGAGATAGAATCCGTAAAGTTAGTAATTTTGATAATCTGTTTCCAGGGTATTTCCAACGGCGTTCGTGTTGTGAAAATTTGGGTGTCCCCGGGTGTTCCTTCTTACACGAATCTATAATACAAAATAGGAGGTATTATAAGTTCTCAAAATACGTTGTGTACATATAAAGGGCAAGTCCTATGTGTCAGTTCTGTGATCAGACAGCACACTATAGAAAACTCTGTACAGCAACGAAGAAAAAAACATCTACAGCAAGCAAATTCCACGCACTCTTCATCAACATCAACCACATCACGAACAGATTTGTTGGATTTCAGACAGTGTTTTGGACCACCGTGTTTCGCTTATTACCTCCAAACCAGCAGCCTGTACCACCAAAGCTGAATCAATTGACAAAGAAGACGTATACACGCATACGTCCTACAAATAATCATTACGATCAAATCGTAGGAATCTGTAGGATTAAAGGGCGAACGCGACACATTCAACAGGGCATAACTTTTTTACCATTGGGTAAAAATCAACCAAATTTTGCACACTTTCTCATTGATGTGTATTGTTTACATGCTGTCAAACTCGAAGTCGTGTTTTTCGATTCAACGAAAATGGAGGTGAACCAACGCGAGTCGAGAGAACAACTTCTTTCCAAACACCTGGAATTTCCTGACTTGTCGCACCGGCAGTTGGGAAAAATATTGAACATTCACCATTCAACAGTCTCCAGAGTGTTGAAGCGGTTCCAGGAGCGGTTGACGTTGGACCACGGCAAAGGAGCTGGAAAAAAACCGGGACCGGAGAACAAAAAGACGGAGGGAAAGGTGAAGCGGATAATTAAAGCAAATCCCAACGTCTCAAGCCGTGATTTGGCTAAAAAGATCGGCATGTCGCAGAGCTACGTCCAGAATGCAAAGAAGAGAGCTGGACTACATACATACAAGGTACAGAACTTCCCAAACCGCGATGAGCGGCAACAATCGACGACTAAAACTCGGGCACGGAAGCTCTACGAGAAGATGCTGACAAAATATGGCTGCTGTGTGATGGACGACGAAACGTATATAAAAGCCGATTTTAAGCAAATTCCGGGGTTGGAGTTTTTCACCGGCAAGAGCAAGTTCTATGTGGACGTCAAATTTAAGAAGAAGAAAATGTCGAAGTTCGCCTCCAAATATCTCATTTGGCAGGTCATCTGCTCTTGCGGACTGAGGAGTGAGCCTTTCGTGACAAAGGGCACAGTAAATGGCGAGATCTACAAATCTGAGTGCCTCGAGAAGCGCCTTTTGCCGTTCTTGCAGCAGCACGACGAAGCTCCGCTATTTTGGCCAGATTTGGCATCATGCCACTATTCTAAGTGTCTTGGAATTGGTATGAGGCTAATTCTGTCCATTTTGTTCCAAAGGACATGAATCCGCCAAACTGTCCGGAGCTGCGCCCGGTGGAGCAGTACTGGGCAATGATGAAGCGGGAACTTCGGAAGAGCAAGAAGACGGTCAAAGACGAGAAGGACATGTTAAGAAAATGGAAAAAACTGAGAAACTGGTACCGGATGACACTGTAAAGACTTTGATGGAGGGCCTCAAGCGAAAATGCGTTCAATTTTACACTCAAGGCTCCATCGATTAACTTTTCTTTTGGTTTTTGAAGTAAATATATACTACCCAAAAATTTTGGTTTGATTTTAAACATTATAAGAAAATTGGCATGACATTTTCGGTGTCGCAATAATTTCGTGTTCGCCCTTTACGATAACCAGAGGGAAAACTGATTAAGGGATTACATGCGAGAGAATATTGAGGAAAGTTAGAATTTTTTGTGGAAATAACTCTATGACATCAAAGTTATAGTTATAGTTTTAGTACATTTTTCAGCTAAAAATCAAGTATAAGTTTATAAAAAATTAAACGTCTGATAATTAGCGTTGCTATGACCTTTGCCCCGATACCGCCTTTAAAAGAGGCCGGCGGTGACAACGATGGAAGTCCAGCAGATCAACTAAAATATCAAATCTAAAACAATTAAATTCGAACAATTGAAAAAAAAAAAATGATCGCTTGAATAGTTTTTCGACAATCGTGATCACGGAAAAGCCAGGTCGTCAAACGGTGGGATAACAAAATTCTCACAAGTTTCCTATCTCATACCTCCACGCGAGTCTAAGTCAATTGATGACATTTGGTCCTTAGACCGGCGACGACTGGGTGCTATCAGCCTTCTGCCGATAGTAGCAGAATGAGAGGGTGCGAACAGATCTAGCCGAGAAAACATTGCCGTAAAAATGAATAGTTGATCGGAAATTAGCCCCAATACGACTAATCTGACTAGTACCTATGATCACGGGTCAATAAGTATTGAAAATTCGCCGCGTCTGTTTTTATGAACCTGATTTCAAGCTCCGTTATTGCTAACAAGCCCGTGCATCAGGTTAACAGTCCTTTATATTTCCCTTCAGTGTTCGTTATTATCGCTCGTATACTTGTATTCCACAAAAAATCCGATATGGAAAATAAGAAATACTTTCCTTGATTCATAACATCTCGCGCTATTTTTGCCTGTATAATGTGTTATCACACGGCAGTTTTCAAACCAATAAATATATCGTTGAGAAGAAGTAGCGAATTCTGTCCAAATACTGTTGCAATGAATAGTGATCTGGCCCATTACGCAGATAAGATTAGCTTTTCTAGGCAATACTTCCACGGTCGGCTGTGTGGAGTTCAAATTGCTTTTGTTTAGGGAACATAGTATACTCTCGGTAGCCGGCTGCCCAGAGTTTAAAAAAAACAAAAACTAAACAAGATCTTCTCTTTTTCGAATGATCGTGCACTCGAAGACTAACTAAACAACTACCTAATAAAAAAAGATTTACAGGTCGCATCGCTTGCTTGGAGCGAATCCTAGAACAGATACCCTTCCAAACTACCAACTCCGCGACACCTATGGAAGAGTCTGATGAATCGTCGTCCTTCCGTTAAGTAGGCGGAGCATCAACACTTCCTGTCTACCTTATCCTTTATCCTTCCCCGTGAACGATGGAGATGGGGGCGCCGGCAATGATGGCTATCATGCTGTTGAGGTTTTAATATGGGTCGGATTGGTATGAATTTCTACTTACCATTTCCTAAGCAACTCTTATTAGATAATCAGCAGTCAAACATGATGAAGTCAGTGTGCAATCCGCCAAAATCATCGTCACAACGCAACGCAACGCAAATCGTGATCACGGAAATGCCATTTTTGGAAAAACAACATTTCGAGATAATCGAGTTTACAGTTGCAATCTATCACTACAAGGCCCGCTTCGATGCGCGTAGCTTAACACTCGGAATACTAAGGGGGTCAAAAAAATGAGAACGCTTACTTTGAGCGGTCATATCTTAGCCGTTACTTACTCGATTTTAAAGCTATCCTCGCAACACGAAAGGTACTTCTTTTGTGAATAAGTTTAGTGAATTTGCATGAAGAAAATTGGAGAATAGGGTTGTCTACCGCGAGTTATAGTAAAAAGAGTGAAATAAAATCAGTGAAAAAAATGGGAACGCTTCTTTGACTTACCATATCATAGCTGTTGGTTTACCAATTTCAAATTTTTGACATTAAAAATGTCTTACTCCACTATCTGGGGCTAGGTGTCATTCTAAAATCTCAACTATCTCCCATGTAACGAAACTATGTAAGGTTTGCACGCTTATAACTGCGATATTACTAGATGGATTTTAATCATTCATACACCAACCGATTCAGAAACACCTAACTTAAATATTGGTAATAATTTAATATCTCCCCAATAAAAGTAGACTTTTAAAAATTGGTAAAATTAAAAAGTTCACGAAAAACGGGAAAATTACCATTCGTGAGGCAGATGTCTCAGACACAGCCGTCATTAGAGGGTAGGTTAGTGGCTCAATCACACACGAAAAGTCATAAATAGAAGCAGCGCATGTCCGTTTAAATCAGTTGTTGCTCTTATCCCATACGAGCAACATCTTCTCCGGGCGATGCAATAAGCGCTATCGATTTTCGGCAACGTTGGCATTTGCACACACTCGCACCTAAGTGACTAAACCATATACGGTTAGTTTATAAATAGAGGTGACGCGTACCCGTTTGAATCAGTTTTTGTTCTTATGTCGAACGGGTAAGATCATGGCTGCAGCGTCTGGGCACTACAATAAGCGGTAGACGCTATGCATTTTCGGCAGCGGTGGCCGTGTGCGGATTTTTCGGGTACCAGCACGGTGTCACAGACGGCCCTATTCTGCGCGGCGTGTAACGTGAGACGACTAAACTCACCTCACTTTACGTGACATTTTTCACCCGATTCTGAGAGTCGACTCGGGTGAGGTGAGATTCCCCTTTGCAGTTAAATGGGCGTCTCACGTCACCCGAAGTGACACTTCAGAATTGGGTGAGAAAAGTCACGTAGAGTGAGGTGAGATTAATCGTCTCACGTCACACGCCGCGCAGAATAGGGCCGAGAATGATTTGCAAAGTGGGTGGGTGGGGTGGTTTGGATTTAATTCAATACGGTGTGTGCTGCTTAAGAGTGTTACGTTTGAAAAAAATATATTTATTTTTATGCATGCGTGTGCGTTGTATCTTGTTAATCCATGTTTACGGCGCTTTGAAGCTGCGTAGGGTAAAGAGCCTATTGGTTTTCATATGTTTCATATTTCGGTTATGTTTTTTTTTCAGTAAGGCATCTGACAACGTGCTTCTGTAGTTATTGCACTGTTCAGCAGCGTAGTATTTTATATAGGAGAGTACACTCAGGTTTTTTACGCGGATTATGAAATTTACGCGGTTTTCATTAACGCGTTTTTTTGAAATTTACGCGGTTTTCATTTACACGGCCTGTATCCCCTGCGTGAAAAATCTGAGTGTAATTGCATCGGAATCAATCACATTCCCAGCAGAACTTTTTGTTTTCTAATTTCAAACACTTTTGTTTCGTACTGCACACAACGGAAAATTTTAAAACAGAACTTACTGTCCCAGCAGCAGTTTAAGCGGCTGTTCTTTTTCGATTCAAATTCAAGCCATGTCTTAAGCGTTACTTGTCTTAAAATCGTTTTCCCAGTTTATCCAGTCAGAGTATCTGTCCTACCCTATATATTTAAAACACAGTTCTAATTGCGTTTTAAAGTATACAACAAATAGAACGGTTGAGTATACTAATTTAAATTTTAAAATAAATCTGCTTTAAATTATGAAACAAACCGCTGTACTGAAGATATAATTATGTCAGTCCTACTACCACATAAAACACCTATATAATAGAAAAAAGGCAGAATTGGTTTAATAATACAATGTTTACACTACAGAGTTATAACACATTTTAATAATTAGCAACAAGAAAAATGTCACCAAGATAGCATAAAAACCCGTTTTAACTGGTAGTGCGAACGTTGCATAACAATGTAATTTATCAAATAATTTCATTTTTTTCCACCACTAATCGATCAAGAAATACTTAACCTTAAGATTGTTTACTTAAGTTCATTAGTACATTATTGAAAATTTAAATGGAAAATTAAATTTCATATTTCTTGGAGAATCTATATATTTCCGTTGGCGGGCGTGGGCTTCCTCATCACAGTTCTCAATATGGAACTTTTCTTTTGAATATATTTTCTGGATAGACCAGCATATTTTGACTAGATGGATCAGCCAAATAATGCCAATCACATAGTGAGATACTTGATTAATTGTAATAATAGATTACCGTTAAATGACCTTCAATAAATTATGTTTTAATGGGGAGGGTATATAGCAAATTGTAACATATGAAAACAGGCGAGTGAGCAAGAACATGAGTCGATATGTGTGATAGATAAAATTCATTTGCACGCTCTTGAAAAAAGCTACATTTTTAATGTCACCGTGGTCGTGTCCTGTACACAACCCTTTAATTTTTTTTATCACCTCTGGATAGGTATATCTTTTATAACACCGGTGATCAAAGAATAATAAAAAATGTATATTCGAAGTAATTGTAAAAACAATAACTGAAACTTAAAATAAGCATTTCAGTTCAAACAATCGTATCCTAGCCGTTTGTCAACCAGTTTAATTTTTTCTTAAACCAACGAAATCTTCGCGGCTTGTAGACTTGTAATGGGTGCACTAGATAGTAAATTTTCAAAAATTTCTATTTTTTAGGTTTTAGTTAGCCTGATTTGCACGGCAACTTACGTTACAGTTAAAGTCTTTGTGACTTGCTTAGTTTTAAGGTTTTACATATGGTCAAGGCTTCTGTCTGTCACGTCTGTCTGTCCTCGCAACACGAAAGGTACTTCTTTTGTGAATAAGTTTAGTGAATTTGCATGAAGAAAATTGGAGAATAGGGTTGTCTACCGCGAGTTATAGTAAAAAGAGTGAAATAAAATCAGTGAAAAAAATGGGAACGCTTCTTTGACTTACCATATCATAGCTGTTGGTTTACCAATTTCAAAATTTTTTTATCACCTCTGGATAGGTATATCTTTTATAACACCGGTGATCAAAGAATAATAAAAAATGTATATTCGAAGTAATTGTAAAAACAATAACTGAAACTTAAAATAAGCTTTTCAGTTCAAACAATCGTATCCCAGCCGTTTGTCAACCAATTTAATTTTTTTTCTTACACCAATGAAATCCTCGCTTGTAGACTTGTAATGGGTGCACTAGATTTCAATTTTCAAAAATTTCTATTTTTCGAGGTTTTAGTTAGCCTGATTTGCGCGCTAACTTACGTTACAGTTAAGGTTTGAAATGTAACAAGTTTACTCAATAGCTCTACATATTACATATGGATATTTTTATATCAAAATGTTCGTATAAACTCAGAGAAATACAATATTGTATGTAAGTTGCAAAATAATAGTGGGTGATAGAAACGATTCAGTAAAAAGTAGAAGTTCAGAATTTTTAAAATATTCTTCATATTTTGAATTTAAAACGATGACCTATACTTTTTCATACACCATCATATCATAGTAGATAGATCGATCGATGGCGGCTATAATTTCTGAAAGCACAAATTTTTATATTTTCTCAAAAAGTGCACAAAAATACGTAAAAGTACAGAAATTTCAATTATATTGCAAATAACTTAGAACTCAAAGCAACAAGCTACACTTGTCCATACATGAATCGATGGTAATATTGATGGAGGTTATAATTTCTGAAAGAACGAATTTTTATATTTTCTCAAAAAGTAAAATATGTAGAAGTACAGAAATTTCATTTACATGGGAAATTACATCGAATTCAAAGCGATAACCTACACCAGCCGATGGTAAATGATGACGGCTATAATTTATGAAAGATTATTATATATTTTCTCAAAAAGTACACAAAATACGTAGAAGTGCAGAAATTTCATTTATATGGCAAATAACTTCGAATTCGAATAAAATTCCTGAAAGAACAATTTTTTATATTTTCTCAAAAAGTACACAAATACAGGTAAACTTCGATATAACGTACATCTCGGTTTAAGAATTGTACGTTATATCGAAACATGCAAAATGTTCAAAGAATTGTTGTTCATGGTACTTTATTTTGTAGAATTTTGATAACGCGTAACTAATTTTGAAAATCTAACCTACCCAGCAGTGCGAAACAACTTTTCTAATAAGAAAATTATAGTGGTTCCAGAAAAAAAGATGCCACAATCATTTTTTTGCTTATATCAATTAAATTTAGTGAAAATATTCTTTTCTTTATTTTGATTACAGAAGTTTTAACCTTAGGGTCATTCGCCTTTGACGGGTTAGAGAAATCTCTTTTGAAAAATCTTTAACACAATGTACAGGGTTGGGAATTGAACCCAGGTGAGCTGCGTACAAGGCAATCGATTTTATGCTATCCCCGAGTAAAGGCGGATAACATAATGATTTCATATTGATATCATGTTTTGTTATCATTGTTATTATTTTGATATTATGTTATCGACTTCCCAATTTGCGAATAACTGGATCATAACAGAATTTGTTATCGCTGCAGTTTTTGATGCGACAATTGAAAATCTTAAGGAATTTGTTCAGTTTGACGATCTTACTCCAGTTTCCCAGTTGAAGGCAATATAGTTACATAAAGAGTGAGTCAAAAATTATGGTGACACTTTAGATTGATTGGTAAATCGGCTATACCCAAGTAGCATTTTTTTACACAAGTGCTAATTATTTTTACCATTTTTTTGTTAACCATTTTTGTTAACGACCTATTGAGTCAATTTGTCAACAGTGTTTACGGCATTTAATTAGCAAGGGAATGGAAGGTGAAGTATATTTTTCAATATTTAGAGCCATAGTACTCAAGGGAGAGCAAGGTGTTGAAGGGAGAAAGTTTAGAAAAGCGTGGAAGGATCATATATGCAAGCTTAGAGCTCACCGGCGACTTAACTTTTTGTCTGCTACCGTAGGAGTCAGGGTCTTTTGGCATTAGAAAATGCGAATCACCTGAGTCTACGGCATGTCCGGACAAGCGTAAAGTAACTTGTTACTTCATGCTGTCGGAACCACTACAAGTGCTAATTATGAATACAGAATATAAAGTTATCAACAACTAATACATTAAACAACCAGTTATCATCAATAAGCACTATTATGAAAATGATAACTGGATGAATTATTCAATAATATAAAATGCATAACATAATTTGTTATCAATATGGAATCAGTGATAACTTAATTTATTATGTTTAAATACAAGATACAAAACTTTATTATCATTTTTGTTATGTTGGCTGTTAAATCAACCAAATAGATAACAAATTAAGTTATCAAACTAGTGATAACCAGACAACATCATTTGTTATTAAGTTATTTTCTTTTGCTCGGGTCTCCATCCCCGAAAATATTCTTATTCTGACTCCTTTCCTAATTATTAAGTCATTAGTCATTACATTATTCTGTCTGGACTTCTAAAGTGTTTTTTTAATATTCCCACCGTCTGCGCCTCATAAAATAAAAGCAATTTATGAACTTTAATCACTAGAATAGAGAAAAAAGATCCACTTGTATCTGTAGGGTCGCGCCCTTGTAAGCGTTAGTGTCATGTCCCTGGGCAATCGATGACAGATAGAGAGGGTAGGCGAAAAGGAAAAGAAAAAGTGGTCAGTTGTTAGAAATGCGTACAGGGATAGAGACTGGAAAGGATAGTTGAAAATTGGAGAATATATAACGATTTGTTTATTGAATAAACGGTGGTTTTGTTTCCCGAATCCGCTCCTTCACAGTATCCACGATTCAAGAATTTCTGAAGATATATTTCAGTCCGCTAATCGGTTTCCTAAATACCTCAAACCGATCGTAAAGCGTGCACAGTTGCCGTGTAACTGCAAATAAGATCTGTCACTCTTTTTGTGGTACAGTATGCCGTGGAACTTAAATATTGCTATTCGGTCCAGAGAATAAGATTCCGCAGTCTCGAAACCAACCAACAATGGTCACACAAATATTATCAATTTTAGTTTTCAGTTAGAACTTACTGATCTTGGATAATTTATTGAGATAAATGATTGGTTTTAATAAATTACGATCATACGCAAATGAAATTGAAAAAACGCTCTCGCAACCTTCAATGAAGTAGCCAATTCCTAACATGCTCATTAGAAGCCCAATTAGTACGTTTTAAGATTGTGTGTAGCGTATTGAATTCCTAAAATATGGAATACATGCGTAATTGAAGAGAAATTTGGAACTGAAAAATAAATTAAAAACGTTATATCGAGGAAAAATGTACGTTATATCGAGTGACGCTATATCGAGGGTACGTTGTATCGAAGATTACCTGCCTAAAAGTACAAAGATTTCATTTAGTTGGTCAATAACTTCAAATTCAAAACGATAACCACCAACCGATGGTAATTGGCGGCGGGTACAATTTCTGAAAGAATATTTTTTTATATTTTCTCAAAAAGTACACAAAATACGTAGAAGTACAGAAATTTCATTTACATAGAAACTAACTTCGAATTCAAAGCAACAACCTACATTTTTACATTCACAAATCGATGGTAATTGAGGGAGGTTATAATTTCTGAAAGAACAACTTTTTAACTCTGTAAGCTTCGATGTAAATATAAGAAATGAAAAAATGTTGACGTCTTCGACAAATATTTGAAATTTCTTAATTCCAACAACTTTAGAGAATGTTTCAAAAATTAAAAAAATCCCACAGAAAAGATAAAATCGAAAAATAATTTTGAGTGCCTGCCACAAACAACGCGCTTTCTCTCAAAACCATTACATTTGGGAGAGTTGGCATGTTTAGCAAATTTTCTCGTAGTATACTGTCTATAACATTGTTATTGACATAATTACTCTATCTCGACATTTGATAGAAATCAATTTTCTATCTCACTTTTAGGTGGATTAATTACGATTTAGTATACATCAAAAGAAGAAGGCTTCCATTCCACAAAAGTATTCCTAACACTCCAACTCCCGAAGCACAATTAATACAGCGCACGTTTTGGTACCATTGCAACCACCGTGCGTGATCCCAAACTGAAAAATGGTGAACAAAAGCATTGTCAGCTCTCGTTGATGTTTTCGTGATTAGGTATTTTCAACTAAGTTCCATGAAACATGATTACGCCTATTCTTGGTCAAAATGGCCTCTGACATTGATCTCTATCACGCGCTTGTTAGACCCGCTTTGAATATATGCATACTGATTAGGCTATAGAGAATTCCGCTAGAGCGGAAGTCGCCATCTTGGTATTCTAAATCGGCTCAGACATCGATATTTTGCCTCTACTCGTTAAGCCCATTGCAAAAATGCCCATATTGATTGGGTTTTTTGGAATTCCACTGAACCGGAAGTCGCCATCTGGGTTTTCAAAATGGCCTCAGGCATGGACATTTGGCGTCTACTCGTTAATACTGTTCCAAACGCAACTAGATTGTTGAAGTGCGGGCCAGAAGGAATCTTCAAGATCCACCCTTTCCACTTTTTTAAAAATATTAAAGTTTTATCATTCAACAGGTCTTGAAATAAAAGCAGAAATCCTGTGAATTGAAAAATCCGCGCGAAAAAAAAACGTAATCAAAATTGCCTTTAAAATATTTGCGCGAAAAACCGTGTTAATTTTGAAAACCGTGCAAAAAAAGTGCTAATTGATGTGTGCAATGTAAAAAAACCAAATTTTAGCGTGTTGCTGAAAATTTTCGGTTCTCCGCGATGCAACTGGACGCATATAATCATTCATATTTTTCTAGAGTATTAAGAAGGATTTTTTACATCTTCAGAGTTGTAATTCTTCGAATTACAAACTCGCAATATCACCTATATAGAGGCACTAAAGTGACTATATAGGAGATACAGAGTTCGGCATCTTTCCCAAAATTACCTTATACCCGAGCACACGCAAAGCCCATAATGCCCCCATAATCATGGTTTAAATTCACCCACACTGCATGGTGTTTTGATAGTGTTTGGAATGGGTTCAACCCATGAAAACACCATCACCATGGCCCAGAAGATCCCATATAAAACGATATTTTGCTATATTTATGGGTTTTTAGGACCATTTCATGGTGCTTTGATGGTTGTAAAATTTGGCGCGGACAATGTTCATGGTATCTTTATAGGTTTGTTTGGTGTTTAAACCCATGAGAATTTAGGGTTGAAAGTAATTCCGTTTCACGGTACCTCAAGGATGATAAATTGAAACATAATTCATAGTAATCAAACGCATACATCCAGAAGCATTATATGCCAAATTAATCAAACGAAATTGTCGGGTATATGCACTGCCCCTTGTTAGAACAGTCGGAGTGTTTCTTGCTCGGTTAAAGCTCTAATTAGTAAGTTTCAATTAATTAGCAGATTTCTCAGCGAGGCATTTTGATCATGTTGCGAGCACTTCCAAACAGCCAAACTTCTAAATGGGTAAAATTCAACGACAAAACTTGCCAAGTGTATCGGCACGAGAAATCTTCTATCGAAAAGTTGGGCTCTTTCTTAGATTTGCTTTTATTAGCTTGTTCCAGTTTGTGTCTCGCCTAATTACTTCTTCATTAGGTATAGATCTACGGAATATATAAAAATAAAAATGAAACTCTGCTTGAAAAGAAACGAAATCGCATTCAACAGAAAAGAGAGCGAGCAATAAAAATTAAAAATGCAATTGGATTTTGAGAAATATAAAGTCTGGACGTAGTCTGTATAAAATTTGTTGCAATTTACACTATACATAATTGTATTGTGAAATCACAGTAGCGCGACAATTTAATTCAAACAATAATGTGTGAGTAATACAACCCAAACGGAAGCAAAGAGCAAACAAATGGCAACCGGAAACACATATACGGACATCAATTGAAAATGGTTATAAGAAACAGGGCTGTCTCGATTATCCGGAAATTCTGACATTTTTCTGTCAAATGATGGATCCCTCCAGAGATACTTCGAAGTTCTGGAACGCTATATATTGTAGAACGAATTACGTCAAGGTAACAATGCGGTAATTGAAACGCACCGTTAAACCTTCGCTAGGCGACGTTAATTCATTAGCATGGTGATAGCTGACAGTAAAGAACGATAAACGACCGATTTCATAATTAGTTTAACTCAGAGGGGGTTGACCACCGCGCAAACGATTTGAGCGAAGGGAAACGAATGGTGACATTAGAAAATCGCACGCAAAAGTGATCGTCAACATTTGACCAATCGGAAACAACAACAAAAAAATCGCACAGTAGTCAACAAAATTATGCGTAACGCACCGGGACAAAGCAGTTACGATGAAATGAAATCATCATCATCATCTTTGCATACTAATGGCTTTGTTAACTTTTCTAAGTTTGCGAAAAATGCAAAATTTTAAATTCGCAAATCAATAATGCGTTCGCCGTTTTCCTCTTTTAACCGTATGTCGTTGGAGGTGGTATACTTGGATTCACTTTCGCTCCAGATGTGTGATGGTTAAAAATTGGTAGCCAAACGCAAACCATTCAATGATATTATGTTACGCATTTTATGAGCATTTATATCAAATCACCTGCTTCTGATAGTAATTAATGAATCTCGCTCAATCTTCAACGAAACCTTATCTGCTATTGCTTTTCAAGTCAAATGTTGCGAATCCAATTCACTTACTTAATATAAACTGGAATCTTATTAAGCAACATTTATAGTTAGCAAATAAGCAACATTTATAGTTACCACAGTAACAGACTCAGCATTTCTCAATTTGAGCCCACATGCAGAATTCTTTAGAACTCAGTGATTCTATACCTGATTATTTTCATCTAAAGTCACGAACAAGATACGAATAGAACCAACGTGAACACTACTGTTCCTTGTTTCTTTTTGCAAATCAATACGTTTACTTTCTATTTATCTTATTGGTCATTGCGAAAACGCCTGCACTGCCTAGATACCAGAAACGGTTCGCACAAGTTTGCAATTTCTAACTAATTAACACATAGGAATGAGCAAAAACTTTCGTGAAATATGTCGCTATCTGCAGCAAACACGTCGCCGTCACATATTAGCTATTTGCCAAACTGTTTCAGTTCAACTCGAGTCAACCGAAAGAACACTTTACAGTACCATATAGCTATCCGGAACTTTCACAATTTCCATATATTGAGATGAGGGTGGTTTCGTTGCCATTTACGCGAAATGCAAATTACGCGAAAAATGTAGCTGCGGTAATAAAATGACATACCATTTTCGAGTGTCTTGTAGTCACCCACGTTCGATCCATCCGTTGGGACGTACGTATGCGGGTGTAGAGTTCAGTCAACCATGGCTCCCTACATATGGAACGCCGCAGTTAGAGCTTTGTCATTTGGGTAGAAATTCAGCCTTTTAGTTGCCCAGTTTAGCTGCACACATCACTTAACTTCTTTTTTTGTGCTATATTGTATCATTTGTAGTCTACAGTGTCCCCGCACAAAAAAGTCTTAATTTTATCGCTTTGTCATTTGAATTTAATTTGCAACACAAAATGCATTTTTTTATATCGTCGGCACGTTCTACAGCGAACTTAAGACATATTTAACCATTTCGCGAAACACTTAGTTTAATAGCATGATGAGGCGTGCTCTGCTAGGCTATACAGCTATCATGATACGGTGCAGTGCACTACTTGCAAGGCGAGGTTTATGACCGGCAATCAGGTCCGACACAGAAATGCATGATTTACAGTGAGTCAAAACAAAAGCAGCTGATTCACAGTTACATTCAACTAGTTCTTCAGTGAGGCGACTCTTGCACGTTCGCTTTTACAGTTTGGTCAGATATTAACATAAAACACTAGCGCGTGATTGTAATGCATCCTATTTGAGAACTGAATTGGAAAAATAGTGTATTCAGGATATAACTAACGTAAGATGTAAACAGTGTACTATTTTGCGTAAATTTTTGTTCAATAATACAATGAAACTGTCTGAATTTCCCGTTAACATTTTTGAACGAAATATCCCAACTGCGTAACATTGATAATTTTCTTTAACATAAAAAATACTTTTAGACTTGATCACCTCTTCGAAATGATTCCATTTACAAGGAAAAGGAAAATCAGCCTAAAACAACCTATCTTCATCAATAGAACCACCATCGAATTTGCCAATAAAGCGAAATATCTTAGTGTAATGATAGATAGCAAACTGATGTGGAAGCAGCATAGCAACATAATTACGGAAAAGGCCTTGAAATGCACGGTGGCTTTCTGTAGGTGGAAAAATGCGAGCCTTGAAACCAAAACTGACACACAGGCTATACACTTCAGTTATCAGCCCAATGGATACATAGTAGGGTAGGGCAAAATGATCGTTTTATCAGCACAGTTTTCATGGTTCCCTTTAGGGTCCCAAATAACCGCAATTTCGATTGGTTATGACCCGGTGTAGTGCATTGCTTTTGAAAATTGCATGATAATTTGTATGGAAAAACGCACTTTTTTGTATTTTCAATCCTAAAGACCTCAGTTTTTCCTGCAGTATGCAACTAATTAAGCAGATGTTTTATACCTCATCGATGGACTTTTAAATGAGTAATGTTTGTCCAGCTATCAGCGAAGATTGGCATGTTTTGGCATAGATTAGTAGATGCTGAAATATTTAAGCAGTTATACGCACTGTTTACGAAAATAGTCTTAAACGGACCATGAAGTATGAAGAATTTTTGGCTGGCCTAGACAAGGGATTTGGAATGATGAAGCTACGGTAAATCTCCGTTATTCCTCCTTGACCAAGAACCTCTTCATCCTCAAAAAACGCAATGGACCTTAGGAGGTCAAATTACTATTATTAAGAGAAACGCAACGCATCCTCCGTATTCACTTGTTTTCTTATCTTTTCAATTGACATAACTAAATGTCCTTCTTTGAAATACGAAAGACTGATTTCATCTCAGTGATGTGTCTCTTAGTCATGTTTATCGCATGCTACTCTTAATCTGTATCCGTCTGATAGGGTCCCCTTCGTTAAATAGTGTTCAGGGCCCTCGAATAGTCTTAAGACGGCCCTGTCACAATGTACATGAAAATCGGAAACCTTAGTAGCCCCGTCAACTCATTTTTAGTTTTAATAAACAGATCTTCCTATCTGTTCTTTAATTCACTCGATGCGATATACTTTTCCGAAGAAATTGACACATGAAGAAATGTCTGTTTTTACATAGTCCATATTGCAATTTTATCTTGAATCTCAATATTTTCTGTTCAAAATCATGGTCTACGCCAACTCGAATCTTTTTGCCTTTCTCAATAGAAAGGTATTGCAATTGCTCTGAAAACCGACTGTTTAACGGAGGCCCGAAAGGCCGAGTGACATATACCATTCGATTCAGTTCGTCGAGTTCGGCAAATGTCTGTGCGTGTGTATGTATGTGTGTATGTATGTATGTGACCAAAAATGTCACTCATTTTTCTCAGAGATGGCGGATCCGATTTTGACAAACTTGGTCTTAAATGAAAGGTATAACGTTCCCATAGACTGCTATTGAATTTCTAATGGATCCGACTTCCGGTTCCGGAATTACAGTGTGATGAGTACGATCACGCAGAAAATGTCGGTTTTAATAAATTCTGCAATGAATGTATAAAGGTGAAATTTTTTTCCAAAATGTAACCGCAACTACTTCGATTTGTAGTAACAGCCATTTGAAGTCACTTTGGCCACATTGACCACCATCATCGGTTCCGGAAGCCCCGGCGGAAGTATCTAAATTCAGAATAACAGTCACATCGGTTTCTCGGAGATGGATAGACCGATTCTACCAAACTTAGTCTCAAATGAATGGGGGTCTTGCGCCCCCGTAAATGGCTATTAAATTTCATCCCGATCCGACTTCCGGCTCTGGAGTTACGGGTTGTGGCGTGCGATCACATAGCAAATTGCGATTCAAACCGATACTCCGATGAAAACAAAAACGGTAAAAATTTCGCTAAAATGTCTCTCAAACAACTTAAATTTGCAGTTCTAGGTCATCGACGGCCAACCAAACTTTCGTTGACTACATTGACTACCATAGACGGTTCCGGAAGTGCCCGGGAAAAGAGGCCATCTTTCAAAATTAACGAACTCACATCAGTTTCCCGGAAATGGTTGGGCCGATTTTCACAAACTTGCAAATGCAAAATGATAGGTATAATATCCCCACAGATGTCTATAAAGTTTCGTACGGATCGCTTATATGGTTCCGGAAATATAGACTAAACCGTCCGGTCACATATAAAATTCCCATATAAGCCGGAACTCAATTTTTTTTTTCAATGGGGGGACCCCATGAAATTTCAGAAATCAAATTCGTATTTTTGATGCCAAACATCTTTAAAATGCATGAAACGTCGCGATTTTATGTTATCTCGAAAAATTTTGTTTAAAAAAAAAACGGCTTTTTGGGACTTAGCCGATTTCGCTTCTTTTTTCAATTCAATATTACCGTAGCTGTTTTTTCGTTTACAAAATTTTAGAATTCGAATAATGATTTTTCTTGTATATAGTTGTCAAGTCATGTATAATAAAATTGTAATGTATACATTACTTTTAATAAATAAAAGCAACTAAAAAATTCTCGTGTTCATGATTGAGAAAGGCACAACTGCACCTCTAGGTGGATTAAAACAGGTTCCTAGTTACGGTATATAACTTTTGCATTTTTGTGTACTTATCGATCGCAGCGTTGTGGGAGAAGTTTTTGTACACTAGTGCAAGAAAAAATCGGGCGGTGGTAGTCAGAAATTTTCGTCCGCGTCCCTTATCACCTATTTTTATAAATTGATTCATCAGCAGTACTACCTTTGAAAACGAACCATCTTGGTTATGTAACTATTTTTTCCGATCTTTTTTTAATGCAAATAATTAAGCAGTCTTCATTTCGTTATATTCTGAATTGCACATATTTTGACTATGTAATTTTAAATGTTCTTTGATTTGATGGAATTGTAAGGGAACACGTATCCGCCGGTTGATGCTAATCGATCTGACATTTCTGTAGACTGAGCAAACTAATTTATTTATTTGCATAATGTTTTTTTGACCAACTAGGAAACAAATCCACTGAGTCTTTAACGCGCGTGTGGGGAATAAGCATGGTCTTGTCTGAGTGAATGATGGCTTTTGAATTATGTATGAGGGTTGAGAATTGACAATTCGCAAGAACAATTCAAAACTTGCGGCAATCATTTCAGCACAAGGAACAAATGTTTTGTCATATTTAACGGTTTACTTTTAGTCCATTAACTGGTCAGTAAATTGTACTGAGCTAAGAAAGAATACATACTATTTGGAGACGGAGTGTGTGTGATTCGTGGATGATATTAATATCGTTTAGGAACGCAGCATTAATAATTTTCAAATGAGGGTTTTTTTAAACATTATAAATAAAAATTACTATTTTCCACGAAAAATTCCGACTTTTTTTATGAGTAAACACCCCTTAAATGAAAAATTATCTCAAAAACTCAACGTAGTGGTTAGGTATTTTTAACATAGAATGTGTATGCAAAGTTTGAAAGAAATCTGTTAAGTTGATTTTGAATGACAGGTAACACCGCAAATCATGTTTTTTTTCCAGAGATGTACAAAAAGCTTCGTCACCGAGTCGTTGGTCGATATATTTGCATAGAAAAATTACAGTATGTTATTGAAATGATACACTATAATGTACAAAAGTTTTGATAAAATTGTGAAGTTCTTAAAAAATTCGTAAAAAAAGTGTTTTTTCCACGCTGAAACCGCGTTAATTCAAATATCCGCGTAAAAAAACTTTGCTCTCGTCGATTTAATCGAAGAATCACGGTGCTACAAAATAAATAAATCACTTTTGATCAATTTTATAATATGCCCTCAAAATCTTGATATGTAGAAAAAAAGCTATTTCAAAAAAATTTCTGCGCTGTCAGTTTTCAAGCGATTTTATTGTCCCAAAACCGCATAGTACTTTCAACAAAAGAACAAAACATAGCATACCGTCGGAAAAGGTCATTTCTTCTTCTTTCCAGAACACTCAAAAAACTGAAAATTCCGAAAAATAGTTTTTCACTTTAAATCAAAATTTTAAGGGTATACACTCAGGTTTTTTTGAAGCGGGGGATACAGGCCACGTAAATGAAAACCGCGTTAATTTAAAAATCCGCGCAAATGAAAACCGTGTAAATTTCAAAATCCGCGTAAATGAAAACCGCGTGAATTTCAAAGTCCGCGTAAATGAGAACCGCATAAATTTTAAAATCCGAGTAAATGAAGACCGCGTAAATTTAAGAATGAAATTGAGTGTACAACATTTTTCATACATTATTTGATGTTGCATTTGATGAGATCTACCGCCTGTACTAGGTCACTTGCAAAGTAAAAAATCACTGTAGCATCGTGCAATTGCTTTCGCTAAGTTTTGACACTGCTCAAGCCAAACAACTTTGCTCAAAGAACCATTTTTTATTAGGATATTTCGGAGATATGAAGTGTTCAGTTTCGAATTCCATTTTAACCACTTTTATTTCAGGTACATGTATGAAATGTTTAAGGTAAATGCTAAATCAATACAATGGCATAATTTTACCACAGTAGCCATTTGACTATAGATCTTTACTGTGAATTATGCTATATTTCCTCTTCAGTGGAGAAAAATTTGTGTAAAAACAATTTTTTTCAATATGACATCTTTACGCGTGAAGAGTACAAAATCTAAAACTAAATTAGTTATGGGAGAAGGGATGAGGGGTGGTCGTAATGGTGCAACACCCAACTGCATATAATACCTTCCATTTGAGACTAGGATAGTGAAAATTCATTCAATCATCACCGAAGTGGCGTTAGCTCTGGAATATGCTCGGAACCAGGGACTTTCGGAATTATCGATAGTCGACAATATATTACAAGAATCTATAATTCGCCATCAGTGATCTAGGCCTACGAATCGAAGTATTTTGATGCTCATTTCAATAGATTTTTTACCTATCCTATGAGGTATTACGATTAGACCGGTTTTTCTGAGAAATTCCTATGTGACCGCAATTACCAACCAGTAACTCCGGAACCAAAAGTCAGAACTGAATGAATTTCAATAGCAGTCAATGGGAGTATTATATCTATCATTTGAAATCATTATATCATTATTATATTAGTATTATATCTTTCATTTGAAATCAAGCTAAAATTGCTAAAATCGGTTAAAAGTCCGCTGGAAAATAGGCTAATGTCGCAGCTTGGGAACATGGCCGGCGGCTTCAAGAACCGTCACAGGTGACCAATGCGGTCAAAGCTAGTTTGATTGGTCATTATTAATCTAGACCCGCAAATTCAATTAATATTGAATCCATTTGAATATGCATTACGACATTCGGACATCATAGTGCTATTAGTTTACATGGAAATTTGCTGTGTGAGCCGTAACTCCGAAACCGGAAGTCGGATCAACTAAAAATTCAATAGCTCTTAGAAAATTAAGTGACATTATTTGACACACACACATATATACTTATTACACACAGACATTTTGCGATCTCGACGAACTGAATCGGATGGTATATGTATAACATTCCGTCCGCTCGGTCTCGCTTGGAAAGTCGTTTTTTGAAGTGATTGCAAAACCCCTATTTTCATATAAGAAAGGCAAAAATATGTCCCGATTTTGTCAATGTCCTCATTTTGGCAGTCCAAAATACATCAAGAGACTAATAAAAATGAATATTTGCTGCGTTGATTGGCATTGGATTATAGAAAATTTCACCAATCTTGGATTTCAAAATGACGTCAAATATCGATCTTAACACCCACGCATCAAAACCATCTAACAATACCCAACAATCGGAAGTCACCGTCTTGGATTCTGCATTACTTGTACTGCATTTTGATGGCTGGGGCCGCTGCTTCCTTCAAGTGCTTGTTTCATATATGTAACATCAATCTGATGGTGGCTCCAGAATACCTTTTCCCTATGAGTGCCATGAACAACGAAACGAGAAATGGTCGTTTGTGTTGTGTGTTTGTGACGTGCGTTGTGAACACCGTCAATGTTTTATTAATTGATGAACGTCTATCTTGTAGTACGCTGGGTTCTTTTTTCTCGAGAAATGAAAATGAAGGACGGTTTTGTCGAATGGAAGTAAATCAACAAGCTCAACAATTTGGCCAGAATTCTGTGTGCTTTCCGTGCAATCCCGTTGTTATTATTTCAGTTTTACATAAGATTAACTCCAAATTAAATTGCTTACGCAACTTTAGATCTTCAGCACAAAAACATGATTAAATCAGTGTGCAATCTGCGAAAATCATTATTGCAATCGTGGCTTAAAGGCAATAATCGATTCTAGAAGAAATATTGGAGCTATACGGAACTGCACGGTTTTAGCTCTCGCTTGGAAATTTCGAGATAATACTTTCCGGTAATATGGCTATTAGGCACGTCGCATTTTAGCCAAACTTGGAGTTGGTATCGCAAAATATTTTACATATTTTTAAATATTCTTGAGTTACTTAGTGGAATGATGAATAATACAACTTTAAAAAAGTATTTCGATTTAATTCCATTCTATAAAAACTTTGATATGCTTTAAAATCGACATTAGTGCTATATTAAGTATTTCACATTGGTCGGATCAATCTGACTGATAATATAAACGAATGAAAAGCGGAAAACTAAAAGCTGTAATTTAAAATATTCGAAAGGCTTCAGAGAAAAGCATTTGATTGAAAATTCCCATGAATTGGTAAGAATTTATTCCAGCAGTCGTTGACCGAGGGCGGTGGTGTTCAAGAAAGGTTTACATAAGTCTACGAGTGGAGGAGGTTAAAAATTGTCAAATTTCGGTATATGCGGGTTATGAATGGTCCCGAACAACAGTAACAAGTGCGGGCGCTCAATAGTGTCATCCAAGTCTCTCGCAGTGAACCCGGAAATTAGTGAGCCAGATAAATTATCTTTTAAAATGGCTGTAAAATTTTTGTGACGCTTTCAAGACTTCCAGTTTCATGTCTAGTAAGTCTGTGCTTCAGCATAGAATCAACGATTTCTTCAGCTATGATTACGATTTTGATATTGACTGACAACATAATCATTGTAAATCGTTGTATTGCATTGTAATTGCAATTCTTCTGCGTATATTAATGGTACTCGTATTAATTCTTCCAGCCCAAAACACCAGGGCGAGTGACCGAGATCAACATATTTAATATCATTCCTATTTATTGATTTATAATCCAAGAGAGCGTGCTCGTGAAAGTAATAATTGTATCCGCAAATACCTCCGAGAAGGGTCAGCAGCGTGCATAGAAACGCGCGGTCAATGTACCCTGCCATATGATTTATTTTTATTGCGAATTATTCTTTAAAGTTAGTCTATTCTACCTGTATAAGTAGACTACGGCTCATTGCGCCTGATGTTTCATATCTAGATGAGGTGAGTGTGCCACTGTTGCTGAAGTGTTGGGGAATCTTAGGTCGTAAAAGACAGACAGCAACCAAATAGAATTGCGTGTGATTTATGACTTGACAGAAACTTATGTTTCTTGGGCGAACCTTTTAGTCAATTACACACTGTGATGACCATACGGTATAATTTTGGCAAACAAGACGCGTACACCCATTCGGACAGCCTGAAAAGCTTACACACCTGACCGTTCATCGATGCATGCTACCTAAAATTAAAGAGTTCTACCGTCATAATTGCTCAATTAAGAAATCGCAACCGAAAGAATAAACGACGGTAATAAACTGTCAGTCGTGTGTGAATGAGCTAGAACTAGAGGAAGTAGAGTCGCCACCCATTTTTCTTACATTAGAAGACTATTGAACGCGAGTAATTAACCAGTTTGGCGAAAAGGAAAATCAATACTGAGGCTTTTCGAAACAACTACAAGCCGTAAGGTATTTGGTAACAGATATTTATTGAATTCGCCTTTTCCTATCCCACCAAAACCATTCTTTGGCCAAACGTGTGCGAATTCATTTGGCTCGGTATTTGAGCACACAGTAAAACTTGATAAATAGATAATGGACATTAGTTATCTATGACAAGGTAATGCACCGCGCTCTAGTAGTCTTCATGGCAACCTGTCGTGAACCGAAAGTTCAATTAATGGGGGAAGCTCATTGGAAATACCATTAGTGATGTTGTTTACTGTCGAGTTAGTTTCACTTTCCGGGTACATTTTCGATGGAAGGAAGCAAAAGCCGTAGACTCCCAAACCGATTGGGAAACCGACAGCCACGCGTCAAGGCTTATTTCGCAAAAGATAACAGGTAGGCAGGCTTCGCATTTCGATAGGAAATAATATTGCTGCTCTAATTTCGCAAACGAGAACAGGTAGGCTTGGCTGTTTGCTATTTTATGTGTTTCTTCTGTGCTATTACAGTATCTAAAGTACGTGTTGAAGTCTATATATTTATCAGAACGTAACAGCAACCTTTTATTTTTAATAGAGAGAAGCTAATTGTGCGCAATAATTAACATTTCTTTTTGTTTATTTGACACGGCTAAATGCACAGCCTTCCGTCCGTTGGGTCCTATTGAAGCAGTTTGCTGCTGCGTTTTGAGATCCTTTTTTTTGGCGGTGAATCTACCTTCTCGCGTAATCGTTCACGGAACTACTTTCGTGCTCTTCACGCTTAGGCTTTCTAGTTAGTTTTTTATCCTCATAGGTTTCTATTGTGGATCTGTCTTTTTCGACATCCGCTACTTTGTAGTTGTTAATGGTTGTTAGTTTAGACATCGGACGCGATCGTTGTTGAGTAAACATTTGCCTGATCCACAGTTGTTGATTTTGCGCCTTCCTGCAAAACTGGCACGTAGGGTCTGCCCTGCATGCATGAGCAGCGTTGTTTGGCTTGGTCAGACACATGCTCACCACACGAACGCCGTTGGGGACGACCGGGAAAAGTTCCTCCAGGTATCATTTGCAAGTGAGTCTACTTCTCCGTAACTTTGCGTGCATCTTGTAATCACGCCGGCAGGAGTACGCGAAGCCCAATCATGTAGGTGAACTTCTATAGTGTAGTTGTCTACACGAAAACAAATCCTTCATCGTTTTCATGAATAAAAAATCATAAAAAAAACAAAAAAATTTGTCATCCTTAGAAATCATGATAATGGCTCATCATATCACGATGAAAAAGACGAACATCATGAACTATAACAAGTACTCCCATGATAACTGATCATGGCTGCTACATGCGAAAACACATACCGGTAATTTTTGTCATGTGAGAACCTGGTTGCCGTTAATTAGGGGTAATCATTCAACTTTTTTTCGCCAGGACATTATTTTGAACGGGTCAAATTTAATAGATGAAGTCGGAGTTTAATAACTATAATTGGTTTCCAGACCCACATCTAAGGAACTGTAACTGAAACTAGCCTTTGTCGTCTATTTCAGGCTACTAAGTTAATTTTAACACGCAGTTATACTATAACAATCAATATTGCAATTCTGTTTTGAAGCAGATCACAAGCAAACATGTTTTGAACAAAGGAAAATTATCGTGAATTTTGAGCAACAGTTTACAGAAAAAATTTGACATATTTGGTTTAAAAATGACGAAAGTTTTCATGGTGTATTGTGAGATATTTAGGAGTGGAAAGTAGTTCGCATAGTAAATAGAAAATAGATAAGCCAAAAGCTCCGGAACCAGTTAATGAAGCAAAAATGGCAACAACACCCGATCAGAAACTCATAACAGGAAGATTTGACATGCATAAAGCATGAATTTTTAACTTTTATTCGTATCTTTGGTTTACTTTGGTCTAGAAACAATCGGTGAGGTGTATTTTGAAGGAAATTGGTCAAGAAATCTAGAAAAAAAATAATATTTTGTGTTTACAGTGTTGCCAAACATGCAATATTTCCGGTTTAACAGGAAAACTGCATTTTGTCGCAAAACATGTATTTTTCTTTTGAAAATTATTATGCCATTAAACATGCACATAAGAACATCATAAAAACTCCAATATAACTTGAGCAAATCCCAAGATACAGTGATTTGAAGCCAAAAACTCACAATTTCTCATATTGGAACATATGAACGTTATGTAACACGTTTTTAGTGAAGACATTGTTGTAACGTACTAGGAGAAGAGGGAGTAAAAAAATTTGTGACAATTTGTTACATGGGGGCGTTACGTTACGTGGTCCCGGAAAAAAATGGTTGAAACGCAATGCCTTATACTCTTTTGCGCCGAAAATTGTCTTACTAGGTACACCGATCAATGACGCCATCGCATGATTTTTAAAACGAATTATTCTACTTTTTTCACAGTGCATTGACACGAGCTGGATCCAGAATGATTGTTTGGATTGTGGTAGTGTATCTGAAGCAAACATAGTGATAAATGGAACCGTCGTATTCTAGCGTTTAATGAGTGCCTTTATACTAGCTAATACCCGTTGCGTGCTGCTGCGATTTTGAACGAAAAAGGAGTAAAACACAATTTATTCCGAAGCGCCATCTGGTGGGCAACTAATCCAAAACGAATAGCACACAAACACGCTCCATAACAAATGCTTACGACGCATAATTTTTTACGACAATCGGTTAAGCCGTTTGGCAGTTCTTAAATTACGTACATACAAATATTCAGTTTTATATAGATAGATAGATTAATCATAAATAGATTATCCAGCCAAAATGAAGGTATGTATGTGCAATGCAATAAATGCAATGTGCAATGTTCAATAAATTTGTGGCAGTGTAACGAGATATGAGGCGGTAATTGACCGCTAGGATTGGCGGATTTGCTAAGCGCCGTTGCGTCCTGTTTCTGTTCACTATGTTAATGAGACCAATTAGATGATATTTCAAAAAGGTAGTCTTTTTTACCGAAAACTAGATTTAGCTGATAGTTACAAATACATATAGCCATAAAAAATTAAGAATGTAACTTGAACTTACTCTTGAACACTTTTTTAGATTGTTTTGTGGCATCAAACGGGAAAAACAGATCGAAATGGTGAGATAAACGGAAGCAATGCAATGATGAGAAAAAATTCATCCCAGTGGGAGGATTCGACCCTGCAACATTTGGGTATCGGACCCAATGCACTAATCCTTCTGCTATCCCTGGGCTATAATATCCCAGAAAGAATCGTACTACTGCCTTTAAAACGAGATCGCGCAAAACCGTCACCCAACACATTTGATTTATTCAATTACCCAGTTAGATACCAAGGCCGGGATTTTACTATCGTTTGATGTTTGATTGTAGTTGACTACCCATTTGGCGGAACACAGAACAGAGCTAATGGTGACTATCGATTTCTCCATTAGTTCCGCTTATAGATGAATAGTTTTACTTGGGTTATTTTGAATTGACTTGGAAACAGAAATTATTTGCTATTTAGATTAATTATTTTTACGATTTTATGTCATTGTTCACCATTTTAAATTATAAATGGGATATCTTTTCAAAAGATAATTTCAAATGAAATACAGAAACTCTCAATACTTTCAAAACCACGAATGTTTATACTATTTCTTGAAACGGTATGATACCACGTTTTCCCTGGGCAGATGTGTGTTCTACGATTAGGAAACAAAACAAATTTCCATATAAAGACGACAGGTCCAAACCAGATAAGCAATTCGTTATCTGTTACGTGCACTGGTGTACTAGGGCCATTTCACTTGTGAATTTGAACCAACTCAATGACGAACCACGCATACAAAATGAATCATCAATAGGTATGTACGTTAAATTCAAACAAATTGTGCAAACTATGATTATTGCACTTCCTCTAGTTTGTTAGGATTATCGGCCCATCTTTATCGCTTCTTCCGATAGCTATTCGTCGGTTCCTGTAGGCAGTGCATTTTCGTAACAGTTTAACATATCACAATAGAAATCCTACCTGCTTCGTCGGCGACTGGTACTTGAACAGCCCGGGACGATTACTATTAGACAACAGGCCAACCTTATCGTCTGTCACAGATTTAACGTCCTCGATGCCCGTGCCGAGTAATTCGTTCTGTAGCAGACAGCTGTAAGCGACACTGTCCCGTGCTGTTTCTCCGCAATCCCGTTGTTTCTTGTTTGACTGGGGTGAGTTCTCGTTCGATTTGTTACTAAGTGATGCGAAATTGGTGTGCCAGTTGTTGTTGGACCTATATGGGAAAGAATAGAAAACATTCCAATGGTCACTGATGGGGAACTATCCTGGTTACGGTTCTAAATTGAACACAATCACAGTAAGAGAGATGTTGCCCTTATCTATACACTTAATTTGTTTTGACTAATTAGTATTTAGGTAAAAGATAAGAAGTGAGTTAACTATATTACCATATTTTTTTCCTTTTTTATTTCGACTATGTTAGTCACATTTTCTTTTTTACGTTTTAACGACATTCAATTAGCTAGAGATTACTGGGTAGGGAAAGTTATGAAACTTAGAGCCATAGTACTCAAGTGAGAGCAAGGATGTGAAGTAAACAGATCGGAAAACTAGAAGTGGCAGGGTCATTAGAACAGGCTTAATATCGTGCGGGCTTAATTTTTGCCTTCTGATAATGAGGGTCGAGCTTAGGCAGAATAACTACGAATCACCCGAGTTCACTATCATGTGTCCTTGATAAAGGTTTATCAAGGACACATGATAGTGAACTCGGGTGATTCGTAGTTATTCTGCCTAAGCTCGACCCTCATTATCAGAAGGCAAAAATTAAGCCCGCACGATATTAAGCCTGTTCTAATGACCCTGCCACTTCTAGTTTTCCGATCTGTTTACTTCACATCCTTGCTCTCACTTGAGTACTATGGCTCTAAGTTTCATAACTTTCCCTACCCAGTAATCTATATTACCATATTCAAGATTCACACCATCATGTTCTCCTATATTATTCCAGAACGATGCGACAAGTTACAATCTTCACTATGAGTTGTATTCCATTTTAACCGATTCAGTCGTATGAATGATTGTTACAGTGATTCTACTAACTTTAAAACCCAGTTTATCAAAAGTGGGTACCCCTTTATTCTAGAGTTGATGTGCTCCAATTTTGATGGAACTTTCAGCATTCGTTTATGCAAATGATGGGATGGACTTCAGCCAAAATTCGAATTTTAAAATCTCCTCAACTTTGGTTTAACTTTATGAAATCTTCTACTTCTGGTTTTCTAAAAGGGTTTTGGGAGGAATTCAACTTAGGGTATACCGTTTCGATATGTAATCGAAACATATATTCCTATTTTACCTTAAAAAAAATGACAATTTTAAGAACGTTACAGATCTTTGCAACGGCCTAACTGAGAGTAGGTTTGAATGGATGAGTTTTAGAGTAAACTTATAGCAATAAGCTTATGGCATGATCTTTTTGGGAAGTCTTAAAATTCGCGAAATATAACAATCCTTTCAGAAGCTTCATATTTTTAAAATATATTTTTACTTTGAGTTCTTTTCCAGCCCATTTTTTAATTCAAAATTCTATCATTTTCAGATTCCTCAGTAAAATCTATCCCAATCTCATGTGTTATAGTCAAATATTTCGTCGAAAAATCTTGATCGAAAGCACAAGAAGAACATAATTTCATATTCTCTAAAAATAATCACAAAAATACTTGAAATACAGAAATTTATTGAGCAATAATCATTGACTATATTGCGATAGCCAACATATTTTAATATATACAATTTCTGGTTGCACACAATTCCAATTCTCTTATTAAATTAAATTAAATTAAATAATTCGTAGGAATCTAAAAAGTTTGAATTCAATTTCTTACACCAATCGATCACCGTTAATACCAGCTACATTTTCCAGAAGATCAAAATCGGCACTACAATAGGTAGTCGTGAACTACGGTGGAAAAGGGCTGGCATATCACTGTTAACAGCGAATTTTACAAATACTTGAGGTAAATAACGTAATAAACCAATTTGTTAGTGCGACTTATTCAAACCATTTGTGCTGAAAATATGGTATTTTGCAACCTGTTTTAGAGTGGTCCTACTGGAATTATAAAGCTTGGTTTTCGTAAAGGCTTCCTGTCAGAATCATTCACAATTGCAGACGAGACGGAACATGGGACAAGCGGGTCACACTGCTTAAGATTAATGGTTCTGATTGCGATATTGAGTGTATTGTTCAAATGCGCGGGCATAAGGACTTCACAAGCGCGTGGGAATGATCGCTCATTTGTTCGCGCTTAAGACTGCGTTGTTCAGCGTTGATATGCATTAGCATTAGCGTTAGCGTTCACCAAATCATCGGGGCGTTTTTCTGTTTGCGAGATTTTGGGCTTAGTCGTGCGTGGATAATCGTAATTACATGGTCACCTTTGCGTATCATGGCGAGGGGTTCGTACATTTTATGTTAGTGTGTTGCAGACGCCACCAATTCATGATCGCGCGAACACGGGTGTTTGCGGGTTCACGCTTTTGAACTTAAAAGTACTGTAACGTTTACTTTATAATCGAGGTATTATCATATTTGCCAGATCGCGGCATAGGCGTGCGTGGATGATCGCGAAGATCTTAAGCGTTTATATATTAACGCGTTTGTTCGCGTGAGCCTTTGATGTCGCGTGTGCTAGCGTGTATTTTCGCGTGTATAAATGCATTTGTACAGTCGCGTTCTCGTTCCCATATTTTTATGCTCGCAAGGCCGAGATCCTAAAATACATTTTTTGATTTCTTATTTTAAGGATGCAATTGATGTACTCAGATTTGGTGCTTTCGAGCGCGCGCTATCCATGAGCGTATGGAAATTGACAATTGTATAATCACAGTGTAGATCGCTGTTATAAATTCGTTCGTTCTAACATGATGAATTAATCATCGGGCGTTTTTATTTTGATGCGACTGCGGGATGTACAGTAGTCTAAACCAAAAAAAACCCAAAAAATCGATCCAAAAAAGTAAATCCCCTTCGGAATGACACTGGATCCTGACACCCTACGCACACCAAAAACATCTGGTATCACAAATACGAATTCGACCCCAAAACCCTGCTCTGGTTGAAATCCCTCGACCCCCGATCGCCTTATGGCCATACCCCACCGATCTAAAACTCCGCGCAGCTCCCTCTCCACTCCACGCGGTATCGATTAGTTGCTCGGATTACCACCCCTGTTCAACTAACTAGTTTGACTCGCTAGTTGGAACGATTGACAGATGGTAATAATATAAAGACACATGTTCACCTGTTGTTAGTTTAATTGTCAATATAAATTTTATGACAACTGGCAATTTCAGCATTTAGACGCATGCCAAGCGGACAGTAGACAAGAAACAGTCTCCAATCATCAGATTCAATGGCGGGCAACACGTTCAGCACTAGCACTCATCTTCCTTAGCTCCGATCCGCCAGTCCAGGGCACGCGCCAAAGATAATCCGTTTTACTGTGATTTTTAGGATCCCTGGCTGGGAAGCTCCAAGTTCAAGGACATGCTGAATAGATTCACGAGGTGGCAGCTAAAATGGCAGCCTTCGTTTCTGCTTCTTCTTCTTATTTCATCGTCAAAATCAAATCATTGCATTGGCGCGCAAGACAAAATCGTTTGTAACTTAAATGTCTTATCCCAGATTGCTTAGAAATTGTATCACTGTATGTAAGCATGTTAGCACATGCTGATGAATAGATTCTCTTCACGGAATTTCGATTCGTTTGGGAAATTTGTACTTTTTTATTTTTATAAAAGAAATACGTAGTGCAAAAATCAGTCAGCTGATTGCTGAACGATACGTTTGTGTGCGTACCATCTCCTATCGGTATAGTATGTTCTAGCCGCACACAGATGCTGAACGTAACCCGAACATAACCGAACCTTTGTTGTGATTTTGGCATCGCTCCACCCTAAACTGACCTAATATCAGGACAATGTGGTATATGAAGGTGTCATGTGAACACTTCATAAGCAGAACGGATCGACGTCATAGCGTTCACGCTAATCAATGGGAGCTGAACGAAAGTAAATTTATTCTGATATCACTCACATCACTTATCTTATATTCATTTTACGAATATCAAAATGCCATCTTAGCCCCGCCTGTATATGCCACATTGATATTAGGGCTCACCAAAACCCAGGGAATCAAGCTCAATAGAATACAAATTTCTTTTTTCTAGATGACACTACAGATTTGAAAAAATAGTGTTAGATGAATTCACTAAGTTTGCTCAAGCTGGCTAATACGATTCCATAACATTTTCACAAAAAAAACAAAATGTCAAGGTTTTCTCCCAAAAATATATTTATCAGAACGTGTTACATCCCAGAAGACTATTTTCCAGATCAGAAAACTTTTTGCCAAAAGAACGAAAACCTAGAAAACTTTTTGTCAGAAAAAAACCAACATTTCTAGATTATATCTACTTGAATGCTTGTCATGATCACAAATTCACAATACATAAGAGCCACGATGTGTTTGGTAAAACAACTTTATTCGAAAAAAATCGGTATCGCCAAAACTTCAGCATGTGATAGATATCCCTTTCATTTGAAAGCAAAAATTAAAATATTTTGTCGTGGGCTCCAGTACAACCTTTCATTTTAAAGTTTTTTTTAAATGAAACTGGCTCACATTTTTGCCTCTAGGTAGTATTATAGTCATTCAAATATTACTAAAAGTGTGAATCTGATGGACAATTTCATTGTTTATAACTTTGTTGAAACCTATAATTCGATCTAAAATCACCAGAAAAAGCCATTAAAATTTTTCAATGTTTCCAGATTCGCACGGAGCATACTGGTTAAGAAGTCGATTTCCAAGAATGTTTTCCTTTGTATCGTATTTAAACAGTGTGCGCAGAAGAACTGAAATCCTAATAACGTCCTACCTTTAAGCGGAAAAACATAAGTTCAGATTCACCACCGGTTTATGTTATTTTATGAACAAGGAGATATAGAGAAGAGTAGATAAAATTCGAACTTGTGCTCATATCACATGTTGTTTCAAAAGGAAATGTCACATAACTTAGGAAAAATGTGTCAAAATCTACTCTCATTATTTTCTTTGAGAAGAAATTCCGGACTCGCTATACACTGATCAGAGATCGTAATAGTAAATGAGAAATAAAGGATTTGTCTATTGTACGAAGATAGTGATCTCATTATAAAAGTAGATATAGAAAGTATCACCTTTAGTCGAAAGACGTGTTGCTGTTTCTGTCTCCAGCTTCTGAACTGAACTGGCAACTCTGTCTTCTTGAAATGTAGCCTTTGCTCTTATCCCATATTATAAAGGAAATCTTTAATAAAAAGACTTACATTGCTTTGAGAATTTACTGAATGTATGGTCCAGCCTGATATTTTATTGTTTGTTTACTATTGTGATCCGCGTTCAGCAAGTAACAACTCCTGAATTTATTTTTAAAGGAAATTATGAAACTTGGTTTAGTTCCATTTTCCTAAGATTATGTAAATAGTGTTCGAATTGGAAATAAAACGCAATTTGAGGGCAAGCAAACCTCTGTATCTATAAATTCTGATGAAATGAATCCACCCCAAAAGATAACAAACATGGATCTAGGGGAGTGGGCGTAGCGTATTGGTAAATCGATTGCCTTGTACGCAGCGCACCTGGGTTCGGGTCCCGACCCCGCACATAGGGTTAGAAATTTTTCCTAAGAGATTTTTCTAACCCGAAGAGGCGAATGACCTTAAGGTTAAAACCTCTATAATTGAAATAAAAAAAAAAAAAAAAAAAAAAACATGGATCTAAAACTCAAAGAACTTTTTGTCTCTCAATCATCTTTCTTTTAATGTCGATAAGGACAATTCTCAATCCAAATTGCAACGAAATCCGTCGTTTATTATAATGACTCGAACTGTCTACTTTAGTTCATTCAAATATAAAGTTTTGGATTTAAGTCGATTGTATTTTACCAGATAGGATAGGATCAGGAAGAAGGGTCATTCTAGATTACATTAGCTATCTCCTAGAGCGAAAATAGAAATAAAATAGGTGCGAATCCATGATAAAATCCGTTACTACATTAATAAACATCTTGAAAAGGTAAGAATATCAAACAAATTTGGTCAACACCTTTCCACACCTCCTTGTTCATAAAATGTCATTGGCACCCAAGAACCGGAGGAAATCGAAAATATATTTTTTTTCTGTTGAGAATACGACTTGAAATTTATCTGAATATGCTGTTCATCTAAACCCAAGAATATTTTTGTAAGTCCTTGTTAATCGACTTCTTAATCAACAGGCCCCGCGCACATTTAAAAATTGATAAAATTTTATAAACTATTTTTACATCGATTTAAAGCTTTCTACGAAGTTGTAGAAAATGAGATTGTTTGTCAGATTCTCACTTTTCGTATTTTTGAATGTCTATAGTGCTAATTAGTGGCAAAAATGCGAATTAGTTTCATTAAAAAACAAGTTTTGAAACACTGAAAAACAAGTTTTGAAAAAACAGTTTTGAAAACTTTAAAATAAGAAAATGTTCTAGACCCTCGACCGATTATTTTGCTCCTGGTTTTAAATGAAAGGCAAAAGTCCATTCTTTCATATCCTGAAGTTTTACAGATGCCGATCCGAAGAGGAAGGCTGCTTTTGTGATATTTGAATAGATCACCATCAGATTAAATTATAAAGCAATAAGTTATTTGAATTTTTAGGTATTAGTTCATTCTAGGTAACGCTTTTCTGGAAGAGTTTTCTCTGGAATTCGGTTTTTTGGGAACTGGTGCATTGGAGATGGTGCGCGATCATTCAAGAATACACGCGAATATACCCGAAGTTATACACCAGACTACCCAAAAAAATGAATTTCTGAAAACTCAATCGGCCCACCCCTGGAACGATTTCTGGTTCCATCGGGAGTGCTTGCACCAATTTTGATGCAAATCGGACAAGTCTAGCTACCGGACCAACTTGCCTGAAATTTGTATGGGATTTTCAGCAATTTACACCACCAGAGGACACTGTATGTATCAGATTATCACTACAAATAAAAATAATGTGAGGTCTGCATTAGTTCTGCATCGAGCCTAACAGCGCATGGTTGTGTATCAGAACTCGATTCCCACGTACAATACATTTTTTTTTGAAATAATCATTAGCACTCACTCTTACTTTTTTCCGAGATTTATTGATGCGCATCCGTTTGTTATTTTGTCTTCTGTGAAAACGATATTTTGAAGTATACATGTTTTTTGACATTTTCTCGCTATTCGCTGTTAGTTACAATATAGCTGTTTTTAGGCACCTAACGAGTTTAAGGGGGGCACTTCCTCTTTAGGTCGAAATAAGTACCCTTTTGACATATCTAATAAAAACGTGAAAATAAAATGTAAATAAACTGAGCCATCATTACTGAACATAAACATTAAAAAACCCAAACCCGAAATTTTCATAACTTAACGCTTATACGACCCAAGGATATAGAGGCTTAGACCAAAACATTAGAATTCAAGTTTAAATGACACTGCTCTACACAAACCTCTTTTCTATATTTTACCTAGATTAGAACACGTGCACGGTTAAATAAAACAACCTGCAGAATAAGTTCTTTTAACTTACTTTTGAGTTGTGCGTCGCTTTCGCACTTATTAGTGTTGTCAAAAACAAAAAGAGAGATTCGACTCAGTCGAGGTCTTCCGTGGAGGAAGGTACTTTTGAGTTGTTTGGGTTGAACTCAAAATTAGGTAAATTCAACTTAAATTTGAGTATAAAAAACCTATCAATGAGTTGTAATTTTTGCCGTGGTTAAATGGAAACTACCTTCAACACGGTTTACCTAATTTTAAGTTCCCCCACGATACCACGAGATTGAGTCAAAGGAACTCAATTTTAGGTAGTTTTTCGTTTCCGTGTGGTTTCAAGAAAGGATAAACATCATTCGTGCTATTCATTCATTTAGCGCGGGTGAAGAAATCGATCCCTAGGCCTATAAAACATCTCACATGTGCCATGGAATATGGTAACATACAAAAGAAGATGTTCGATGCCGATATTGCATAGAATTTAATTTAGGTATTATCTCTTATTAGCTGTATAAATTGCAACTTTTGACTTACCGGCATGGAATGAATCGATCTAAAGAGGATGACGACTCGCCACTGTTGAATAGACTTCGCGCAGCCGGCCTACAGTGCTCTAGAATCCGTTTCTCATAAGCCGGACTGAACATTTTACGCTCGCGGTCGTGGTGACTCTCGATAGTGTTTGCTGCTTCGTTTGGTTCAATCACCGATCACTGGTTTAAGCTATTAGCACTTTTCTTGGAATGTACCATTTACTGCTGCAAATACCACTATATTTTGTCCTCTTCACTAATGTCTATTGGTTGGGATAGGTTGGAACGGGTGTCGCTATAGAAGTTATTTTTTTTATAAAATGTAGATGTTATATTTGATAAAGAAACAAACTGCACTTGTCTTCCGTTTAATTTAGTGAATTTCTTTTTTTGTTAGGAACATCATTCCAAATCTGTATAGGCACTATACTGCAGAAAAATTAAGCTTTTTGTCAGACCAATCACGAACAAAACCCACGAACCGCTAAGTCCGAGTAATGGTTCTAAACTGAAGAGCGATTGGGATGTTTTGTTTTGGTCTTCCACTCCGATCGGTTCCGATAGAGGCCGCATGGATGCACAATAAGCATTAGGTGAGGAAGAGCGTTATTTTGATAGTATTTGTAACACAAAAACTGTAATCATGGGGGCATGGGTGTTGCAGCGCTGAATAGACACCAAGAGTAAAAGAGACGGACGGATTTCTCGCACTCTCGCCGTTACTGAACAGCGCAGCCGAAACTGAACACAAAATAAACCAAATAAACCGAAAACTGACAGTTGCCTCCGAGGCTAAAAGCTTTTCGTGTTTGAATCGATTAATAGATTCGAACTACCCATGGTCGCATAGTTGTCCCGTTTTCTATGGGATTCCCTATCATTATGGGACAGATATGCGATCATGGGCAGCGAAGCTCTAATGGGATTTTATTATCGATTTCATAGTTTAAGAGTACTTATTCAAAAGGTCCTAGGTTTGTTTTCGTGGTTCCAAAAATTTTTTGAAACAAGCATGTGTTCTGATGCAACATATAAGTCAGTATCGTCTGAACACTAGATTTTTTAGTTCTATTGCATTGAAAATGTAAAATTATTATTTAAGAACAACTTAGCGTGAATGATTTTAACAATTCGACGAGTATATTTCAAACGGTCACATAAACAAAACGTAAACAAATCCGTTTAATATTTACTTCAAATGAACACTAACAAAGCTTTACACACCTTAAATATGCCGATTCTGAAGCCTGACTGTTCGCAAAATAATAGATTACCGAAAAGGCAAATAAGGAAAACAACTTGTTTTGTTTGTTACCTTTCACTTCCTTTCAAAAATTAACGATTTATATACTCGAAGCAACAAAACAAAAAAAAGTTTATAGGCCATTTTCTTGATGAAAAAGACTATTAGGTTTTTTTACTGAAACAGTTAACCTCACTTTTCTTGACAGTTCGCTTGTACTGTTTACATGGACTTAGAAAAATTTGTGGACGACTAGATTCGCTCGAAGCAAATCGTAAAGAATTTTTCTAAGTCCATGTAAACAGTACAAGCGAACTGTCAAAAATGAACACTCAGTTCATTTGTGACGTCACCGTAAAGTATTCAATACTCGACCAGGGCCCAAAAGCATTCCAACATCGAGAGAGATCAAAATAAATGTCACATATTCATTTGTTGTGGGTTCACCCGCATGAACTATAAGCCGTCTCGCTGAAAAGGGCATTGGCGATTTGCGGCAAAACTAATATTAGTCATGCGATAGCTATGATTCAGCTCATGAACTGGCAAAGTGATACAGTTTGTAATTGTGGGTTAGCTCAACCGTTTTAAAAGATCAGGTCAGTTTTGGAACATCACACTGGTTATGTGCCTTTTCCCATAAACCCTTTTCGGCGAGACCATAGCTCATAGTCCATGCGGGTGTACCCTTTCGTTTACAGCATATACTTATGACATTTATTTGGATCCCTTTCTCGGTGGTGGATTTTGTTTTTTAGGGTTCATAAATATTTTTGTTTGTTTCGAGTTTATGAATCGTTAGTTTTTAAAAGGAAGTGAAAGGCGACATAAACAAAATCAGCTTATTTGTAGTGTGTATAAAGCGTCGTTAGCATCTATTTGAAGTAAGCATTAACCGGACTTGCATTTTGTTTATGTGCCCTTTTGAAATGTTCTCGTCGAATTCAAACTTCTCGTATTCAAAACTTGTTCACATATCAATAATCGAGTTACTTCCAACAATTTATTTTAGGAATAAATGACGCACATTCATATTAAATGAACTGAGGGGAAATTTTAGAAAAACCCTAAAATTGAATGTTACTAGAACAAATCAAGTAAAAATAATAAAATTAAAAAATAATGATCCGCTATAGAAAGCTTTTTTTGTTGAGTGTATGTTTCGTCATATTTTGAGCTTTCAATAAGCACTCGTACTCAGGAAATTAAATTCTTAACATTTCAATGATAAATCCTATATTAAACCATCGATAACACTGGAATTCACTAGGGCCACGAATCGACTACAGCGAATATACTATTGTCAATGTTACTTTCCGTTCAAACCACGGGAGGGAACATTCCCCGCTGAACCAAAAAAAAAATCACTCACAAAAACACTTTATGGCGTTTTTTGCACTGCAAACACTTTCAGCAATACAGGATCTATGGACTTTACAATTTATTCACCTTCAACAGAACGCCACCGCCGATAACTCCAGAAACAAAACAATTTATTTCACAGGAAAAACTATTTTTCCTTCGACTAGCAGCTCACACGTCCACCGATTTTAAATTACGAAAGCATTACTCTGGTCTCTGCTCTGGCACATTCGTGCACAATCGATAGAAGGAGATGACATGCCTCGCTTGTCACTTGCCTATGCACGTTTCACAGCATGGGACAAACAGAGATAGAAAGAGTTGATTGCGGAATAAAACAAAACAATTCGCTTTCTCGTTCATTCTCTCCGTTCTTGATCGAAAGCATCGGGGTTTTTACCTGCGCATTTTCCTGACCGTTGACTAGTTGGGCGCTTTTTGCAATGGCGAGCTTTTTGGCCATTGATGAAATGTATAGCATTCTTTTTCAAAAGAACATGCATATGTCATATGCATAAATGTCTAAACGGGATTAGGCAATCCATTAGACGTTTGTTTGACAATTCAGCGGTGGGTTCTGTCAACAAGTCTACTCCTGCGAAAAGAAAAACTCGTCCGACTAACAACTTTGTTAGTCCGATTAGTTTGATGTTGGATCGAATTAACGATATTGTCGGACGTCGCACCCCTCGGAGTAACGTCAGAATAAGTAAACAAGAAATAATCAGCTGATCAGAAACGTCTCATGGATTGCCTAATTGCCAGTTAAAATTATATTGGCGATTCTACGTTTAAACTGCTCACAGATAGCGCTGGAAGCAAAGTGTTGCTGTTCTGTTCTTTCATAGTGCATATATTTTCTGTAAACATAGGTAAAAAAACTTTTAAACGCCAACTCACCGATCAATTTGTTGATAATTGTTTATGAAAATGAAGGATAACCATCATTTTATAAGATGATGAGTAAACATCTTGCTAAAAGGGTGTAAAACTTAGTGGTTTCTAATATTATTCGCAGAGGTATATGTGTGTTGTTCCGAAATGTAATTTGTTGAGCACCGTAGCCGCTGCAATATTTCCCGTTCCTCCTAAGTTAAGCTAAACCTTCATGAGATGGTGTAAATTCAGGAACTCTCCAGATAGGAAAGTGGTAGCTTTGTATCATACACAGATGATCCTTCTCTCTGATAATCTTCACTGAATCTCCTACGTAGTCCAAAATATGAAGGAGTTTGACATTGGTACTGATTGGGTCTCGGTTTCGGGTTGGAACTTTATTTATGGAACGATTTTTATAACCACAATAATACCCCGATTACATTTCGAAGAAATTAATGAGCCAAATAGTTGCAAATGGTTGTAATTTCAGAATAATTGAAAATAAAACTAAATTTCCTACTCGTTTCATTCATATTTTGGCAGTGGTAAGCTTTTTCCGAGAAGAAAATGGAGTTTTTGTTGTAAGCTACGACTCACTTGCGTGTGAAAAAAGCAAACTGTATCATTTTGCCAGTTCATGAGCTCATACACACAGAAAAAAATGTTGGTAAAAATAAGAGTTTTTCATTCTTAGCAAAAAACAAGTAACGCATACTCATAGTTTAAAAATAAAACTTTTGTTTTGAGTACTATTCTTCATTTGCCTAAAAGGAAAACTTTTACTTTGATTATTATCCTTGATTAATTTAAAAGTTTTACTTTCAACCTAAACTTTGGCGTTGGTTGTTTTTTGCTAAGAGCGGAACACTCTTACTTTTACCAATATTTTTTTCCTGTGTGTAGGTGTCGCATGACTAATTTTGGTTTTGCCGCAAATCGCCAATAGACATTTTTAAAATTGTGAAGGAATTTTTATTCGCAATTCTGGTTGATTTCTGGCAGAATTCTCGCCAAAACCAACAATCGATTTCAAATCTTGGTCCTAGAAGACACAATTCCGGACAAAATATTAGGTGGAGAAAAAAATCTCGTTCCTTCCACATTTCAATTCTATCGATAGACAAAGTTTTATTTCGTTGCACGCCATCTTCCGAAGAAACCTTCGTAGACACTAAATGGACTGACGCTTTATCCAATTGAGCTATCGCCGTAATATTCTAAGACGAGGATTTTTGATCATGTTAATCTACCAGTTTTTGGAGCAGATGCGAATAACAAAGATCACCAGAGCAATATTAATCTTTGGCACAAAAATAAAATGTAGCATACAAATCTTCAATATAGGATACACGTTAAATAATCGAAATGGTAACTAAAATGAGTATAGTATTTTAATAGTTGAATTATAATGATGGAATATAGCAATAGTATTCCTAATATGGTGAGTATTATATGAATAATTTGAAAATGGTTTCGAAGCCTTCTGTAATGGTATGTATCTATACGGGAACCGTATAGATACATACCATTAAAAAGTTTTTTTTCTTTCGTTGACTATTGCCCAGTCAGCGTGGCAAGCAGAAAGTTGAGCAAAGCGAAATTGATGCTGGCAGAGTTTCTGCGAGCATTTTGCGCGTTTTGTGCGAGAATTCTGGCAACGAATTCGCTCAAATGTAACAACCGTTTCTGACAGAAGCGGTTAAACCAACCGATGCTGCTCACTTTTATCCTAAATCCAGCCAGAAATGTGCAGCCAAGATCTCTGCACGCCTCCTGCCACATATTTGTCAGATGTTTTGCTCGATTCATGCTAAATTCTACCAGATAAGAATTGCCAGGATCTTTGCACAGTTTATGTCAGAGTTATGCCAGGGTTTAGCTTGGTTTCTGTCAAAATTTGCCAGAAAACGCGAGCGAAACCGAGTTCGCCCTATAGCTCAACTAACCCGACAGGATACGCGCAGAAATCTGACAGGGCTGCCAAACCAAGACTTACAGAAATCTAGCACAGCGGTCTCTGCCAGAAAATTTGCTCACTGGGGTGGTAAAAAACAATTTGTGCATAAAGACACAAGCAGAAAGTTGGCAAAAGTTAAGCAAAGCGAAATTGATGCTGGCAGAGTTTCTGCGAGCATATTGCGCGATTTGTACGAGAATTCTGGCAACGAATTCGCTCAAATGCAACAACCGTTTCTGACAGAAGCAGATAAACCAACCGATGCTGCTCACTTTTATCCAGAATGCAGCCAAAAATGTACGGCCAAGATCTCTGCACGCTTCCTGCCTCATCTTTGTCAGATGTTTTGCTTGATTCGTGCTAAATTATACCAGGTAGGAATTTCCAGGATCTTTACACAGTTTATGTCCGAGTTATGCCCGGGTTTGCTTGGTTCTTGTCAAAATTTGCCGGAAAACGCGACCGAAACCGAGTTCGCCCTATAGCTCAACTAACCCGACAGGATACGCGCAGAAATCTGACCGGGCTGCAAAAACCCAGACTTACAGAAATCTAGCCAGAGCGGTCTCTGCCAGAAAATTTGCTCACTGGGAAGCAGGTTTCTCGCACCTTGCACTCTCTCTTCGTTCACTCGGGTGGCGTATTAACGATTCTTATGTCATTTTCATTCAATGTAAAAGACTGAATAGGCCCTTTTGAATATACGAATACACGAGAGCTTTCGAATTCGAACCAATTTTTGCCGGCGCCTTGGTAATAAAAGTTTTAAACAAAAGACAAAGGAATCTCAAAAGCTCTACATAAATTCGCGGAATGTAGGCTGAACGAGATGTTCGATTGCTGGTGAAAATCGTAAAAAGTCATATTTTTCAATATTCAAGTTTTTGCAGTAAACATTTTTTTCAAATTGGTTGTAAATTGAGTAAGTTTGCCTATGTATGAAAACCCAATCCCGTTTTAAAAGGTTTCGTTTCATTCAACAGTGTCGACAGCGTTCAAAATGTCCGATAATCACAATGTGTCGGACAAAACTTTCACCGAAAATTCGGTCGTAAATAACACGCAGCAGGGTGCTAGGGCAAGGTCCACTATGACCACAAACAATATGGGTGAAAAATGTACTGAATTCCACGGCAGTGATTTTATTACAGAGGAGGAAGAGAAACAACTATTAGCAGAAGATGAAGAAGATTTGGATGTGATTGATTGCTACACGGAAGATTTTGACAGCGACATGGAGCGAGATTTTTGTCGCAAAGAAGCGGAGAAATTGCGGAACGCAGGAAGGCCTGGCAAAGCCAAAAAATGTGGCATTTCTAAGATACAATCAAGTAATATGATAGCTGAGCGTAGCTTGAAGGAATCCGCTGGTGCTAGACAAGACTCGAGAGATGGTGCAATGTACGAGGAAAAGGCTGAACCTTTTCATAATACCGCATCGTCGCTGCCTTTGATAAAATACCCGTCTTTGACTACGGTTATGGTAGAAGAAGATGTTGACGATGATGTGATACAGATTAACGATGATAACATTGAGCTACTGTTGGAGGACGAACTCGTCAACGGTGAAAGCAAGGTAGATCGTCCGGAAATATCGCTTCGCGCGAAAGACGAAAAGGAACGAGACCGCATTCTGAAAGAGCCCCTGGTTAAGCAGATTATTATTCCTGAGATCAGTATTTCGGATGAGGATGACGAAGACAAGGACGAATTAGGTAGCCAAGAATCCCTAAGTCTTCAAATTGATCATGCAATCGAAAGAGCTTCCGAATTGGTGGGCAATAAGAGTACAAGCAAGAGATTGCATCTTTTGGACCAACATGATGATAACGATTCCGACGAAGCGGAAATGGGAATTAAAATCGGGTTCGGCCCGGATAGCAGTGGATCATGCATGGAAAGTTTTCACGTAAGTTTTTTCTTTGTTACCCAATACTAGGTACCTTGCATATTGGTTTAGTTGTTTGGATCTTGAGTACGGTCAGTCTTTCTAATATGCGCACTGTGCAGGCTATATACCTCGTATGCGATTCTTGATAAACATGTGAAAAGGGCATATCGCAAATGAGAGCCTCTCTGTGTTTACTTTCTTTTCCGTCAATAACTAGGCCGCTTTTACGTTTGTTCCTTAACTCTTAGCACGATATGCTAGACAATATCAGTGTTTTTCGACATTTATTGAAACAATGTTGGTAAGTTTTATTATGACGCCGTAATAATGGAAAAAGAAAGTAAACACAGAGAGGCTCTCATTTGCGATATGCCCTTTTCACATGTTTAATCTAAAGTCGAACTATATTCTTCAATTGACTTTTAGCTGAAAGAGTTGTATTCTTGTATTTATTGCAGCAAGAGGATGCCGATTTTCAGCAGCTCAAGCTTGAATTCTATGAAAATGTGGGCGTGATGGGTTACGAACCGGAAGAAGAACTGTCAAAATGTCACAAAACTGATGAGGAAGACGACGGCTCGCTGCTACCGAAAGCGATGATTCGTATAAAGGAGGAACCTACCACTCCAGTGAAGGAACGGTTGTACCGATTGAACATTCCTGCGGAAGATATCCCCACCATCGATCTGACATCTTCCGATGAAGAAGCGGTAGAGAAGTGTAATACCGACAAGAAAGGGGACGAAAAGCAGAAAGAACCTCGGAAGAGGGGTAGAAAGAAGAAGTCTGAGTACATTATGGTAGAGCCATTATCTTCGGAGGATACTATGGTAGAGACTGCGGTATCAGATCGATCGATCGGTTCACGAAACAGGAAAGATTCAGATGCTGCTTCAATGCTATCAGTTGACGATTCAGTTCTTTCGATTGGTTATAGTGATCGCGTCATTTCGTTGCGTAAACGAAAGGTGACGGTTCTACCAGAAGCCACACTAACCATTTGCTCCAAAAAAAGGAAACCTGCTGATATGAAAAAAGAACCTACCAAAATTAAGAAACGTGATAATCCGGCTATGAGAGGTTACAAGCGTCGTAAGCCTGGGAGATCGGCATCAAAATTAAGCATGGTTTCCGTTTCCACAGCATCATCTTCACTTTTAGATGAAGATATATTTGGTACAGATACAGTCGAAGAAGTTCTAACTCCAGATCCGTCCGAAGCGTTGATCGCTAATGGAAGCAAAATGGACGGTTCTGTAGAAAATGATTCCGAAGTCAGCAATCCCGACAAGGATACGGAAAAGGAACAATCCAAAGAAGAGTTGCTGGATACAACTCTGAAAGATGCAATCGCAAAGGAGCTGGAAACGGAAATCTCAGTCGCCGACAGCAGCATGACAACACATGAATTGCAACCCGATAACGTTGTAGATCTTCCTGTAGCAACGACAGATATTGCCTTAGAAGATATGTTGGAGTCCTATTTCGCCAATGAGGAGGAACAAAAAAACACCAACCCAGCACTGTACACAATTTCTTCGGATGAGAAACTTTTGATGGATTCGTTATTTGCTGACTATGAGAAGCAGACTCTGCAGGGGGCTAATCAAGATACCGTCGCAGTACTTTCGTCTATTGTGGCTGACGGGAAACCGTTAGTTGAACAACAAAATTCTACGTTGGATAACGATCAAGTTACTATCAATTATACCATCTCCGACGGGATAAATCCCCCGACGGTTGTACCTGTACATTTCGCTGCAGATCAGCAGTCCGTGGATATACAGACTAACAAACAGAGAGGACCTCATTTCAAAATAATTCAGAACTACGATCGATATAAGAAACTGCTTCAGGCTCGATCCAACAAGCAGACGAAAACGATTGAACCAATTCCCCGTTCGAAACCCGGTCGCAAACGGGCAGATTCGGATGAAGAATATCGCCCGAAAAGCTACATGAAAAAACGTCTTTTTGCTCGACCACGTAAACGTACCCCTGCACCGGTTAAATCCAGTTGCTTCTCGCCAACAGGAGAGTACATTGAAAACGATGCCGTGGATGCGACACAGACATTCAAAAATATGCCGTCGTTAGAGGAAGATTTAGCTTTGACCAGTTCCGAGAATAGTTCCATGGAAAATGCTCCCAAGGAATCGCAGTCCAAAGATTCGATCTGTGAGAAAAATGGGGACGGCAATCAGAAGCAACTTGCGGGAAAGGAGAATGTACAGCAAACAATATCAAATGAAAAGGGTATGTACTAATTATAACTTGTACACGGTAATAGTTTTAGTTTTTTTCGTTTTTCCATTCTAATAAGTTACGGGTAAAGCTGTAGTTGTTGGAAAAGTGGCACCGAAGCAACCCGGTAAACGTGGTCGACCCAGGTTGAATGGGTTAACAATTTGCGATTTCTTTTGTACGTCTTCTGGAAAAAAGAAAGCAATCTGTACATCCTCGTGTTGTCACAGTGACACGCAAAAAGATTCTGGTTCCCAACAATCGCTAACTGAAAATGGTGAGTATTTCGATTACTTGGTTGAACAGAAAATTAGTAAATTTTATTCTAACAGGTGCAAAGGTAACTAAGAAAGTGACAAAGAAGCGTAAGAAGAAGCTTATTGTTAGTTCCAGTGACGAGGAAACAATGTCGCTTAATGGGCTTGTCAGTTCAAGCACGGAAGAGGAAGGAGAACCAGCTAGCACGCTGAAACAAGCCATTGATGATAATGTTGAAGATGCTGATAATACCACACAAACTGATCTAAAGATGAACAAAGTGCAAGTTATAATATCGCCGTTAACTGATGAAAAAATCCGAAAAATCAACACCCCAAAGAAAAAAAAGTTGAACGCTCTAACCAAGGCATGCCAGACGGAAATTAGTGGCTTGACATGGTCTGTCGAGCTTGACCAGATCGATTTTCATTCAGAGTACTTTGAGAAGCTTCGTGTTTTGCTCAATACTGGAGCATCACGGAACGTTCTTCGGCGAGTTTTCAACGATTTACCTAAGCAAGCAAGTAAGCCTCCTTCAAGAACTCAAAGCGACTTCAGCGAGGTTGAATTGCCAAACCGAGCAACTTTGCAACTGTCAATAAGTTCGCCTGCTTCGGAGATTCCGTCCGATCGAGCTGTCTGTCAAGCAAGAAGTACTGTGGAAGAACTGTTATTCCAGCGAGATATGGACGAAATTGAAGTACCCACAAAAAATCCGAATGACCAACAAGCTCGCGAACAGCTGGTAATATTAAACAAAATATTTTTTCACAGAGAACGCTGAACTAAGAAACGATTTTTTCAGGAACAAACCGTAAAAAATGTGCGCTCTACTTTCCGTATTCCAAAGCTTGCGAAGCAGCCCTCGACGTCTCCACAGCCGGTGACTTCTTCTACGCAAAGCATATTAGAAACCTACGGCAGCAAGGACGATGAACCAAGAGTCACTCAGTTGCCAACATCATCGCGAAACATCAGCCGTGTTGAAGCCATTGGTCGTAGTGTCATGAAGGACAGTGGCTCGAACCGCCCTGATGACCATGATTACGTCGATGATGAAACTGAAAGCTACCGCTCCTCCAATGCCAGTGTACAATCGCACGATCGAGAGGATCCTCGGCTAAACGTCTTGATGTTGGAAAGATTTGAAGCAACTGCTTGTGTTCGAAGCAACAGTTCTTCCAGTCTGGCGAGCCCTCTGAGTTTCGCGAATGCTGTGTGAGTATACGCCTGTTTTCCTTATGATTTGATAATTTTTTCCCAATTTAATTTTTACCCTAGAAACGATTTACTCGTTTATTCTCCTTACAGAAACTCCAACTACGTACCACCAGCTAGAAATGAAAATGACAAACGCAGCGCACCACCACAGCCTAGTGTTAACATTCTGCAGGTCCCATTACCGCTGGAAATACGTACTGGCCTGCCGGATCGTGCGGAAATGATGAACGTCAAACGTACTATCCGCAATGACATGACACAACAATCGTCCGCAGTATTAGTCCAACCACCAGCAGCTTCGCAAATCACGCAACCGCAGTTACCGTGTTCTCTACAGTCCATACAGCTCCCCTTGGGTCGTCCACCGCAGATGCAGGTTGCAGATGAGTACAAATTCAACCCGCCACCGTTGCCTGGTTTCCATACGTTCGGAACGTTCGCGCCGTACGGTGGTAACGGTAATGCGTTCAACAGAGGATATTCTGTCAGCAACGAACTTGATGTTAAGCCGTCTATCTCCGGTTCATACAGTGGATGGAACAATTTCGGCCGAAACGATATGATGGGCGTAGGGGGTGCTCATCCAGCTGGAATCAACGATTTCATGGCCATGCTGTATGACCAATTCAAACAACAGCAAATACCGCAGGTCGCGGCTGGTCCAAGTCATCCGCCTATGTTTGCTCAATGGTTTCCCCAATCGGGTATCGCACCTGCCGCTGCCCCCAGCAAGCCTACAGGGCATCCCAATGATACCGTAGAAATGATTAGCTATTTGTTTGGTTGTTACGACTTCCTCACCGACAGATGTATCAAAGTCAACTGTAGATACTCACATGTGCTACCCAGGGAGGAAGAATTGCTTCAAAAACTATCGATCCAAAATTGCGAATTCATTATGGCAACCTATCGATTGGTGGCTAGCCGAGATGATTTGTTCGTGAAATACTTCCCAGTGTATGCAAACGTAATGGGTCGGAACAAAATGCGCCACCAGTTAGTCGGTACAATACAGGATTGCGAGAAACCAAAGAGGCCACTGCAGTATTACCGCCACATTGTGGAAGGTCTGAAATTCAGTGGGACCAGTCCAGTGCAAGCCGTACAAATAGTACTTGAAAAACACAAAAAGACCAACTTCCATCAGATTAACGTTCTGGTGGAACTAATTGTAGACACGGCAGATGGAGTTGCAACGTTTCTTCGATGGTTGGAGGACTTCATGAACGTCAGAGGCTATCAATATGAAATACCAGCAGTCAACAGATTGGTCGATATATGTATTGCCTACGAGCAGGCTCCTAGGGAGTTGGCTAAATTTGTTTCAAAACTGGTTCTGAAAGTTGCGACCGGCGAAGAACACTTGATCAATACAGCAGCATTGCTGGAGTTTGTTAAAAAGGTGCGACAGGATGCTGATATGATTTTAGATGTTGAAGAGATTGTCAAAAAATATGGCAAAGTAGTAATGAGATCTTAGATGTTAGGTGAAAAATGACCATTCTAACAAGTCTTATTCGTTAGGTGTAACATTTAAGCGTAATGCTCAGAGAAACAATCTTCATTTATATTGCGATTTGGTGTTATAAGTCGTTGGAATTTGCCGCAAACATATGCCGTGACAAGAAGTCAAGTTAATTTGAAAGAGCTCATAGAGCGTTAAACTGTTACCTAGTACATCTAAACTTATCATTTAATTAATGATATCGATCCAAATGAGAAATAAACGACAATGTTACTTTATTACTTACAGGTACAGTCTATTCTGTTTCAAATTTATTCTAGTTAGATTGGTTCTGAATCATTGTTGGTGAATGGAGAACAGCGAGTCTAGTTATGTAAGGTATGCAAACTAGGCTCGCTGGAACTAGTCAAGTCAGTCGTGGATCACATGCATTTGGAGCAACATTAAATGTTGCTTCAAGCTGTTCTCAACCCCTAATCGGCAGTTTTCACGCCGCCACCCGCGTCACGGCTTAGTATGGCCAAACCGGTGTCGAAGGGGGTCAATTAAGTTTGTCTGACACATTCTTGATGGTCACATCATTAGTGTTTCTGCATTAAAATCGGCAGATAGCCTTTGTTGATATGTATAAGATTAAGGAATGTGTATTTTCCGCTTCAGATAGTTAGTGTTCGCCCAGCAGAGCTCCGAAGGAAATGGTGGATTCGATGACAGCGATTTCGATTTTATTAGACACTACCACTGAAATGGGACCACGTCGTTTGGCATACGTTCATTTGGCATATTAATAGAAAACCAATTTTTCAACAGCCACCCTACCTTAAATATTGCATAAATCATAACGCATGAGAGAGTCATATAGTTTCTTTGGAAAAGTTGCTTCAATTTGATTGATTTATAACTTTGTAGTACATTATGTAGCTAAATTTTACATATCTAACCAGTTGATACTTTGAACATCCTAACCACAAAGACCACCCTAATTCAACTAATATAAAAAAAATCGGTAAAACAGTTCTAAGAAAGTTTGTCAAAGATACTATATTTCTAAAACCAACGGTTTGGGCGCAAACAGTTTTGTCTTTCTAAATACAGATTTGGGTCCATAGTGCACTGGTTCAAGACCATCGGAACTAATTAATATTCCCTATGACCTCACACGAAACATTGATTGGGAGAGCTACACCGCTGCGATATCCAAAACTATTGACTCGACCCAGATACTTCCCCCGGAGGAAGATTATAAGTTTATATTTAACTCGATTCTCGATACTGCCATTAAACCTAAGACGAAACGAGTACCCGACGTCAACACCCAAAAACGTTCTCCCAGCATCCCAACCCGTGGTGGGACAAAGAGTGCTCAGACGTATACGCGGAGAAGGCTGCCGCGTATAAAGCCTTCCGGAACAAGGTTAGTCGCTAGCTATCGACTGTACACGATATTAGAAACACGAATGAAAAATTCAATGAAAGCCAAGAAACGTAGTTACTGGCGCCGGTTTGTCGACGGGTTAACAAGTGAAACATCGATGAGCACTTTTAGGGGCACGGCCCGACGTATGCGAAACCGAAACAGTACTAACGAGAGCGTGGAATTCTCAAGCCGTTGGATATTCGATTTCGCCAAGAAGGTTTGTCCGGATTCCGCTCCGGCACAGAAAATCTACCGCATCGCGTCCCCTTACAATACCGCGAACAAAACACCGTTTTCGATGGTGCAGTTCTCATTTGCTCTATTATCATGTAACAATGAAGCCCCAGGGCCAGAAAGGATCAAATTCAACTTGTTGAAGAATCTGCCAAAAAACGCTTATTGAATTTATTTAATAGGTTTCGTGAGGGTAAAATTGTCCCACATGACTGGAGACAAGTGAGCCTTTAACCACCTCGTACCGACCGACTGCAATGCTGTCCTATATCCGGAAGTTATTGGAGAAAATGATCCGGAAGTTATTGGAGAAAATGATGGCTTACTGTCAGATACACAATTTGTATCGATTTTATTGGCTATTTTCGGCAAATTTGAGACTAAGAGAAACGAAAGCAATGAAATTGAAAGACGGATAGGTATCTAGAGCGGAAAACTAGGACTAGGCAGGCTCATATGGACATGATCGAAAGGAAATGTGAAGAATTCTTTGCCTTCTGCTAAGTAGGAGTTGGGCGTTGCACCCAAGTCTACCGCATGGTCTATGGTAAAACATAACTCATCATCATGTTTTACCGCCGACGTCGGTTGGTTTCTGCAAAGGCAAAGGGACGAACAATTGTCTTGCGTTGCTTTTATCAGAAATTCAAATGGTCTATGCCAGCGTTTCTCAACCTTGTTTGTACTACGAACCCCTTGTAAAACACTGATTTGTTGCGGACCCCCGATTAAACACCGAATTTGTATAATATATTATTTTAAGTCTATTAGGAAACAAGATTTGAAATTTCAATATCCACTCGGAACAAAAATTTTTTCTTCGCGGACTCCCAGGAACGACTTCGCGGCCCCCTAGGGGTCCTTGGACCCCAGGTTGAGAATCACTGGTCTATGCTAACAAAGAGTAGATGGCATCATTACTCTTGGATATTAAGGGGGCTTTTTATTCAGTTTCAATCATTCTTTATGTGAAGCTGCACTAGCATGGTTTTTCTCCGATTTTAAACAACTTCTTGTTAAACCTGTTAACTGAAAAACAAATCCATTTCTCGCATGGTGATCTATCGACATCACGATTTAGCTACATGGACCATCCTCAGGGCTCATGTCTAAGCCCTCTTCTCTACAGTTTTTACGTGAATGACATTGACGAATGTCTTGCCAATTCCTGTACGCTAAGGCAGCTTGCAGATGACTGTGTGATCTCTATCACAGATCCCAAAGCCGTCGACTTGCAAGGATCACTGCAAGATACCTTGAACAATTTGTGTGCTTTGGCTCTCCAGCTGGGTATCGAGTTCTCCACGGAAAAAAACTGAGCTAGTCGTATTTTCTAGAAAGCGCGAACCAGCGGATGGAACTATTTTTATTTATTTATTTATTTATTTGGGAGCAGGGAAAAGCCCGCTGGAGCTGAATTTAGCTTTAACTCTCTCTCTCCAGCAGGCATAAAACCTCCTCATCTTTTATATCAACAGATAACAAATATCCAAATGATACAATTCAACACTTATAACTACAATTAAAGCTAACAGCAAATCTTAATAACTATGAACTATTACTAGACTACAGCTAATAAGATAATGAGCTCAAAAACGATTTTTTGATGGCATTACGGGACAAATGAAAGTCGAAGTCGTTGGAACAGCGATTGAAAAGACGGCACATACTGACGAAAGGTCCGTTATAGCCATAATTTGTTCTGGCTAACGGAATGCGAAAGAAAGGATGGGTTCGAAGACTACGACGATGAATGTCTATGTCCAAAAGTAGCAGAAGTTCAGAGCAGTCGATTCGAGATTGCAGTAAATCGGCGTGAAAACTGCTTTCGAAACATCTCGGCGTACAGACAAGAGATCGAGGTCAATAAGCTTACAACGATCTATGTAGCTCGGTAGGTGCAGTGGGTCCCTCCATGGGAGTCTACGAAGTGCGAATCGAACGAATTTGCGCTGAATGGCTTCGATGCGTTGAATATCATTATGGTAATAAGGTGCCCAGACTACATTGCCATATTCGAGTGTAGAACGGACTAAAGCACAATAGAGTGCTTTTAAACAATGTATGTCGGTAAAGTTCTTGGAGACTAAAAATGAATCCTAGCAGCTTGGAGGCCTTAGAAATAGTGTACTCAATATGGTGTTTGAAGTTTAGTTTGGGATCTAAGTAGACTCCCAAATCTTTAACATATGATTCCCGTTTGAGAACGGTTTGTGAGATATTGTAGTTGAAATTAACTATCGAGTGTTTGCGAGTAAAGGGTATAACCGAACACTTGGAGGCATTTAACATCATCCTATTGGAATAGCACCAATTGGTGAATACATCCAACTGGGATTGCAAGAATTCTGCGTCTTTGGCATTCCTGATAAGGTGAAATAGTTTAAAGTCATCGGCAAATGATAGTTTCTTGCACTTAAGCAAATGGTTTAGGTCGTTTAAATAGAGCAAAAATAGGAATGGTCCGAGATGACTACCCTGAGGAACTCCGGAGCTGATGGCAAATGGTGGAGTCGTGCAGTCGCCAATTTTCACTGCCATTTCACGTTCGGTTAGATACGAGTGGAGCCAGTCCAGGAAGGAGCCATTAAATCCAAGTCTGCTTAATTTGGAAACTGTTATCTGATTATTAATTTTGTCGAATGCCGCGGAGAAGTCGGTGTATATGGCATCTACCTGCAGTCTTGCTTGCAAGCATTGACTTATGAAAGATGTGTAAGATACCAAGTTTGTGGTAGTTGACCGTTTAATCATGAAGCCGTGTTGAGTCTCGGATATGTAGTTAGAGCAGTTATGAGTGATGAAATCGAGCACAATCAGTTCGAATAACTTAGACATTGCACATAATGCAGCTATTCCGCGATAATTCGAAATTTCGCTTTTGTTCCCTTTTTTGAACACTGGGAAAATGTATGATTTTTTCCATAAGTCGGGAAACATTCCTGATGACAGAGAGCTATTGAACAGCATTGATAACGGAAGCTGGAGACTATCAGAGCATTTTTTTAGTACGATAGATGGAATTCCATCGGGCCCTGGACTGGACGATGACTTCAGCTTAGAAAATGCTCTGCTGACTGTAGCGGGTGTAATAATAGGGTGAGAGCCGATTGGAGAACGTAGAGGAACGACGTTAGCAGCTTCGAAGATTTGATTATCAGTTAAGATTTCTTCAGAAAAAACGCTACTGAAATGTTGGCGGAAGAGGTTACATATTTCGGTAGGAGATGATACTTGAACCCCGTCAAGTGACATATAAGATGGTAAACCGACTTCCTTCCTCTGGTCATTGACATGATTCCAGAAGCTTTTAGGGTTGGTTCTGAGTTTGTTCTGAATACGTTGGTTATAGGAATAGTAAAGAGCCTTATTCAATCGTTTATAGCGGTTATTGAGATATAAGTAATGAGATCTAAGGTGGAGTGAGGGTCTCTTCGTTAGTTTTCTTAATGCGGAACGTTTAGCGTATTTGTAGCGTTTCAAAGTGGAGTTAGACCAAGGTGGGTAGATTGGTTCACGGCATAGCTTCTGTGGTATGAATTTATCAATAGCATATGCTACAACATGAGTCCATGACATAACAGCAGAATTGCACTCACGATTGGATAACAGCGCGTTCCAGTCAAAATTTGAAAGAAATTGATTCATTGCCGCAAAGTTTCCGTTTTTAAAGTCATAGAATACAGCTTCAGCGGTGTTTTTAAAAATATTACTGGTGAGCAATTGTGAATAGTTATTTGAAGTGGAGGATGATGGCGACAAGTTTTTACAAGCGTATCTGCAACATCTACTGTAAGTAAACCGGAAAGATCTTGACTGGAAAAACAGAGGTCAAGCAAACGATTGTTGCTGTTGAAATTATCGTTCAACTGAACTAAACCGGCAGTATTATAGTCGTCCAGAAGTCTCAGAATATTTGAAGTTTTTGTAGAATAAGTAGCATCTGGGTACAGGTAGTTAGATGAGCAGCGGATCCATTTAATACCGGGAAGATTGAAATCGCCTAATACAATGATTTTATCATTCAAAGCCATTCGATCCGTTATCAATGACAGTGAGTTCAAATGTTGGTCGATTAAGCCATAATCAGACACACGATCGGGCGGAAAATAGAGAACGCAAACGTAAAGTGTATAATTTGAGAGCGTGAGAGCAATCCAAACTTGTTCGACACTGGCACAATCTGGGAGAGGTACGAGATGCGATTTGTATTCAGAACGGCAAGCTATTACAACTCCCCCCCCCCCCCCCCCCGCTCAGGCTACAGCATTCAAATATTTCGGGGTATGGTTCAACTCTAAAGTTACCTGGGATTGTCACATTAGGTATCTCAAACAGAAGTGCTAACAAAGGATCAATTTTCTCCGTACAATAACTTGAACATGGTGGGGTGCCCACCCAGGAGACCTGATCAGGCTGTAGGTACCAAACAACAATATTACCAGTGATGGAGTACGGATGTTTTTGCTTTCGTTCCGCTGCGAACATACATTTCACCAAACTAGAGAGAATCCTGTTTGCGTATTGCTTTGGCACAGAGAACAGACATCCATGATCGAACAAAAATATTTAAAAAACGTGTGTAAACATTTGAATTAATATACGATAAACACAAGCGCCGCCACACCAACCTATCCCAACTATCCCTCAAATCCATTCCGGAATCGGTTCGAAATCCTGAATGGATTCAGTATGGAATCTTGTTCAAAGAAAACAACCGATTCCGACTCTATCGGTTGATGCATTTGAGCTGGAATTCATGCTGGAAGTCCGAACTGGTTCCGGACTAGCTTGACTGGGTAGAGGAATAACCGCTGTCAATTCTGTCGAACTCAGTCACAAAAAAACATGACGACAGTAGCGCACCTGGTTTGGATATCCTAACTACCTTCGAAACCGTTAGAAATTTTACACAAGTTGAATGCTGAAGATGGACGTCTGTTCTCTGTGGCTTTGGGTTACACGTACTCGATCCATATGATGAGTCTAGAAGTGCTGGCGGGCGCCCTTCCGCTAAAAAAATCCATTTTCGGACCTCTCATATCGATTGCAAATTCGATGCGATATCATGAACCCCACTTGGTATGTGAAAGGCTTGTCGAGCTTAATTCTCAGACCCGTTTCATGTCCTTGTACTTCGATTACATGGCACAGAACATAAATTCATCTTCGTATAACTTTAACCGTGCTCACATTCGCTCACAAGTGATCCCGAATATTTTTCATAATAAATGCCATCAAGTCGACTGTGGCAAAATCTTTACGTCGCAGAATTAGCTGCCATTCAGTATATTCTTTAGGATCATTGACACCTTACCCACAGGCCATTACTTCATCGTTTCGGGGGACGGACATAACGTATTTGTTAAACTGATTGCCTTGTACGCAGCTCACCTGGGTTCGATTCCCAACCCCGCACATAGAGTTAGAGATTTTTCCAAAGGGATTTCTCTAACCCGAAAAAAAGCCAATGACCCTAAGGTTAAAATAGCTATAATAAAACAAAAACACACAAAAAAACTTCATCGTTTCGGACAGTCTCAGGCCTCCGTGCGGCGAAGCCTGGACAGCACTCGTCGTATTTTCTGGGGTAAATACGGGAACATTTGAGTGCTTTATCTGAAAAATCTTACCAGATGCAATGAGAAGACGAACTCTGTATTAGAAGGCGACGTTTACGAAAGACCAATTTGCTTCAATGAATTTTTCAGCATCTCTCGTAGGAGGACGCTCGATTGACAGACTTCATAAAGCAATGGGCATCTGGGACGGTGGCTACATTCCATCAACTCGAAGGTATCGACGAATGTTTGGTTTAAGGGCTTGGACGTTAACTGGGACTTTATTCGTACGATATCAAGGCCATGAGCCTTCAACCATGTTTTATGCGCATCTCCGTCGTATAGGACATGGTGAAAGTAATCATTGCGTTTGTGAGAATGGCTATCACGACATCGAGCATGTTGTTTGGCTGTGTGCAGAGTACTGTGTTGCCATCAGGTCCCAACTAATAGATTCCCTTCGGGCCCGAGGTGGATCACCCTATGTGCCAGTCCAGAACATCCTTGCAAGCCGTGACCACCCCTACATTGTTCTTATAAATATCTTTTTGATAACTATTAATATCCAAGCTTAGTTTTCCCTACTCTCATTCGCAGTAGAACCCTCTCAACCTTTCTCTGTATCTACAATAAAGCACCGCTTAACGAGTATACGACGCATACCCTTCCTTAATAACCGTCCAACCAACGTTGGTCCAACCAGAATATCATTACATACCCCCAAGCAGATGATATAGAAAAAAATCACAAAAAAACCGGTAGGTTGGAAATCCAAGCACACTGAGTTTCCGTAGGAAATGTGACAGCACGCCACCCTGAAGAAAGCAGTGACGAGCAAAGAATGCGGTTACTAAGCATTGCGTTTATCCAATGCGAGATACATGCAGATACCCCATGACCGTGCGTCGCTTCCAGAATAAACTGGAAGGACACATTGTCAAAGGCACCTTCAATATCTAGGAATACTCGTAAGCTAGATTTTTTGATCGAGAAGGCTTTTTTAATGTGGTAAACAGCACCTTGAAGCAGAGTGATTGGGGATTTCCCACACTGATATGTATTTTGTGCAGTGAATATTCAACTAAGCTAACGTGCCTAATGTGATGATCGATTATTCGCTCTAAAGCTTTTAGAAGAAAAGAACTTAAGCTGATAGGCTTAAAACACTTAGCTTCTTCATAGCTTGAGCACCTTATTTCTAGTTATGCTTTCGGGATCTATGCGGTAGCAAGACTGACAAGCATAATCATTTTCAAGATATGTTTGAAAATATCAAATCCCTTTTGCAGTAGCCCGGGAAGATTTAATCTTTTCCAAGCGATTTGTGTGGAGCCAAGCTGTCAACTGCCCACCTGACTGATTCAGTGTTAACCAATGTGCGTGCTAACGCCCACGAGTCCGAGTCACCAGAATAAGACACGTGAACATTGTTCAGCTCCGGATCGATACAACCTGGAACGTGTGCGTCGAAGAGAGAATTAAGAACATCTTTTTCGTCAGTCACACAAACACCATCTCTGGTTTTTAAGGAGTTCATCTGAAAATCTTTCGATTTTGAGAGAATTTTGCTTAAACTGCTAGACTCGTTCATACTAGAGGCATTAGTGCATAGGATTGCAGATCTAAGACATTTAAAAGCCCTGGAGTCGTCGCGCTGACGCCTCATATTCTTCGTCATTCTTTCAATTTCAGCCCTCCACCACGGCTTTCCTTACCCGATTCAACAGTACGAATTGGCCAGCTTTTTGGTATTTGTCGTATCGTCGACGTCATCCAAGCCGTCTAATTGACTAGCTGTCGGATAATATGCATGAAATTTGGACGCCATTTTTTACAAAGGGGTTTGTATATTTAGGATAACGATATCGCCCTATTCCGCACGGTGCGTGACGTGAGACGACTAATCTCACCTCACTCTACGTGACTTTTCTCATCCAATTCTGAAGAGTCACTTCAGGTGACGCGAGACACACATTTTAACGCAATAGAGAATCTCACCAAACAACCTGTTTGATGCACTAAAGAATGATATGATAGCCAAAGAGAAAGCGAAGTTTCGCAAACGGTTTTGGTTTTTCTTTCCCCTAATTCAAATGCGTCGGCGAATATTTGTTCGGGAGTAGCATTTTATTTCATAGGTTTCAAAAAAAACTCCGTACTACTGTACTGTGTCCATATCAGTATAACGATGAATTTTAGTTATTGGTTCTATACAACCGTATTTTATCGAATTGTTGGTGGATCGATTCGCTTTATTCATACGACTGAAAACTGTGACTTCAAACAATATTTTTTCTATGTTAAGGGACCAATGACCTATAAAGATTTGTTTTCGTTTCTACTAGTATTCATCACAAATTCTTACAATATATTATAATACACGCATAAACAGTTTTGTTAGGTAGAATTCACTGTTGCCCATATATAAGTTGCTTGAATTTCATTCGATATCTCAATGCCGACTTGTTTATTCATAGATTCTACAAACAAGTTGTGGCATTTGTCACTTATCTGTCCGTGCCGAAAAACTTTGAAGTAGGGTATAAATACACCAGAGAATACAAAAATTGTAGATAAAATTTGTTTTCTAAAACAAACGCAAAATAACATTGTTTCATTTAACAGCAACTTAAGTTAAACTTTCTGTTAACAAAGATTCGATCTTCGGCTCTGCTGTAATGACTATGTTTTCTACATTATAATATATTAGTATCTTCTCGTTTTCGGTAGTCCTGCTTTTTTTCTAGTTCTCTTTGATGTAATTGCTATCGAAAATCTCCAGTTCTCGTTGGATGAAATTGGCCTTATTGCTCAGCACCTTGATCTGTTTCTGGTTGGTCTCGATCACTGCCAATGAGTTTTCAATATCCTTCAATTCGGCGTTCATGTCAGTGGTGGCTGTATCCACCACGCGACATAACCTTGCAAAGGTGCTAGACAATTCTCTACAATGTATAAAAAAATTATTTAGCAAATCCTGGATCTCTTTTGGGAATGCACTATTTCAATCTCACTGTTGAACCTGATGGCTGCAATTGGCGGAAGTCAAGTCCACGATTAGCTTTAGCTTCCGGGTTGCGTGCTGGACATACTGGTTCTTGAAACTTTTCTCCTTTGCTGCGTTAGTCCAGGAGAGTCGTTCGTACAAGTAGACACTACCGTAAAGGACGCCAGCTCCGACAATCACTCGCCAACCGATGGTTTTGAGCAACTGTTGAAATATGAGAAATGTTACATAAATGATAAACAGATTTTGTGATAGCTAAAACACTTACTACTCCTGCTACCAGCAATCCAAGAGTACCCTGGGAGCCAATCGATGCAATCGCTACCTTCGATATCACTGATAGCTGCTCCTGTGTAATTAACTCGTTTTCGGGCATAAGACACATCGGTGAAGATGGCGACATCATCTGTGATGGCTAGAAAAATGATTAATCAAATAATGAAACATATGTAATTTATCACATACATTTATGTTGCTGTTCTGTCTGTTGTGAGTTATCGCTTTCCTATTACCAGCTCGCATTTTTCCATTGAAGCGCGCGATGAAAGCCGTAATTCCCCAAGAAAATTGGAAATCCAAATCCTCTTGGAAATCAGCGCACAAATTTTGACAGTTCAGTGTGTAGAGCATTTCGAAGGGTTGACTTCTGGCCACGACGTGGTTAGTATGAGCAACGATTTTTTCCGAAGGTATCAAAGCCGTCATGCGGTCAGTCATTTCACGCTGTGCAGTTTCGACGTTCATCGCCAGTGCAGTGCTGAGACGTGCCCTCAGGTTTGACCCAAGTCCATTTTCCACGTGCGCATTTATCTCTTTCTTGTAAACGTTTAGCACCAACACATCAGTGTGGAAAGGTAAATTGAACTCATCGACAAGGATATTCAGCCGCCAAATCTCTTCGTTTAACGCTTTGGATACTTTTTGTTCCACCTCTTCGACCATATTGTGAATCTTCATTTTCATTTCGCGCGTCACTTGCATCAGCTGTGTCTCGGTGTTGGCAATCCTGTCGGTTAACTTTTTCTTTTGTTCTAATTTCTGGTTTCGCAGAACGTTCGCCCGTTCATAGATACTGTCCAGCATCGATCGCATTTCACTGGAGATTCCCTTGCCACGCAAACTGTGCTGCTCGAATTTAGTCCGCACAGCACTCTTGGAGATGCATTCCTCAAACTTACGCTCAAAATCCTGAAACTCGAAGTAGCGATTCTGAAAGCCATCAGCCAACGCACCACCTATTGCCGGTTTACCTTCGGCCTCGAACAGACGCGCCTGAAGTGTTTCGCGGGCCGACACAAAGAACACGCGTTCGTCAGCTTCCTTCTGGGTGGCCACTTTTAGTTCCTTCACAAGAAAGTCCATACAACGCTCCTGATGCTGTGCTTTGACCTGTAATTGGAAGGATTAGTGTTATCATATATCTGCTTTCCTACAGCATTCTAAAGGAGCAGCTTTAAGCTTGTACAACAGTACTGCGAAAGCCAAACATTTTCATAAAAGATCATGTCACAGTACATATATGATTAGCAGTGAAGTCACACAATAGCAATTTAGAAGCAACAATTAATTTTTGACTTGCTTCATTACCTTTTCCAGACCCTGTTGTTATCATTAACCAAAATTTGGAAACAGGCAGGAGGGAAAATTCTAATTTAGTTGGAGATAGTCGGGAAACTGCTGAGGAAAACCTTACCGATTCTTGAAATTCCGGTTCCGACGCAGAAGCGTCCCATCGATTGTTTAGTACAAATATATTCGGCTTAGACAAACGAGTAGACACTTCGTGAAAAAACGATTTTTCCTATAAAACAGAGACCATGATATAGCATGCAGTTTTATTTGATATGGGTTGATATACAGCCAGGGTCATTGTTGATTCAGCGTTCAGCACTAGAACAAACACGTCCGCATTCAGACAATGGTTGTCTATCCAATCGTCCAGGTTCGGCGACACATCCACCCCTGGTGAATCGACAAATACTACATCGTCCCGTAGCAAACTGCAGCGCTTGCGAGGCCAGAATATTCGCACCATCGAGCTTTCCGAGAGCTTTTCCTGGCACAAGGCATTAGCAAGCTGCTTGACGGACTGGAAGCAAAATTTACATGATTACCGTTCCCGTTATTCAAAATGGAAAAAAATGAACTAACCTTAACACTCAGTTTTTCATCACAGCCTTCCTTCACCAGATACGCTTCATCTCCATCGATACCCTCAACCTGACAGAAACAGTTGGTCGTATGTCCGATTCCACTCGGTAAAATTCTGTCTCGCAACATAGCATTGATTACGGAGCTTTTGCCGTTGGAGGTTCGCCCGAAGAAGGCCACCTTCATGTGATCTCGGGATAAAACCTCTCGGATTCCAGACACCTTCAGCACGTAGCTTCTGAACATCTCTGCCTCCGCCTTGTCGACGATTTCGACTATCGCAGGAAGAGCTAGGGATGAATTTATTTATGATCAATAAAGATTTGGTATATCGATATGTAGAGGTAAGAGATTAGCGATCATAAATAACATCCAGAAGTGCTTATCATTTTGCTGGTATATTTATGTGATTCTGAGAGCATTTTAATTCGATTTTTTTCTCAATAAATTAAAACTTTGAAGGGCGCAAAAATATGTCTGTATGGGTAACCAAAACCAGCATATATTTTTATGAGAAGAAAATCCGCAACTACAGCTAGCTGCATACTTACCATCGATGAATCCGGTTGTTTCCACCACGTAGTCCTCGATTTCGCAAAAGATATCATTGATCTTTTTCTTGGCTCGCACAAAAATCTGCAGCGGTGAAACGTCGTTGTGTCCAATGGCACCGGGTCCGGTGTGTAGTCCACGTGGCGATGCGTTGGCGTCGATCAGTGCCGCCGTTTCATACGCCGAAGCCGCCCCGTTCGAACCGGTCATCATCGATAGGGTGCGATTCAGATACGCGGCCATCGCCAGATTTGTTTTGTAACAAGTATTATTATAAACACAATTTTTTTTTCGATCGTTAGATGCGCGATTGTATTTTTTGTTTTCCGCGAGATAACACGTTTGATTATACGGTTACGTTTAAATTATGGTGACGGTAACGAAGAGCATAGTAGTTAGCAGTAGTAGCAAAAAAGAGCTGATTAGAAATGTACTAGTGTGTTCGGGCTTTGTTTCGATTATTGTCCTACAATAACACACATAATTTAGAGAAAAGAAAAGATTTGACTTAACATTTTCTTTACACGTATGAGCAATGCGTAAACATATGAATATTGCGATGCAGAAAAATTCTAAACTTGGATATCGCGCACTAGCGGGTGCAAAAAGGCTGTCTTCAGACCGTCGTGATTATCTAGCAGAACTTTGTTTTTGGCAACTCAAAGAAACAACTGAAAGTAAACAAAAGGAAACAATAATTAGGGATACTAATTTTTCGCTTTCTACGGTCTACTGAGTTTTTGGAATTACAGATTTTCCTCTGATGCAATGAAAAAATTGGCATCTATACGATAAAGGAACCAAATCCACTCGTTTCTAGACATTTTAATAGAATTACGTTTCAGGAAAAAGCTATGAGATACAAAATAACGTGATCTATGTTTAGATGATAACAAGGGAACGGTGCTATAAAATTGCGATTTCTTACGAACCTGGTTCGACTCTGACATGGTCGCAGCGCGAGTCGAAATGAACCCTTTTACTTTCGGGGCTGCAGGCAAGCTAATGCATTTTTACAATTTACAAACTAACAATTATATTATATTGGTTTTTGCCACAACGAAAGCCGCTACTTTTAAACTATTTTTCCACAAATTAAAGAATAAACTTGGTGAAAATTTCCTCTGCTGCACTTTTCCTCTCCGACAACACGCGCATGATGTAACTTTTTAGCATTTTTGACGTGTGGAACAAAGTAGAAAGAAGAATGTCAGATTAATTCAAATCCCATGAGAAAAAAATATGAGGAGCACAGAATGTACACTGCGAGAAATAAAAAGATACATCAGAGTAGAAAAAATCTAGTAAGAGAACTGCGGAGAGAAAAACAGCATTTTTGGCAACGTATGCCCCGGCATTGTATGGCAACACGTCCAATGTTATAAGGATAGGCAATAGACTTTTCTACGGCCCATGTACGTACATGTCACATGACACAAATACTACATCACAAGCTGGTGGAAAATAATAAACAAAGACGGCAAAAGTAAATGGGATTGTTTCTAGGGGCAGATCTGGGACGGGACCTGCGGAAAGAAAAAAACACGTGTCAAATTGATCCAGCACGCAAATGTCAGATTGAACCGGCTGTCCTCAGAGTGATTAATATGGGGAGTATTCTATTTGAAATTAAGTAAATGCTAACTTTTTTTTCAAATATTTCAATAAATTAATCATTAGATCAATAATGATAGTGGAGATGATAGTGCTTTCATTAATTTCGAGATCGTTAATTCTTGTGAACTTCTCCCACTGTTCTCACAAATCGGGATTCACCGGAAAATGGTGAAAAGCCATCTCCGGATTTTTCGCTTTACTACGACCGCAATTTTTGACCTTGCACTTCATGATAATGGATTCACAAAAAAAATGAAGGTTCAATTCTGGTTTGTTCTTTAAAAAAGTCATGTCATTTCTTGAACTATACCAAGTATTAGTGTGTGCGAATCGAAGAAGTAAGATATAACAAACAAAAAGAAAGAATAAGAAAACACGAATCCGCAGGTCCCGTCCCAGGGGCAGATCACTTGTGATGCATTTTTAAAAATCAGCGAAATTAAATGCATTTATTTCCATCAAAATAGAAATTCATAATGTATTTTGCGTTGCGTGCAATGTTTTTGCGTTGCGTGCAATGTTGTTTGCGTTGCGTGTAAGACGTCAAAGCCCTACAGAAAAACTAGCCCTACATTTAAGAAAACGTCGAACAAAGTGGATCAGCGTAGGACGTTTGTTAAACAAACTTTTCTGCGAGGGAGTGCAAAGCTGATGCAAAAATGGAAATTAAATGCATTTTTTCTAATTTGATGCAAATTTGTTATACATTCTTAGAGTGATCTGCCCCTAGGATTGTTTTCAACCAGGAAGCTTCATTAGTGTTCGTGAGACCGGTCGCAAAGAACTCAATGTTCGATTGGATTCGTTTTTTGACAGCTAAACGCGAATCCAATCGATCCAAAATGGAGTCTCCGCAGTTCTCTTTCTAGAGTTTTTCTACATCAGAGTTAGCATACTTTCTATTCCCGTCCCTTTTATTCTGCTGTGGTTTTTATGCATTTCCTAGCATATTAATGCCGTTTTTAGCTGAAAAACACCGCAAAATCAGGGGATTGCACTTTCTAGCAGGAGTGAGAATGAAACACGTTTAGTGGCCTGCTCTTCTGCTAGAAAATGCAACACCAGTGAAATCTAGAGTAATTATTATTATTATTTATTTATTTATTGGGCTTTAACCGCACAGGGTCATTCGCCATAAGAAGGGAAATAGTTGCAATACATTTCACAGAATTAAGTTAATCTTCTTTGAGTTCAATTAGCTATTGGGTCGATGAGGTGTTGAGCTCCGGAATAAGGGCAGCTTGCCTGGGCCGCGGGAGAGCCTCCCCAGCGCCCGGTTTTGATATGTCGGTGGACCCGCTGCACGATGATGGTGGGTGACTTGGGTATTTTCGGTTAATGGAGGGACCTCCCCTGCACCCGGTCCGGGTGTGGTGAAGGGCCCCGCTGGGTGTTGGTAGCAGTTTGGCTGAAGAATTGCGGTTGTAGAAGGGCCACGGGAGAGCCTGCCCAGCACCCGGTCCGAGTGTGGCGGAGGGCCCGCTGGGCGGTGGAAGTAGCTAGGCTGACGGATTGCGGTTGTAGAAGGGCCGCGGGAGAACCTCCCCAGCACCCGGTCCGAGTGTGGCGGAGGGCCCGCTGGGCGGTGGTAGTAGATGGGCTGACGGATTGCGGTTGTAGAAGGGCCGCGGGAAAACCTCCCCAGCACCCGGTCTGAGTGTGGCGGAGGGCCCGCTGGGCGGTGGAAGTAGTTGGGATGACGGCTTGCGGTTGTAGAAGGGCTGCGGGAGAACCTCCCCAGCACCCGGTCCGGGTGTGGCGGAGGGCCCGCTGGGCGGTGGTTGTAGATGGGCTGACGGATTGCGGTTGTAGAAGGGCGGCGGGAGAACCTCCCCAGCACCCGGTCCGGGTGTGGCGGAGGGCCCGCTGAGCAGTAGTGGTAGTGGTTGCAGTAGAGGATGGTGTGAAGTTAGCCTGTTCGGTCTGCATTAGATAGATTCGAGAAGATTGAAAGAATAAAGTTAGACTTTCAGAGTTACGAAAAAACGTGGATTGAAGTTTTCTAAAAGCTGTTCAAAGGTTGTTTTAACAAAATATAAAATTTCTTTCGAACTTTAACAAGTCTCAATTTTACATTTGGATTACTACTTGTAATGAACTTAAGCTGTTCATCTGTCTTTTTACCAGTGATAAGCAAATTCGCCAACTCTCTTCGACTAATATCCTTATTTACTAGTTTTATTTAAAACGAATAAAATCAAAAAACATTTTTTGACAGTCGTTTCACTTATGCAAAGCTTGCTGCAATGAGAGAATGATATTTGAAAGTGCCTTTTTTATAATACAACAATATGTGTGTAAATGCGTTAGTGCGTTGAACCTGCAAAACTACAAACTTTAAATCTAAATCGCAAATTTTAAAAAAATATCGTATTCGCCAATTTTTGCTCAAATATACTAAAAAGTATGGTCTGTCATGTGGTTGAAACAGTATTCAATTTTAGGTGCCCGCATCAGCGATATTGAGCCTTGAAATAGGCTATTTTTTAACGAAAAGTGTCCATAACTTTTTATAGAAAAAAGTTAGACCTTCGGTGTCTTGGAGAAAAATACTCGGCTTGAAGTTTTCAATAAGCTGTTCAAAGGTTGTTTTAGCAAAAAGTAAGATACGAAAGTTATACTAACGTTTTTTTCAGGAACACCCTAATCTGTTTTTTTAATTTCTTGTATAACAAAAAGTAAAAGAGATAGAGCTTTAATATATTCAACAAATTTATTCAAAATAAGTTACTTTACAACTTTGGGGAAGACGGTGGAGCTCTATTTTTCATCAGTAAAAAGTTTATTTTCGTATTTTAGATAAATTAGAACCACCCTAACAACTATTCCAATAAAAAGAAGCATCTTCTGATGTACACAAATTCATCCTGAGACATGATACGGCTAAATTATACAGGTTTGCCAGAAAGTAAAAATTCCTCCTAAATTAGCGATCTGGACCACTGTGCATTGGTACGGTGTCCTCTCTGCAAGCAGTTGAAGCAGGAGCCATTCTTCCGCAATGAATTGTACTTCTCGCTTACACTGTACTTTCTAAACTGTTCACACTTCCATAATTCGTGATTGTCTTTTCACACTGAGCACTTTAGCACTACAGTTGCAACTAGCGTGCTGCTTTTCGTCATCGCGCGGGATGGTTTCGGTTTCTCCGTGGTTATGTTCGTATTCGTGTCAATTTTCTCCAGGAATTTGCACCGGTCCTTCAGAAATTCTAGTTGGCAAATGACCGGCAATCTGTCGCATTTCCTATGCCTTTCTGGTGTCCTTATCTAGTTTTGACGAAAGAACATTTATCAGCATCTGCTCACCTAGCCCTACCAAGGGAAGCTCCAATTTTTTTTAATGCGTCGATATTTTTGGAACAAGAATCTACGAGTTTTCTCAAATCTACAGCGCTTTCCTTCCTTATGACCGGAAGACTGAACAGTGCTTCAATGTGCTTATCGATAATAAGACGTTTATCCTAAAATCGTGCCGCCAGTACTGCCCAAGCCGCATCATAATCATTATTGTTGATCAAATCTTGGTCGATTGCCGCCTTTCCTGTTAGAGAGTTGCGCAGGTGGTAAAGTTTGATTGCAGGAGATTCAGTTTCATAAAACGCGATTATCGTTTGAAACATACATTTGAACGAAAACCAATTCTCGTAGGTTCCGTCAAAACTAGACAAAGGGACTTTCAAAGGTGGCAAATGATTCATAGCAGTCACATTCTGCGCTGCAGCTGCTGGTTCTGCAGGTCGGTTCACTATTTCTTGAGCTTCTTCCTCAATAGCTGCAATCAAGGAATTCAAGCGAATGCTTAGATCGTTGTAAAGCATTTCGAAATCAACATATTGTTCTTCTTGCTCGTTGCGTTTTTCGTCAGAGAGCGAGACAGTACATTGTGTTCTGAAACTCGTTGTACTCCCTGTAGCAAGACTCTACAGTCTTCAAGTGCAGTTGCAGGAAGTAAAGATTTTTGAGATTAGGATTTGGAATATCGGCTGTCTCGAGTAGCGCACCGCGAATGCGTGATCATTTCCTCTTCACCGCTCCTCTCTGGTGTACAAACGCTTTTAGATGTTCGTCTATCGTTTTTGCTTCTTCTTTTTTCTGTTGTTCGCGAAGTTGTTCACTTATCGGTGTGTAAGACGAGTCCGTACCTCCAGGCTTCTTTTTACTATTTTTCGGTGTATGCTGCACCGGCATCGTTTTTCATTGTTTCCGATTTCGAACGAAGGCTTTGTTCACGAACAATAGCCTCGCTACACCCGACTAACGCTACGATCGAATGTTCAATGCACACGGGCTTAATTTCACAAGAATCGAATATTTTTCGCGATATTTCCTATTTATACTATCACTTCATGGTTCAAAACTTTATTCGGCCATGAAGGACCAAAATGTTCCATCAAAGTTGACCGTATTTTCAACTTATTTTCTCGAAACACGACGGAAGAAAAAATATCACACGCGCGTTTCGATTGGCTTCAAAAAACAATGAATTTATTTTCGTCGATTAAAAAATACCCATTTTAGAATGATAGTTTTTTGATATTGCGTTGTCCTTTTTCTCTGTCGAGGCAATCTGCTCAACAGGATAGTTAAACCAAATTTATCATAATCTTCTTCATGATGTTTTATTTCGTTTCTTTAGCATGAAATCAACAGAAAAAAATATATTTCATATTCATATTGAATCATGCAATCTGTATTTAGCTGGATCCCCAAGAAAAAAACTACTAGATATAGAAGCATTAGAATATATTTTTACAGGTTAAAAGGGTCCTTTGGATTACATCACGCAGAAAAATTTAGCATATTTAAACCAAAAATATGTGTTATTGAATTCAATCAATTATTGTTTATCACTTTAACCAACAAAATTATTAATTTCACAATATTTTTTTATTAGAAAAACAATGTATTTTTGCTTTCAATAATAGCATTTTTAATTTCAATAATTTTCTTTTATTTTCAATAAAAAATTATTAGAAAGCAAAACAATAAACTTTTTTATTGAAATAATAAATAAATTTTATTGAATTCAATAAATAAATTTATTTTCTCCCGACCAATAATTTTATTTATTGAATTCAATCCATATTTTTATTGAACCTACAAATCTTTTTTCTGCGTGATGATGTAAATTTAGCAAGCAAGATTTCCGTAATAGACCTTTCTCGTCCGACCTAACACCTGTTTTTCTTATTTTTAATCGAAAGATTACACATTGATAAGAACATTTCCGTAAAAATGAGATTTTTAGGAGCTATCATGATTTTTTAAGGATTTTTTTTTAAAATTTGAAATATGCAAGAATGTTGAATATTTTTTTCACCTCAGCAAGAATGGTGGGACTTAAAATGTGCGTTTGGGCAGCACTGCTTTGAATATTTTCACTTAAGTTCTTGGCAACGCGGTAAATGAAGTGGTGAATCGCAGTACAAAATTCATTAGCAATGTAAACAAACTAAAATGAACCTCTCGCTGTAGAACATTGGATGAAAATGTTTAACCTCATTTTTTTGACATTTCGCAGAGCTTGTTTACATAGACTTGGATTTTTTTTTATTCGACCACAGTATGAGAAACGTGATTTGGTTTACTTTTAAATGCGAATACTTGTATTAACAAGCTCGCTAGGCTTTCATTTTTATTTGACGTCATTGGGCAATGTTCCGTTAAATTTGGCATTTGTTTTTTTCTTGTCCACGATTCGTTGAAGAAAGCGATTTTATTTGTTGCGATCAATTTAACTTGTTTTGATTTTTTTGCTGAATTACAACGTTAGCCACAAAACATTTTGATGATCTCTGGTAATTGGTAATCTCTGGTAATCCTTGAAATTATATACATCGCAACATAGGTCCGCACCTCCATTCGTTTTCGAGCTCTCCATCGAGACAGAGGTTGTTTTTTCTAGTCCGTAGTGCTGTGTGAGGCGATAAAGAATAGTTTTAATCCGCATTCAAGGTTATTTTGCCAGTTCGGTTCGGTCCTCAGTCTTTTGTTCGCGTGTGAGGATTAAACAATAGCCAGCTGTATAAGCTGGATCGGTTCGTCGTTGGACACCAGTTTAAAGCTAAGTGGTTTTTGTCTTTTGTAACACATTTATTGCTTTCTTCCGTCTGCGCGGGCGCTGACCCCGTGCGTTGACGTTTTCTATGGTTCCCTCTCCGGACGGTCAAATGGAAGTTGAATCAGGTTCAACTTCTAAGGCTCCCCCCCGGCCCAAATGCTATCCAGAACTCTCAACTGGTCCATTTGTGGTCTTCTTTCGGCCCAAGACTAAATCACTGAATCTTCTTCAGATTTCTAGAGACCTGACGGAACGGTTCTTTTTTTTTTTTTTTTTTTTTCTCTCTTAAAATACGTTTATTTAGGCCCAAATGCTGTAGCTTAACGAGGCCGATAATTCATTTTTTTTTATATTACATGTCACATGTTAGTGGGGGAAGGGAAAGCCGTATTTAGGGGCGGCTTGCTCCCCTCTTATGTAAGTAAAGGAAAAAGGTAGGAAGTGGGATACATATTGTGTAATTGACATCGTCGTTTGCTGATTGATCATTGTGGCGGATATGCACACTTTGTTGTAGTGTTGTAGTTTCCAGCGTGTAATCGCAGGGGCGAGGGGGGGGGGGGGGTCGATATTTCGGATAATTATTGGCACTCTATATCATCTGCATGTGCGGTATGTCATGATGTTCTGGATAGACGGTTATCAAGAAGAGTGTGCACCGAAGACTCGTGAAGCAATGCCATATTGTAGATACAGGGATAGGTTGGTGAGATTCTACTGTGAATGAGAGAGGGTAAAATGTATTAAACTTGGACATCAATGGTTTTCAAAAAGATATAGATAAGAAAAATATAGGGGTGGTCACGGCTTGCCAGGACGTCCCGGACTGGCACATAGGGTGATCTACCTCGGGCCCGAAGGGAATCTATTAGTTGGGACCTGGCAACACAGTACTCTGCGCACAGCCAAACAACATGCTCGATGTCGTGATAGCCGTTCTCACAAACACAATGATTATTTTCAGCAAGCCCTATACGACGGAGATGCGCGTCAAACGAGTAATGGTTGGACATGATCCTTGACATCGTACGAATAAAGTCCCGGTTCACATCCAACCCCTTAAACCAAGCATTCGTTGATACCTTCGGGATAATGGAATGTAGCCACCGTCCCAGATGCCCATTGCTCCATGAGGTTTGCCAACTATCGAGCGTCCTCTGACGAGAGATACTGAAAAATTCGTTGAAGCAAATTGGTCTTTCGTAAGTGTCGCCTTCTAATGCGCCCACCTTGGCTAAAGAGTCCGCCTTCTCATTGCCCGCAATAGAACAATGTGACGGGACCCAAACCAAGGTAATCTGGTAAGATTTTTCAGATAAAGCACTTAGATATTCCCGTATTTTCCCCAGGAAATACGGTGAGTGCTTTCCAGGCTTCGCCGCACGGATGGCCTCAATGGAGCTGAGACTATCCGAAACGATGAAGTAATGGTCTGAGGGCAGGGTGTCAATGATCCCGAGAGTATACTGAATGGCAGCTAATTCTGCGACGTAAATTGAAGCAGGATCATTGAGTTTGAATGAGGCAGCAAGATTTTCGTTGAAGATACCGAAGCCTGTGGACCCGTCGAGAATTGATCCGTCAGTGTAGAACATTTTGGCGCAGTCGACTTGATGGTATTTGTTATAGAAAATATTTGGGACCACTTGTGGGCGAATATGATCCGGAATTCCACAAATCTCTTCCTTCATGGATGTATCGAAAAATACAGTTGGATCAGAAGTATCTAAGAGATGAGCACGGTTGACGTTATACGTAGATGAATTGATGTTCTGTGCCATGTAATCGAAGTACAAGGACATGAATCGGGTCTGAGAATTAAGCTCGACAAGCCTTTCGCAATTTGCAATCACCAATGGGTTCAGAATATCGCATCGAATGAGCAATCGATATGAAAGGTCCCAAAATCGATTTTTCAGCGGAAGAACGCCCGCCAGCACTTCGAGACTCATCGTATGGGTCGAGTGCATGCAACCCAAGGCAATACGCAAGCAACGATACTGGATTCGCTCCAGTTTGATGAAGTGTATGTTCGCAGCGGAGCGAAAGCAGAAACATCCGTACTCCAACACTGATAATATCGTTGTTTGGTACAACCTGATTAGGTCTCCTGGATGGGCACCCCACCATGTTCCAGTTATTGTACGGAAAAAGTTGATCCTTTGTTGGCACTTCTGTTTCAGATACCTAATGTGACATCCCCAGGTACCTTTAGAGTCGAACCATACCCCGAGATATTTGAATGTTGAAGCCCGAGCAATAGTTTGATACATTAATTGAAGCTGTAGTTGCGCTGGTTCACGCTTTCTAGAAAATACGACTAGCTCAGTTTTCTCCGTGGAGAACTCGATACCCAGCTGGAGAGCCCAAGCAGACAAATTGTCCAAGGTATCTTGCAGTGGTCCTTGCAAGTCGACGGCTTTAGGACCTGTAATAGAGACCACACCGTCATCTGCAAGCTGCCTTAGCGTGCAGGAATTGACAAGACATTCGTCAATGTCATTCACGTAAAAATTGTAGAGGAGAGGGCTTAGACATGAGCCCTGGGGAAGGCCCATGTAGCTAAATCGTGATGTCGATAAATCGCCATGCGAGAAATGCATTTGTTTTTCAGACAACAGGTTTAGCAAAAAGTTATTTAAAATTGGCGAAAGACCATGCTGGTGCAACTTCTCATAAAGAATGTTGATCGAAACTGAATCGAAAGCCCCCTTAATATCCAAGAATACTGATGCCATCTGCTCTTTGTTAGCATATGCCATTTGAATTTCTGTTGAGAGCAACGCAAGGCAATCGTTCGTCCCTTTGCCTTTGCGGAAGCCAAATTGTGTATCTGACAGTAA